>NC_141759.1:20280716-20980299 GCF_982258835.1 Parasteatoda tepidariorum | reverse complement strand
ACGGGTCCTTGCTAATATATAATAGTAATAGTAAATATATCAGCAAAAATTTTCTTTTTTAAGACACATTTTAAACCCATATTAACAGGCCATTTACTTCTAGTAAGGGTAAATTAAAATATTATTGGAATTGAAATTGATATCAGAAAAAAAATTAATTTAGCTTATTATTATAAAATATTATATACTATATAATATTGTTATAAAATTAATTTCAATTTTAACGCCATTTTTTTATCGTAAGAATGTTTTAACACTGTCTATTTCATGTTATAAAAAGTAGGGTGCTTAGTGACTTTAATTTATTTTTATTTACAAAATGAATTTTACAATTGCTATAAGCCAAAAATGGAGTTTATATAACTTTTTATTTATTTTCTGAAACTGGCATATGGTTATCAATTTTCTTCAAACATACTTCGTCTTCGACCAATTTCTTCGTTTCTTTAAACGTACTATGAAACGTCACTTTGTACCAGCTCTGACGTGATAAGATCTTTAAAATGTTTGCCAAATTACCAAAAATTCTAAAAGATCTTTTTACAATTGTCTATCAGTTTACGAAATATTTTTAATAAAAGCATATTAGTTGGCATCCCTGCAAAGGTAATAAAAGTTCAATTCGGCAGGTTATTCATTACAATAAAGGCCATCTTCACCGAAGTTAGAAAATCCCATTAACCGATGAATCTTCTAGATGCAGCTGAAAAAACAAGAAGAAAGATTCGATCTCCATTAAATATAGGGGTTGTGTTTACTGTGATGTCCGTAGAAGAGACATTCACAGCTGATGGTCAAATAGTTTTTGTTTTCATAAGGAATAAGAAGGACAGTGTCAGATTTACGGAGCTAAATAAACAAGATCCAGACATCGAGCAGGTTATCTTCATTCTTTCATGGAAAGAGTATTATAGTCTTTAGTATATTAGAAACCATCAGGAAATAGAATATTGCTTCAGTAAGTAAAAGGTTGTTGCAATTAAGCTGTGCTGTTTGAGAAGATATTGATGAGTTTTATGTTCGTTTGTAGTTTTGTCAAATTTCATTTGATAAATTAGCAAGCACACAGCTTAGAGTACTATTGCGAGGTATTTCATAAAGAGCAATCGTTTGTATGAGTCATAATAAACAAAAATAATAAAAAGAAATTTTAATATGAGCTGGGGAAATCCTATAATAATTCATAGAACACGCACTCAATTTCTTAACATGTTCATTGCCAGACGAAAGCAATGGTTATACTATCTCCCGCATTGAAGAGGAATAAACTATAAAGATAAGATCAAAGTTACATTTTCGTATTTTAGCAATGATTTTCAGTTTTTGAATTTTACAATTAGTTTTTTAAATCAACAGTGTTATTTTCATAAGAAAATTTTATATTTCCTGCTCATAATACTGGATCTGTTATATTAACATAAACTGTAGGAAAGGATCTCCTCACTTAATATAGAGTGATTGAAAAGGATTGGGTTAAAATATTTATAACGTAACTGCTACTTTTCGGAAGAAGTAAGAACGTTACAATTTAATGAAACTAATAGCAACTATCATGTTTTTTAGCAAGATTGTTTGTTGTAATATAAACCGACCGGACATTGTAGTAGTCAGGGAACTGACCTCACATCAGAAAGGTCCTAAGTTTGAGTCCCGAATCCCGCATGGATGGTCTTTCATTTTCTGTATTATCTGTTCTTACTCTGGGAGCAACGGTGGCCAGCCTAATTTGGTACCCTTGAAAGAGTGGCCTACAAATCTGCCGTACTGATGCCTAAATAACGAGTTTCAATCGGGTGGCATGGGGGGGATAAATTTTTGTCTCACGAAAAATTTTATTTGGTATTGTAACTGAAAATTATTTCAACATTTTGCTGTTTTAACGTAATGGTAATGGTCATAACGTAATGGTCATAACTTTTACACATTTTTTTTTAATATGTAAAGGCAGTTTAATTCATTAAAATTCAACTTTGTTAAAATCAGTAGAGTATTACACAAGTAAAAGCTAACAACTTAGTATTGTGTACCCCAAGTATATGTGATTGTTTTAACTGTTAATATTTTATTGGTAATCACTGATAACTTAATCATATCAGCCAACGCCTCCTATAACTGAAAGCCTCCACGCGGTTTTTTGTAGGTAGTCCGATCAGACCACTATGAAGGTAAGCCAATTAGTTTAAGAACCATTTAATATGAAATCTATCAAAAATTAGAAAGTGGTAGCAAATATATGTCTAAAAATTTGTTTAATTTACGAGTATAATTGGTTTGTTTTAATTACTTGTCAACCACTACAGATTCAATTCTCAAATATATATAATGAATTTCTCTCAAGTACTTTTAAAATAGAATTTGGGTTCAAGCGCACAAGTGGTTCGATTTTTAAATAATCTGCGCAGAATACTTCATAGAAACCGTGTGGAGGCATCAGCTAACTTTTGTAGAACTTCCCGTATATTATATTTTTACATTTAACGTGGTAGCAAAATTTTTTCATTCATCTCTGAATTTCGTTTTCATAAATTTGATTTTACATACTTTTACTTACCATTACATTTAAATAGTTTAAACCTTCATAAAGATGACCAGCTAGATGTTATAAGCGATGGCGAAAGCAAAATTAAAATTTTGCTGCTACTTCGAAAAAGAGTATGTGTACTTCTTTTGAAATGTAGATGAAAAGGAGCTAATTTAACATCTTTTTACATATTTTCTGAAAATTGACGGACTTTAATTTAAAGCAATAATCCCTGATGCAATTTTAAAAAATGGGAAGAAATAAAGAAGTCACTTATGTACAAATGAATCGACTAACAAGTGCGTTAATATATTTATTTGCGTGATTATCCGACGTGAACCATCAATATCCTCAACGAAGTTATAAAAAGTTTATAAAATAAATTTAATTACGAAAACTTCAAAACAAACTTTAGAAAGCCGGACATTTAGATTCTTGGTGAAGAAAAAGAAAACCATAGAAAAACGCTTGGGAGATGTTATACAATTGATTGAAAAGAAAGAAAAATAATGCCGGCTGACCCTCTTGGGGAAGAAGTCAGTTGTACTCTGAGTTTAAATTAATAGAAATAAATTCCCGGCTGTACACAACTTACTTGGAGAAAAAAGATGTTTCTCGATTTACGAACTTTCCTTTTGTTCACGCGTCCATTAGATTGATAGGAGAAGCCCAATTTAGACTCTCTTCCAAGATTTGATTCTTCAAAAAAAAAAATTTACTTTTTTTCTGTTCTTGAATTGAATTCAAGAAAAACACACACAACTAGTTAGTCCTTATACACGACTAGTTAGTTTGTAGACAAAAACTTTTGCTTGGATTGGAATTATTATTTTTACATTTAATAAATAAATAGCTTGGATAAATTCCCTTTATTCTGACGTCCATAGTTATTTAGTAAATAAAAAACCTGACTGTAATATTATTTTTCAAATTATTCAATAGCAACTCTGTTTAAAATCTAATATGCCTGCCAATAAAATTTTTTATTAAAACAATTAATTGTTGTTTGTTGGAGAATATGTACATATTTTATGTTATTCGGACTTCTATTGTATTTTATCAATTATTATTCGGATCTTTATTTTTGTATACGTCTTTTATATTAATGCACTACTTATATTAACCGGTTAACGCCCAGCTTCATATATTTAAGACAGTTCCTTTTTTCAAAGACATTCATTGTGGTGGGAAACTTTTTTCAGTATTTTTATTTATCTGGGTGAATTAAAAGATTCTCAGATACCACAATAATTTAGTTATTTCTGATTAGATCTAAAATTATAAGGAGCAAGAGCTTTTTCATCTATCAAAGACTTTTTGAATGCCCTAACAGTGAAAAAAAAACAATTAATTTCGATAATATATTATACCACTTTTTCCATAAACCACTTTTTGTATCATTTCAATATATAAATTCGGGACGAAACGGGTAAATCATTCAACAACATTCTTCCGTTGCCTTTGGCAAATATTTATCATATGAAAAGGCAAGTGCCGCAAGGCAGGTACCTCGATCTGTACGCTTACATTAAAGCATTGTTAATCTTATCTTCCACCATCTCATCGAAAAACCACGAAGTTCAAGCTTAAGATGAATTTGAAAAGGGCCGCTAGTGGCCTCAGGTGCCCAGATGCTTTATACAGTACAATTCAGTATAATCGTATCATTAATTTTAGTAAAAGAAGGGTTATACCATTGACCCTTGATGCTATAGAAAAAGTTAGGCAAAATATAAAGTATCCCGTTCATGAAGTTCTTTTTTTAAAAAAAAAAAAAAACTCTAGAGTGATAACAAATTTTACTATGCGCAATCTCGTTTTTCTTTTCTAAGTTTGCTTAACAATGGTTTTGAATCCGACAATATGTAATCAACTTAAACAAATTTAGTATATGACTTTAAAATGAGGCGCTAAGGTTTTGAAGTACTTGTAAAATTATACCGAGATTATTTCAATTGTTATTTTCGCTACTGTTTTAAACGCTTAGCGCCCAACATACGCCGTTACATTGCTTCAAGAACGTATAATGTGATAGGGCTATTACTATTATTTCTCTAAGAAAATATGAAGATCCTCGCCCATCATAATTTGTTTATTCTTTAAGTATCAGTTATTAGAATCGGTAAAAAAATGATTTAAAATGGTAGTAATAGAAAACTATCCACTTAATCTGAACGCACATACATTATACCACTTTTTTTCATAAATCTGCATTATGACTCCCTTCAACATAAAATGTTCGGATTAACCGGCGAGTTATATATTCATTCTCAGGTGGTGACAGCGTTGGTAAAAAAGATAAAACTGATAACCAAGCTATTTTTATAACAGCTCATTTGTGGACTTTAATAATAGTTTTCTTTATTCATATCAGCAAGACTTAGTTCAAATTAAAAATTATATCGCTACACTTTTAACTATCATAGACTGGATGTATTTGATTAAAAGTGAAAGCAAAAATAAGGTTGTCAAATTAACCATGCCCAAACTTACGCCACCGATCCTTTTTACGCCACCACCTTTTTTCCGATCCTGCTTCTGATTCCGTACGAATATATTTATGAATCGCCCATTTCGAAAAGGTTAAGAAACTTTCCCTCAAACATATCCCAATACTTTTATAGTAGAGTAGAGCTATCCAAAGTTTAAAACCCTTCATGTCAAATTTTTTTTTTTTTTTTTTTTGCTTATTGTATTTTATTACAAAAACTCTTCAACAGATTCCTAAAAGTTTTTCACACTGTTATAAAATTCATTTCTTCAAAAGTCAGTCTCGATGCAAAAAAATAATTTTTAATAATTCCTTATTTTTTTATTTTATTTAATGGCAGTAAATAAAATTGAATAGTAAGGTATAAAAATTTTTACATGATTTTAAAGAATATAGTTTTCATAAGGCAGATCAGACAATTTGGTAAAAATCGGACATATGTTTCTGCGAAATTGAATTTTAAATATACAACAATCTTAAAATTCAATTCGTCCCTTTTTATCTTCAATAATATTTTTCTACACCTTGTCCATCCCTTTTCATTTCTCACTCCAGAAAATTTCTTTTTACTGCCCTAAAGAACAGTTTTCTTGGGTTATGCGTTAAGACCCAGTTAGAGGTTAAAATAATTTAACTATAATAATAATTAAATATAGTTAAATTAGAAAATAAGTTAAATTGCGATACAATAAAATATAAGCTATCGTAACATTGTAAGGGAAATCGTAACAACATTAATTGCTGAAAAGCAAGAAATTTAACATGTTTTTGTTTAATATTTGCAGTAGTTTCGAAAATTTAAAGAATTAAGATTTTATCATTCCCGCTTGCAAACTCCTTTTATATATTTATTTAAATATACATTTTTTATTTAATTACTTATTTATTTTGATAAATACAATTTTGTTATGGTCTTATCTTTTCGCCAAAACTGTTTAAAAAGCTGCTTTTTGCAATTTCTTTTTTTTTCATTAGGTCTAATAACATTAAAATTGGGGCTTTAGAATGAAGCATTTGAATAATGAAATCGGAGCAATTCGGTATAGTTTGAAAAACTTACTCTAAATCAAAACCTCACCACTAATTATTTCTAATAGTTTAGGAAAGTTTTTTGTTCTTTTAAAATATTTTCTATTAAAATTTTTAAAATACTTCTATTTTCATTACTTACCTCTACATTGGCTTTTTTAAAATATATTTTGAAATCCTGCCCCTATACTTGCTTTCTTTAAAATATATTTTGGAAACCTTTATCAAAAATTTACTTTTTTGCTTTCTTTAAAATATATTTTTAACACCTACCTCTATATTTGCTTTCTTTAAAATATTTTTTAAAAACCTTCCTCTGAATTTCCTTTTTTCAAAATATATTTTAAGTACTTACCTCTATATTTGTTTTCTCTTTTTTGAAGATCTATTTCCAAATTGGTTTGTCTAAAATATATTTTGAAAACCTACCTCTATATTTGCTTTCTTTAAAATATATTTTAAAAACCAATAAATTTGCTTTTTTTTTATTTCTTCAAAATGTATGATTTAAAATCTACCAATTTGTCGATTTAGAGGTTCCGTAACTGTTAAGATGGAGGCTTTAAATCAGAAATTTAATACCTCAACTCGAAATACATACAGCTATATCGCGCTAAGTCACTATTTATATAACATTTCGAAGATTTGCATAATACTTCCTGGCAGTACTTGACATCCAGTTATATTTACTTAAAATCTCCCACATTGTCGTCTTCTCATATGTGACAGAGTTTATTCTAGAGAATTCGCAACTTCACAATGAATAAATGAACATAGCATAAAATCTGCAGTTCATACATCGTATGTTGATTGAACGCATGCATATCTGTGTTTCATTAGATTCTGAAATGTTTAATTCATTGATAAGTCAAGGTGGTCAGTTTTTCGTAAATATTAAGTAATGGTAGTTTCGTATTGGCATTTTGATTAAGGTACTCTGCAGTAATTCTATTTAACGAAAGAGAAATTTGATAAAAACTCTAGTAAAAATAAGAAAGTGGTAGAAAATTTATGTCTAAAATTATTTTAATTTATGAATATGATTGGTTCGTCTTATTTATTTGTCAACCACCACAGATTCAATTCTAAAATATATGTGATAAATTTCTCTT
Source organism: Parasteatoda tepidariorum (assembly GCF_982258835.1). Lineage (NCBI taxonomy): Eukaryota > Metazoa > Arthropoda > Arachnida > Araneae > Theridiidae > Parasteatoda > Parasteatoda tepidariorum. The sequence goes on along the minus strand of NC_141759.1, from coordinate 20,973,146 downwards.
AATTACCAATAAAATAGAAATTGGGTTCATGCACAAATAGTTCACTTTTTAAATAATCTGCGCAGACTACTTCTAAAAACCCGTGTGGAGGCTTTTTGAAGTAGGTGGTGATGTCAATGCACTGTAGCCAATTTGTCGCCACTAATTCAACAAATGTTACAAACCACTAGAAATGTAAAACTAATTGATTTTAACGTTTAGCAACCACTGTATTTTAAACTACAAAGAGCTAATATATGTCATTTCTCATAAAATGCACAGTTTAAGGCCGTACTTGTTAACACTTTAACTCAGCATTTCTTTAAAATACATTTTTCGTATTTTTTTTCATTATTTTGCATTAAATTAGGTAAAAAAAGGAGAAAATATTAAATTTAGCATTTCAATAATTTATTGCTAAGAAAAATAGTATGAAACGCCGGTGTCTTTTTCTGCGTTAAAGGTTAAATCTTACTAACACTCACTTTCAAACATTATTTTTTCAAATGTTAACTAATTTGCAGTTATTTAGATCTAAGAGAAACAATTATTCATCATTGAAATTTCATTAATTTACAAAGTCAATTATTGATACATTTTTAAATGTGAATGAAAAAAAAATCAAACTATTTTTTTTAAGATTTTATACTTTTTATCAACTTTGTAAATCTAACAGGTTTTTAGTAACTATTAGATAGTTTTTTAAAATTGAAAAGTGCCAAAATATATTTTTGCTTGTAATTAGAGCGCCAGGAAAAATCTGTAAAAGGGACACCGATCTTCCATTTCCGTCAAAAGGTTAATGTCTGACTAAGGGTTGAAATTTTTAGCCGAAATTTTCTGAGCCATGGTGTATCAAGTCAAAGCCTTCGTGGTGTCCCGGGCTCGAACATCAGCGATGACTGGACGATACAAATTCCACACCCGGCTCGAACTGACCAGAGTGCTGACGTAAAATATCCTCAGTGACAGATAGATCATGGGTAAGAGTCCCCTTGCCGTCATGCTAACCCTAGGAGGTTTCCATGGTTTTCATCTGCTTGTAACGTAAATGTGGATTAATTCCATCCAAAAAGTCCTCCACGAAGGCAAATTCCTTCCAATACTTTGTATCAAGGAATTCTCCTGTCTTCTGGATCTGGTTAAAAACTACGAGGCTACGGAGTTGAACTTTGACAGTCGTAAACGCGAAATTGGATCGACTGTTCAACGACAGTTGTGCAATTTAAGGAAGTCGGTCATTTTCTGTTTCGGAAAAGATTAACAGTTTAAACATACCGATAATTAATACTGTCTGGCTTATTAGTACATCTCTGGTCCAACATATAACAATTTATAATAGATTCGACTGTAATAAGTCCATCAATAATAAATATTACATTAAAGCATATAAAGCTATATTTTTTTCTCTGCAAGCAAAAGAAAATAGTGCAAGCTTGTTCTTGTGATTAATTATAAACTTAGTGACAAAACGCATGTTTAAAAAGAGGTTGATTGAGTAGTCAATGACCTGCAAATAACCAGTTTAAGAAAATTACATGATGGGAAGCTTTGATTGAATTGTTGATAAACTTAGATCGCCGGCAAACATTTATGTCTTCTATTAGTTTGAAAACCATTTTATTATAAATCGTTTCATTCGTTATAATAATTCGTTTTACTACATTACTAGTGGATTACGACTTCTGCATGCTGCTCTCACCAACATCTCACTCTCCGACTAATTCGTAATAATTTTTGTTTACTCACGACAAAAAATATTGTAGCATTGAAATTAAAAGTTATTTAATTAAAAGTCATTTAATTATTTATTTTATTTTTCTTGAATTGTTATCTATATTAACTAATGATCGTATCATATAACTTTGGAGGCTACTATGATGAAACTATGATACACCAACTATGATGAAAATTAATTTTAGATCATTATCTTAAATATGTTAAATAGAGAAATTCATCTCTTGTTTAATATCTTAAAAAAATATTAACTGTTTTAGAAAAAGCTGTAACATCATATACTACATTTTAACGAATGGTAGAAAAAACTACTTTATTTTTGTAGTTTACTACAACTTCAAATACTTTGTTACAAATGTAATTAACTGCTATTATTTTTTTAATGTAATGACTACAAACTACTTTTGAATTATATTAGCTACTTCACTACTTTAAGGAAACCAACTTGCATTAAATGTAAGGAAATAATTAAGAAATATTTATTCATGTTTACATGAGCCAGTTTGTTATTCGAAAACATTTTTTTTCGAATTTGTTCATTTAATCTTCCTATTTTTCTGCCTTTCTCGACAGGGAATATTTAATTTAAGAAATGCAAACCTACTGAATACTTGTTTAATGTTCTTTTATTTCCCCTAAAAAATTAAGGACATCGAAAATACGTTCCTTTCAATGTCTCACGAGTGTGTATTCCCATGTGAAAGTGTGACTGAAGTGATTAATTATCTACTTTTCCTAATGCCTAGTTTAAATATTAGCTATACGTGATTATGTGTTTCTAAGAACGAATTCCTGTTAACACTCAGCTACAGCCACAGGGTCATTTTTATTGCATGCATGGACGGATCTGATTGCATTTATTGACTTAACAAATTGCATTTATTGACAGATTGCATTTTTTGACTTAAGATTTGGCACTCATCAAATTCGAAAAATTAACGGTGTTAACCCTTTCGCGCCGACTGTCACAAATACGTGCCAGCATAAAACCGTATCAATTAAGGTAAAAAGATAAAACTGGTAATCAAAGTATTTCTTTAGCAGTTTATTTGAGGGCGAAGTTATAATTGTTTGATTTATTTAATTCACCATTACTTTGTTCAAAATAAAACTATTTAGTTATACTTTGAATTAACATTGATTATATATATGATTAAAGTAACAATAATTCAAGTAAAAGCAAAGTAAGTCTGTCAAATTAACAACGACTACATTTAAGTTACCGTTTTTTATTTAATTACAACTTGATTCTGATTTTGTATGAATGCTTTTCTGAATCACCCGCTTCAAAGGGGTTAAAGCCCTGATTCTTTACCAAACTATCTTTAAAAGTAGTTTCCGAGAATCGCTACAAATTACTGTTATTTTTTATTTTTAATTATTATTTTTTTGTATCACACTACTTTCTTTAAAAAAATAGCTCACTACACTACAAACTACGGAAAAAGTAGCGATTACAGTAGTTTCACTACTTGTAGTGCTCTACTTCCGATCACTGATTTTAACCTATAATTATGTGCACATTAAATTAACATAAAATACATTCTTACACTATAATAAGAAAACACTTATTATAGTCTTTGCAGCAAGTTCGTAATTTAAAAGCTGCGCTGAATTATAGCACCAACAAACTTCATAGTAACAGGTAAAACGAAATAAAACATCCAAAACATTTTAATATATTTTAGCATTTTTCCTTTAACTCAAATATAACCATCCTTTTGAAAGGCCATTTACTTTTATCAAAAAAGAAAAATGTAACAGCAGAAGTTTTCCCATTGGGGTCGGGTGATTCAGAAAAGCATTCGTTCAAAATCAGAATCAAGTTGTAGTTAACACTAGGTTTACGGACGTTTCTTATATACCTATCTCTACGGACACATGTCAATTTGACGTATGAAAGAATTGTGATTCAGGATTCTTAATTTAATAAATTCAATTTAGTAGATTTTTATCCACCACTATTTCTAAATAATTCGTAGGCTTATACAATTCACCACTTATGGTTTATTTATATCTTGCTATGCCTTTTAAAAAGCAAGCAAAAATAGTCAAATTTTTGCAAAATTTACTTTGTAGTTATTTACCTTTTTTTTAAAAATTTTTTAGGCGTGTCCGGTGCAATTGGCATCTCTGAATTGGCCTACATAATTCACCACTTCATGTTTCAAAATTTACTTTGTTGTTATTTACCATTTTTTTAAAATTATTTTCGCTTGTCCGGAGCAGTTGGCATCTCTGCACTTAGAAACCAATGTATATGTATACTATAAGAAAAAAAATGAAGATATGAGACATATATCTTTATGAAATGTTCTAGTATTTTAGTTTTCAATACTCGAACTAAGTAACTGAAACCTTCAAAATCTGACATCAATTGACATTCTGCGTTTGTTCTTTCTATTATTGCTCATCGGCAACAGTTGTTTATCACTTGTTTTACTTGAGATAAGGAATCGAAGTATTGTCGGTACATTCCTATTTATTATTGATGTGATAATTGCTTGTTTACTTAAACTTTTGTCTAAATTATGATCGCGTCAAATGGACGCATATCCGTAGAAATAGGTATACCACAAAGAGAATTTCAATATTTCAACGCTTTTGAGGTAAATAGCATTTAATATATATTTACTTCGATCAATGGTTAAAAGTCTTTACAAGAGATAAAATAAAAATTCAAACGGGTTTTATAAGTTTCCTTACAAAAGTCGAAATCCGTCAAAATGACGTGTCCCGTAAACCTAGTGTTACCTAGTCCCGTAAAACGGTAACTTAAATGTAGTCGTTGCTAATTTGACAGGCTTACTTTGATTTAATTTTAATTATTGTTAATTTAATCATATAATCAATGTTAATTCAATGGATAACTAAATGGTTTTATTTTGAACAAAGTAATGGTGAACTAAATAAATCAAACAATTATAACTCCGTCCACAAATAAACTGCTAAAGAAATACTTTGATTACCAGTTTTATCTTTTTACCCTGATTGATACGGTTTTATGCTGGCACGTATTTGTGACAGTCGGAGCGAAAGGGTTAAGTTTGCAACATCAAGGCAGTTTTGTATACAATAATCTTATCCACATGGGTCAAAGTTGCTCTAAGAAAAACTTTTATGACAATGCGTTTTTTAGAATTAAAAGTGGTGACAAAATTGCTTCATGACTTGTCTACTAACTACTATCATGACTATCACAGGTGAACTTAAAAGACGTATATTGGAAAAATAAATCAAGCCATATCGGCGCTGCTAATTACTTCACCTTTTGTTTAATATTTTGCAGAGTGTTATACATTTAAAAATAACAAATTTCAGAATTGTTCGTAATTCAGCCAACATTTTAAAAGCCATACCATAACAGAAGTGGAACACAGTGGCGTTGCACATGAACTTTTAAATAATTTATAAGCAGTGGTGCGGAAAATAAGTTCAAATGAATAAAAATAATACGATAAAACATAAATTAAAGTACCACTAGAATAAAGTTTTACAAAAAGCGTAAAACGTTGACAGTCCTTCCAATTGCCTATTTTGAAAGGAAGTTTATAACGAATATAAAGAAATTCAAATTATTCTTTTTAAGTATTAATTAGCACTTTCTATTTCAAAAATTCATTCCTTTGAAGTTCAATGGCTATATTAAAAAAATACCATGATTGGTATTCGCGTCAAAAGCTTTTATGTTATTTATTTTATAGGTAAACACAAGGGTCCCATTTATTACATAGTACATAGTAATCAACTCATATGGTCACAAAGAAATAGTTTACAAAGCGGCATAAAATTAATAAATAAAGTAAGAAGAGATTTCAAAACCTTAACCTGTATTTAAAAGCATAACTTTCTAATTGCAATTCCTCCAACTACTACGGAGCTTCCGTAGCTTCAGACAATATTTTTTCTAGTTGTAAAAAAAAGGTGACACATTATAGATGGTACCTCATAGGTTACAGAATTATAGCGGAAAACCGGCGCGCAAAGCAGCATTGTTATTATTTTGCAGAAAAAAAACTCTTAAATATAAATATCGAATCACTGACTCAGCAGATTAATCTTAATAATATTTCCAAGGTGTTAAAAACAAATAAAGGCTTCAGATGTTGGAACTACCTCTGAAAAGCATTTTTTTTTATTTCAAAAAGCTCACAAGGTTGTGAATGAAATAGTAAAACTTGTAAATGATAATTATAATTACTCTGTAAAAGTGTCCCCATTAGAAAAATTGTATTTTAATGAATATTTTATTTTTAGTTTATCTTTTAATGGATGATATTGCTTTTTGCTAATTCAATTTAATTTTATTTCACACCACTGAATTTAAATGGTTCAAAAGTTCATAAAAAAATGCCAATCTGTTTCAGTTCTCCCTGGGCAAGGGGTATCGCCAACCAATCACAGCCCAACGCGTGGAGGTAGCGGGTTCGAACATCAGAACCTCCTACATCAGAATGCCTTCCCTCGGTATTTTGTTAGTAGTCTGGGCAGACTATTTAAAAATTGAACCAGTTGTGCATATGACCCGAAATTCTGTATTAAAAGTTCGCTCGTTGCAGTTGAGGCCTTGCGAACCTCTATCTTGACTGAGAGAAATTTACCATATACATTTGAGAATTGAATTTGTAATGGTTGCCAAGTAAATTAGACAAACCAATAATATTCATAAATTAAACAAATTTTTTGACGTATATTCTCTACCACTTTTTTAATTTTACAAGTGTTTTTATATATAATAGCTCTTAGGTAAACTTGTTAATTCCATCGACATCATTACAGGCGCCCACTGGCATTACCTCAGGTGAAGAAGTCAATTGTCCGCTTCGCGGACAGGAACTTTGTTCTCTACTCCAGTTCAAGTTTAAACTTGTTTACATTCGTAGTGGCCGGATCAGACTAAATAGGAAAAACCGTGGTAAGGCTTTCAATTATAGGAGACGTAGGTTCACATTCCGATGTTACCCTGGATGTAAGGCTCCTATACCATCAGAGCTGACCTATCAAGCAATATTGAAGCAAACAAGTTCGCAAGCTAACGTTATGTTAGTATCAGTTATGTTATTACAGAGATGCCAACTGCCGTGGACACTCCAAAATAATTTAAAAAACGGTAAATAACAACGAAGTAAATTTTGCAAATAGATGACAATATTTGCTTGCTTTTTAAAATGTAAAGCATGTAATAAGTACTATAAAGTGGTGAATTATATAAGCCTACACATTGTTTAGAAATAGTGGTGGATTAAAATCTACTAAATCGAACTTATTAAACCAAGAATTACAATTAATAAACTACCACTTGAAAATATTTATTCGCTGTGCTTATGTTAACTCTTTGCTCCAACACTAAATGATAAGTCGGCCTGTCTAATTCAGGGGCTTTACCTGGATGTATCATCATGCTGTCATTTTACTTGATAAAGGTCTATTATGTTATTGGGCACACAAGCCTCCGACACTATGTTGCACCAATAAACTATAAATTCAGTTTCCATGTGGTGAAGCTTTTAAAAATGATTTTAAAAAAATAATCTGAAAGCTTTAATATTTTATTGTATACCACTGTATAAAAAGTTTTTCAAAAGACGTATTATTTTATAGCCCTGTATAATTGCAGAAGATTCTAAATAAATCAAAAAAAGTCAAGAAATACTTTGTTCTGGTAATATTCCGGATAATCAGTTCCATGCAAATTCAGATGAAATATTAAAAATATATCTTAGATTGTACAGTAAGGCTAAAAAGATATGATAAGAGAAAAATCAATACAAGAAAGGAAGAAACATAAATTTTAATGTCACATTTAGAATTACAATTACTTTTAGTACGATTGGAAAACCGCAGACGTGCACCATTTTAACTCCGCACGTGAGCCATTTTGAATTAATCCGTGACTTGTAATCTGCGAAAGATTAGTTGAAACAACGGAACGACGAAATTGTATTATTTTTGATTAATGGTTAATTTTTTTTACTTATTTGAATAATATTTAATTAATAATTTTATACATTTTCTCCTTGCGAAAGTAATTGTGTATCATCATTAAATCTTATACCTTTTTTTAAAGAAACTTAGGCACCAAATTAGATGTTAATTTTTAAATTATATAAAATGTCGTCTACGCTAGAAGTTCTCAATTTTTTTTCTCTTTTTATTGAACTTATAACTATCAATCTTTTTTTCTTGTGAAATCCAGACTTTATGAATAAAATATGATGAGTATGGTCAAAATAATGGAAATACTTCTATAATAACTCTACGTAAACAATTTCTCTTTTATCAGCAAATCCTTTCCTTTTTTTAAAGAAATTTAAGTTCCAGTTTAGATGCTAATTTTTAAATAAAATAAAAAATTGTCTACGATAAAGGTTCCCAATTTTTTTCTTCCATTTTTTATTGAATTTATAACTATCAACCTTCTTCCGATGAAATCCAGACCTTATAAATAAAATATGATAGGCATGGTCAAAATAATGGAAATACTTCTATAACTCTACGTAAACAATCTCTCTTTTAATAGCAAGTCTTTTGGAAAATTTTACTGCGGGAAAGCATTGAAAAAATCATTCTTGAAGTTGTCATTTTTCCATTTCAATATTCGGATAGACCAATATGAGTATTAGAAGGTCATAATTTTTTTCTAGTTTTAATATTAACAATTTTATTATCATTCCATCGGACTACAATATTTATATAAAAATGTGTTTTTAAATACAGTGGTATTGAAAAAGGAGAATAAATTTTTAACTTTCTATGTTTATTTTTGTTCTTGCAAAAATTCGAACGACCACATTAAAATTAACAAAATTTCTGAATAACTCGAAGCATGATTTTTCATATCGTGCCAACAGTTTTAGTATTTAAAATCTTCCAAAAACGTTTGCTTCGAAAAGAAAGATAGTTTATATAGAGTTAGTATAAAAGTGCAGCCATTATTTTGATCAACCCATGTTTAAAAATAATTTTGATCATGTTAATCAATAAAATTTTATTTTATTTTAAAAAGATTTAATGAAAGCAAAGTAACAATTTTCATGGCCTTATCATTCATAATCTTAAACTGAAGATTTATCTAGTGTTTTAATGACTTTGATTTTATATATATATATATATATATATATATATATATATATATATACACTGGTTATCATAAATTAAGGAAAAATCACAAAAATAGCGATAACTCTTTCAAAAGTAAGCCAAACCGTGCAAAATTTGCATATGTTGTCCACTAAGAGTAGCTGAGTAAAATTGCAATATGCAAATTAGTGGCGCTGCACTCGGCTTACGTCATCTGCCTGGAGCATAAAAGTCCAAGTTTGAGAGAAAGCACACAAATTTTACTGTGATTGCGACATTGAAAATCTGAGATAGCCAATTCGTAATAATGACCTCTAGGCATCATTTGCCTGAAGAACTACGATGGAGAGCCATCGGGAGACTAGAGGCAGGGCAGAGTCAATCAGAAGTGGCCAGATGGCTAAATGTGAGTCCATCTGTGGTTCATAGACTTTGGAGGCAATTTCAAACCACAGATTCGGCATCTAGGAGGTTCAGTCAAGGACGGCCAACTGTTACGACCAGTGCCGATGACCGATATTTGACATTAAGTGCACGCAGGAATAGAACCGCTACTCCGACACATCTTAGATCCTCTCTTGCTGCAGCCACCGGAAGGTTGGTGTCAACGTCAACTGTGCGCAGAAAGCTCCACGAAGGTGGTCTGTATGCGAGACGACCAGCCATTTGCGTGCCGCTCACATCACGCCATAGGAGAGACCGTTTGCAGTGGGCCCGACAACATGTCCACTGGACGTCAGATCAATGGAGGCCTGTTCTCTTTACGGATGAGTCCAGGTTTAGTCTAGAAAGTGACAGTAGACGTTATTTGATATGGAGAGAACCTGGGACCCGTTATCATCCATCAAACATCCGTGAAAGAGATGCATACGGAAGAGGCAGTGTCTGTGTTTGGGGAGGCATATCCTTAGGAGGGCGCACATACCTCCATGTCTTTCCAAGGGGAACCGTGAATGCTCAGGTTTATCGAGACAACATCCTTGATGCTTATGTGCGCCCATATGCCGGGGCAATTGGTGATTGCTTCCTGTTACAGGACGATAATGCAAGACCACACAGAGCTCGCATTGTTGATGATTATCTTCAACAGGAAACAATTACTCGCATGGAGTGGCCAGCTCGATCCCCGGACTTGAATCCTATCGAGCACGTTTGGGATGCTCTAGGGAGGGGTGTATCTGCCATCAATCCGCCCCCTCAGACCCTTGCCACGCTTGCAACTGCTTTACAAGAGCAATGGCTCTCACTTCCTATTGAACTGATAGACCGCATAATTGAAAGCATCACACATCGCTGTTTGTGCTGTATTGCTTCTAGAGGCAATCATATTCCATATTAAAGGTACTTTTTCTATTGCAAACCGATACTTCCAATTTGTTTATTTTATACATGTGCTAATTTCTATACTACTATTAATGTCTGATAATTTCTTTTTATGTTGTTTAATACCTTACTATGTGTTGTATATTGTGGGTAAGTTTCATAAAATTCCATGTGTAATTTCTTGAGTTATCGCGATTTTTGTGAATTTTCCTTAATTTATGATAACCAGTGTATATACATACATAAGAAACATGTTATAAACCTATAACAGCATAAACATAATAAACATTAATCATCGATTGCGAAGTCTTCCATGTTGTCCAGGTAGTTTCTTGTCGGAGAGGCAGGTGCGGCTGGTGAGTTTCTCTTGTTCAGGACTTCCTTCAATACGACGTTTCGGGTATGGGTTGGATTCTCAGGAGGCAGCAGGACCTTCAACGCACTTTGACGCTTGACTCTTGAAAACGCGACGTAGAGCATTCCGTGCACGAAGACCGTCGTGAGGAGAAGCACGCCGACGAATTCGAGTGTTTGGCCTTGTGACTTGTGTATCGTAATGGCGAATGCTGGAGTAACTGGGAATTGGTGCCGTTGCATAGTTGCGGCAAGCTGTGATTTGCTGGAGTCGAGCGTGATCCTTGGAAGGTGTACTTGTCGGCCTGCGTGTTCACCGATGATGATCTTAGCCTTGATGATGTTGTTGCAAAGTTCGGTGACTATCAATCGTGTTCCGTTGCACATTCCTTCAGAGACGTTCAAGTTTCGGAGAAGCATGATGATGGCGTTCTTCTTGAGCTTCAGATTGTGTGGAGGCAAGTCGGCGATGTTGATCGAGTTCAGAAATTCAGGCGCGAATTGAATTCCCCCTTCATGTTGATCCTTTACCGAGTCGAAACTTGTGTATGTCTTCTCTTCGCCTCCGGCGTATTTCTCGGCTTGAATTTCACGCTGATGGCTCTTTATCCACTGTATGCGATCTCTTTCGACGCGAATGTAAGTGTCGAACACGTATTGCTGGAGTAAACTTCGGCTGTTCAAATCCACCTTGCGGGTCTTGAGTCGGGCGCTTTGCCAGGTTGATCTTGTGATGGACTTGACCGCCGGCGATAAACGCGTAGATTCCATGTTGATTGACGGTTCTGTCGTCGTCGACTTTGAATGAGGCAAGTGCAAAGCAGGCGTCGATGTTGCGGATCCTTCTGTGGAATTCTTCCGATAGGCGGTGTTGTCGTGCAAATAGAAGCGCTAATTCGTTTGGAAATTCGGGCATTGGTAGTTTGATTCTTCCATGTAAGCAGTAGTCGCCAAATGAATCTACGTGTATTTTGTTCACTCTTTCTTCTGGGAAATGCAAAACGCCATCGTGGATGCAAGCGACGTTAAATGGACCAAGACTTTGATATTCCACGTCGGAAGTTGCAGTATTTTTGTAGGTTGACGCAGGCCGAGATTTCGCAGCTCTACGGAGTCTTTCATTACGGCGGCGTTGTTCCTCTAGGCGAATGTTGCGGCCTCTCATTGTTTCGTTTTTTCGTCTGCGTCTTTCATAATCGCGGTATTTTACTCGTTGAGATGCATTAAGTTCCATCAATAAATCCGACATTCGTTCCTTGCCACGCTGCTTGACTGCTCTTGTCGGGCGCAACGGCGTTATCATCGGGTCTTGGATGTTCAAAGCGTGCATATTGGTCGAAGATGTGAAAGATGCGGCTTCAGATGGTCCCGACATGTTCAATTGGTCACTGTTCACAACGAATTCGTAAATTTGCTTCCGTTCATCCACTTCTTGAAAATTCTTGTCCAGGAAAAGGCGTCGACGAGAGAGGTATTATCGAGCATAAAAGACGATGTAAACTCCGCAGGAAGACGCGTCATCTTGGTGGTTGTAAGCGTTGCGAGGTTTCATGATGCATCCTTTCGGCGTTTCATTCGTAACAACGGTATTCAAAACGAGTCGCAGTATTTTTCTCAAAACAGCATCGATGGGCAGCGGGTTGTCGACTGGATCGCAGACTAATAGTTGACGTTCTCCATAGCTTGCTTCGTAAATTCCTAGCATCCAGTGCTCGCCTCTATCCATTTGAGCTCTCTTGTGAATGGGAATGAGTAGCACGTCGAATCCTTGTTGAACGCCGTATAGATAGTTGGAAGCCTTGTTTTGGTCGCTGATATCGTTGAGAAGAGTCATTCCTTCATAAGCGCCATCCGCTGTTGCAACGTAGAAGCGTGCGACAAATTCAGGGTGAAGTACGGCAACTTTGACGGTCGGGTAAGCTTGTTCGGCGTAATGGAGAAGCATTCTGACAATGACGGTATCTTCTAGTTGTCCATTTGTGGGTAGAATTGAGTTGATCGCTTGCTGTTCCAAAATTCCGGCTCCTTGAAGAATTTCATGTAGAGGTGCGTTCTGCATGTTGAAAATGTAGCTTGAAATCTGATGAATGTTGAAATGTTGGACTTTGTTGACGGTGATTTTAACACAAAAGTTAAACTTTTCTCCACTTTGATAAATGTAAACTAATGCGAACCTTACAATTAAATTATTAATTCTTTCGTATATTATTGGTTTAAGTTGTCGAAAATTAATATTTCAATTGTAAGGTTTGCATTAGCATACATTTATGAGAGTGGAGAAAAGTATCTATAGCCATTATGGCGAACTTATAAAGTTTGAAAATATCCTATCTGTAACTCCGAATTGCTCGACCGTAGCGCTTCAAAACCGGCGCCAATCGATTCCTCGTGGCCAAAAACCCCAGACCCCCAAGTTTACCGGAGTTTATTAATTCTGGGGCGATTTTCGACTTGGCAACCATTCCTCGTATTATAGTATAAGATATATGTATGTATATATTGAATAAAGAAAAAAAATATTAATAATAACACTGCGGAACATTCTTTTTTGCACGAGATTTTTGAGCTTTTGTTAGATATTTACACGCGCGTTGCTCACTTAAAATCTGCAAACCGTTTTCTTCTACAAGAAGCTTTTTTTTTCTGTTTATTAGTATACTCTCAACCAGAATTTTAAAAAATTTACACCTATGAATTTTCGGTATTCCAACTTCTATACTACGTATAAAGTGGTAGGAAGTGGGCCATAATACATTTCACTTTTTGACGCGTTTTCTTCAGGTCATATGTTAACTGTCCTAAGTGTTATTTTCAGAGGAGCAGATTAGTGTATAAATAAGTACATAAACCTCTACATTATTTATAAACTTATGCGTTCAGACAAAAAATAAACGAAACCGAAAATACCGCTTTGAAAAATCAGATTTGATTTAAAACTAATTTCAGACCCACATCCCAAATTGGTAGGTTCAAGTATTTATATAAATGCAACTAAAAATCTGTTTTTTGCTGTAATTGATTTAATGTATATGTTTTAGCTTGTTTTTTCTACCAAGGCATGCAAATTATTCAAACATATATATCAGGTGGCGATGTTGTTTTACCCTTTCACACTTCATATTAACCATCCTTCGCTGGGATTCGAACTCGAGTCACCTTATTGAGAGTTGAGCTCTCTATCCCATGACTCGCATATCGTTAATCGACAAACTAACTAGTGAATTTGTTGAAAGAGGAATTGGAGCAGCTTAACCTAATGGCAGAGTTTACTCCATTCAACGCTTAATTTTCAATCACATTATACTTTATAAATTGTTACTCATTGTATAAAAAATATATAAATAATACTAAATAAAATCGTAGTTCTAAACGAACACAATTCAAATACACAGTAACAGTTCTAACTCTTTTTCGAGATCCTTAATTTCCATAAAAGAAAAAGTAGATGACAAGTAAATTGATGCGTTCGCTCTGCTATCTCAAGAGTCATAAAACAACGTAAATGGTTTTTCAACTTTTTAAAAAAAGATATACTTTGATTTGATATATAGGCAAACAGAATCGATTCATCAGGTGTCTATCGACCATAGCGAATCTAAAATGTATATATTGCAGAACTTCGTGATATCTATAAATTTGCATATTATTTATGCTGCCAAATATTTTGCAAATGCTTACGTCGGAAGAATTATTGGGTAACAGGTAATAAAACTCTCTTCGTAGGCGCATGTCACAAATGTTTTAAGCAATAAATATTTTTGGTTATCATTGTATAGATAACAATCCTTGATTTGGAAATGCAGCAATATAAATCAATTTTTTTTTCTTCTTTACATAAGGAAATATAAATTTTTGAGAGTGAAGATCAAAAAGTATGAACAACATGAAATCAAATATGCCTTGAATCGTTTGTAGAACTCTTTTAAATTTGTTTAATGGGTACAGCACGGATATATGATAGATAATAATTAAAAAATCTAATACTTCGTAAATTTCAAAAGTATGTTTTCTCTTAGTTACTCACGGCTATTTGCAGCTTAAATTGCATATGTTTTTGATCTTGTTATTTCATGCGATTCCGTGATTATATTAATTAATATATATTTAACTTATTTAAATAAAATGGTGAAAAATAATTTTAAATTAAATGTATTATATCAAAAATTAAAACACAAAGTTTGCTGCCACAAAGAAAACTTTTGCTGCCACAAAGCGGAACAAATTGGCATATTTCTGATACCTTCGAATGTTTTATCAAAAAAAGATTATTTGTCCCTTAGAGAAGAAAATCTGACGCAGAGTAATATTTATTAATAAGTAGTAAAAGTATCAGTAATTATATTAAATGAGTTCTAATCATCATATATAATGCTTTTGCTTTTTTTATTTTTTAACGATAATTTTTAATAATTACTTATTCATAATCATAAATAAGAAAAAAAATACATTCCGCTTAAATTGAAACCAATCTCATCTTATTAAATGAAAATAATGACTTCTAATTAAACTTTATAATAAAACAATTACTGTCAACAGTCGAAGCTTTTTGAAATAAACCTTTCCTTGTAAAAAGAATTCACTCTTTAGAAAAACAATTTCTTGAGGTAATTAATTTTGCGAAAAATAATTATTTTTAATTATCCCGAATAGGATTTATTGCCATATTCATTTTATATCGTTTACTATTTTTATAAGAATAAATATTTTTATCAATGTTGAAAGTTCATATCTGAATAGTTATGAATAAGTCATAAGTTCATGATTAACATGACATCTAATCAAAACTGTCTGTTAAAATATATTTTGATTGACGTAAAAACATAGCACAGCATATCAAATAATGAAACCCGCATATCATTTTGAGATATAATATTTCAATTAAATTTAATAAGTTTCATAGTATATAGGCAGCTGAATAAATAATTTATTTCAAGTTAAGTTATAATTAAAAACTTGACTTATTTATATACCTATTTTTGAAAAACAAAAATACTTTGGAAATAGTAATATATGTTTTGATTAAAAAGACAGAGTATTTGCATATTTTAGTATTTTCTGTTTTTGATAATTTAAATTTTTTCGAATAGTCTGTTAAATTGGAGTCGAATTTTTATATAAAACCACAATTCAATTTTAAGCACAATATTTCACTTAAATATGGAAATGAGGAGGGCAAAATAATTAAATATTCAGCTAAAAATGACAGCAAAAAAGTCTTGGAGAAGTTAGGCAATAAAGTCTTACAGAGTTTTTTTTTCCAATCTTCCGCAAACAGAAAATTAAAAAATGCTGAGATAAATTTCTCATTTAGTAATGCAAAAGAAAGAAAAACAAATGATTTTTCATGTAGACTTATTTTCGGAACTTCTCTTTAATTTAACCAGCATCTTTATTTTTCTTTCCGACTCTCCATTTGTAGATTGAGTTCATTAAAAAAGCCTTATTTTCTTATACAAAATTTAAAAAAAAAAAGACTTTCGTAAAATAAAATGAATTTCCGCTCGTAAATTCCGTTTATCTGAATATTTTTTCTCCGTTATATAAATAAAAGAAAATGCGTTGTGTCACTAAAAAACAGCTGAAGTTCTCTTAAAATACAGGCCAACAAAATCAATCGTAGAAGGAAATATAATTTTTAACTGATTAGATTCATAAATATAATTAAGACTGATAGATTTAATAATTTAAGTATTTATGAAATGAACTTGGCAACACAACAATTTTTATGTTTGCCCTGACTCTTTACATTTAACAAACAAATATTTAATTTACGAAATTAACTCCCTTGTGACACATCAAATTCCTTATATTAAACAATGACTTACAATAATATATCATTCTTATTTTTAAAATTATTAACTTTTTCTAGAATGTAGAAACTAGAGTTGACGTTCGTTAAAGCATGCTTTTTTACTCCTAATCCTCGGCTCCCTTGCATACTCCAACCTAATTATTTTTAAGAAGCTGTTGCAAAGAAAGAATTTGTGTACTTGAAAAGACGCTAATACTATTTTAATAAGAACGCTACTTTAACCCTTTCGCGCCGACTGTCACAAATATGTGACAGCATAAAACCGTATCAATCAGGGTAAAAATATAAAACTGGTAATCAAAGTATTTCTTTAGCAGTTTATTTGTGGGCGGAGTTATGATTGTTTGATTTATTTAATTCACCATTACTTTGTTCAAAATAAAACTACTTAGTTATACTTTGAATTAACATTGATTTTATATATGATTAAACTAACAATAATTAAAGTAAAAGCAAAGTAAGTCTGTCAAATCAGCAACGACTACAGTTAAGTTACCGTTTTTTATTTAATTACAACTTGATTCTGATTTTGTACGAATGCTTTTCTGAATCACCCGTCCCCAAGGGGTTAAGAAATATCATAATTCTATTTTAATAAATAAACAGCAATTTCTGGATAAGTATTGCTGAGGATCTCGATAAAAAAGGTTTGTGTATATATAATTTTTTTTCTTATATCTCCATATTGAAAATTTTAAAGGCCGCCGTCACTTTTCTTTACAAAAAACTTAACTGACTTTAACTTTGACTTCTTTAACTTTGCCTTTTGTTTTTCTGCGCAAAAACTATTATGTATGTCGAAAATGTTAATGTAGAAAAGATATGTAGAAGATATGTAGAGAGATATGTAGAGAAATGTTATGAGGTAAATATGAAATTCTATAAATTAATATTCAATAATTATTTTGAGAATTATTAGCTGTTCTGTTGGAATCAATCCCTGCTAGTATTTATTGGACTCAAAATTAATATTCAATAATAATTATAATAATTAATTATTCAATAATTAATCAAAATTAATATTTAATAATAATTATAATTAATATTCAATAATAATTATAATTAATATTCAATAATAATTGTAATTAATATTCAATATAATTATAATAATTAGTAATTAATATTCAATAATAACTATAATAATTATAATTAATATTCAATAATAATTATAATAATTATAATTAATATTCAATAATAGTTATAATAATTATAATTAATATTCAATATTAATTATATAAATTATTATTCAATAATTATTGGGAGAATTATCAGCTGTTAAATTGTTGGCATCCCTGCTAGTATTTATTGGACTGTTTAAGGAATATCAATTGATTAAGTTTGCATAAAATTAGGACTTATAAATCTTTAAAAATCATCATCGAAAATTAATAACTCTAGCATAAATTACAGCGTTTATCCTCCCGGACACGAAAGGACCTCATTCAATACAGCTTCAAAACTATGAGCAGATTTCATGATATATTCAAATAATATTCTTATAGCATTTTATTGAAATTTTGAGTTTTGAGAGTCATTTTTTTTTGTATTTTACACGACGAATACAGAGATGCCAACTGCTCCGGACAAGCCAAAATAATTAATAAAACGGTAGATAACTACAAAGCAAATTTTGCAAATATTTGACTATTTTTGCTTGCTTTTTAAATGGTATAGAATGGCATACGTACTACAAAGCGGTGAATTATATAAGCCTACGAATTATTTAGAAATAGTGGTGGAAGAAAAATCTACTAAATTGAATTTATTAAATTAAGAATCACAACTGATAAACTACCACTTTAAAATATATATTTGCTGTCCGGAGCAAGTTGGCATCTCTGCGAATATATACGCAATACCCTCCTCAATAGAGATTTGGTCTGACGTGTAAGGACGTCAAACGCGCTTAACAAGTTACAACAATGTTAAAATTTTATCTTGTGTTTTATAATCGATTCGCAACAACAACGTAGTTCGAGGAATAATTAAAAAAAAAGAAACAGTAATGAATATGGTAATTCTTTATAAACTATGCAAATCCAAATCGAGAAGTACAGTAATTTATCTTTAATAATATTTCACGGTTACTTCTTAAATAATTCGATCAATATATGGAATAAATTTCTCAAATCGTGACAATTTCTGCCTAATCTAGAAACCTCGCGCAATTTATTTCCCAAGAAAGTGTAAGAAAATTAAAAAAAATAAATGTCGAAAAATATATCACGCAACCATAATTGATTGGAAAAATACATGACTCGGAATGTAATTTATTTTTATCGACCGCAATTGTTCTAGAATGAACGAAAATCCAAATCGCCCTTCACTAATAGCAAGAAATTAACATCCAATATTCCACCTCCGACCACGAAAGAACTAAAGGTCGAACAATGTTCGACAAATGATTGAGATCGTCCACTTCATCAACATAATGCGTGAAAATGTATTGGATGAAGTGGTAGAACCACCTGCAAGAATTATGGTTTTTATTTCCATAATGATCTGGAATAAATCAAAGCTTGAGATCGAAACGAGAAGGCGGATAGGAAATCTTCCCACCATTGTGTTTTTTTTTAACTAATTGTCTTTCGATTTCTTTGCTGTCGAAATTCGCTGCTGTTTTATAAGTCTTAAGTGCTTAGATTTATTTAATCGTGTCATATTGCAATTCCGATTCCCTAAATACATAGATTTATTTATCATTCCTATTATTTAAACTATAAGAACCAGTTACAAACTTTCAACGTTCAATTATTTTCACTTAGTAATTTTGTGGAGTACGGAGTTTCTAACCTATCTAAAACGCCACTTTTTATTGATTATTCATATTTATGAAGATAACTTAAATATTAACTATTTGTTCTTTTAATTATTTTCTAATTCACTGAAATTAATACTATATTTTATTATTATTCCATTCGGCAAAAATAATACCTAAAAGTTTAAATTTTCTCATTTTGTCTTTTATAATTTGCTATAACTTCTTTCTTTTCCATTGCAGCAAACTTCTTGTTAAAACTTTTCTCTGTCCCAGTTTCTATATGAGATTTAAAAGCTGAATTGATGTGATTTAAATCGTTATGGACATTATTAACGATTCCGGTAGAAATAAAAAAAAATTTCAAATAATTTAAATATTTTTCCTTTTAATCAATACCAGCTGTTATTTAGTTTTTTATAATAAATGATTGCTAAAAAGTGCAATTAACTAAATTTAAAATGAAATCTTAATCAAAATTAAGAGCAATTAATGAAATTGAAAAATATTTAAAATTGCTATTTAATTTTTGAAATTCTAAGTTAAATAAAAAAAAATGTGTTTGTCAGTAAGAATATAAAATATGTTTTGAAGCCAATAAATTCACCTAAACAGCATTAATATTTATGGAAGAATGTTACATTTTATCAAAACTCTTTAATTTTGTCTATAATCGTCTTATCGATATGACAAAAATAATGATAAAAGCTATTTAATTTATATAAATTCACTATGGTTAGAATAGAATACATGGATATTTATAATGTTGTATGGTGGATATTTTTTGTATATATATTATATATAAAAGTATATATTATATGTAAAAGGGAAACATAAATATGTATTTTACTAATTATTTCAAAGCTATTAAAATTGTATTCAATTTTATTCTCTAATAGTTATAAATTCAAATATCGTCAATAAAATTTATATTTATTAGTCATTAATAGAGCCCGGATTTTGATGACCTAAAAAATCTCAACTAATGCCCTTAAAAAGTGCAAAAAATGCCCTTAAGAAGGGCAAAAAATGCCCTTAAAAATGCAAAAATTGCGCAAAAAATGCCTTAAATAAAGTAAAAATATTGAATTAAAAAAATGTTTTGCTCTTTAAAATTATTATGAGTCATTTAAAAAATATAAAACAATGCAATACTTGTTCTACGCTCATTAAAGTTTGAAAAATATGTTTTATATCCTAAAATAACAAAAAAAGGAAAATATATTGACACCAAAATATTTTTATTTTGTATAGAAACTTTAATGGATATAACAACTTCCATCTCATAATATTACTAAATATCAGAATTACATTGGATTATTAAATGTTTTTCGATAATTTGAAATGTAAACGAGCGTCTCTTGTCTGAAAGTAAATTTTCATTCCTGCAGAAGCTTCTTTCAACGTCTACTGATGTTATAGGCGTGTACTTGAAAAAGACGGTCTCACCTACTGACAATTCTTCTTCAATTTGAAAAGATTTTGCTTCACCTGTTAATATCCTATAGATTTTCTTCATTGTTTGGAAGCCAGTGTAATAATGAAAATTGATAAAAAATAATAAAAATTGGAAAAACTAACAGAAAACTTTAAAAAATGCATTAAAATGCAAAATACGCCCAAAAATTTAAAGAAAAATGCCCTATAAGTCTAAAAAAATGCTCTAAAAGACAAAAAATGTCCAAAAATGCAAAAAATGCAAAAAAATGCAAATGTCATCAAAATCCGGGCCTTAGTCATTAATAATGTTAATAACATATCTTTAAAGAGGAAAATACTTGTCATAATCATTAGCTTATTGAAGTAGACACGTTATTCTTTCATAAAATAAGACAAAGCAATTCAAATTTATTTTCAATATAGTAATTTAAAAATTTATTTAAAACTAAAATGGCACCTGACGCCCGGTGTCTGAGCGGTAGCTCTTTGCGCTGTCTTGCCACAGGTCCTTGGTTCGATCCTCGGGCCGGGCAAGGTTGACTCAGCCTTTCATCCCTTCAGTGGGAGTACCAAGCATGCTTGGGAACTAAACACTGGGGGTTCCGCGTTCGGCTGACCACCTGACCAGAACATCTGCTTCAGCACCCCAGAGCCCAAGGTCAAGAAAACTGAGATGGGCACAGTAGGCCTTGGCCCTCTAGGACTGTCGCGACGCTGAGTTAAGGTTTTTGAAAATGGCACATTATGTATAATTTGTAGAGTCATTGTTAATGTTTGTTTAACAGGGATTGATTAAAATTATTTAAGTAACTTTTGGGATTTCTTCGAATAAAACATCCATTTAAGCATAATGAACGTGTATTAAACACTATTACATTTCAGAAAATTTTGATAAAAGCTTTCTAAAACATTCTACACACAAAATTACAAAAAAAAAAAAAATGCCACGTGTTTTATGAGGAACGATCCTTCCTTCATCAGGCGTTAGGAATACTAACATCTAACAATTGTCTAAAGCTTCTATTCTTTTTGCCTGTTGAGGGGAGGCTCGTTCTTTCCGAAAAGCATGACTGTAATTTTTTGTGGTGTTACAAAAAATTTTATAAGGTATTTTGTGTGTTTCACACCATTTTTAATTTTCTAAAAATATCACAAAAACAATTTTAAGGTCAGTAACGCCGAAGAGCAAACGCTTTTAATCCTGTGTATAACAACAATAAATTTATAGTATTGTATAATTAATTCATCCCCTTACTGTGAGTCAACGAGTTATTTTAAAGTGAGTTGGATAAATTAGAATGTATCGGTTTTAATTCCAGACATTGAAACTGTAAATCAATAACATAATTTAAGAAGTTGGATAGATAAGAATGTATTGTTTTTTATACTTCACATTTACACTGTGAAGCAACTACATAGTTTAAAGTAAGCTGGATGATTTTTGTGTTTAATAATTTTGTATAATATATTTCAGAATCTTTTAATTAATTTGTTGTATTACAATAAAATAACAGTTTTAATTATATTATATATTTACAAAAGTAATATGAGTGCATGAAATTGTATTCCGTTTTGCTCCCGAAACTTTATTTCTGTCATGTATGTTTCTTAGTCTAATTTCAGGATAAATGGGAAAAGGGCCGTAAGGCCTCAGACAACCAGTTCCACTACAACGAACGAACAAGTGCATTAAATTTTAAATACGATTTCAATAAATTTTTTTAAAGAATTAGTTCACAAAATATTTTTATAATGAGTATTTTCATGCTAATTTTTGCTAATTTTATAAAAGAAATTAAATAAAAGAATTTATATCGCAAACTTATTTTTTTTTCAAAAAAACTATTTTAATTCATTTATTTTATGGAACTTTATATAAATGTAGCTTTTATAAGAGATATAAATACTTATTCTCTCCTTTAATTTAAAATACGATTTCAATAATTTGTTTAAAGAATTAGCAAACAAAATATTCTTATAATAAGTATTTATATGCTAATTTTATAAAGAAAATTAAATCAAAGAATTTATATCGAAAAGTTATATTTAAAAAAAAAACATTTTTAATTCATTTCATTTATGAAAGTTTATATAAATGTAGCTTTTATAAAAAAATATAAATACTTATTCTCTCCTTTTAAATTTAAAATACGATTACAATAATTTGTTTAAAGAATAAGCACACAAAATATTTTTATAATGAGTATTTACCTGCTAATTTTATAAAGAAAATTAAATAAGAGAATTTATATCAAAAACTTATGTTAAAAAAAAAACTTTTTTAATACATTTCATTTATGGAACTTCATGCAAATGTAGCTTTTATAAGAAATATAAATATTTATTCATTCAATATTTCCATTTAAAAATATGTTACGAAGGCTTGTTACAAAACAAGAACTAATCACGATGTAAGAAACATCGATTTTAACGCCCGCTTTAATGAGAATGGCTTAACATCAATTACTCCAAACGGCTAGAAAAACTTTTAATTAAAACAATAACTCTTCCTCTCCTTTTTAGAAAGCTTATCAAGAAAAAGTTATTAAAAAGAAACTTCCATATTTCAAAAAACTAATATCACAAAAAAAAAACACCCTCAATAAATTCACTGTTTGCAATCGTGATTTCCGCTAAATTTAGCACAACCAACTCGACGAAAAGCGAGAATGTTACGGTATAATTTCGACGTAAAAGTCGGTTATCTGATCAAAAAAGGGTTGGAAAAAAAGGAATTACAGCAGAGGGCGACGACAGAGTTGATATATAGAGTTTGGGTTCAACCGTGTCTGGTTGGACCTGCTGGCTAAATAGCCGTAATATTTCTCTCCCAGACTGGCAACGATGGGTTCAAAAGGGAAGATAATCCTTCAACTTTTCCCTCTTTTAAGGATAAATTCCTAAAGTCTGGAAAAGAGAAGAATTTTTATTAGTTTTTACGAAAGAAAATTCTCCATCCAGCGATTTAAACTTAAAAAAAATTTATTAGTAAATTATTAATGGAAACTCATTGTTAGAAGAAGCAAAAAGAATGATTTTTTCTTTAAAAATATAAATGTAATTCTTTTGTATCAAAATAAAGTTACAAGATTTGAAAACTTTCTTTTTCATTTAAACATTAATGTTTCATTAAAAGCTTAAATTTTTATTGAAGTTCATGGTAGCGTTAGTTATAAAACAGGTTTTGTACGGTTCGTAAAAAAATTAAAAAATTATATTATTGTAATAAAAACGTAACAAACTTTTTTATTAGCTTCAAAACAATTAAAAATACGTCACAAAACTTTTGTAACTAGATATATTTAGTTGGAAATATTAAGCACGGTGGTGAATAAAAATTCCTAAAAACTCTTATTTTTTTAACCTTTATAAAATTTACTTTAAAAAATTTTTAAGTGCGAATCCTGAATAACAGTTGAATTTACAATATTAAGCAATGATTATTTTTAATTTGTGAGCATTTAATATTTTTACAGAAAATCATTAATATTTTTATAAATTTATTTAAAGTATTTTTGAATAGTGGAGAACCAGCTTAGTTAAATAAAAATAAATTTATTAAAGTATATGATACCATTAGAGCTCGAAAGTCATTAATGTGCACACTACCTAGATAATCTGCATTATAACTGGCCTGTTCGCCATAGTTAATCTGCACATTAACCTAAATAATCTTCAGGATAACTGACTTGCTCAACCTAGTTAATCCGCACAATACCAATATAATTTGCTGCAGAATAACTGAATTCTGCACTTTAGAGATAACATACATTTTGTTATCACGCTAAATATAAAATGAAAAGCTTCTGATAAAATCAGGTGATTCGGCAGCTATATCCCATGAATAGTAGATTCTGCGGAAACAAGAATTAATTTGATATTTATTTACTTGAGAACTATAGGGAAAATTTTAAAGTTCATTGGTATTGGTATACTTTTCATTGGTATTTGTAATATAAATAAGGTAAAAAATAATTTCTTTTTTTCAATTCAGATTTTGTTTGGATTAACAATATTGTTCGGATTCCTTTTTTTTTATGTAAGACTTCATGTATGATGTGTTTAATTTCATTTCATTGAGCACAGAGCAAAAAATAAATAAATAAATAATAAATAAATAAATAATAAATAAAAAGTTAAAAAATAATACAAATAAGTTTAAATACAAACAAGTTAAATAATAACTTCTCTTTTTCAATTCAGATTTTACAATATTATTTGGATTAATTTTTTTACGTAAGACTTCATATATGATGTATTTAATTTCACTTCATTGAGCACAGAGCAAAAAATAAATAAATAAATAAGAAATAAGAAACGAAACACCCGGAATAACTTTTCCTTTAATAATCAGATTTTCTTGTTGTAAGATACAATTTAAATGAATGGAGGGGTCTCAAATATTACAATTAATGAGTGGGGGCGATGTTTTTAGTCACACTCAGATTGAAAAACATACTTCTTTTATATAAACAACAGCAATTAATTTAACAGTCTATTGAAAAAGTATATAAATGCAACTATTACTTAAAATTTAAAAAAAAAAATAAAAAAAATATCTAAAAGCTAGAGAAATTGACAAGTCAACAAACTTCTCTTTTGGTTTGCAAACTTTTAACCCTTTTCATGTGATCTTTTTTTTTCGTTTATTTATTAGACTACGTTAAAGAGAAATGCATTATTTAGACATTCTAACACTGATGAATA
Organism: Parasteatoda tepidariorum; assembly: GCF_982258835.1. NCBI lineage: Eukaryota > Metazoa > Arthropoda > Arachnida > Araneae > Theridiidae > Parasteatoda > Parasteatoda tepidariorum. Next base: position 20,947,956 of record NC_141759.1, on the reverse strand, counting down.
AAGGGAAAAAAAAAACATAAAGCAGTTTTTTTTTCACCCTCATTCCTTCAGCTCATTGAACAACGGAGAACCCCCATTCATTCTTTAAGGATTCCGCTTAATTTATAGATGCCTAAATAGTGGTATTGTTCAGAATCCTTAAGAATATCCAGAGTAATGGAATGAAAAGAAAGCTGGAAGTTAATTATTTATAAAGTGGAATTTCTCAGTTTTTTCATTGTGAGTTATACAACTGGTTCAGCGTCAAAAGCATATAAAAATCAATTAATCGCATAGCGGTAGTTCTAATTTTTTTCATTGTGACGTATACATCTAGCGCAGGGTCAAAAGTAAAAATAAAAGTTAATTATTCATATAGTGACATTTCACAGTTTATAGATTTTATAATCGTCTTTGAACTGCCGACCCAATTTTGTTATGGGTTTACGACTACTAATGTTCAACTCCGTAGCCTTGTAATTTTGAACCTAATCCAGAAGACAAGGGAACTCCTGGATCGAGCATTGGGAGAAATTTGCTTTCGTGGAGGACTTTTTGAAGGAGCTAACCCACATTTGCGTTACATGGTGAGGAAGACCACGAGAGCCCCCACATTTAGCCTGACTCTAACCCATGACCCGTCTACCACTGAGGATATTTAAAATTAGCACTGTGGTCGGTGCAAGCTGGATGCGGAATTCGTATCGACTGGGTCAGTTTATACATTGTGGCGTAAACATCTAGTGCAGGGTCAAAAGAAAATAATAGTTAATTATTCATATAGTAGTATTTCTCAGTTTATACATTGTGACATATAGAACAGTTAGTCAAAGGTCTTTACGGGTCTTTGCTAATATATAATAGTGATAGTAAATATATCAGCAAGAATTTTCTTTTTTAAGACACCTTTTAAACCCATATTAACGGGCCATTTACTTCTAGTAAGGGTAAAATAAAATATTATTGGAATTGAAATTAACAACAGAAAAAAATTTCATTTAGCTTATTAGATAAAATTAATTTCAATTTTAACGCCATTTTTTTTTATCGTAAGCATGTTTTACCAGTGTCTATTTCGTGTAATAAAAAGTATGGAGCTTAATGACTTTAATTTATTTTTATTTACAAAATAAGTTTTATAATTGCTATAAACCAAAAATGGAATTTATATAACTTTTTATTTATTTTCTGAAACTGGCATATGGTTATCAATTTTCTTCAAACATACTTCGTCTTCGACCAATTTCTTCGTTTCTTTAAACGTACTATGAAACGTCACTTTGTACCAGCTCTGACGTGATAAGATCTTTAAAATGTTTGCCAAATTACCAAAAATTCTAAAAGATCTTTTTACAATTGTCTATCAGTTTACGAAATATTTTTAATAAAAGCATATTAGTTGGCAGCCCTGCAAAGGTAATAAAAGTTCAATTCGGCAGGTTATTCATTACAATAAATGCCATCTTCACCGAAGTTAGAAAATCCCATTAACCGATGAATCTTCTAGATGCAGCTGAAAAAACAAGAAGAAAGATTCGATCTCCATTAAATATAGGGGTTGTGTTTACTGTGATGTCCGTAGAAGAGACATTCACAGCTGATGGTCAAATAGTTTTTGTTTTCATAAGGAATAAGAAGGACAGTGTCAGATTTACGGAGCTAAATAAACAAGATCCAGACATCGAGCAGGTTATCTTCATTCTTTCATGGAAAGAGTATTATAGTCTTTAGTATATTAGAAACCATCAGGAAATAGAATATTGCTTCAGTAAGTAAAAGGTTGTTGCAATTAAGCTGTGCTGTTTGAGAAGATATTGATGAGTTTTATGTTCGTTTGTAGTTTTGTCAAATTTCATTTGATAAATTAACAAGCACACAGCTTCGAGTACTATTGCGAGGTATTTCATAAAGAGCAATCGTTTGTATGAGTCATAATAAACAAAAATAATAAAAATAAATTTTAATATGAGCTTCGGAAATCCTATAATAATTCATAGAACACGCACTCAATTTCTTAACATGTTCATTGCCAGACGAAAGCAATGGTTATACTATCTCCCGCATTGAAGAGGAATAAACTATAAAGATAAGATCAAAGTTACATTTTCGTATTTTAGCAATGATTTTCAGTTTTTGAATTTTACAATTAGTTTTTTAAATCAACAGTGTTATTTTCATAAGAAAATTTTATATTTCCTGCTCATAATACTGGATCTGTTATATTAACATAAACTGTAGGAAAGGATCTCCTCACTTAATATAGAGTGATTGAAAAGGATTGGGTTAAAATATTTATAACGTAACTGCTACTTTTCGGAAGAAGTAAGAACGTTACAATTTAATGAAACTAATAGCAACTATCATGTTTTTTAGCAAGATTGTTTGTTGTAATATAAACCGACCGGACATTGTAGTAGTCAGGGAACTGACCTCACATCAGAAAGGTCCTAAGTTTGAGTCCCGAATCCCGCATGGATGGTCTTTCATTTTCTGTATTATCTGTTCTTACTCTGGGAGCAACGGTGGCCAGCCTAATTTGGTACCCTTGAAAGAGTGGCCTACAAATCTGCCGTACTGATGCCTAAATAACGAGTTTCAATCGGGTGGCATGGGGGGGATAAATTTTTGTCTCACGAAAAATTTTATTTGGTATTGTAACTAAAAATTATTTCAACATTTTGCGGTTTTAACGTAATGGTAAAAACATTTTATGGTTTTAAAGAAGGTAGTCATAACTTTTACACATTTTTTTTTAATATGTAAAGGCAGTTTAATTCATTAAAATTCAACTTTGTTAAAATCAGTAGAGTATTACACAAGTAAAAGCTAACAACTTAGTATTGTGTACCCCAAGTATATGTGATTGTTTTAACTGTTAATATTTTATTGGTAATCACTGATAACTTAATCATATCAGCCAACGCCTCCTATAACTGAAAGCCTCCACGCGGTTTTTTGTAGGTAGTCCGATCAGACCACTATGAAGGTAAGCCAATTAGTTTAAGAACCATTTAATATGAAATCTATCAAAAATTAGAAAGTGGTAGCAAATATATGTCTAAAAATTTGTTTAATTTACGAATATAATTGGTTTGTTTTAATTACTTGTCAACCACTACAGATTCAATTCTCAAATATATATAATGAATTTCTCTCAAGTACTTTTAAAATAGAATTTGGGTTCAAGCGCACAAGTGGTTCGATTTTTAAATAATCTGCGCAGAATACTTCATAGAAACCGTGTGGAGGCATCAGCTAATTTTTGTAGAAACTTCCCGTATATTATATTTTTACATTTAACGTGGTAGCAAAATTTTTTCATTCATCTCTGAATTTCGTTTTCATAAATTTGATTTTGCATACTTTTACTTACCATTACATTTAAATAGTTTAAACCTTCATAAAGATGACCAGCTAGATGTTTCAAGTGATGGCGAAAGCAAAATTGAAATTTTGCTGCTTCTTCAAAAAAGAGTATGTGTACTTCTTTTGAAATGTAGATGAAAAAGAGCTAAATTACCTTTTTTTTTTACATATTTTCTGAAAATTGATGGACTTTAATTTAACGCAATAATCCTTGATGCAATTTTAAAAATTGTCAAGAAACAAAGAAGTCACTTATGTACAAGTGAATCGACTAACAAGTCTCTGTTCGCAAATGCGTTAATATATTTATTTGCGTGATTATCCGACGTGAACCATCAATATCCTCAACGAAGTTATAAAAAGTTTATAAAATAAATTTAATTACGAAAACTTCAAAACAAACTTTAGAAAGCCGGACATTTAGATTCTTGGTCGAGAAAAAGAAAACCATAGAAAAACGCTTGGGAGATGTTATACAATTGATTGAAAAGAAAGAAAAATAATGCCGGCTGACCCTCTTGGGGAAGAAGTCAGTTGTACTCTGAGTTTAAATTAATAGAAATAAATTCCCGGCTGTACACAACTTAGTAGGAGAAAAAAGATGTTACTCGATTTACGAACTTTCCTTTTGTTCACGCGTCCATTAGATTGATAGGAGAAGCCCAATTTAGACTCTCTTCCAAGATTTGATTCTTCAAAAAAAAAATTTACTTTTTTTCTGCTCTTGAATTGAATACAAGAAAAACACACACAACTAGTTAGTCCGTATATACGACTAGTTAGTTTGTAGACAAAAACTTTTGTTCGGATTGGAATTATTATTTTTACATTTAATAAATATATAGCTCGGATTAATTCCCTTTATTCTGACGTCCATAGTTATTAAGTAAATAAAAAACCTGATTGTAATGTTATTTTTCAAATTATTCAATAGCAACTGTTTAAAATCTAATGTGTCTACCAATAAATTTTTTTATTAATTAAAATTATTGTTTGTTGGCCAATATGCACATATTTTATGTTATTCCTGTGTTATTCGGACTTCTATTGTATTTTATCAATTATTATTCGGCTCTTTTTCTTAGTTTGTATATATCTTTTACATTAATGCGCTGTTTATACAGACATGCCAACTTGCTACTGACAGCAAATATATATTATAAAGTGGTATTTGTTAATTATGATTCTTGTTTTAATAAATTCAATTTGGTAGATTTTTATCCACCACTATTTCTAAGTAATTCGTAGGCTTATATAGTTCACCACTTTACGGTATTTATGTCATGCAATACCTTTGAAAAAAAGCAAAAATAGTCAAAAATTTGCAAAATTTACTTAGTAGTTATTTACCGTTTTTATTAGTTATTTTAGCGTGTCCGGAGCAGTTGGCATTTCTGCTTATATTAATCATTCAACAACATTCTTCCGTTCCCTTTGGCAAATATTTATCATATGAAAAGGCAATTGCCGCAAGGCAGGTACCTCGATATATACGTTTACATTAAAGCATTGTTAATCCTATCTTCCACCTCCTCATCGAAGAACCACAAAGTTCAAGCTTAAGATGAATTTGAAAGGGCCTCAGGTGCCCAGATGTTTTATACAGTACAGTTCAGTATAATCGTATCATTAATTTCAGTAAAAGTAGGGTTATAACATTGACCCTAAATTCTATAGAAAAAGTTAGTCAAAATAAAGTATCACGTTGATGATTTTTTTTTTTTAAATTTCTAGAGTGATAACAAATTTTACTATGCACAATCCCGTTTTTCTTTACTAAGTTTGCTTAACAATGGTTTTGAATCCGACAATATGTAATCGGATTAAACAAATTTAGTATATGACTTTGAAATAAGGCGCTAAGGTTTTGAAGAAAACTGATAAAATTATACCGAGATTGTATAAATTGTTATTTTCGCTACTACTTTAAACGGTTAACGCCCAGCATACACCGTTACATTGTTTCAAGAGCATGTAATGTGATAGGGCTATTGTTATTATTTCTCCAAGAAAATTTGAAGATCATCGCCCATCATAGTTTATTTATGATTTAAGTAACGGTTATGCCGACCGGCCTGTGTAGGGAGCAGGGAACTGTCCTTGCATCACAAAGGTTCTGGGTTCGAATCCCGGGCAAGGCATGGATGTTCTTTCCTTCTCTGTACTTTCTGTCCTATCCGTTAAATCTAAATCCTATCCGTTTAATCCCGTAATCTAAAAAAAGTATCCGTTATTAGAATCGGTAAAAAAAAATGAATTAAAATGGTAGTAATAGAAAACTTTTTTTTCCTAATGCCCGCCTGTATTAACATCCGTCAATTCAAGCATCTACAGGGCGATTTGTTGACCTCTCTTACAGGGGCACCATATAAGGTGGGTCAACGTCGCTCCCACAGTGAGGACAGAAAGTACAGAGAAGGAAAGAACATCCATGCCTTGCCCGGGATTCGAACCCAGAACCTTTGTGATGCAAGGACAGTTCCATGCCCCCTACACAGGCCGATCGGCGTAATGGAAAACTATCCACTTAATTTCAACGCACATACCTTATACCACTTTTTTTCCTAAATCTACATTATGACTCACTTCAACATAAAAAGTTGAGATAAACTGCCGAGTTTCATATGCATTCTCAGGGTTGCGACAATCTCAGTAAAAAAGATAAAACTGGTAGCCAAACTATTTTTATATCAGTTTATTTGTGGGAGGGGTAATAATAGTTTATTTTATTTAGACTTAGTTCAAGATAAAAGTTATATCGTTACACTTTTAACTATCATAGATTGGATGTATTAGATTTAAAGGGAAAGCAAAAATAAGGTTATCAAATTAACCATGCCCAAACTTCAGCTACCACTTTTTATTTTTTTCCATCCTGCTTCTGATTCCGTACGAATATATTTATGAATCGCCCATTTCGAAAAGGTTAAGTAACTTTCCCTCAAACATATCCGCAATCTGGGAAATGTGATCCCAATACTTTCATAGTAGAGTAGAGCTATCCAAAGTTTAAAACCCTTAATGTCACATTTTTTTTTTTTTTTTTTTTTTTTTTTTTTTTTGCTTATTGTATTTTATTACAAAAACTTTTCAACAGATTCCTAAAAATTTTTCACACTGTTATAAAATTCATTTCTTCAAAAGTCAGTCTCGATGCAAAAAAATAATTTTTAATAATTCCTTATTTTTTTTATTTTATTTAATGGCAGTAAATAAAATTGAATAGTAAGGTATAAAAATTTGTACATCATTTTAAAGAATGTAGTTTTTATAAGGCAAATATTGGTAAAAATTGAACATATGTTTCTGAGAAATTGAGTTTTTTTTTTTTTTCAATCGGCAATCTTAAAATTCGATTCGTACCTTTTTTATCTTCAATTAGATTTTTTTGCACCTTGTCCATCCCTTTTCATTTCGCACTCCAAAAAACCTTTTTTATTGCCCTTTAAAATCCAACAGTTTTCTTGGGTTACGCGTAAAAACCCAGTTAAAGGTTAAAATAATTTAACTATAATGATAATTAAATATAGTTAAATTAGAAAATAAGTTAAATTGCGATACAATAAAATATAAGCTATCGTAACATTGTAAGGGAAATCGTAACAACATTAATTGCTAAAAAGCAAGTTTAATATTAATATTTGCAGTAGTTTCGAAAATTTAAAGAATTAAGATTTTATCATTCCCGCTTGCAAACTCCTTTTATATATTTATTTAAATATACATTTTTTATTTAATTACTTATTTATTTTGATAAATACAATTTTGTTATGGTCTTATCTTTTCGCCAAAACAGTTTAAAAAGCTGCTTTTTGCAATTTCTTTTTTTTTTTCATTAGGTCTAATAACATTAAAATTGGGGCTTTAGAATGAAGCATTTGAATAATGAAATCGGAGCAATTCGGTATAGTTTGAAAAACTTACTCTAAATCAAAACCTCACCACTAATTATTTCTAATAGTTTAGGAAAGTTTTTTGTTCTTTTAAAATATTTTCTATTAAAATTTTTTAAAATACTTCTATTTTCATTACTTACCTCTACATTGGCTTTTTCAAAATATATTTTGAAATCCTGCCCCTATACTTGCTTTATTTAAAATATATTTTGGAAACCTTCCTCAAAAATTTACTTTTTTGCTTTCTTTAAAATATATTTTAACCACCTACCTCTATATTTGCTTTCTTTAAAATATTTTTTAAAAACCTTCCTCTGAATTTCCCTTTTTCAAAATATATTTTCAGTACTTACCTCTATATTTGTTTTCTCTTTTTTGAAGATCTATTTCCAAATTGGTTTGTCTAAAATATATTTTGAAAACCTACCTCTATATTTGCTTTCTTTAAAATATATTTTAAAAACCGATATATTTGCTTTTTTTTATTTCTTCAAAATGTATGATTTAAAATCTACCAATTTGTCGATTTAGAGGTTTTATAATTTACCGTAACTGTTAAGATGGAGGCTTTAAATCAGAAATTTAATACCTCAACTCGAAATACATACAGCTATATCACGCTAAATCACTATTTATATAACATTTCGAAGATTTGCATAATACTTCCTGGCAGTACTTGACATTCAGTTATATTTACTTAAAATCTCCCACATTGTCGTCTTCTCATATGCGACAGAGTTTATTCTAGAGCAGGGATGGCGAACCAATGGCACGCGTGCCATTTATAACACACGGTACAATATTTTGGGCACGCCACCCATCACAAAGTTCACTATGAAGCATATTACCAATTCAAAAAGAAATATTAACAAAAAAATTAACAATTAATGCCAAAAAAATTAATAACTATTAAAAACAAGCTAACAATAAATAACTAGTAAAAAAAATTAACAGTCCTGCTTAAACTAACATACAATCTAATATAAGTTATTTGTCATCTGATTTGCAACAACAGAAGTCAAACTGATGTTACTTTAAGTTGAATTATGCGTATAACTGAGACAATTCAAAATGTTGCTTTCCATAGTATATAAAGAGTTTTGAGTTGATAGTATTCAGTATTATTACTTTCCAAATAATCACGAAAAATTATTATTAAAAATTATTTGATAGCCAGTCAAAATTATAAGTCAAAAGTCAATTATAAGTCAAATTATAAGTTATAAGTCTAAATTATTTGATGGCACGTCTATGACCACATTAAACAATTTTTTTTAGAAAAAATGGCACGTTTGTGCAAAAAGGTTCGCCACCCCTGTTCTAGAGAATTCGCAACTTCACAATCAATAAATGAACATAGCATAAAATCTGCAGTTCATACATCGTATGTTGATTGAACGCATGAATATCTGTGTTTCATTAGATTCTGAAATGTTTAATTCATTGATCAGTCAAGGTGGTCAGTTTTCCGTAAATAATAAGTGTTGGTATTTTCATCACTTCCCAGTTCCAACACAGTTTCGTATCGGCAGTTTGATTAAGTTACTTCGCAGTAATTCAATTTACTTGATGCTTGATATGGGTTGTATCTCGGTGTTTGGCGCGAAGCGCCACTTACCGATTCGTCTACACTAGTTTGCATTATGCTCTCAGGCCATAGGAATATAAGTCTTATGTTAAGCAAAATATAGGGGGAATTCCCCCATCGTTAAAAACAATAATAAGAAATACAGAAAAAGATAAGAACTAACAAATGGATATGATAACATAAATTGATAATACATAATTAGCATTAAGATTAAAAATACGGTATATATACAAGATATTTACATAGCTATTTATATGTTTATGTTATTCAACATATGTCTTAAATAAAAATATGGCTCTGCTAAAACAGTGACCCGGTCGTCCTGGTAGATCACCACTCGTTCCGGGTTGCTCACTGTACTATACTTAATGGAGCTACGGCTTGCCCGGATCGGACCCTTTTCAGAGTTACTCCTTCACCGGGTTTGCCATAGTCCAGTGGATATGCTGTGTGTGTTTGTGTCCTATTTTTTTATATAGTTTTGAAATTATGCAGTCTGATAATAAGAATGCCGTTAGTGGGCTATGATTGCTGTTTTCCTTAATGAGTTCTAAATTAAAGATTTGCTTGAAGTTGGAGGAATTGCACTCTTTAGCATCGCTGAAGAATTTTGTGCTAAGTTTAGCCATATAACAGTTAATTTTTCTCTATTTTGAGATCTTTTCTTAAAAGTCTGTTGCTAATTGCCTTTGGAGCTCCTGTCATATATCTGAGTATTTTGCCCTCTGTTTTTGATAGTTTATTCTTTAAGTTGTTACTAATTGTGGTTAGGGCTGGGCAGGCATAAGTTAAGATGGGTCTGATAGCCTGTAAGTATATGGTCCTTTTATTGGTCAGGTTTAGTTTTGAGTCTTTATTGAGGATAGCTTTTAGGGCGAAATACGCACCTTTAGCTTTTCTAATAGTTTCGTTGATATGTTTGTTCCAGTTCAGGTTTTGTGAAATTGTGACACCAAGGAACTTGGCATGCTTAACTGGCGTGATTTTGGTATTGAATAAGTCAATTGTATGAGAGTTGTAATTGTATTTTTTGTTGTTAATAATAAGTAGGTTATTTTTGTCTGGATGCAGTTTAATTCTCCATTTGGAGCACCATGCTTCTACCTCTTTAAGCTTATTTTGTAGAAGGTCTACTGCCCTCTTGGAATTCATTGATTTGGTGATAATTGCGGTATCATCCGCGTAAAAAGCCACAAATTCATTTGGATTGTCATTGAGCGGAAAGTCTGCAGTATATAAGATATATAATAGTGGTCCCAGTATTGAACCCTGGGGTACCCCTGCCATAATAGTATGATATTCCGAGTGTGTGTTGTTCATTTTAATTCGGAACTTTCGACCAATTAGGTATGAGTCAAGAATGTTTAGGATGTTTGGTGGAAAATTCATGTATTTAAGTTTTACGATTAGACCCTTATGCCATACTAGATCGAAAGCTTTCGCTACATCGAGTAGGATAAGGGCCATCGTCTCTTTTTTATACTTTCCTTTGCTTATATATTCTATCATGTTTATGATTTGCTTTGTTGTTGACAGGTTTGGCCTAAAACCATATTGTTGTTGTGGTATAACGTCCATGTAATTTTTGATCCTGTAGCTGATGATTTTTTCAAATATTTTTGAAATAGTAGGTAGTAGACTGATGGGTCTATAATTGTTTGGATCGGCTGCATCCTTTCCCGGTTTCGGGAAGAGAATAATATCTGATCTTTTCCATGGTTCTGGGAAATAAGAGTTATTGAGGCAGTAGTTAAAAAGTGAGTTTAGTGTGGGAATAATACTTAGGGGTGCATTCTTTAGCATCTCATTGGTAATACAATCATGGCCAGGGGCTTTTCTGTTCTTTAAATGTTCTATTATATTGATAATTTCATCATCTGTAGTATTTTCTATGTCGTTATTTATTATTGGTGAGTTAGTAATGGTAATATATTCATCATTAACAAATTGATCATTAATACTGCAATAGGGTTCTGTATTAACCCCTTGGCGACGGGTGATTCAGAAAAGCATTCGTACAAAATCAGAATCAAGTTGCAATTAAATAAAAAACGGTAACTTAAATGTAGTTGTTACTAATTTTACAGACTTACTTTGCTTTTATTTTAATTATTGTTAGTTTAATTATATATATAATCAATGATAATTCAAAGTATAACTAAATAGTTTAATTTTGAACAAAGTAATGGTGAATTAAATAAATCAAAAAATTATAACTCCGCCCACAAATAAACTGCTAAAGAAATACTTTGATTACCAGTTTTATCTTCTTACCCTGATTGATACGGTTTTTTGCTGTCACGTATTTGTGACAGTCGGCGCGAAAGGGTTAAGTGAGAATTGTTGTTTCATAGTCCTTGCAAATGTATTAACTTTATCTGAGTCAGTATAGATCACAAAGTTAGAGTAGATAGAGAATTATCTTCTTTATTCATAGTATAATTCTATTTAACGAAAGAGAAATTAAATAACAACTCTAGTAAAAATAAGAAAGTGGTAGCAAATTTATGTCTAAAACTATTCTAATTTATGAATATGATTGGTTTGTCTTATTTATTTGTCAACCACCACAGATTCAATTCTGAAATATATATGATAAATTTCTCTTAATTACTATTAAAATAGAAATTGGGTTAATGCACAAATAGTTCACTTTTTAAATAATCTGCGCAGACTACTTCTAAAAAACCGTGTGGAGGCTTTTTGATGTAGGTGGTGATGTCAATGCATTGTAGCCAATTTGTCGCCACTAATTCAACAAATGTTGCAAACCACTAGAAATGTAAAACTAATTGATTTTAACGTTTAGCAACCACAGTATTTTAAACTACAAAGAGCTAATATATGTCATTTCTCTTAAAATGCACAGTTTAAGGCCGTACTTGTTAACACTTTAACTCAGCATTTCTTTAAAATAAATTTTTCATTTTTTTTCATTATTTTGCATTAAATTAGGTAAAAAAAGGAGAAAATATTAAATTTAGCATTTTAATAATTTATTGCTAAGAAAAATAGTATGAAACGCCGGTGTCTTTTTCTGCGTTGAAGGTAAAATCTTACTAACACTCACTTTCAAACATTATTTTTTCAAATGTTAACTAATTTGCAGTTATTTAGATCTAAGAGAAACAATTATTCATCATTGAAATTTCATTAATTTACAAGGTCAATTATTGATAAATTTTTAAATGTGAAAGAAAAAAAAATCAAACTATTTTTTTTAAGATTTTATATTTTTTATCAACTCCGCAAATCTAACAGGTTTTTAGTAACTATTAGATAGTTTTTTAAAATTGAAAAGTGCCAAAATATATTTTTGCTTGTAATTAGAGCGCCAGGAAAAATCTATAAAAGGGACGCCGGTCTTCCATTTCCGTCAAAAGGTTAATGCCTGACTAAGGGCTGAAATTTTTACCCGAAATTTTCTGAGCCATGGTGTATCAAGCGATAAAGCTTTCGAGGTGGCCCGGGTTCGAACACCAGCGATGACTGGATGATACAAATTCCACACCCGGCTCAAACCAACATCTCTGAAATCTGAAAGCCTTCACACGGGTTTTTATAGGTAGTCCGATCAGACCACTATGAAGGTAAACCAGTTTACGAAGGAGTCTTTTAATAGAAAATATATTAAAATTGGAAAGTGGTAGCAAATTAATGTCTAAAAATTTGTTTAATTTACGAATATTATTGGTTTGTCTTATTTACTTGTCAACCACTACAGATTCAATTCTCAAACATATATGATTACTTTCTCTCAAGTACTTTTAAAATAGAATTTGGTTTCATGCGCACAACTGATTCGCTTTTTAAATAATCTGCTCAGACTACTTATAAAATTCCGTGTGGCGGCTTTTTGATGTAAGAAGTGATGCTCAAACTGACCAGAGTGCTGACGTAAAATATCCTCAGTGACAGACAGATCATGGGTAAGAGTCCCCTTGCCGTCATGCTAACCCAGGGAGTTTTTCATAGTGTCCATCTACACGTAACGCAAATGTCGATTAATTCCATCAAAAATGTCCTCCACAAAGACAAATTTCTTCCACTACTTGATATCCAGGATTCCTCTTGTTTTCTGGATCTGGTTCAAAATTACAGGGCTACGGAGTAGAATATTGGTCGTCGTAGACTCAAAATTGGGTTGACTGTTCAACGACAGTTATAAAAAAATTTAAAAAGTCGGCAATTCCCTGTTTATCAATAGATTAACAGTTAAAACACACTGTTAATGAACAGTGTCTTGCGTATTAGTACATTTCTGCTCCAACATATAACAATTTATAATAGATTCGAAAATAATAAGACCATCAATAATAAATATTACATTCAAGCTATATTTTTTCTCTGCAAGCAAAAGAAAATAGTGCAAGCTTGTTCTTGTGATTAATTATAAACTTAGTGACAAAACGCATGTTTAAAAAGAGGTTGATTGAGTAGTCAATGACCTGCAAATAACCAGTTTAAGAAAATTACATGATGGGAAGCTTTGATTGAATTGTTGATAAACTTAGATCGCGGGCAAACATTTATGTCTTCTATTAGTTTGAAAACCATTTTATTATAAATCGTTTCATTCTTTATAATAATTCGTTTTACTACATTACTAGTGGATTACGACTTCTGCATGCTGCTCTCACCAACATCTCACTCTCCGACTAATTCGTAATATTTTTTGTTTACTCATAACAGAAAATATTGTATCATTGAAATTAAAAGTTATTTAATTAAAAGTCATTTAATTATTTATTTTATTTTTCTTGAATTGTTATCTATATTAACTAATGATCGTATCATATAACTTTGGAGGCTACTATGATGAAACTATGATACACCAACTATGATGAAAATTAATTTTAGATCATTATCCTAAATATGTTAAATAGAGAAATTCATACTATATACTATGATACACCAACTATGATGAAAATTAATTTTAGATCATTATCCTAAATATGTTAAATAGAGAAATTCATACTATATACTATGATACACCAACTATGATGAAAATTAATTTTAGATCATTATCTTAAATATGTTAAATAGAGAAATTCTTCTCTTGTTTAATATCTTAAAAAAATATTAACTGTTTTAGAAAAAGCTATAACATCATATACTACATTTTAATGAATGGTCAGAATAACTACTTTATTTTTGTAGTTTACTACAACTTCAAATACTTTGTTACAAATGTAATTAACTACTATTATTTTTTTTTAATGTAATGACTACAAACTACCTTTGAATTATATTAGCTACTTCACTACTTTAAGGAAACCAACTTGCATTAAATGTAAGGAAATAATTAAGAAATATTTATTCATGTTTACATGAACCAGTTTGTTATTCGAGAACATTTTTTTTCGAATTTGTTTATTTAATCTTCCTATTTTTCTGCCTTTCTCGACAGGGAATATTTAATTTAAGAAATGCAAACCTACTGAATACTTGTTTAATGTTCTTTTATTTCCCCTAAAAAAATTAAGGACATCGAAAATACGTTCCTTTCAATGTCTCACGAGTGTGTATTCGCATGTGAAAGTGTGACTGAAGTGATTAATTATCTATTTTTCCTAATGCATACCTGCCAACTTTTAATCCCTTCCATTATCTTTTTTCCCAGTGGTATTAAAATGGAATTAAAACAATAATTTTAAGCAAACAAATGCATTGTATTTGAGAAAACTTAAGATGACAACCATGATAGTAACGCATATTAATATATGTGCTTAATTTTTGTAAGAATAGTGGTGATCAAAATAATTTAATAATTAAGTTTATAAAAGAAAAAATAGTATATATTTACTACCACTTTAAATATGAAAATAAAATCTTCCGGAAAATCCGGAAGAGTTGGCAGGTATGCTAATGGCTAGTTTAAATATTAGTTATACGCATACCCTCCAACTGCTACGGAATTTCCGTAGTTTCAGAAATCTTCTTTTCAGACGGTAGCAAAATTAATGTATTAATATTTTAAAAAAAATTAATTTTAGCGTAACTTGTCCACTATTACTTATAAAAGTGCAGGCCATATGGCTAGATTCTTAAGTTCTGATAAAAGTTTTATGAGAGATCCATTTGCTTTAAAAATTTCTACTTTGGTTCGCTACCACTAGAAAGAATTATTTTCAAAATCCTCATAAGTTGGAGGGTATGGTTATACGTGATTATGTGATTCTAAGAACGAATTCCTGTTAACACTCAGCTACAGCCACAGGGTCATTTTTATTGCATGCATGGACGGATCTGATTGCATTTATTGACTTAACAAATTGCATTTTTTGTCTTAAGATTTGGCACTCATCAAATTCGAAAAATTAACGGTGTTAACCCTTTCGCGCCGACTGTCACAAATACGTGCCAGCATAAAACCGTATCAATTAAGGTAAAAAGATAAAACTGGTAATCAAAGTATTTCTTTAGCAGTTTATTTGAGGGCGAAGTTATAATTGTTTGATTTATTTAATTCACCATTACTTTGTTCAAAATAAAACTATTTAGTTATACTTTGAATTAACATTGATTATATATATGATTAAAGTAACAATAATTCAAGTAAAAGCAAAGTAAGTCTGTCAAATTAACAACGACTACATTTAAGTTACCGTTTTTTATTTAATTACAACTTGATTCTGATTTTGTATGAATGCTTTTCTGAATCACCCGCTCCCAAGGGGTTAAAGCCGTGATTCTTTACTAAACTATCTTTAAAAGTAGTTTCCGAGAATCGCTACAAATTACTGTAATTTTTTATTTTTAATTATTATTTTTTTGTATCACACTACTTTCTTAAAAAAAAAAATAGCTCACTACACTACAAACTACGGAAAAAGTAGCGATTACAGTAGTTTCACTACTTGTAGTGCTCTACTTCCGATCACTGATTTTAACCTATAATTATGTGCACATTAAATTAACATAAAATACATTCTTACACTATAATAAGAAAACACTTTTATAGTCTTTGCAGCAAGTTCGTAATTTAAAAGCTGCGCTGAATTATAGCACTAACAAACTTCATAGTAACAGGTAAAACGAAATAAAACATCCAAAACATTTTAATATATTTTAGCATTTTTCCTTTAACTCAAATATAACCGTCCTTTTGAAAGGCCATTTACTTTTATCAAAAAAGACAAATGTAACAGCAGAAGTTTTCCCATTGGGGTCGGGTGATTCAGAAAAGCATTCGTTCAAAATCAGAATCAAGTTGTAGTTAACACTAGGTTTACGGACGTTTCTTATATACCTATCTCTACGGACACACGTCAATTTGACGTATGAAAGAATTGTGATTCAGGATTCTTAATTTAATAAATTCAATTTAGTAGATTTTTATCCACCACTATTCTAAATAATTCGTAGACCTAGATAATTCACCACTTCACTTTTTTAAAATTTACTTTGTTGTTATTTACCATTTTTTTTAAACTATTTTCGCGTGTCCGGAGCAGTTGGCATCTCTGCACTTAGAAACCAATGTATATGTATACTATAAGAAAAAAAAATGAAGATATGAGACATATATTTTTAAGAAATATTCTAGTATTTTATTTTTCAATACTCGAACTAAGTAACTGAAACCTTCAAAATCTGACATCAATTGACATTCTGCGTTTGTTCTTTCTATTATTGCTTATCGGCAACAGTTGTTTATCACTTGTTTTATTTGAGATAAGGAATCGAAGTATTGTCGGTACATTCCTATTTATTATTGATGTGATAATTGCTTGTTTACTTAAACTTTTGTCTAAATTATGATCGCGTCAAATTGACGCATATCCTTAGAAATAGGTATACCACAAAGAGAATTTCAATATTTCAACGCTTTTGAGGTAAATAGCATTTAATATATATTTACTTCGATCAATGGTTAAAAGTCATTACAAGAGATAAAATAAAAATTCAAACGGGTTTTATAATTTTCTTACAAAAGTCGAAATCCGTCAAAATGACGAGTCCCGTAAACCTAGTGTTATCTAGTCCCCTAAAACTGTAACTTAAATGTAGTCGTTGCTAATTTGACAGTCTTACTTTGATTTTATTTAAATTATTGTTAGTTTAATCATATAATCAATGTTAATTCAAAGTATAACTAAATGGTTTTATTTTGAACAAAGTAATGGTGAACTAAATAAATCAAACAATTATAACTCCGTCCACAAATAAACTGCTAAAGAAATACTTTGATTACCAGTTTTATCTTTTTACCCTGATTGATACGGTTTTATGCTGGCACGTATTTGTGACAGTCGGAGCGAAAGGGTTAAGTTTGCAACATCAAGGCAGTTTTGTTTACAATAATCTTATCCACATGGGTCAAAGTTGCTCTAAGAAAAACTTTTATGACAATACGTTTTTTAGAATTAAAAGTGGTGACAAAATTGTTTCATGATTTGTCTACTAACTACTGCCATGACTATCACAGTTAAACTTAAAAGACGTACATTGGAAAAATAAATCAAGCCATATCGGGGCTGCCAATTACTACGCCTTTTGTTTAATATTTTATAGAGTGTTATAGATTTAAAGATTTCAGAAATGATCGTAATTTAGCCAACATTTTAAAAGCCGTACCCATACCTGCCAACTCTTCCGGATTTTCCGGAAGATTTTATTTTCATATTTAAAGTGGTAGTAAATATATACTATTTTTTCTTTTATAAACTTAATTTTCAAATGATTTTGATCACCACTATTCTTACAAAAATTAAGCACATATATTATTATGCGCTACTATCATGGTTGTCAACTTAAGTTTTTTCAAATACAACATATTTGTTTGCTTAAAATTGAAGTTTTAATTCCATTTTAATACCACTGGGAAAAATGATAATGGAAGGGATTAAAAGTTGGCAGGTATGCATACCATAATAGAAGTGGAACACAGTGGCGTTGCACATGACCTTTTAAATACTTTATAAGCAGTGGTGAGGAAAATAAGTTCAAATGAATAAAAATAATACGATAAAACATAAATTAAAGTACCACTAGAATAAAGTTTTACAAAAAGCGTAAAACGTTGACAGTCCTTCCAATTGCCTGTTTTGAAAGGAAATTTGTAACGAATATAAAGAAATTCAAGCAATTATTTTTAAGTAGTAATTAGCTCTTTTTATTTTCAAAATTCATAAGTTTAAAATGCAACGGCTATATTAAAAATATACAATGGTTGCGTAGGAATTCAAATTATTCTTTTTAAGTATTAATTAGCACTTTCTATTTCAAAAATTCATTCCTTTGAAGTTCAATGGCTATATTAAAAAAATACAATGACTGGTATTCGCGTCAGAAGCTTTTATGTTATTTATTTTATAGGTAAACACAAGGGTCCCATTTATTACATAGTACATAGTAATCAACTTATATGGTCACAAAGAAAGAGTTTACAAAGCGGCATAAAATCTAACTATATATAAAAATCCAATGATGGTGTCGCACCAGCCAATGAAATCTAAGGTATCACGTGACAGTATGAAAGAAGTAGCCAATCCAAGCGAGGATGCAGTTTTAAGCCAATCAGAAAAGAGAACGCATTCGCGTCAAAGCTTTTTGTTGATTTACTTTGAGTGGGTTTTTGCTGATTACATCTCATCTTATCTTATCATTCTTATGCCTATCCAGTGATTGATATCTTTTATTGTTTACATTTTTGTTGTTTGCTATTATAAAGCTTACTGAGGCTTGCTTACCTTAAAATGGTTAAATTTTAAATCACATTTATTTATTCAACTCATTTCAATCATTTGGAATTTCAGTATAATGTCTGACAGGACAGATCGCGATCGAGAATATCGCAGACAGCGGAGATTGGATCCCACGTTTCGTCAAAATGAACAAGAGCGTCGAAGAACAAATCGACAAAATAATCGAGAGCTTACTAATGCCAGCCAAAGAGAAAATCGAAGTAGGGCAGCTAATCGTCTTCGAGAAATAGATGAAAATCAGTATTTGGGAGAATCGTACAGTGATGACTGTCCACCTCTTTTGCTTGCTCCACTAAATGATCAAGTTCATAAACTTAACAGTGCCGTCCTACAAAAACTGCCCGGCAATATTATTGAATGCCGTTCATATGATAAAGCTACTTCATGTGATGGTGATGAAACGGACGATGAAAGTGTAATGTTGCGCTTTCAGCCACAATATTTGGCGAAAGTCAATATCACAGGATTGCCGCTTCATAATCTTCAACTTAAAGTTGGAGCTGTAGTGATGCTAATCAGAAATTTGTGTATTGCCGATGGATTGTGCAATGGCACACGTTTGATTGTACGGAAAATAACTAAAAATGTTCTCTTTTGTACAGTTATGACTGGAAGTAAAGCTGGTAGTTCAGCTTGCATCCCTCGCATTACTTTAAATACTGGTGATAATAAAGAGTTGCCCTTTGTTTTGCATCGCACGCAATTTCCAGTCAGACTCGCATTCGCTATGACAATCAATAAAGCTCAAGGCCAGACTTTTGACAAAGTTGGCCTTTACATAGACCAGAATTCTCCACTATTTGGCCATGGCCAACTATATGTTGCTTTATCAAGGTGCCGGAGCATGTCTGGGATAAAAATTCAGATTGTTGGTGCAAATAGTGACATTGAAAGTTCCTCAATTAAGAACATTGTTTACACAGAAGTTTTGTAAATATCTTATTTTTGTGCATATTTTTTTCTTTGATAACCATTATGGTAAATTGTTATTATGTTTTTTTATTTTTGTTTCTATAATTTGAATGTAAATTAATTGGGGGGTGATGCCCTCTAAAGAGAGTATCCAGTATATGATTCCCTTTGAATTTAATCATGTTGCTTTAAGAACATCGTTTATGCAGAAGTTTTGTAAATATCTTATTTTTGTGCATATTTTTTTCTTTGATAACCATTATGGTAAATTGTTATTATGTTTTTTTATTTTTGTTTCTATAATTTGAATGCCAATTAATTGGGGGGTGATGCCCTCTAAAGAGAGTATCCAGTATATGATTCCTTTTGAATTTAATCATGTTGCTTTAAGAACATCGTTTATGCAGAAGTTTTGTAAATATCTTATTTTTGTGCATATTTTTTTCTTTGATAACCATTATGGTAAATTGTTATTATGTTTTTTTATTTTTGTTTCTATAATTTGAATGCCAATTAATTGGGGGGTGATGTCCTCTAAAGAGAGTATCCAGCATCATGTTGCTTTAAGAACATCGTTTATGCAGAAGTTTTGTAAATATCTTATTTTTGTGCATATTTTTTTCTTTGATAACCATTATGGTAAATTGTTATTATGTTTTTTTATTTTTGTTTCTATAATTTGAATGCCAATTAATTGGGGGGGGGGGGGGTGAAGCACTCTAAAGGGAGCGTCCGGCATCCAGTATATGATTCCCTCTGAATTGAATCAAATCTGCTCTGCCACGCGTGCTTCCGTAACGGAACTTCAGTTCCGGCTAATGCCCTTATAATAACTTCTAATATATATGTATTCGAATCTCATTATTATGATAGAATTCCTTGCAATTTACTAATAATTTTGTATTTCACTGATTATTAAGTTGATTAGTACATTGTTAAATAAAATCCCTTATGCTCTGCCGCGCATTTATATCCTTATATAAATGTATTAAAATTTTTTTTGCGAAGCAAACAAAAAAGAATTGCGTAGCAATTCTCGGGGGTTGGCGAGCGGTAGCGAGCAGGGGGCGGAGCCCCCTAGTTAATAAATAAAGTAAGAAGAGATTTCAAAACCTTAACCTGTATTTAAAAGTATAACTTTCTAATTGCAATTCCTCCAACTACTACGGAGCTTCCGTAGCTTCAGACAATATTTTTTCTAGTTGTAAAAAAAAGGTGACACATTATAGATGCTAACTTGTATTTTGCTTTGTAAAATAACATTTTCTAGTGATAAAGAAATTTAAGTTATTTTTAGTTTATTATTTTTCATATGAAGTAATTTTTTCAACGCAGCGTATCAAAAATTTAAAATTTCATATGAAATGCTATTCTCATAATAAGATTTGCGTGGTGATTTATAAGGGAAGCGTTAATTATCCTCATTCTATTAGTTTTACTGTACCAATTAGTGACAAAATTTAGTAAAAATAAGAAAGTGGTAGAGAAAATTTGCCAAAAAATTCGTTTAATTTATGAATATAATTTGTTTGTTTTGTCAACCACCACAGATTCAATTCTCAAATATATATGATAAATTATACGATAATCTCAAATATATAATGATATATGATCTCTCAATTACTTTTAAAATAGAATTTGGGTTCATGCGCACATCTGGTTCACTTTTTAAATAATCTGCGAAGACTACTTATAAAAACTCGCATTTAGGCTTTCTTATGTAGGAGTAAAGGTGGAGCAGTTCGCATCCCTTAGGACGCCAACTTGCTTTGGACAGCGAATAAAAATTTTTGAGTGGTAGTTTTTTAATGTGTAATTCGTGGTTTAATAAATTTGTTTTATATGGGTTTTATACACCACTACTTCTAAATAATTCAAAGGTTAATGTAATAAGCCACTATGCTGAAGATATGTTCTTCGCGGCCCAGGTGCCCAGCTCAAAGAACAAAAGAAGAAGAAGAAAGAGTTAAGTCCGATTGAGCCTTTCAAAAAGTAGGCAAAATTAACCAAAGGTCTGCAAATATTAATTAAAAGTTCTCAACGATTTTTTAAAATACATTGCCTTGTCTTGAGTAGTCGGCATTTCTGTATCCCTGTTAATATTTTGCTTGCTTAATGTTGTCTACCACTAAATGTTCATAACTTAAGTTTATATAAAGTAGATCGAACTAGATGTAATTTGATAGTAATTTAAAAAGACATCTGTCAATCTCTTTAAAAAATTTCATCGGCGGATAATTAGATTGTTGATTCGCTAAGGTAGAAACAACGTTTTTGAAAAAGGACATATATGTAGCTACTCAGAAACTATCATTCAGAAGTATAACTACCTCATAGGTAACAGAATTATAGCGGGAAACCGGCGCGCAAAGCAGCATTGTTATTATTTTGCAGAAAAAAAACTCTTAAATATAAATACCGAATCACTGACTCAGCAGATTAATCTTAAGAATATTTCCATGGTGTTAAAAACAAATAAAGGCTTCAGATATTGGAGCTACCTCTAAAAAGCATTTTTTATTTTTATTTTAAAAAGCTCACAAGGTTGGGAATTAAATAGTAAAACTTGTAAATGATAATTACAATTACTCTGTAAAAGTGTCCCCATTAGAAAAAATTGTATCTTAATGAATATTTTATTTTTAGTTTATCTTTTAATGGATGATATTGCTTTTTGCTAATTCAATTTAATTTTATTTCACACCACTGAATTTAAATGGTTCAAAAGTTCATAAAAAATGCCAATCTGTTTCAGTTCTCCCTGGGCAAGGGGTATCGCCAACCAATCACAGCCCAACGCGTGGAGGTAGCGGGTTCGAACATCAGAACCTCCTACATCAGAATGCCTTCCCTCGGTATTTTGTTAGTAGTCTGGGCAGACTATTTAAAAATTGAACCAGTTGTGCATATGACCCGAAATTCTATATTAAAAGTTCGCTCGTTGCAGTTGAGGCCTTGCGGACCTCTATCTTGACTGAGAGAAATTTACCATATATATTTGAGAATTGAATTTGTAATGGTTGCCAAGTAAATTAGACAAACCAATAATATTCATAAATTAAACAAACTTTTTGACGTATATTTTCTACCACTTTTTTAATTTTACGTAAACTTGTTTATTCCATCGACATCATTACAGGCGCCCACGGGCATTTCCTCAGATGAAGAAGTCAATTGTCCGCTTCGCGGACAGGCACTTTGTTCTCTACTCCAGTTCAAGTTTAAACTTGTTTACATTCGTAGTGGCCGGTTCAGACTATATAGGAAAAACCGTGTGAAGGCTTTCAATTATAGGAGACGTAGGTTCACATTCCGATGTTACCCTGGATGTAAGGCTCCTATACTATCAGAGCTGACCTATCAAGCAATATTGAAGCAAACAAGTTCGCAAGTTAACGTTATGTTAGTATCAGTTATGTTATTACAGAGATGCCAACTGCCGTGGACACTCCAAAATAATTTAAAAAACGGTAAATAACTACGAAGTAAATTTTGCAAATAGTTGACAATATTTGCTTGCTTTTTAAAATGTAACGCAAGTAATAAGTACTATAAAGTGGTGAATTATATAAGCCTACACATTGTTTAGAAATAGTGGTGGATTAAAATCTACTAAATCGAACTTATTAAACCAAGAATTACAATTAATAAACTACCACTTGAAAATATTTATTCGCTGTGCATATGTTAACTCTTTGCTCCAACACTAAATGATAAGTCGGCCTGTCTAATTCAGGGGCTTTACCTGGATGTATCATCATGTTGTATCACCATGTGACACTATGTTGCACCAATAAACTATAAATTCAGTTTCCATGTGGTGAAGCTTTTAAAAATGATTTCAAAATTTTAAAAAAATAATCTGAAAGCTTTAATATTTTATTGTATACCACTGTATAAAATGTTTTTCAAAAGACGTATTAGTTTATAGCCCTGTATAATTGCAGAAGATTCTAAATAAATCAAAAAAAGTCAAGAAATACTTTGTTCTGGTAATGTTCCGGATAATCAGTTCCATGCAAATTCAGATGAAATATTAAAAATATATCTTAGATTGTACAGTAAGGCTAAAAAGATATGATAAGAGAAAAATCAATACAAGAAAGGAAGAAACATAAATTTTAATGTCACATTTAGAATTACAATTACTTTTAGTACGATTGGAAAACCGCAGACGTGCACCATTTTAACTCCGCACGTGAGCCATTTTGAATTAATCCCTGACTTGTAATCTGCGAAAGATTAGTTGAAACAACGGAACGACGAAATTGTATTATTTTTGATTAATGGTTAAATTTTTTTACTTATTTGAATAATATTTAATTAATAATTTTATACATTTTCTCCTTGCGTAAGTAATTGTGTATCATCATTAAATCTTATACCTTTTTTTAAAGAAATTTAGGCACCAAATTAGATGTTAATTTTTAAATAAAATAAAATGTCGTCTACGCTAGAAGTTCTCAATTTTTTTTCTCTTTTTATTGAACTTATAACTATCAATCATCAATCTTTTTTTCTTGTGAAATCCAGACTTTATGAATAAAATATGATGAGTATGGTCAAAACAATGGAAATACTTCTATAATAACTCTACGTAAACAATTTCTCTTTTATTAGCAAATCCTTTCCTTTTTTTAAAGAAATTTAAGTTCCAGTTTAGATGCTAATTTTTAAATAAAATAAAAAATTGTCTACGATAAAGGTTCCCAATTTTTTTCTTCCATTTTTTATTGAATTTATAACTATCAACCTTCTTCCGGTGAAATCCAGACCTTATAAATAAAATATGATAGGCATGGTCAAAATAATGGAAATACTTCTATAACTCTACGTAAACAATCTCTCTTTTAATAGCAAATATTTTGGAAAATTTTACTGCGGGAAAGCATTGAAAAAATCATTCTTGAAGTTGTCATTTTTCCATTTCAATATTCGGATAGACCAATATGAGTATTAGAAGGTCATAATTTTTTTCTAGTTTTAATATTAACAATTTTATAATCATTCCATCGGACTACAATATTTATAAAAAAATGTGTTTTTAAATACAGTGGTATTGAAAAAGGAGAATAAATTTTTAACTTTCTATGTTTATTTTTGTTCTTGCAAAAATTCGAACGACCCCATTAAAATTAACAAAATTTCTGAATAACTCGAAGCATGATCTTTCATATCGTGCCAACAGTTTTGGTATTTAAAATCTTCCAAAAACGTTTGCTTCGAAAAGAAAGATAGTTTATATAGAGTTAGAATAAAAGTGTAACCATTATTTTGATCAACCCATGTTTAAAAATAATTTTGATCATATTAATCAATAAAATTTTATTTTATTTTAAAAAGATTTAATGAAAGCAAAGTAACAATTTTCATGGCCTTATCATTCATAATCTTAAACTGAAGATTTATCTAGTGTTCTAATGACTTTGATTATATATATATATATATATATATATATATATATATATATATATATATATATATATATATATATATATATATATATATATAAATACTTGGAACCCATAAAAGAAGTTAAAGATACAAAAAAATCAAGAAGAAAGAGAAGACAAAAAATTGTTAATAAAGGAAATGCTTTTGAAAAATATTTAAAAATTTGAAAAAAAAAATTAAAAGCCGTAAAAGTTAAATAGGAAAAAGATATAATCTTGACATTATATCACACAATTATATCCACAAAAAAGAGGACTTTCTAGTATATTTTGCTTTCGCTTTATTAATACAATATTAGAAAGCACTGACGAGATTATATATTTTTCTTATTTCGTTTTTCCGGCTTTTTATTTATTTTTTAAATTTATATATATTTTTTAAAAATATTTCATTTATTAAACATTTTTTCTTCCCTTTCTAATATATATGTTTCTCCTTGTTTTCTTTGTATTTTTAACTAATTTCGTTATTTGTAATAAAAGTAAAAGTAAAAAAATGCGTACTTTTACTTGTCTAATTAAGTACTTTCACTTGTTTTTTCATTACTTTTTCGGAAAAAAAGCAAGTATTTGTAACGAGAATGTCAAAAGAAATCGTTACCTTTTTCTAAAGTTTCTTAAAAATCTTCCTCCTCGGAAAATACTTTTTTTTTTAATTTTTTTTTTCTTTCTGATAAGTAGAATGAACAATTTCTAAAAACATTGAAAACCACTTTTCCCCTTTTACGAACTTTGCAATATAAATATTTAGTGTATGATATGAATGAAATGAATGCTTACTTTTATTAGTAAAAACAATTAACAACGATTTAAAAAATCGTCAAAAATTTTTTTCAACTTTCATAAACACGAAAGATAATTTTAATTTAATTTCAAGGAGATGAATATATATATGAAATATTTCTTTTACTTATTTTTTAGACAAACAATACACTGTTATCAAGTTTGTTCAACAAATTAATTTATTGCTGCAAATTCCAGTAGTAAAAACAAAATGTGTAAAGAGTTGGTAGTTTTATAATTAGCATAATTTAAAACTCCTTTTTATAAGCAGACATTGAATTTTTATTTATTTTTTGGTTCCT
Source organism: Parasteatoda tepidariorum (assembly GCF_982258835.1). Taxonomy (NCBI): domain Eukaryota; kingdom Metazoa; phylum Arthropoda; class Arachnida; order Araneae; family Theridiidae; genus Parasteatoda; species Parasteatoda tepidariorum. The sequence continues at coordinate 20,921,967 of NC_141759.1, read as the reverse complement.
TTTTTGGTTTGGTATTTTCAACGTTCACTATTTCAATGAATTTCGTAGCATTTTCCTGCATTTTTAATATTATACATTTGAAATAAAATTTATAGCATTTTAAATTAAGAAATTTTTTTATGCATTTTTTCAAAGAAGGTTACTTTGAATTTTCAATTTCCCCGAAATGTACTTTAAAATCTTTATTTTTTTTTTTGTTTCGTCCTTGTACTTGTGCATTTTATTCATTACTTTTTCACATCAGATTTTTCGCCTAAAGTACTTGTACTCGTTACTGTTCCCATGTACGTTACTAACCAGCTAATTCGAGAATCTTCTGTATTATTAAAAATTTTATATTTTTAGTATTTACCCCTTGAGGACGGGTGATTCAAAAAAGCATTCGTACAAAGTCAGGACGTAAATAAATAAAAAACGGTAGCTTAAATGCAGGCGTTGCAAATTTGACAGACTTACTTTGCTTTTACTTAAATTATTGAATCAATGTTAATTTAAAGTATAACTGAATAATTTTATTTTGAAGTAAGTCATGGTGAATTAACGCGTTCACGCCGGGGTGACCCACCGGTGGGTCACGCTAGAGTGTCTCTTCGGGCGGCGCACCGGAGTAAAAACTGGTAACAAATAAATTTCATTTTTTAGTTTTTTTCCGGGAATAATAAAAATCCATAACTACCAATTGTTTTTAACGGATGCAATTTTTATATTGAATTGCTTCTTCGCCGTGATAAATTTCTTTACAGTGAATTGTTATTGTTGAGAATAGATTAACTCCTCCCTAATATTATCTAGGTATTGAAATAGTTCTTCTACCAGTATTTTCAGCTTTCAGGCGCAACACCCGGCTTGAACGTGTTAAATAAATCAAGCAATTATAACCTCGCCCACAAATAAACTGTTAAAGAATTACTTTGATTACCAGTTTCATCTTTTTACCCTGGTTGATGCGGTTTTATGCTGGCATGTATTTGTGACAGTCGGCGCGAAAGGGTTAATACTGAATGAAACAGAAGAATGAAGTCTAAGTTTTCGATACCATTGACATTTGCTTATATTGCTAAACAGCAGATAAGTGACATTTTCAGGAGAATTTATTAATCAGGGAAAATAGCGTAAAGCGGTAGCAATATAGAAATTTTGTTTTAAATATGAACAAGACCCAGTAGTAGTTACGATTGAATAATTAAAGAGCTAATAAATGAATAAAAATTAATTGAGTTTGTATCACTTTTAACATTTTTAGTCACCCGTGGCATCTCTGCATTTATAATTCACATTAATTTTGAATATATTTATTTGTTTGAATATATTTTATATGTATTTTGAATATGACGTATTTTTTATTTCAAATTAGGTCCTAGGAAATAAAATACGGCAAATAATTATTTAGACCCGTCCGCTAATAAGTCTATAATAAAAAAGTTCCTATTCCACTTTTGTTCTTCTCACCCTGATTATAAACACTCTAAAAATGTCGCTTACCTAGTTCTTCCACTAAGCTCTCCTATTATTAACTTAGCATTTATATTGTCATTTAATCTATAAATTACTCCAATTATTATTTCATAGATATCATCTTTATGGTAAATTTAAAACTCAATTAATTCACTGATCTTTATTTCTGATTCTTTTTAAACTGAAGTTTATGTTGCTGATTATGTGACATCGGGATGTGAGCTAGGACTCAATCTTAATGGTTCGAGGGGGTAGGTAGCCTCAAGTTTATCTTGTAAAAAATATGATAATCATGTATATAAAATATCAGAGATGCCAACTGCTCGGGATTTGACAGAATATTTTAAGAAATAATAAAGAACTATTAACTAACTTTTCAGTCTAGTTTGCCGACTCTTTAAGAGGTTCAACACGGCATGTCTTTTGCACCATGTCATTTGATGTAAGCCTTTGAATTATTTAGAAGTAGTCTTGAGTATAAACCTTGCATATCAAAATTACTAAGAACAAGAATCATACATTAAAAGTAGGCCTCTCAAAAATATTTATTCACTGTCTGGAGTAAGTTGGTATCTCTGAAAAATGTAAACTACTCAAAATCTGAAATTTTCTTAATAAAATATTTTACAACTTGACTGGTAATCCATACTAGAAAATATAATGCATAACAGAAGGATAGTAAAGATATTTTTGTACTTTTTGCATTATAACCCGAGTACGTATGGTCCTTAAAAATTTAAAAAGTCGTACCAATATTTAAATGGGAAAAGTAAAAATTTTATCAAATTTTACAATAAAATTGAGTTAAAAATTGACACGAATTAAGAACATTAAAATCATTTTCTATTTGCCGATGTTATCGTAATCACGGCAAAGTATCTTGAAGAATTCGAAAAAAATAATGACCAACAATCTATCAGAAGCCAACATTACATTAATTCATAAATTAAACTTTTCTAAAAACTAAAGGCATGGTTCAATCATAAAAGCTACACTATGCTTAAAATTAATTGAAGAATCAAACGGAAATGACAAAATTAAGATCAAGCGGAAAATGTAATAATAATAATAATATATATATATATGATGATAATGATGATGATTTTGAGAATTCCTTTTTCGAATGCTACTTATTTGTAAGAAATCTAAGAATAGAATTATGGTACACTTAAACATTGTAAAACAATACACGCAAATATGCAAATTCTTAGTCATTAAGACAAATACATTTTCAATCTATAAAAAATATTTAAAAACTTACCCGTTTGAATTAGAGTAGCTTCTTTTGCAAATGTATCCATTACAATTATCATGAGCAATCCGAAACTGTATTGCAAACCACCGGATATTATCTCCACTAGCACTGCACACACGCAAACAACATAGCCCCATCCGCCTTCTGGATAGTAATGTTGCCGGATAGTGGCAGCTTTGGGATCATCCGGTGATAGATTCAGACCGGCAATGCCACCATTCAGTGGCAGCTGATTCCGACTGAGAACTTCAGCATATTTGTAGCAATCATATCCTGGCACACAGGAAACACTTGGAGCTTTCGTGAATCGTCCACCAAGTTTTAAACTATCCTCGTGGACATTCCCTTGGCTTGTATAGTACGGAGAACGGGGATCATTCGAAACAGCTGATTTGGATCTGTATTTTTTCCTGTGTGGTTTAGTTGGGTCATCGGTCAACTGACCCGAAGAAGAAGATGGTAAATCCCACGAACAGTTATTATCTGGTTGAGAATCAGATTCAGACTTTTCCATGACTGAATCACGTTTTGAAAATGGATAAAATAGTAATTAAAATGTCGAATGACACTTCTGCTTTCTTATAACAAGTATCATTTTGAAGCACCAGCAATTTCACAGATATTCTATGAGTAGAAAAAAAACTTGACAGGTTCGAACTTTTTTGACTAGACAGATTGAAATGAATTCAAACTCTGTTATGACCAGTTATAAGTATGTATATTACGTTCACATGACAACCTGAAATTTTTGAACAGGAACAATAAAGCAGTTTGTAATAAATATCTATGTTGGTTCAAGAGTTTCTTGATGTAGAAGATTGAAGTAGGCCTTGAGTAATATAAATTTGGAGCAATAAATCATTTTTGAAATATTTTGAGACTTTTTTCCAGAATACCTAAATGAGTTGCCTACAGATTATAGTCAGAATTGTTAAAACTGATTTTTAATCCTGTTTTCAAAAAGTACATTTAATTTAGTTTCGAATTTTTATTAAAGTTCTGAGTTTTCATAATAATATTAAAGACAAATAAATTCACCTGCTTTTATTCTTGACAGCATGACCAAATTATTCACTCTTTTTGTTTTCTAATTTTCACTTTTCCTGGTTGAAAAAAAGTGTGTTTTGTTTCGGTGAAAACGTATTTTTTACGTGTATAAATAACACGAAATAGGACAAAGGAAATATCAATGATTAAATTTAAGTTCACTTAATTTGGAAAGAATTTAAGAAATATTCAAATCTTCTTTAATAAAAACTTAACCGCACACAAAAGGAAATCAAATCGAGTTATCTCCATAAATATATTTTCTTGCGCATGTAAAATCGTCTGCGTTCATCAATGTACTGAAACCACAACTTTACAGGAAACACGAGGCAATGGAAGTTATATACATACAAAACATATGATTAAACATTAATTTACTTAACTTCTAAAAAAAATTCCATTAATAATTAAATTTGCTTTGATATAGAACCTAACAATTTTCAAAATACTATCAAATCAAATTCTCTCAAAAAATTTATTTTCTTTCAAACGTAAAATCGTCTGCGTTTATCACTAAACCGAAACCATAACTTTAACAGGAGAGTAAACGAAGGAGGTGATCTTCGGATAGCAGTCGCGAATCGTCTGCGGCAGTAGAAAACTGAATGGCATCATTCAGAAGCAAGGGTGATGGGCGGGCAACTACAGCGCGCCTGTCGCTTGACACGATTTTCGAAAAGAATAACACTGATTTTTCGATTGCTGGGAGTTCTCCTTATAACACACCTTATGTGCATTGTAACAGCTGTAGTTTCTCCCCAATTGTTTTTTTTTTTTCTCCACTTCTAAAACAATGAATTATCTCTAAAAAGAGAAAAATATTTTCTTTTTCTTTTGACACTGACTAGAAATAGGCTTAACCTTTCAGTACACTCAGTTAATTTTCGTCAAAGGTTAAAAAAAAAATTAAAAAGTAAATAAATAAATAAAAATGCCTTGTTGAAAAATATTATAGATTGAAATATAATTTATGTTATCATTATTTATTAAATGTAATCATATCTTCAAATCCCTTATAAATTTAGCATTTAAAAATAAATAAATAATAATATTTATTTTCAAAATATAGGTTAACCCTAACATGTGAAACTTGATTCCCTACGAAGACACATTAAAGTGATATCAAACATCGAACGCAACGCAATTAACCAAATTTCAAAAGAAAAAATGAAGAACTTTGATTTCTAGATTTGTAATTTTAATTGCAATAATAATAAATAAATTAATAATAATATTTATTTTTAAAATATAGGTTAACCCAAGCATGTGAAACTCGATTCCCAACGAAGACGCATTAAAGTGACCAAACCAAACCAAACCCTAACCAAATTTCAAAAGAAAAAATTTAAAACTCTGATTTCCAAATTTGTAATTTTGATTGCAATAATAATAAATAAATTAATAATAATATTTATTTTTAAAATATAGATTGACCCAAGCATGTGAAACTCGATTCCCAACGAAGACGCATTAAAGTGACCAAACCAAACCAAACCCTAACCAAATATCAAAAGAAAAAATTTAAAATCTGGATTTGTAGTTTTAATTAGAATAAAGTTTAATTTTAATACAAGTTAAAAATAAACGCATCTTGAAAAATGCCTGCAAAACTTAATAATCTTTAACACATCACACAAGTTAAATACCTAGTCCCATTTTTAGGGATCTATCTTTAAATAGCCGTGGTAGGAATGCCACATAATTTTGATGTCTAGCCCATGATCCGTCTACCTCTGAGGATATTTCACGTCAGCACTGTGGTCGGTGCAAGCCGGATGCGGAATTCATATTCCAGCCATCTTTGGGATTTGAACCCTGTTCACTTCATTGAAAGGCGAACGCTCTATTCCCTGAGCCATCTTGGCTCTATATAATATAAATTTTTTCATTGCCTTATTCACTGAAACATTAATGAGTAGAAATCCAAGACAAAATTGAAAAAATTTCGACGCATACACGCCGCCCTCTACACAATCCAAAAATTGAGATAAATTATAAGTCTAACAGTTAATAGATCTCCAACTAATTATCAATTTTTTTTTTTACTCTATCGTACATTTTCTACACATCTTTAATTTCATGTTTCTGAGTCTTATAGGTTTTGCACAGCGAAACGAACTGTTACGTCACGTTAACAACCTAAAACAATGGCTGTCCTTACGATGTTTAAATATAAGGAAGAATTATAGTAATACCATTACACTCTTGAGAGCGTAATTAAATTACCTTTTTCTTTTTTCATTGGGGTCCAATATATCTAGAAGAAAATTAAAGCTTGAAACTTTTTAGAATGAGAGCGTTCTCTTCAGAATTGAAAATTCAAGGTCATAATAAAAACATGATATTTTAACGAAGCCTCCCTGGTGGAGAGGTAACATCGTTCCGTTCAACCAGGGTGCGTTTTTAGGGTTAAAATCATTTTAAATCACTTCAATGTTGTTTTAAAACAAAAATTGAATACTGTCATAAAACGTGTAAGCAAAAATATATTGCGGATATAATTGTGTGAGCTGTATAATCGTATATATCAAAAAGGCAGAAATAAAATAATAAAAAGATATAATTTCGTCATCAGCTCTCACAATTATATCTGCAAAAAAGAGTGCTTTCTAATATTGTATTAATATAGCTAAAGCAAAGTATATCAATGCAATAGTGTGAGGAGCACGTGTAAGCTCATTTGAATTCTCTACTCGCTTTATAGATAATATTTTATTCTGTATTTTTCATACATTCCATTTTCTATTTTTCGTCTAATATATTTTATTTTGTACTTAATATGTTCTATTTTCGTTTCAATTTTTTGGGTGCTTTTCCCACTATTGTATTGATATATATTGCTTTGGCAATAGTAATACAATATTAGAAAGCACCCCTTTTTGCAGATATAATCGCGTGAGGTGATGACGAGATTATTTTGTTTTCCGGGTTTTTAATATGCATAAATTATTTTTAAATAATTTTTTTTCAAAATCATTTTAAAAATATTTTAATAAATTTCTTGTCTTTTCCTTAATCTTTATTAAATTATTTTCCATGTTTCTCTATAACATAATTGGAAACTAATTCATTACAAATTAAATCAATTAATTCTGAATGATTATGAAATATCGTAATTCAATAATTAGTGATTAACTGATTTAGCGTTGCACTCACTTTTAATAAATAAACTGAAGGTATTTTTTATTTTCAGCAAATGAACAATGCACAAAATAAAAAAGTGAGCATCGTGAAAAACTTTTTATCTAATGATTAGATTTCCACGTACACCAATCTTTATTATTAGAGGCCCTAATCATATTTATCATATCATCAGTCTATTTTATCACAAGATAATTCCGCGGAAAAAATATATTTAAAAATTATTTATTTTTATGTTTTTATTAATACTCATGAAAATTATGAATAATAATAAAGAATCAAGCATCACCTTACAGTAGACAGTTTTGAATTTAAAAAATTCATAATTTTAACGATATCGGACTAATAGTTTCTGAGTTATCCCGTTTAAAAATGTCGCATTTTTTAAAAATTGATTTCTCAAGAATTATTCGGAAGATTTTGTTCAAATTTTATATATTGTCAATATAAAACTATCTACTTATTTTGATGTATGCATTACTATTCAGAATATTTTCGACTATTATTAAGAGTAGAGCCGTGATGGGTCAGGGGATAGAGCATTCGCCTTCCAATGAGGTAAGCCGAGATCGAATCCCGGTTGGTTGAGATGAATTCCGCATCCGGCTTGCACCGACTACAGTGCTGAAATGAAATATCCTCAGTGCTAGACGGATCATGAGTTAGAACCCCCTTGCCGTCAAGCTAACCGTGGGAGGCTCTCGTGGTCTTCTTATCCATGTAACGCAAATGTGAGTTAGTTCCATAAAAAAGTTCACCACGAAGGCAAATTTCTCCCAATACTTCACCCAGGAGTTCCCTTGTCTTCTGGAGCGGGTTCAAAATTACAAAGCTACGGAGTTGAGCATTAGTAGTCGTAAACCCAAAAGATTGGGTCAGCTGTTTAATGACGGTTATAAAATAAAATTAAAAATAATATTATTAAATGTAATTATTAAAAATAGTAAATAATTATTAAAAATTTTAAAAGTGTAATTATCATTGATTAAACGAATTTTATAATTGTGTGATAAAAATTTCGATTCGCTTAAAAAGTTCTGGAGATATGGTGAAATAAGTTAAAAAGTGAAATTATAATTAAGGACTCCAAACGTCGGACAGGTTTTCTGCCTCTTTTCCAAACAAGAGAGAGGTCTGAAGTTTATTGAAACTGTATTTTGCACATTGCAACAATCCCGCATATTTTGGGAATCAGAATGCTAAACTCGCTGTCAAAAAATGAATGTTTATTCAGAAAAAAATGCGTTTTTCTGTTTGATTTTGTAGTTATTTTATTAGCAGATTATGCCTTCAAATCATTAGTATTGAGGTTTATTACCTGGAAATCTAATTATTAAACCAATTGTAATTCAGGGAGTTCATTTTTTCTTTTGCACACTGTGCATTGCATTTTTGGAATCTCTCTTACTCTAGTTTACTCCTAAATAGTGCTTAAAAGCAAACGAATTTTTAAAATCTGTAGGTTAAAAAATTTTTAAAAACATTTTCTTACTCTAGGCAACAAAAAAAAACTATTAAAACAATGTTGTAAAATATTTATCCTATTTTCATAAGCGCAACGGAGTTATAATCAATAAATCATCTAATTACCTTCATTTTGGTACACAAAAAAATAACGAACATAACAAAGTTCACGAAATATCATTAAGATATGACACTCGCTTTGAGAATCAACGCTGATATAAATTATTATTCATTAAAATTAAGCATCCATTCATATCAAAGATCTATCAGGCTTAATCATATTCATTAATCCATTTTTACGAAATCCACAGAATAGATAAAGGGGAAAGGAAAAAAAAACATCTTTCAAAATACTTTCATAGAACAATGCTTTACGAAATAACAAGTTTTTCAATGCGAAAGAAGAGAATTCATTTCCCACTTGCGCATTCATACAAATCGCTCAAAGGCGTGATTCGGTTCTGTCAAATGTGAGAAAACAGGTTTATCGTTGATAATAGTGAAGTAAGATAAAATATTGACACGGCCGCCTAAACAATGCACATTAAAATGAAAGGGAATTATGTCTAGGGGCAATTAAGGTTCAATGTTATACTTGTAATTATGTAGAAACTGACTTATTTGTTATAAATTCTCCTAATGTCTTTTTTTTTTTTTTTAATAAATCGCTTCCACCAATTTTCTTTTCTATTTAATCTTTCGTGTCTGGTTGAGTTGCCTTGTCAGAAGGAGTTAGCCATCTCGTAATTCTCAATGAAAACGAAAAATAACTTATGTTCTTCCAAGCTATAACATCGATTTCTTCATAAATTGTTTATTTCTAGAATAATTTTCTCCGTTCATGGCATATTAAATTAACCCTCAGACAATATTTAAAAGTTTATGTTTAAATCTTTCATTTTACAAATCGCTCAAAATAAAGTTTTCTTTATCTACAAGCGTTTTATTATTATTTTTATTAGCTGCTTTTATCAAAATTATTGATTGAAGGTTTTATGTAACTTTAAAATAGTAAAGGTTATATAAAATTTATATCTCTTTTCTAGCTTCTAAAAAAAAGAATATAAATATTTATGTTTAAACATAACAATACATAAGTCATTGACATTAGTCAAAATAATACATTGTTCAAAAGTTTAAAGGAAAAAAAATTTATGTACATAAAACACTTCTTTTGACTCATTCTTATGAAGGCTTCATTGCTATCAAGGAAATATCTGATCATCTATTTAAGGTATTATTCATGTTAATTCGGATGAGATCAAATTCGAGTTTGATGGAACTAATAGTTTTTAAGTTACAAGGGTTTCTTCGTAATAAGTGCATTTCAGGAATAGTAACTTTTATACAAAGAAAAAAGTTTTTAAATATTAGGCCTTCTGATTCGTGTTTAGTCTCAATTGATTAAGGGAGAAAAATACATAGAAAAAATACCTCACTTGTCTGTATAGCGATGTGAGATGATTAAATAGAGAGATATACCTTACAGGATCAGATAGTAAGGAGTACATATAAGTAAGTACCTGTCAACACACGTACTTTTTATGTATGAAAACGCTTTCAACTTTTGAACTATCCATTCTATTGACTTGTTTATAATTGCTCTCGATTTAGTATGAAAAAAATGCATAAGAAAAAATATCTCACTTCTGATAGTAATATCAGATACGTTAATATGTACAAATTGTACTTTTTTGAATAAAAATTTTTTTTATAGCTGTTAAGATTGTTCGATTGTGTCGAGATTGGTCTCATATAATTCACCGGGGGGGGGGAATACATCAAGAAACAATGCCTTTTATATTTCTGTCTCGAGGAAATTCAATCCGCCAACCTCAAATCACATTTACTTCCCTCAAAGAAAAAAGGGGGGGAAAGCGTACAGAGAGTAGGGGAGTTTCCAGGTATCATTTATATTAACATTACCAAGCTTTCTGTGAAAAAAAAAAATCCTGGATATTAAATTTTTCAAAAAAATTCAATTTTACTGGACTAATAGTGAAATAAGATAAAATATTGACTCATCTGTCTTTTAAATGCAATTTAACCTCTTAACGTATTTGCCCGTGTTTGTTACCGGCGAAAGTTAAAGGCAAATTTACACATGCCCGTGCCTCACACGGGCAATCTTGTATCTCGTGTTATTTCATTCCTAATGCCCGTCAGAGATCCGTTCTGGTAGAAATGGATGGGCTAGAATATAATTAAATTTACCATTGATGACGCCCCTATGCATCGTTTTTCTTGAGTAAACCACGTGCATTTTGATGATTATTAATTTATATATTGATTTAATTTGATTTTAATATTTCGAACTTCAAAATAAACCTGCAAATCAAATTATTTAAATTCTGTTTGCACAGTAATTTTTTTATAACTTTCATATCAATCTCCGCTTCCTAGTCACCCCCCACAACTGAAATTACAAAAGATAACTTACATTATACCTACATATTCGTTTTCTGTCGAAAAAATAAATAAAAAACTCGATTAGTGTTTATCAGTTTTTTCCGAAAAGAACTCGTTCTCTAAGGGGTTAAAAGAAAAAAAAGTATGTTTACTCATAGTTACCACACTGCCTGCTGACCGCAAAGAATTCACACAATGCTAAATAACCCACGATGGATGTGATAGGGGACGCTTCGTGCTCCAGGTGCCCAACTGGCATAACTGAAGAAGAGGAAGAAATTATGTTTAGCTCCCTCACCAGTCTTGACTAATATAACACATACTCAACTAAATAAATTAATAGTCGGGCCCAGAATAAAATACTAAGAAGGACAGCGAAAACCAGATGGTTCAAAAGAAACGACACAATATACCGAGACCCCAAAATAGATGCAATAGACAAACATATAGCTAAATTAAATATTAAATTCTATGAAACAGCCACCTCTTGCTCCGTAGCAAATTTCAGTGAAATATTTCTATATGAAAATTTAACTAAAGACAATCAGACCAATAGCAGCATTCTATTATAGTGATATTCCCGACATCAATACTATTTACATAACTTTATCATCAATACCATTTGCATAACGACATCAATTACATGATCAATAACCAATTACATAACATTTTCGCCATACCAGCTTAGTTCAAGTTATACCTCATATTTTTATATTATGCTCTTATCACTCTACTGCATATAACTACTACACAGTGAGAACTCAATGACCATCTATCCCTCCTTTACTTCAGTTGCACTGCACCAAATACCACAAAGTTCAAGCTAAAGAGGAATGAGAAAAGGGCGGCATGCGGCCCCGGGTGCCCAGCTGTACAGTGAATTGAGTCTAAGGCCAATCAATGTTCAATGTTATACTTATAGAGAAACAGACTTATTTTTTATATTTCCTTATTATCCTTTTTAAAAAAATCTCCTTCCCCAATATTTTCTTTTTTTCCTGTTTTATCTTCTTTTATGTTTCAGCTTGAGTTGCCATGTCATAAGGAATTAACCTTCTCGTAATTTCTAATGTAAAAGAAAAGAAAGATAAAGAACTCGGAAGAGAAACGAAATCATATCGTCGTTACTTTCCTAAATTGTTTATTAAGAATAAAACTCATTTTGCATTATATAGTAACCCTAGAAGAACAGTTCCCAATTTTTTTTATGACTGTGGAACCCAAAATTATCACCCTATTTTTAGCGTAATTGCGACTTCATAAATAAGGTTCATAAATAATGATGAAAATATTTACCAAAAAAGGTACTATTTTGAATGGGCTAAATAAATTTTATAAATAATTTTTAAGATCGAATTCTTTCTTCGTTTTATCAGCAATAGCTTTAAATTTAGAATTTTCACCTGACGTTTGTATTTTTTCGTGCATGCTTATAAGCTGATAGTGAATAGATCAAAGTGAATTGTTTTTTGTTTTAACGAAATCAAAAAAAAAAAATTTTGTTTTACTGTTGTGAATATAGTTATCAAGAAAACATTTGTCTATCCCAGCCTTCTGATTTATTAATTGCGTAAATGAATCGTTATAAGAACCGTCATTAGAAAAAAGAATTGTTTTTTCCGGGTTACTACTTTCGATTGATTTTTTATGCCTAATCTTGAAAAAGCGCTATCAAATATTAATATATTTGTACCTTTTACATTATAGCGCGTTCTTTCAATTTAGATTTCAACGAGATGAATTACAAATTGATACCGAAAACTTCTGCATTATATGATGCTATCAAAAAAATAACCAATTGCGATAATTTACACCAATATAGCGCTATCAAATATTAACATATTTGTAGCTTTTACAATATAGCGCGTTCTTTCAATTTAGATACCAACGAGATGAATTACAAATTGATACCGAAAACTCCTGTATCATATGATGCTATCAAAAAAATAACCAATTGCGATAATTTACATGAATATAGCGCTATCAAATATTAATACATTTGTAGCTTTTACAACAACGCAGGTTCCTCACTATACACTTGCGACAGACAGGATTCGAACCCAGGAACTTTCAAGAGCCAGTGCAGCTAAGTAACCGCATTACACTTTTTCTCACGCTGATGAGGAAATACTTCAAAATTGTTACGCATATGTCTCAAAATTTTCATACGTTAATTATTGTTGATATGTTAGTTTTGTCTGATTCTCTACGATCTCTGTTTTCTCTACTTTTTTTTTGTGATTATTTAAAAAAAATTTCGTTATCTAATAATTTTATCAGACAACGAATTATTCAAATTCTAACAAATTATGAGCAAAGCAGAGATCTTATGTTTGCTTTCAAACTCAATAAGTGACTGGATGCCGCTTGCCGTTACTATATTCGATCAAAAATAACAGCAACATTTATCACAGTGGAGCAAGGAAAATGCTTCCAAAAGCATGGTATGGAGAAGCGGCAGGCTGTCATTGGAAATCAACCAGCATTTTCACGGTAATTTTGTGGAACAGCGAAATTTATCACACTGACAGTAGCAGTGTTTCACTGTGGCATCTTTTTGGTAGGAGCGGGTTGTCACAGTAACTGCTCCTGTTACAGTATCAAGTCACTGCTCTGTTACTTTTGAACCATCTCTAGTTAGATTGGTTTGTTTTAGAAGACTTGAGCAAATATAGCAATACTTTTATACTTCACAAAATACTTTACTTTGAAAATGTTGGAGTTAAAAAAATTTTATTAATAAATTTACCGTATTAAATATTCTAAAACAGCTAATTTCTTTTTTCGGATCACTTTTGAAGATTGCTTTTTAGTGAAAGGAAGAGGGTGGCTCTTTTATACACTTGACTGCTACAGAATTTATTGATTGATTGATTATTCTACTATCAAGCATTATCTATTTTATAAGGATTAATGGTTATATAAGGATTTCTTCAGCTCAATGGTCTGTAACGAAAAAGTTTCAGAACTGGAAAAAAGGTATATTGAAATATTGTGTAAACTAAAAACAGTAAATGTATATTATTAAAAAAATATAGTTCATTCTATTTTTAAATATTTGAAGGCTATATTTATTCTCATATGGCTCTACTCTTTTCTTCGACATTCTACTCATTATAAACAATTATTTGAGAGAGATTCAGCTGTTTGCTTTCACAAACATGATGTTCTTTATTTCAAACTCAAACTTTAGTGCTCTTTTGAGAAATACTCCTTATCTTAAGCCATTGACTGAGAAAATTATAGGTCATATGATCAGTTGTATTACCAATTACCACAGCGTGGATTGAGAAATTTTTTTTTCCTTCTTTCGGAACTGGGGACACATTTTTCTCCCACAGAAAATAGTTTGTTTACGTTTCAAATTCAATGTATTAAATTTTGAGTTTTTCTATACCTTTTTCCAATTCAAACCCGTATTTTTTTCTTGTAAGCCAATGGGAATAGAATGTGTCTACTTGCCTATTATCAGAATTTGCGTAATTAAGAAACCTTTTTTTTTTTTTAATGATAGTACTATTAGAAAAAACAATAGTTTTCTGCTTGATAAATAAGCAAAAAAAAATTGGGACCAAATTAAAAAATTTTGACGTTTAAATTTCAAAATATAAAAGTTATACTTTATTTGATTGTTATATAATATGCATTAAAAACATTCTAGAGTTTTATTGTTATTTTTATTTTGTATAGAAATAATTTTTTCTCTTTTTGCGAATTGCACTAATAAATAGAAGTCATCACATCGTTAACTAACTTAATTTTTTAATCTGATTGCATTCAATAAGGACTATCTATATCACGGATTGAAAAATCGTTATCAGTACGAACTTTAAAATAGAAATGTTTCGCATTTAAAAACCTATTATAATTTTCAATTTAGCAGATTTCATGGAATTGGTACAAGATTTTTTTTTTTTAATTTATTATTTTTTTAAACAAAAGTTATAATGCGTATTAAATTTGTCCAGTAAGTTATCACTTGCTGGAAATTATTAAAATTTCTAAAGATTTGGACTTTCTGAAGAAAATTTAAATTAATGAAAATTCCCTTTTTAAATGCAAACATCGAATTTTGATTGCGTGTTTTGTTTCTGGGTAATTGCAAAGTTCACTATTTCAATGATTTGAAATATAATATTTTTATACATTTAGAAAATTACACATTTAAATTAAAATTTAATACATTTTAAATCAAATATTATGCATTTCGTTGATGCACTTTTTAATGGAATTAAATTTACTTTTAATACTTGATTTCCTCGAAATGTACTTCAAAATCGTTATTTTTTTTCTATATTAATACTTTTTACTCTCCAATTTTCGAAATATTTTTTTTCTTACTTTCTTTCGCTCAAACTACCATTTTACTACCTGTTACTTTTTAAAAACACTTCCATGTATGAATATAATTGAATAATTAAAGTTATCCAGGTTCTTTTGGGTACACGAACAATTTTATCTAAATATTTAAGAGGAAAGTACAGGTTTCTCTGAACACTAATTTTTTAATCGAATTCATCGAATATAAAAAAAATTGGTCTTATTAGTGTATTATTCAATCGTATTCGATTGAATATTCTAATAATATTCAACTGAAAAGAACTGAGGAATGAAATTTAAGTCATAATCAGAAAGAATAATTATCATTTAAATATATAGGAAGACAAAAGAATGCTAAACATTCTTAATATTACTCTTTGTTATTCTAGTCTAGTCTGGGAGGTGGTTTGGGGTGCCTGAGGCCGGAACGGCCCTTTACCCCTTCATCTTGTGATGATGTCGATGAGGTAATTCCTTGTGGTTGGAATGAGGATGAGATGAGATTAGTAAGATGAGGCTACGTCAGTGGAGATGGGCATGAGTTGAGGCGTGAGAATCATCATTGTGATGGGGAGACCCCATTCAGTACGGATTGAAGTAGGCTTGTGACTTCTTGGTTCTTGAGGAGCTCCTGCAGTTCTTTAACAAGTGAGACCAGGCGATGAGCTGTGGATGCTGGTGTGTCTTTGGACTGTTGTCTTTTTCCACTGGGGCGGGTCTCGCACCCAGTGAAGTTAGAGGTGTGGCTCCCGTCGCAGTTACAGCATTTGGCGGGAGAATTTCTGTCTTTTTCACATTGGTATGAGTAGTGGAAGTCTGCACATTTCATGCATCTCGGCTGATTGGCACAGGAGCGCTGAGTATGTCCGTAACTTTGGCATTTAAAGCACTGTATGGGTCGGCGGCCGCCACGAAATTTCTCGGTAGTAATGGGAATCTGCATGATACTCTGGATGGAGTGAACTTTCTGCTGATTGGCCAGTGGAGTGATGACGAGGAAAAGGGGGAGGAGCCTATAGGCTCCACCCACCCTCTTCTTGAACTGGATAGTTCTATGTGAATTGATGCCTGATTTCTCTATTTCTAGAGAAATATCTTCTATTTTGAAGTCGACTGGAAGCCCTCGGATGAGAATCTTTGCAGACTTGGGTGGTTGTTCCTCCTTGGGTTCCAAAGTAGTGTCAGTAGTAGGCTCAGGCACTGGGAGGGATTCAGGAGTAGAAGGGCTATTAGTAGTCTTTGTAGTGGTTCCATGAGTTTGCTTCTTCTTCTTCCTTTTCCTCCTCTTGGCTGGCTGTTCTTTCTGGTTTTGGGTCTGGGGCTCAGCTTCTGAGGCCGAGGCCTCTTCACTTAGCTCCGAGATGTTTTCCGGTACTGGAGAGTTCGTTTCGGAAGTAGTTTCTATCTCTGAGGATTCCTTCGGCTTATCTGGTTGGTTCAGCGTGACTGTTTCCATAGGCATGATTTCCTTATGAGACTCCTCAGGGAATAGTTCATTTCTTCTGATGTTGAGAGCTTTCACTTTAAATTCGTGCATTAAGGATGGCTTTTCTCCTTTTGTAATTTGCCATTTCATTAAACCATTAATGATTTCAATTTGTCTATCAGTGTCTTTTTTAGTGAGGCACTGATTAGAAAATGTAGAGCAGAACTCCAATCATTCTTCGTCAGTTCCCAGCATAGCAAATCTTTCACTAGGTTCGGGTTGCTGCACGGGCCTTTCGGTCCACCGCTTCCCACCTCGGGAAAAACGTTGATAAGACATGGTGCGCACAGAGCTAATTTCTTTGTTATTGGAATAACGCTGAAAATATACTTTAGAATCTTTTAAATTAAAAGTGGTCATTCCGTTTAAGGCCGAAGTAGAAAGTAGGCGTTCCATTGAATGAGAGCATGAAAAGTTATTGGAAGTCTTGTAAAGGCAGGCACTCCAGATTTTGGTGCTTTCCTTCTGGCTGTATGACTAGTTATTGCTTATTGTATTGTTAAAACGAGGAATATCTTTTTAATATTAATCTTTGTTTCTTCAATAAAATTGAAAATGTTCAAAATTTTTTTAATGTTTACATGGATACTCTATAAATTCGAAATAAAATTTTAAATATGTATTAATCTACCAGTAGAAATAATATAATATTTCAAATTGTATTATTTAAATTGTTCATAAAACATTGCTTATCTAATCCGGCTTGCGAATGGATTGAAAAATACTGCGTCTGTTGCTGCCATGGCAGGAAAACAGATGTGGTAAGAACTTAAGATTAAAAAGTAGCGGATTCGAACATTTTGTAGCCCAAAAATAAATCATATATATTAACAAAATTAATATCACAGCATAAATAAAGTGTAAAGTTTGCCATGTTATGAGTGCTCTAATTTATTTGGCTATATTTCTGTAAAACAGCGCCGTTTGCCAGAAAACACTAAAATTATAATAACATTGGATAGCTTGTTTTTTACAAGCTTTTTTATAAGTAAAAATCAGTCGGAACTGTCTTCGATATTTTAATGTTTGTGCGGTCTTTGAGCTGCATAAGAATACTAAGAGGTTTCGATCTCAGCTCGCTTCGTTCCCCAACCTCAAGAACCTTAATTACTCGCACATAAAAATGTTCTCACTAGCTAATTTTTTTTTTAATAAAAATTATCTCGCGTTTCGAGGAAATTAAAAATAAGACCTAACTAGGACCCAAACTCCAACAAGAAATTCAGAAAAGTTCAACTTCATGGGCCTACATCTGTGTGCATTTAAAAATAAAGGGCAAAAAATCTTTTTTTGATAAGCAAAATAATTTATTTGATCATTTCTGCTCTGAAGTTCGAAACAATACAAAGTACAAACATTCAGCTCGCAGATGAGAAATATGACTTTGCTTTACTTTGTAACACCATCAATAATTGTTTCAAACTCGATTGAGAATAGTTTTGATAGTAATTTAGTGAACAAATGAATATTTTGATTTGGGCCACGTATGAAACAGTATTTTAAAGCGTCTACGAAGCAACAAATATTTTTAACTAATTTTTTTTTTCATTTATAGTAGCCGTAACATCTATTGCAAAGTTTAAAAAAAAACAATGATAAAAAGATAGATTTGCACTAAATGCTCGTAAATATTTTCTTTTCTCGCAGCTCGCTTAGTTGCTGTGCTTACTTTACTTGCACAGTGAAACATGTTAAGTTGACCATCTCTATAAGTTAATCACCCATCTAAGATTTTGATGATCAAGTGCAAAACTGGTAAAAACAATTTATTATCATTTTTATAAGATGACTTTTCTTATAAAACCATCAAATTGTAGTTCCACTTCTGATCAGTTTACGCTAGTTTCACTGTAGTAGCTTTAATAATTTTCTAAACTCCTTTTATAACACACAGCATATACATTACCGTGTTTATCATTTAAAGTAATTATCTTTCCTAGTTATTTTGCAATTACTATAAATGTTTCGAAAGGTTTAAAATGTTGACATTTTCGAATTAAAAAAATTGTCGTTATTCAATTTTCCTGATCCCTAAGTGCATTATGTTTCAATTAACTTAGTTATTTTTATTCATAATTTCATTGTTATAGTTAGTTATTTGTTATAATTATAAGTTTGTTATATTTATTATATTTGTTACAGTTATAATTTTATTTATAATTTTATTTATAATTTGAAATTTCATAGTATATATTTTTGTTTTAAAAACAAAATCCATCTTTTGCGTTTCATCGTCATCATTGGGTGGGCCTTGGCCTTCTATGAAATATTTCTTCATGTCGTTCTCCTTGATGCCAATTCTGATTATCATTTGCGTTTGGTAATACGACTTTTATTTTAATATGATAACTATCCAAAACTTCATTTTTATTTGTTTCATTTATTTATTGCATATTTGGCAAAATGAGGTGAAAAATAATAACTGTAACCATAGCAATACATATTATAGCTTATTTTTTAAAAAAAATAATTTCATCATTTACAACGGGCAAATCTAAGCTCTAGAGAGATATAAAAATTTTCCTATTTTTCGTACAACTGTGAATAGATGGTGATTTACAAAAGTAAAATGAATTCACAAAAAAGCATTTAACAGTACGATATTTTTTGGAAACTCATTGTCATTCACAACAACTATTTTCATTCATCAGGTTTAATGACTTTGGATTTAATTTTTCTGAGTTTCAAAGCGAGTAACGTGATTTTTTTTCTCCAGAAGATAAACGATTAATAATAGTTGGAGTTAAAAAACATTTTCCCCATCATACTCTCTGTGCATTTTTCCATATATATCTTTGCGATTTCCCGAGTCTACGATTTGAAACATAAACATGAAAAGATTATAGACTCCATCAGTAAAACATATCAATAAGAATCCAAAACTGAAGCGAGAACGTTTTCAACAGCAACAAAAATGTCCTTTTTAAAAATGGTAAAGAAGCTGCAAACTTTCAGAATCATTTTATAATGGGAAGGGAAAAAATTAAAAAATATATATATATTTCAGTAAGGAAAAAAAGTAGCGCATATTTAAGATTTGTAGCGTTCGAAAAATAATAAGTAGCCCAAAAAGTAGCAAGTAGCGAAAATTCAATTTTCAGTAGCGGGGACTTTTAAAAGTAGCCCAATCCGCTACTTGTAGCCCAATCTGGCAACACTGGGTTAGATCAGAAACCAAGAATTTATTAAATTAATACTGGCATATGCCGGTAAATGGCTATAATATGATAAAACGCGGTATATATATAAATTATTAGCCAAATATCAAAATTCCGAATGTCTTCGCCAAATGCAAATCTTAGGCGATTCAATCAACAATGATAAGACTTACCGAGAGGATAGAAAAACTAAAGGAGGGAAATTAAGACTAAGGGAGGGCATTAGAATTTTTTATTTGCCTCCTCGGTACATAGACTACGTTTCAAAGGTTAGATTTTTGTAAACATTACTTCCTAAGCCATGCATATTTTAGCTACTTGTTTTATATTCTTTGCTGACAGTAACATATAATGGAAGATGTTCAATATAAATGTTTCAAAACATATTCACCGACTTGTAGTTTATAGAAACATAAACATACACCTCTCAGACGAATCTTTGATAAATCTATTTTTAATTTCCATCTTAGACTGTTTATAAACTAGTTTTCTAATTGTAAAGTGTTATATTTCACCAATGTATATGCCAAGACGCTTAAATAATTAAATGGAAATTTATTCCTGTTTAAGTAAATATTAAATTTTAAAAAATAATTATATTGGCTATGCTTCTTTATTATCAACAGATCATCGCAGGGCAATATGTTTCATCTAACTTTTCCTGCAAAGGCATTTATTTATATACTAATTTAAACTGTCAAGTGTAGCATGCCTATTTCTATTTAAATGTTTTTAAGATAAGGTTTTGTTTATAAAATGTTTTAAGCTATCAAAATTATAAATGAATAGAAAATGTGAATAAAATTTATGTTAGCGTCATCATTTTGCAAAATATTAGAATGAAAACTACGCTAATATCATCACTTTAATAGTTTTTTTCTTTTTTATAAATACAAGTGATACTTCTACATCTGTGCGAGTTTCATTTTATTTATTTATTTTTAATTTTTTTCTGTGTTATTTTATATAATAAACAGTAATGTTATTAGCTTAAAAATGATTCGGAGAACACAAAACAAAAGCAAAAAAAGATAACTACTCTTTTGTCTTTTTAAAATAAACGTAAGTTGAAAAAATGTAGAAATAATTAATATCTTTTCTTTTAAACAGCTGATTTTAAGTGTTTTTTTCTTCAACCTGAGCATTTCTTGCTTCCCTTTCAAGCCTGAACAGAATTTTTTGAACCCCCTCTGACATTTTTGAACAGCTTTTTTCTGGATCAAGATGATCTTTTAAGATCAAAAAACTCTTATTGTTCTCACTACAAAACCAATAAAAATTCTTTCTTTTTTTGATCATTCTAATGCTATGTTTATTTACACACAAAAAACAATAATAAAGTAAAATTTAAATACATAAATAGCAAAATAAAATGGAGAAAGCACCGAAAAAATTTGGTAAGGCTGAATATTTTTGAAGAAAATGCTTCTACCAGCGATGTTTTCCTGATATCGAGATCATTTTCCCTTTCATTCGGCATCTGAATTTTCCAAGATCGTTTGCAGCATGGGATCTCCCTGCCCCTAGACACTTGTTCGAATTCACTTCCACTAACCCCCGTATTGACCGTTGACACTGACTTAACGCGAAACACCCAGTTCCATAACCTTGGTTTGGTAGATTTGTACTTTATTTACGTCGCACTAGAGCTGCAGAATGGGCTATTGGCGACGGTCTGGTAAACATCCTCGAGGTCGATCCGAAGACATGCCATCACAATTTTGATCCGCTCCAGATAGACTGGCTTTGGTTGCCCGATGACCTGAGCTCGAAGTAGAACACTTACAGTTTCACGAAGCCGACCAGGTGGCCGAGTGGTTAGCGTGCCTGACTGCGAAGTCAATGGCTGCGGGTTCGAATCCCGCTCTGGGCATGCATGTTCTCTCTCTGTGTTGTCTTCTGATGTGTGAATGTATGAATGGGGCCCACCCTATGAACGGGTATTTGTGGCAGTGTGGCGTGGGTAATGTTGCTCGCCTCCGTGACTTTGGTTCACCGGGGCAATGATAAATGAGCAACACTTCCGGCATCTTCTAAGGCGAAGAACGAAAGTTCAGTGCCTGTCGTTATTAAAAAAAGAAAAAACAGTTTCACGAGGGCCTATACCGGACTCCCTAGATCTTCACGCAGGCTGATCAAAGAGGTAACCCACTCGCTTACTAACTGCAACCAGTGACGCTTGACTTCAGTTTTCTACTGGGAACCGGTCTTCACGATCAGTCCATTGCGTTTCTTCTCGATTTAGAAATATTGACCACTAGTCCAAAAGTGTATTCTTCATTATTTTCGATCGTCTGTTTCGCAACTGCGGGTTTCTTAACTTGTCCTCCGGTGTTAGATTTACAGCCTTACTAACAGTGTTTGTTTTCAATTTTTGTTGTTATTTTTCAAGCACTGTTCTTAGTGAAAGAAGAAGGAGAAAGAAAAAAGGTTGCTTTGAGTAATTAAATTTGAATCAACTCTTTCACTGGACAAGTGAAAAATGTGTTAAGTTACGTTTTCGTAACTGACTTATATTAATACTGCAATGCCGATTATTACAGAAGTCTGTATGCCGTTGTTGTTGGCATGCAAAAAGTTTTTTTTTTAAGTAGCTAATAAAAAATATTAATTCTGTGCAAGTTTGAGCTTCTAAAAATATTCTCCCCCCCCCCTTAGAAAATTTCAAGGTTCAAGGCCATTTTCTTTAAAGTCAAATATTATATCGGTGGAGGAACCCATGTCAAAATTCATGCTGGTACCAGCAACAAAAATATGCTAGTTTTTGCTATGTATTGCTAGGTCTGCTAGATTTTCATGCTAGTATATGCTTACCAGCATCACATGCTAGATACCTAGCATACAGGTACATCGTAATAGTATGATAAGCTATGTACAAGCATCTCATGCTTATTAGCTGTTTAAGCTGGCTCCCAAGCCTGGTAAGATGTATTCTACCTTAGCAAGCTATTATATACTTTTTTATGCTCACCAGCATCACATGCTAGATTCCTAGCATACATCGTACTAGCATGATAAGCTATGTACAAGCATCTCATGCTTATTAGCTGTTTAAACTGGCTCCCAAGCGTGGAGAGGTAGGTACCTTCTTAACAAGCTATTATATGCTTTTTTTGCTTGCCAGCATCACATGCTAGATACCTAGCATTCATCGTAATAGCATGATAAGCTAAGTGCAAGCATCTCATGCTTATTAGCTGTTTAAGCTGGCTCCCAAGCATGGAAAGGTAGATATACCTTAACAATCTATTACATGCTTTTTTATAATTGCCAGCTTAATATGCTCTACAGACAGCTTAGGCGAAAATAACATTTTTTATTTTTATCAAATCCTTAGACCTTGTGATATTTATTTAAAGTAGGTCCCTAGAACTTATTTAAATTTTATTACGAAGATTATAAAATTGTTATTTTGGAGAGTAAATAAATATAAAATTTGTAAAATGTAAGAATAAAAAATGCAAAACAGTTTGCTTCTTCATAAGGTCTCTTCCAGATGGTTATGGTTACTTCACCTAAGATCTGCTTGTATTTCTTTACCACCGGGTAAGATAACATCATTTATAGTAAATTATATTGCTTTAATCAATTTTGAGCGTTATCCCAGAAATATGTGGATGATGGGAAGAATTTTGGGAGTGTATCAGGGACGAGATGGGAACATTCATTCTCTTTTGATAAAAACTCCTACAGGAGATATAAGACGCTCAGTTCAACTTGTAAGTAATTTAGAAATTAACCCTTAAACAAAAATGCTCCTTGAAATGTGTAAAAAAAATTGTTTGATAATATGCTTACGCTATAATTGCTGTAATCACTCACAATAATTCTGTAATCACTTATGTGGCAGGTAATGGTTTGAACTGGATGGCTCATTGGTACGCCCCATTTCGTATTATATCGTTATATTGTCTTTGTTATTGCATTTGATTGTTATTAAAGATGGTTTCTTTATTTAATGCACCCATTCGCCACTGAATCATTCTGCAACAGCTCCTGGACCCAAAAACTTGAAAGATATTTTCAAAAGCTTAAATACTGACTTCAACACATAAGAATTGAGAGATATTCTGCGGAGGAAAGGGGATTCGACAGTACAATATTTATTCAAACTCAATATTTATCAATTTATAGGAGTAGGG
This sequence comes from Parasteatoda tepidariorum, assembly GCF_982258835.1. Lineage (NCBI taxonomy): Eukaryota > Metazoa > Arthropoda > Arachnida > Araneae > Theridiidae > Parasteatoda > Parasteatoda tepidariorum. Next base: position 20,898,090 of record NC_141759.1, on the reverse strand, counting down.
TTAGCAGATTAGAAACTCCATCCTACGTGAATTTGCATATCTTCTTTGCTATCTTGGAAAATAAAGAATCTCATTGCAGAATCTACAACCTCAACAACATCGACGGGGATCCAGCTACCGTGGAGATGTACAGGGATGGCTGGCGGCAAACCTAGTTTTATCGCTGCCAGCTCTTCGAACCAGTCCAAAGGAACTGTAACGGCAATCACGATGCATTAAGTGTGCCGGGCCCCAACCCTACTACACTTGCACTAAGGACTAACCTGAGCTTGCAAAAATGTAATATTTTTTTTAAAAAAACTATTGTCAATTCAGAATATAGTTAAACAGTAGCTTAATTTGCTTTATTAGAGATATTTTCAAATGTAGGTCATAAGTTTTATGCCTAATTTAATTTTAAGTGACAATATACAAAATTTTAGGTTTTAAGACTGAAAATTTAAATTCCCTACTTTTTTGAAGTGTTATTACTCAGCAACTCTACGACTCAGCTTTACTTAGCAACTGTAGTTATGTTTTTCCCTCAAGCAAATATCTACTTTGCATTAGGAATGAATAGTACTTCTATTTTTTAGTTTTAATATTGTAGAAAATCATGGCGGGGAATTATTTTGTTATTCGGAATGAAGAGGGATATTTAATGTCACACTGAGTGCTATCTCCTTGTCAGACTTCTCTCAAAAAAAATAAATACTCCCATCCCAAACAGGTGTATATACAAAGGAAGTAACGCCTACATTCTATTCTAATCTTTACTCTGAGGTATTAAGAATAATCTTAAAAGTTTAAGGATACTAAATCAATAAGCGAATATCAATAAAATTTCATTATAAAAATTTTAACCAAGTCTACGAGGTAAAAATTGTTAGATTGAAAAAAAAAAACTAAGATAGTAGTGTTCAGTTTTCGTGACTTCCGACTAAAAGGATATTTTAAAATATTGAAATTTTGCAGTCTTAGCAATTTCTATACCGTATAACAGAAGGTGTCTGTGTTGAACATACATTGCCTTTCATGAAATCAGATTAAAAATATGTTATTTAAAGTAACCATGTTAACTAATGATTAAAAGATGAAAACACAAATTTAAAATAATACTTGTTTTAAATCTACCAGTATTTAGATATTTCATATTTTCTCCGTTAATTATAATCGGATTCGATTTTGCTTTTAAATTTTTTTCAGTTCACAAATTTAGCAGGATTATAATTTATTTTAGAGTAGTAAATATTTATTTAACAAAAGTAATTTATATTAAAAAATAAAAATTCATTAAAACTTTAAAAAATTGAGTAAAATCTATCTCCCCTTGAAAAAAAAACTTTTTCGCTTTGTTAATTTTTCCATGTGTGTATATGTATAAGAAATGTGGTATATATAAATAAAAATTTTCAATTATATATATACTTAGAATTTTAAAAAAATAAACAAGACACTTGTTGCCGAATTTGTTTTATCTTTATTAAACTTATCTAAAAATATTCTTTTCGGTTATATATTTTAAGAATATACTTTTCAATAAAATAAAAATTACACAAATAAAATTGTATACATTTTATACAATAAATAAATATTTGAGCAAGTTCATGAAATAAAATAACATAAAATTAAAAAGATGCAATATTGGTTCATTGGAACTGCACTAGGAACAAGTCTGCATTATTTTTTATACATAATCTTTAATTTTAGAATGTCTTGAACACAATCTACATCTGTTGTGTAGTCAGTCTGTCAGTATCAACATTCAGTAACGATACAATTCTGCTGTCCTCTAATCATTTCTCGCACCTAATATAAAAAAAAAATCACACAGTAAGATTAAAGTGCTAATATGACATAAGAAGGCTGTCTAATTCGAGAACGGAACTTTAAATGTATGGCATTAATAAATTATATGTATTATTTTTCTTAAGTATTAATATTTTATTAAATAGTTTTAAAAAAGCAGGCAGTGTTTAAGGAAAATATTTAGAAAGGAAATTTAACAACAAAACAATTCATTGGGTGATTAAATAACAAAATTCAATTAAATTTATGTTTTACTGGCAGTATCATCTTCATAGCCTGCAGAGGCCCAGGGCACAAAAATATTTTAGACCTATAATGTGTCGTAATGCTTAAAAACAAACTAAAAAACTTCACATACAAAAAATAAATCATTTTTAAGATACAGTCCCTGGCCAAATTATTAGACACACTTTAAGATTCTATGTAAAATCATAATTATCAGCTATAAAGCTTTATTGTTTTTACGTAGCTGAAACTGGTTTCCACTTCTTTACGTTAGTGTATCAGTTGGTTAACAATGAAATGAAATACGTTAAAAATAAATACAAATGGGAGGTGAATGAAAAATCTCCTGAATAAAAATCCATTTGTATGTTTAATTATAAAAGTATTAACATGTATATTAATACTTTTATAATTAAATACATTATATTAATAAATTAACGCGTATGTTTAATTATAAAAGTGTTATATTTAAAAAAATTGTATTATTCCTGTGTTATATTTAAGATTATGTTATTTATTTATTCAGTGTTAAATTACAAAATATTTATTTATTATTATAATAATTTTACTGTAAAACCAGGTATAACTTAAAAATTGGTATTCAGTATTGACAAAAATAGTTCAGGTATAATTTATAAAAATTTATACTGTTAGGTTCGTAAACGTGGTTATAATTTATTTTTTAATTTCATGGATCATTTTAGCCTATAATGTCCTTTAATAAAATAGTATAATAATAGATCGTATAGAATTTGAAATAATTATTCAATAGTTTACATTTTTGCGTTGTGTATAATTTAAATCAAATAACGTATCTAAAATATTCAAATAATTACGACGTGATTCTAAATTAATTGACGTGATGTTAAATTAATTGGCATATTCATGTCTTAAAATTAACATTTAAATTCAGTATTTACTACCTCTCCAACGTGCTCGTGCAGGCCATCCATGTGACTCGAAAATTTGTTAGCAATATTAATCTGCTAATCTAAACAGCAATTTGGACTGGAATTAATTTTTAGCAATGATAATTGGCATTATTTAACGAAATATTTAGTTATTAAAAAAAAAAGGATTATAAATAATCTTAGAGAAACATGGCACTAAACTGCACGTGCACGGAATTTATTCCTATCCAAGAATTAGCACGAGGCATACTCAGAATTAGAGACAAATATTACTTTTAAAAACAAATGTATTAAACATAAATCTTGGCTACAAAATATGTAATAACATTCTTCATAACACACTAATTAGGATGTTAGGAATTCAATTTTTTGGTACAACATCTCCAAAATAAAATTTAAAAATGTTACAATAATTTAAAATACATTATGGAGAATAATTCACATTTAACAACTTATAAAAATTGGGCTGGGTTTTAAAAAAAAAAGAAATATTAATTAATCGCACGTGGTGGAAGATTATCGGCGTAATTAGATTTTACGTATCTATTTAAGTTAATTTAACATTAAAAATACTTTTAGACATTATTAATTAAAGACGTTCGACATTGTTAATTAATAAAAATTACTATTAATTGAATACGCTAGTTTAAAAGAATAAAAATACTTATCGGACGTCCGGTCCCTGGATCCAGGGCCTAGTAGCCCTCAAACTACCTAAAAGGATAACGAGTTACCTTTAAGAAAAAATTTACGAGACTGACTAACGCGCTCCGCGTCGAAGATTCGAAAAAAAGGAGGGAGAAAAACAGCGCCCTCTGGCAAGCTCTGATTGGCTCTCACGCCATTACATCACCATTACATCATCCTTACTCAGCTATTTTCTGCCTGTTGGGGAAAATCGTTTACCGCGACCCAGCCACCAGCCAATTTTACAAACAGATTAAACATTAAAAATATAATAAAAATAGTTTTAACAATTCAATTTACTGGTTTGTGATGTCTCGATTTTTTTTTTTTTTGTTTATAAAAAATTAATACATAACAAAAGTATAGTATGTAAACTCGTGCAAATCATGTCATTATTAAAAAACTACAGAGCGTCTATTAATTTGACCTAATTACTATAATATAGTACCTGATACAATAAATAATCTGTATTTTTATTACATTTTGTCGAATTTATATTACATATCGCCTAATTTAACCAATTGATACACAAACGTAAACAAGTACAAACCGGTTTCAGTAGCGTAAATACAATAAAGCTGTGTAGTATCACCTGAATAATTAAGATTTTACATAGAATCTTATAGTGCGTCTAATAATTTGACCAGGGACTGTATAATACAATAATTTTAACTAATTTTGATTACCACAGAAACTCAAATAAAGTACTTTTAAACTATGCATAGTTTAAAAAAAATTGATACGCTAACCAGTTGTAATCCTCATATAATAAAATAAGAAAAATAGTTTTCGGTTGACTTTTTAAGTTTTTTTGGTGATAAACTACTCCAATTATTGGTGTTTGATAAGCAATCACCATTTGTAAAAAAAAAATGCATACTCTATAAAAAAAAATTTTTTAAATATATAGGGTAATGTTTTTAGTCTTAAATTCTTTTTAATGCAATTTTTCAAAAAAGTACGATTCTCTAGGGCCCCCTGAGAAAATGGGGTCCCCGGGCATTGCCCTGTGTGCCTATAAGTAAAGACGGTACTGCTTACTGGACATTTAGAGCTAACAGATAAATAAAATATATATATCTACTATAAACCACTCTATAAATATTATATGAATAAAAAGTAAGACTTTTTACACTTAACACTATTTAAATAATTTCATATATGTAATGAACTTTCAAAAATTTAAAATGTCAGATTTATAGATCTTTTTCACATTTCTTGAAAAACATTTAAATTTTTACTTAGTTATATACATAAATTTCATTTGTAAATATTTAATTCCGACCAAAAAAGATAAACGCACTTATGGAATTATACAGAATTTAAGAACCAAATGAAATTAAATTAAATAAGTCAGACACTATAAATTAATCACACATTTAGTTACAATTCTAAGTCAGTCTTATCTAATAGGTTCATATAATCATTCATTGAAAAATAATTTACCGAAATCTTCGAAAATGCTTAACTATTTACTTACATTTCGATATTTTGAGGAAAGCGAAACAATTTCAAATTTGGATAACCCGCTCTATTTACATTGCAGTAAGCACATCTATCATAATTCTTTGCTTTGCGCACAGAAGAATCACTGAAAAATATTGAAAGAAAAAAAGAGGATTAGAATCTTTATCAAAACTGAAAACAAGGAGAAAAAAATCAACAGAAGATAGGTTATACAAAGCGCACTTACTTGTGAGGGATAATTGTCAAATTAACGTCTGCCATTGATTGATTTCTCATGTGCATCTCTCTCCAAACTCTCCTTCCAAAACTAAGGATGATATTGCGCCTCTGGAGACAAACTTCTCCGCCGTACACGAAGCGCTGGCATTGTGCCAAATTTTGTTACGACTTTCGCGAGTTTCCCATCTTTACACTTATACAATCTTTGCTATGACTGTGTCAAACAGCGCAGTAGGCGTGTTTGAATAATCAGATTAGATGCTATGACTTGCGTTGCGTTTGACTTAGAGATAAGTAAAATTGCAACTTCTCAGTCACTGCTACTGCATTCCTGCCAACTTTCATTCCATCCGAGAATGGATTTTCAGAGTGGTTGTAAAACAATAAACGAAAAACAATCTGACTCAATAATATATTTATATTTTGATCTTGTTGAAACTCGCTTGCGCAAAGATTATTAAGCTTTCATCTATTTATTGTAATTATTTATATGTAGTGGTGGTCAAACTCATTTATAATTATCATTATAATTCAAAAAGTTAATTGGAATAACCTGAGTATTGCTACCACTTTAAATATGAAAATAAAATCTTCCGGAAAATCCAGAAGAGTTGGCAGGTATGCTACTGTGACTGAATATTTATTTTATTTCGATATAAAACTAATCGATATTTTCCAACAATCAATTCGATTAATCGTTATAATTTATCAAAATCAGTATAAATTAATTGATTAAATATTTTAATAAATAACCGGCATAACTAGTTTTTAGTAAAATTAATCTAATCAATATTATCCATTTTTAATGTAATTAAGTAAAATAATTGATCGTCATTCTTAGTAGGCATTTTTATGATAAGTAAGGATTTTTAATTACCAATTTGTATAGAAGTATGCAATATTTTTTTTTTCCAATGGCAGGCACTGAATTTGAATCTTTGCCTATAGTATGCAAGAATTGTTGCTCATTTCGCGTTACCCAGTGGGCACCTGTGAACCAAAGTCACGGAGGCGAGCAACATTGCCCACGCCACACTGCCACAAACCCGTTTATAGGGTGGGCCACATTCGCACATCATACACACACACACAACAGAGGACAACACAAAGAGAGAGAGAGAAACATCCACGCCCAGAGCGGGATTCGAACCCGCAGCCTATGGCTTCGCAGTCAGGCACGCTAACCACTCGGCCACCAGGCCGGCAATATGCAATATAGTAGTATGATTTTTACTAATCAATATGGGACCTTTTTTAACTCCTGTATTATAAAATAACATAAGAAAAGATTTTATTCAAGATAAAATATTAAATTGAAATTCATAATTCTTCACGTTACTAATGTTTTCATCATGTTATTACAGTAAAAATCTAATCTCTAAATTATAGTAGTTGAATTATTGGTCATTAAAAATGATGAATAATGTCATTAGTTCGATATTTTGTTATAAGAAATACTAATTTCTTATTTAAATGAACAGTAAAGTGCAAACTTAATAAGTAAATTTTTAGTAATGTCAGACAAAAAATATCACCGTATTGGTGAAATTCTTCATAGTTTTTCTACATTTTGTTTACATTTTTTATTTCCTTTATGAAAGAAAATAATGCATGGTATAAAAACATGAGTTTCTTTAATTTTTTAGTTGTTATGGTGAGAAATTTCGATATTTCCATAATTATGCGTTAATTTTAGCCTGGTCTGGCTAGCATTAATTTCGTAAAGCCTACGCAGGTCCATCAAGAAAAAAAGACCGGGGCTGCTTACGGAGGGTGTGATTCTGCTTCACGATAACGCTCGTCCACACGTCTTCAGAGTCAAACACATGGAACTGGCTAAGTTCAAGTGAGAGACGTTGGACCATCTGCCCTACAGTCCGGACATGTCACCCTGCGACTTCCATGTGTTTGGTTCACTGAAGAAACACCTGAAAGGGAAGCGCTTCAACTCGGACGACGTACTCAAGGACGCTGTGAAGGACTGGGTCTCGTCATGGCCACAGGAATTCCGGGAACAAGGAATCCTGCAGCTTGTTCATCAGTGGAATCGTTGTGCTCAAGCCTATGGTGTATATTTCGAATAAAGTCTACATTTATACCCACAGTGTCGTTTCGTACCTTTTCATTTGATCACCCCTTGTAAGATTGAATTTGAGAGTAAGACGAATGCCCTAGCGTTCAAAACGGAAAAAAAGAAAAGAAAAAATACTTCAAAAACGAATTATCACATTCTGTGAGAACAAAAAAATTATCTGAATTCATATTTTAAATTTTTCCCGTTACTATATTTTTTATGTCAATCTTAAACTTTCTATTCACAGAACAAGAGAGGACAGAAATTAAAAAGGAAATAAAAAGTTGTATCGTTTATTTCTTAAAAAACTTTTAATTTAGTAATTTTAAAACTACAAATTAATTTTTTTATTTTCGAATATTTTATTTTCCATAATATTTCTTCAATAATGATTTTAAAATTTGTAGCATGTAACAGTAATGATCATGCATCAAAAGTGAAGAATCATAAAATATTATGTGGAGAAAAAAAAAATTTTTAAATAAAAAAATATACGTATTGTAATTTTTAATGCTTTTAAAGCACTGAATGGGAAATCTTTTACATATTTTAAATATCAAGTAAAGTTACTTGATTTTAAAATCAATTACTCCGAATTGACTTATTTTTGCTTTTTAGATGTTAAATATTAACGATAAGTAACGTCCAGGGAGGTATGGACTTATCTTGAAATAAAAAAGAGAAAGAACGGAGACAAAATAAATAATTTTCTTTTCTTACTAATCCGCTTAGTAAAATACGATTGATTTCACTAATTTTCTGCCATTTATATTACGTCACAAATGAAAATCTAATTACTTCACTTATTCTGAAAAATAAAAATGAAATTTCGTTTTTAATTTGATCTCCTTTACAACATTTGTTCTGCTATAGAAAAGGGCATTATAAACTAAGCTGATAAAATTTTAAAAAAGAAAAAAGAAACCTTTTTATGCAGTTTTGAAAAGTTTTTATTTAATTATTCTTTTCTTTATTGATGTATAAATACAGAAATGAAAAGGAAAGGAAAAAAATTTTAAATGGCTCTATGTTAATAACATATAAATAAATAACTAAAAATATACGTATTGCGTACGTGAATATTTTCGATAATAATCATGTTCGCATAACGCTTTGTTTTCCATACTATGTTCCAACGAGTGAAAAATAATGAAACATTATTATATATATATATATATATATATATATATATATATATATATATATATATATATATATGCACACCGAAGAGCCATTACATTATGGCCACCCTTCATCTATAACAATGGGCTCACCCAGGTTTACATGGTTTCTCACCCAGGAACAATGCTTTCATGGGACACATTAGGACCCATAATCCTCATAGAACAATCTCTGACGTCTGTAAGCTACTTGAGCATAGTTACAGACCAGGTTCACCCATTCATGGCAACAGTTTTTCCTGCTGGGGATGGTGTTTACTAACAGGATAATGAACCATGTCAAAAGGGTCGAATCGTCATGGATTGGTTCGAGGAACATTCTAGTGACTTTCAAGTCGTGTCTTGGCCCTCAAATTCACCTGACCTTAATCTAATAATGCATTTGTGGTCCTACTTGGAAAACCAAATTTGTGCTGCCACGCTATCCCCTCGCAATGTGAGGGAATTGCCGAACCAGTTGGTGAGTGCTTGGGACCAGATACCTCAGACTACCTATCAGCACCTTGTGGAATCAATGCCACGGCGGTTGCTAGCAGTTTTGAGGGCTAAGGTGGTCCTACATGTTATTAGCAGGGTGGTCATAATGTAATGGCTCTTCGGTGTATATTTGCTATTGTAAGGTGATGTTTTAATATTTTGATCGATTATAATTTATAGAGTTTTGTCCACTTCTGCACAATCTCAATTATAGAGATTGATAAAATGTCAAATAGACAAATATATCCACAAAAAATGCTAGAATGAAATGCCTTTCGTACTAGTTTTTGCCCGTTTCCGTCTTGGTGTACAGGCTTTCAGCCCTGGTAAGTAGGAATACAAACTCAATTCATTTTTGCGTATTTAATCTGTTTAATTATTCAATCGTAACTACCACCGCGACTTACATTGCAAATTATTCATTTTTGAAACGAATACTTAAGCATCAAATACTTTAAAAAATTATTTTCTTTTTGGTACAAGCATACGTTGAAAAATGATTAAAATACACTGAAATATGGTTTTGAAGCAAAAATACGATTATGAAGATTAAAAATAGTTATCAAATAAACGAATTTCTTTGTTTTTGACTTTGGTTATTTTTATTTTGATCTGAAAACAATGATGAGGAATTCTTATGGAACTTTTTCATTCTTTTCTCAACTTATTCAAAATATTACTTAGAGATTGATTCTTAAAAAAATTCAAACTTTACTAATTTTTTTCATTGGCTTTACTTCAACAAAAAAAACCTATTATAAAACATATTCTAAATTATTGATAGGATAATAATAGTTACTTGGATAATAATACTATTACAGTAATGACTAGCACAATGTAAACTTTTAACTAAACTGTTTAAAAAAAATTATAAATTTTTGTTATTATCTGAATTCCGTTAAAAATCATAATTTTAACGAGATTTTTAATATAATTTTATTCAAAAGGGCAAAATTTAAATTCAAATACAAATTAAAATGCTTTTTTTTTTTAATTTTTCGCTCTATTGACCATTTATCCAGTGTTGTAGAAAATTTATTTTTCCTTTTCGTGGTCTGTATTTATTAATTTTATAAGCTGAAGCTCGAGTTAGTCAAAAATAGTAAGAGAGAGATTACATTTTGCTAGCTATAAATCTTAACTTAAAAAGCGAAATCTTTGAAAATAAAATTTAAAAGAAAAACTAAATAAATAGCTTTAAAAACTGTTCCCTATCTGAGTTGCTATGAGTCTCTTCAGCGAATGAAATTACTTCTCAATTTCTTCCTTCATACAGAATTTCATAATGCATTTTCTTTCGGTTATTTCTTTTTCCGAATGCAGAGGATTAATTTTCAAATCTCGGTAATCGTCAACTTCCTAACGATAAACAAAATATTCTTACATAAAGCAAAGTTAATTGTATACTTTGAAATTAAAATGTTTTGTGTTTTTGTGGAAAATATTGACGTTTAAGAAGAAATTAAGAAAGATGATTGAAAATCAATTATGGGTGTCGGAATTCTAGTTAGCTAAAAGAAACTTTTAATTTTCAAAGAAATTTAAACTATTCTAATATTATATTAACTCAAAACTAATTTTATATTTTAAAATAAATAAATATATAAGTAATCATAAAAACACTGGATTGTAAATAAAGATGTAGTTGATATGTAGGTGAGGTAAGAAAATAAATTTACTCTGTGTTCCATAATAATCGTAAAAGATGAAGCTCAGAATTTAAACATATTAAACTGCAAAAATTTCGATTGTCCTATTTTTTTTAAAAAAAAATATTTAAATAACTGTTCCTTGTAAAAGTGGGTAAATAATCGAATAACAAAGTTTTTAAATAATTTGTGTAGATTTCTGTAAAACTTTTACTTTTACTAGCATTAAATTACTTATTAAGATAATAGATTTCAATTTGCTTTTTTCTTGCATTATTATCATAAAATTTAAATTATTACTAATTGATTTCTTTCGGTAAAAAATCGGCGTAAATTTACTCTAATGAAATCCATTAGCAATACCATACTGGAAATACTATCAAAAACTAAAAAAAAAAGTACTATTCATTCCAAGTGAATACATATTCGGTTGGAGGAAAAAGCCGTTTTTTTTTCTTTTCTTTTTCTTTATTTTTTCCCCCTTTTTTTTTTTTTTTTTTTTTTTAAATCATAGCCTTTAGGTACCTTGTGATCACTATGTAAGACGTAGGGGAGAGAGAGGTCAATTGTAACAGAGTACGATTGTAACAGAGCAAAAATTTCGAGTGTCGGGCTCTAGATTTGGTTCCTAGGTGGCGCACAAGGTGCATTCAATAAATCTACATGTACTATAATTTAATAAATCTACATGTAGTGCTGGCAACCATTTTTATGTACTTTTGAAAGAGTTACATACAAAAGATATTTTCACGCTACGTATGTACTATTTTTGGTATTAGAATATTATATTGTCGCAAAGTAATTTTGTTTAAACAAATAAAAATTATTAACCGAATATGTTAGTGGACACCTTAATTAACATTTAAAAAAAAGGATTAGTTTTGTTAATTAACTAGCATTATTTTTAATACATGAAGCTGAAATGGCGTCTTGGGGACGATCGTAACAATAAGTAAAGGGACGATTGTAACAGCTGAAAATAAATAATCTTATGTTTACAAAACATTACTTAACTCTTTAAGAACCACCAATAGTTTCCTATATCATTTATATTATGTTGCATGTGCATTATTTTATGTGTCACCTTTCACAGCATAAATTAAAATTTTTAACCCCTTAAAGTTAAAAGTTTAACACTTTAGGTCTCAGTTCATTATTATTTTTACTCCTAAAATATCACTACTATTTTGATCAATAAAAAAATATATCACAGCTATGATAATAAGTATAATTAACTATGCTTTAGTTTAAATTATGAACTGTTACAATTGACCCCGTAAGTGGGGACAATTGTAACAAGTGCACGACTGTTAAAAATTGTTAGTAACTAATATAATAACATTTAAAATAAGGTTGTTGTTTTTTTTCTAGTAGAGGATAGTCTACTTTAATCGTCGGTCAATTAATACTAATAATATATTGAATTTTTTGTTAGTTAAAAATAGTTAAGTAAAAAATATGTTACAATTGACCCCACTCTCCCCTACTCCTTTTGCTGAAGATTTCAGAGTAATTGTACAGTGTACAATAAAAAAGGGGGAAATAAGAATGCCTTTATTAACCTTGATTAAAGAACAGGATTTTCCCATACTCAATAGTTTAAGAGTCTGACACATTACATACTAAATTTGCGCCGAAGACATTTTTAATAAAAGAAGAAGGAAAAACGGTCACAAAAAGTTTTCTTTTCTCATATTGTATATCTATTGTTTCGGTTAATATTTCCGTATCCGGCTTCACCGATCACAGTGTTGACGTAAAAATATCCAGAATGTAGACGGATCATGGGTTAGAGCAGCGGTTCTTAACCTATGGGTCGCGACCCAAAATTGGGTCGTGAAGCATATTTCTTGGGTCGCGCTGGGTCGAACCAAAAAAGTTAGTTAATACACCAAATAATAAGTAATACCAACACCTCCTAGAAGAAGTCATTGTGGCGTACTCAGCCTAATTTTGACTTTTTTTGGGGTCGCGACATGAACATATTTCTCAAATTTGGGTCGCGGTTTAAAAAGGTTAAGAACCACTGGGTTAGAGTCTCCTTACCGTCTAGCTGACCATGGGAGGTTCTCGTGATCTTCCTCTCCATGTAGCCCAAATGCGGATCAGTTCAATCAAAAAGTCCTCCTCGAAGGCAAATTTCTCCCATTACTTGATCTGGGTGTTCCCTTGTCTTCTGGTTTGGGCTCAAAATAACAAGACTATGTAGTTGAACATTAATAGTCGTAAACCTGAAAATTGGTTGTTCAACGACGGTTATAAATAAAATAAATATGTATACTTCATCTTCGGAGTATGAGAAGCAATCTCCGAAATCGGGTTTCAAGAATTTGTCGGTTAAAAAGGTGAACCCCTTTTTGCGTATTTTGACTAGTAATATAATATAATAATATAAGTTCTCAAGAGAATTTTAATTTTTTCTTTTAAGAATTATAAAGAAAGTTTATTGTCTTCCATTTAAAATTTATAGCATACTTACTTTGTTAGAAATCGATTAAATAGTTACTAAACAGAAATATTTCAAAACAGTAGTGGATTCAAATTATCCTTTTTCAAAATTATTCAAATTGAAATTTCGTATTTTGTCATTTGAAATGAATTTGTAAAGAAAAATGTATGATCTTATGATTAAAAATGTCGCTAATTATGAAAATTGAGCAAAAGATTTAATCTTATTTTATTCTAAGTTGTGAATACGCTTTTAAAAATACATCATTTCCACTGTGCCTTTTTGCTAAAAAAAAGTATGGTATGCAGAACTATTAATTTTTATTAATCAGTGAACCCAGTAGTCTCGATTTTAAGAACTACATGAATATAAAATAATATTTTATGTCTCTATTAAAGTTTGCTAAGCATGAAAGAGTATTTAGAGAACAATATGTTACATGAGAAAGACATTATTCCATAAATAGCATTATCTTGATTGCATCCTCTGTTTCTAACTCCCTACTTAAAAAAATTTCAATAACAAAATAAAATTTCTGTGTTTAGTTATTTTTATTAACTTACAGCAGTAACTAACTAAAGGAGAATTACAACCTTTTCTATTGTGTGATATGCAACATAAAATGTTTTTTTTTTCGGGGGAAGAAGGTGAATTACTTATATAAACCATTCAAGCTGTCTTAAAACTCAAAAAAAAAAGGGAAAAAAAAAACATTCGAATTTTAAGTTTTATAATCTATACAAAAATTTTATATTTCATATTAATATTTTATTTCAAATTGGGGAAGGATAGTTACGCATGAATTAAAAGCAATCTGCGAAACATGGCACAAATAAAAGAAGATGCTGAGCAATAATGGTTGGAGTTCCTATACTCCAATTTGAAGTAAAAATAAATATTTATATATGCATTTTATTTACAGTTGTTGTGATGTCAAGTTAATCCTCTAAAAATCGTGAACTTTCATTAAATAGTAACGCCTACTTTCTCTTCTCAGCTTTATTCTCCTTGTCTGGAAATACGAACAGCTTGCATATGGTAATATCATCTTAAATAAAACCATAAGCAACAAGAATAAAATTTAGTCTTCAAAAATATAATGAAGGTCACAAGGTTAAAACTGTTATCATTTTATAAAAATCCATTACATTTGAGTAGTTTCCTTTATTTAGGCACTTCCAAGGAACATCATTATCATATGAAAATTGGAGTTCTGGAAAATTGGAGGAATTAATATCATTGGAGTTCTGGAATTAGTAGTGAGTTCAATACCGTCACTATAGGATATTGTGTTTTCCCTGCATTAATAATACCTAATGGACAATAGTCTCTAAAAATTAGGAAAGTTATCCATTGTCATTGAAATATCAAAACTGTAATAACAAATCTACCAGTTTTTAAAATAAATTAACATTTAAAGATATTTCTAAATTCTTATCATTGTATATTATATCATACCACATTTATTTAAAGCCTTCTGTGCAGTTTGTTCTTGCAACTTAATAATGCGCGGTTGGCATGTTCGTCCTAAAGTTGAGAATATCTATCACAAGTTAATAATTAGAATGAATTTGTAAAAAATTATTAAGTTATAACGCACCGTTAATTTTAGTTAGAAAATTACATTTTCTATAACATGTATCACGTGCAATGCTAAATGGATAATAGTGATAGTTATATTTTTTCCAGGCGCTTATTTATTTGAAGGAAATTTTTTGTTGAACAACGATTTTTCTCAAGAATAGAGTCAATTGGAAAACGTACGTTATGATCAGTAGAATTTGATATAAGTGAAATACTGCGAACTTGTGAATCCCACCTTTGCTCCAGATGTGGCATTAAACTTTTTAAGTTTACATATTAAAGCTACTAAAATATTTAAACAACATTTTATTTTGAGGATGGAAAATGGTGAAGAGATAGATTTTCACGTTATTCAGTGCAAATGTATAGAGCTGAAATGAAAACCAACAAAATTTAAAAAGTAAAATTTGAGAGATTCAAGCTATATGTTTTTTTAGGATTTTCCCCGGACCATATCATTACGTTATAATTTTTTTCTAATCCATAAATACTTAATCATTTATGATGTTAGTATTTGTCGAATTTTAGAACTTGAAGTTAGTATTTATTATAGGATTAAAACTTTGAACTTTCTTCAGTTTATTATTTTGCTGTTATGTATTATTTTCATTTTCCAAATGGTGTAATTAATCTTAGTTTATTTAAAAAAATAATTAGTCAAAAAATATTAATGTTTCTAAACTGCATGTGCCTTATATGTGTCAAATGTAACTAATTTAATTGAAATTTCGAATGACTGAAGTAGTTTAATTTCTTAGGTTGTATAATTTCATTTATTTATAATAGTCTATTTTACCTAAATTTTTATTTCAAAAGTTTATTTCATTTTAATTATTGATGTGTAATCATATTTTTTTATTTTATAAGGTTCTTCTTTATTGCATTAGCTACATGTTTTATAAAATGCAGATATTTATAATAGACAAAACTTATAATAGATCATTATAATAGACAAAACTTATAATAAATATTTATAATAAAAGTATGAATTATTAGAAGTTATTAGAAGACGTAGCATTAAACTTATTTTGACTGGAGACATATTATTGGAAGTTTATACTTCATATCGTTATTTTAGTCTATGAGCCATATTTTATTTGATTAGTATTTTGAATGTATTCCATTGCGTAATTTAATTATATATTTGTTAATATAATGTGCCTAATTCAGGGAATGACTAACCTCTGAATTTACTATCCTCTGATAAGTAAAAGAGAAAAGTTTTAAACGACCCAATATCTTTCATGCTCAAGATGAATAGTAACGCCTACTTTAACCTATCGAGTAACAGCACAGTGCACATCTTACTCAGTTTCAGTCCTAACTGATTCAACGGATCTGACCTTATAGCATACCTGCCAACTTTAAATCCCTTCCATTATTATTTTTCCCAGTGGTATTAAAACTTCAATTTTAAGCAAACAAATACGTTGTATTTGAGAAAACTTAAGTTGACAACCATGACAGTAACGCATATTAATATATGTGCTTAATTTTTGTAAGAATAGTGGTGATCAATATCATTAAAAAATTAAGATTATAAAAGAAAAAATTTTATATTATTACTACCACTTTCAATATGAAAATAAAATCTTCCGGAAAATCCAGAAGAGTTGGCAGGTATGTTATAGAGGTAAGATAAAAACGTGTCTTGGCATGCGGATGGTGTTTTTTTACACTAGGTTTGCACTGCAAGCTCTTTGGCATACCTGCCAACTCTTCCGGATTTTCCGGAAGATTTTATTTCCATATTTAAAGTGGCAGTAAGTATATACTATATTTTCCTTTATAAACTTAATTTTTAGATGATTTTGATCACCACTATTCTTACAAAAATTAAAGACATATATTAATATGCGTTACTATCATGGTTGTCAACTTAAGATTTCTCAAATACAACGTATTAGTTTGCTTAAAATTGAAGTTTTAATTCTATTTTAATACCACTGGGAAAAATGATAATGGAAGGGATTAAAAGTTGGCAGGTATGCTTTAGTACCTATACTCTTGGGTTACTGTTTACGGTGTATTTTAAACATAACCCATTTAGCTCACAATCTGTTTTGAGACTCTCTTGAGAAGTATTTATTGTATAAGTGTATTATTTATTCTCTTCTTTTTAACAACCGCTCTTGAACAGCCGAATCAATTTTCGGTTTACGACTACTATTGTTCAACAAATGGATACAGAAAACTCCGCAAACATACTCTGATGCTAATAAAAAAATAACCAATAGCGATAATTTACTCTAATATAGCCAAACAAAGGATAATACTCAAAACATGACAAACCTTAAAATTTATTTATGTTGTTGCAATGTCAATTTTTCTTAAATTTCTTTCATGCTCACGACTTGTTACAATTTGTAAATTAAAGAAAACTTCTACGCTTGGTAAAATTTCACGTAAATTTGAACAGAAATCACAAAAATAAAATTTTCTAGAGTATTAAGCCTGTTCACACCTCCAGTACCGTCTTTACGTATGGGCACAACCGGGCAGTGCCCAGGGGCCCTAGGTGCTCAGGGGGTCCTTGAAAATCTTATTCTTTATAGATTATATTTTAAAAAAAAACTTATTATAAAAAATGGATTTTAAATTTTTAAAAAAATATATACAATCTATTATATATAATTCTCTTACGTGGCTCCCAAATTTCGGCTGTATTTCTTTTCCGCCGGTGGCAACGTTTGCTTTGTTTTGTTTACGTTTTGAAAACACCAAAGTATTCTGCCTTTTAAATGATGTGAGTCTGATCTAATATATATAATTCTCTTACGTGGCTCCCAAATTTTTGCTGAAGTACTTTGTACAACTATATAAGATACTTTTCACAGCACTTAAATATTTACTTTATTTTCTTTATATATCAGTCAGCAAAGAATTCTGTGAGGTTAAAAAACATTTCGATAAAAAAATAACGAATTCTGAAAGAAATAAAAGTAAACAACTTAAAAAATAAAAATGCTGTTGCCAGCCATAGAATTTTTTGAAAGTTAACTTAGCAACATAAATCAAAATGACATAGAAGCGCAACTAGATCAAAATTATGATACCTGAGCGCTTGACGTAACAAATCCTTCAATTCTATAAGTGTTGTATCGCCAAATGCCCAAATTGCCAATTGTGTTTTTAAAGAAATTCTATAAAAAGTTTTAAATAAACAACCTACTTCTACAACTGCTTCTTGAAGAACTTGGCTCATTGATTAAAATATTGTTTTAATTTTACATTATTAACTTTACTTCTACTTTCATTATTGCTATGACCCTCTTCCATTACATTTTACAACTTCATGCTAAATTTGAGGACTTTAAGTTGTTTTGTGGTTGAATACTGACATTTAGAAATGTGTACTTAAAAAAGAGTTGCCTCAGAAAGATTTGAATTGTTGACATTGAATTTAACAATAGAAACAACCGTTTTTGTGAAAAATTGAACTGTGTTGTTGACATCAAAACTAAAAATATTGTGTTTCAACTTAACAATACTACCTTAATTTATACTTTGGAATTGCCTCGGAAAAATTTGAATTCTTAGAAATGACTTTAAAAAAAGTTTTATTTTAACTGACAAATACTATATTATAATTTTAACTTTTTCCATGACTATACTCATTTTCTTACTCTTTTCTTTGTTTTTTATACATTTTATATTTTTGTGACAAAATAACAAACTTATAGTTGTTCTGCTTCTGAACACTGATAAAAACACAAAATGATGGGCTTCATCAACAATCAAGAACATCTACATTTATTTTACAAATTCCATATTATTAGGGTGACGCCCTTCAGGGAATTAAAAATACAAAATTACCTTCATTAAAGCCGATGCTTTACATCCGGCGTTCAGTAGCAGACTACTATTTCATATTGTTTTACAACACATGGCTTTAGCCCTCTGGTGGGAAAGACTTTGAAACAAAACTTACAACAGTTACTTTTCTCAACAACTGAAATTTAGAATAGTGTGATTAAGAAAAATATGTAAACTGTTTGCAATTTCAAATTAATATTGAAATGTGCAGGTTTAGAATTTTATACGGTGAAAAGTTATCGGAATTTCAGTATTCAAACAATAAAGTATACAAGTATACAAAAGCTAGACGCTAAGAACGTATCCAATGAGCGAGCATTGGATTGCGAAGCAATCCGAAATGAACTGCGAAAGCAGTTCCGGGGGTTGGCGAGCACCAGCGAGCAGGTGGCGAAGCCTCCTAGTATGAAAAAATTCCTTCATTGCACACTTTAAAGTGCATAGTTTGCGCTTCTTTCTACAAATAGTGATTGATTACAGTGAAAACACCATTAGTTGGAATCTTAGAGGAGGTTGGAATAGCTTATAATCATGACAACTTAAAAAGACTCCCGATGTTCTACATTTCCGTGAAATTTTCAGGTGATCAACTTGCATTTCCTTTTCAGTTTGTCCCTGGCCTTTCATACATTGTCCTCGCTCCTAGGGGACCCTTTTTGGCGAGTAATCGGAGGAACTAAGCCATAAATTTTACTAGTCCAAGAGGCTATTTATATGATAGCGTAACAAATTGAAGAGAACTTCGTTCTGCTAGCACCATGTCGCCAAACCATTGCTTTCTTGTAGTAGGATTATTTCCCCAAAGGGAATGAATTTTGTAACTTAACCCATTCTATACCCGTTTGCAAGTTAAAAAAAAGACCATTACGTTCTTTGTCCACGTTCCTTGTGCTGCCCATAGCCTTAAATTGGTAGGAGGTAAGGCAGCTGAGAGCTCTGTGTTATATGTCAAATATTTTGATTTTGTCCAGATATTGTATACTTTTTTCGCATTATCAACTCACCGGTGGAGTATTTTAATTTCTTCTCTAGACGGTGAAAAAGTTGTAAAACAGTTGCCAGTTACTGAGTGGTCATTGTGGTCTGACGCAGTTCATTCGTTAAATCAGGGCTATGAAAAAATTCGACAGGCTCCTTATTTATTAGCAAATGACACTGAACAAGATGCATGTACGAAGAGGGAAGCTTTGAATGATAATGAATAAAATACTCTGAAATATGGTTTTCAAACAAAAATGCTATAAAGATCGAAAATAGTTATCGAATAAACGTATTTCTTTGTTTTTGACTTTGATGGTTATTTTTATTATGATCTGAAAATCATGATGAGGAATTCTTATGGAATTTTTTCATTCTTTTCTTAACTTATTCAAAATATTACTTAGAGATTGATTTTAAAAGACTTAAAACTTTACCAATTTTTTGATTAACTTTGCATAATTAACTTTAGCAGAAAAAAACCTGTTATAAAGCATATTATGAATTATTGACTGGATAATAATAGTTATTTCTGGTTAAAAAAAAATCTTAAATCTCGGAATCCCAGTGATTTTCCAACGGAAATAGGATTCTTTGGTTTACTGTTACGGAACCACAGCTCCGTAATACTATAGGTTGCAGAAACGAATTATTTCTTATCTGTGAGCACCAAAAATTAAACTGAATTCATATTTTACGTTTTTTAGGTTATTATCTTTATCACTTTATATTATTCTCGATAGCAATTTCATTGAAATCAATGGATATTTAAATTAGAATTGGTTATAGAAATGAATATTTAAAAAAACTTTTATGAAAATAAACAAAGTCACATTACATCTCAATATTTAATTCATTATATATTCAATGTTTATTGAATATGTTTTCAATATTTACCAATCTACATTTTCATTCAAGTGTAGTGATAAATATTAAGAATCATTTAAAGGGAATGCTTAAATTAGTTGAGACGACAAATTTGATTGTGTTAAAAACAAAAAGCTAAGGTGTGAAAATGTATGAAATGGATCAAATAAAGTACAATATGGATTATGGAAATGGAACACAATAATGAAACTTTTGATTTAGTTAACTTAAATAAATTTTTCAATAATCGAATGTTTAATTCTTTTCATTTATTTCTCGTTTTTGTTTATTCCTCGATTTTAAAATTTGAACTGACTATTACAGTAATGAGTACAATGTAAACTCTTAAGTAAACTCTTTAAATGTTTCCTTTTAACTGCATTCCGTTAAAAATCATAATTTTAACGTGATTTTTAATATAAAATTTTTATCAAAAGTGCAAAATTTAAATTTAAATGCTTTTTTTTTTATTTTTTGCGATATTGACTATTTATCCATTGCTTTAGAAAATTTATTTTTCCTTTACAGAATCTTTATTTATTTATTTCTATAAGCAATGATCGAATATTTAATTCTCTTCGTTTATTTCTTATTTTTCGTTATTCCTCGATTTTAAAATTGGTGGAAAAAACCGTTTTTTTTAAACTTATCTTTTTTTTTCTTTTTTTTTAAATCATAGCCTTTAGGTACCCTGTGATCATTATATAAAATGTACTCTTTTTGCTAAAGATTTCAGAGTAATTGTACACTGTACAATAAACAAAGGCGAGAAATAACCCTTAATTTAAGAATAGGATTTTCCCTTACTCAATAGTCTGAGGGTTTAACATATTACATACTGAATAATTTATGCAGATGGCTTTTTAAGTAAAAAAAGGAGAGAAAAAACGGTAAAGTTTTCTTTTCTCATACTGAACATACTATTCGGCTAATATTTCCGTATCCGACTTGCACCGACCCCTGTGCTAACGGGAAATATCCTTAGTGGTTCACGGATTATGGATTAGTTAAGAGTCTACTTGCAGTCAAGCTAACCATGGGAGGTTCTCGTGATCTTCCTCTCCTTTTAACGCAATTGCGGGTTAGTTTTATTAAAAAGTCCATCTCGAAGTCGAATTTCTCCTAATACTTGATCTAGGACTTTCCTTGTCTTCTGGTTTGGGCTCAAAATTACAAGGCTACGTAACTGAGACCTGAAAATTTGGTAGGTTGTTCAACGACGGTTATTAAATAAAAATAAATATGGATACTTCACCACTGGACTATGAGAAGTAGAAGTAATCTTTGAAATGAGATTCCAAGAGTTGGTAAAAAAAAGTGAACCCCTAAATGCAAATGTGCTTTTTGCATATTTTGACTAATAACTATAAGTTATCAAGGGAATTTTCGGTTTTCCTTTAAGAAATATAAAGAAAGTATACTGTCTACCCATTTAAATTTTATTGCATACTTATTTCGCTGGAAATCGATTAAATAGTTTCTTCTTTCGAAGAATTACAATCTTTTCTACTGTGTTATATGCAGCATAAAACGTTATATTTTCTTTCCGGGGGAAAAAGAAGTAAATTATTTATAAACCCATTCAAGTGGTCCTTTAATTCAGAATAAAAAATCGAATTTTAAGCCTGATAATCTTCTAAAAATATATATATATATATATATATATATATATATATATATATATATATATATATATATATATATATATATATATATATATATATATATATATATATATATATATATATATATATATATATATATATATATATATATATATATATATATATATACCATTTAGTTTTTTATTTTTATTTTATTCATGTTTTTCATGTTAATTTGTGTTTATATATATATATATATATATATATATATATATATATATATATATATATATATATATATATATATATATATATATATATATATATATATATATATATATATATATATATATATATATATATATATATATATATATATATATATTTAATATTAATACACTACTGGCTATTAAAAAGGCTACACCAATATGGCGACGCACCACGAACATGAAATTTGCAGGACGGATAAACCATGTTGTGGAATGCAAATGATTAGCTTACCAGCTCATTCATGCAAAGCAGGTGGTAGTAGCGACACCTACAATGTGTATAAAAGAAGAGGTTTGACAGTAAGTTTCTCATGGATGGTGTTTTCAGTAAAAATGTAAACAATAACAGTCTCGAGCTGCATGCCTGCTCTAGTTCCGGTTAGAAAGTTTGCAGCTGCTTACTACATGCTATTCTGTGAGGCGATATTTTGTACCGGATAATTTTATTTTCAATAAAATAAATAAATTAGATAATTTTTGAGTTAAAATCTGCCGTATTTCATAAGATATTAATGTTATTATGCAATTCTGGTGAGTTTGAAGTAAAAATTTGTTTTAGTTATTTACAGATATAAATGTGACATGGTTGCTAGATTTTGAATAACTCGCTTTTCTGGCAGTCTTGATTTGGCCTCTTTCTTTTTGTTTATTACTCTTTGTTCGTGTTGCAAGCTGTGCACCATCTTATGTTAGTGTAAGCATATTGTTCGAGGAGCAAGATTAATTTATACATTATATTTCAGGTTTAAATTTGAAAGTTGGCATATATTATTGACACGTTGTGAGTCAAGTGACTTTGAAATACACCGGAAACAGTAACCCGGAAGTATAAGCGGTATACAACTTTCAGCTCTCCCTTGTGCAGAAAACACCATCCATACAAAAACTGAATTTGATCGTTGCTCATGGGTAAATAAGTTTTTGTTATGCCTCGTGCAAGAAGGAGAAATTCCTACCAGCATGTGTCTGAGTTTGATCGAGGTCGAATTGTGGCCTATCGAGATTGCGATTTATCATACGGATGCATTGCTGCTTGCGTTGATCGAGATCCCATGACTTGATCTTTCACTAGTATTAAATCACTTATTAAGATAATAGACTTCAATTTGTTTATTTCTTACATAATTATCATTAAATTTTAATTGTTTCTAATTGATTTTTTTTTGTAAAAAAATGGCGCAAATTTACTTTAATGAAATCCATTAGCAATACCGTTCTGGAAATACCACTAAAAACTGAAAAATGAAAGTACTATTCATCCCAAATGATTAGATATTCGGTTCGTGGAAAAGGCCGTTTTTTTTTTTTTTTTTTTTTTTTTTAAATCATGGCTTTTATGTACCCTGGGATCACTATATAAAACATGCCCCTTTTGCAGAAGATTTCAGAGTAATTGTACAGTGTACAATAAGAATAGGGGAGAAAATAAGAATACCTTGATAACCCTTCACTTAAGGATAGGATTTTATCATCCCCAATTTTTTTAGGGTCTAACATATTGCATAGTAACTAATTTGTGCAGTTGACATTTTAAATTTAAAAAAAAGAAGCGGTCAAAATAGATTTCCTTTCTGTTAATGAACATACTATTCTTTCGGCCAATATTTCCGCATCCGGCCTGCACCGATCATACTTATATTTATTTAGTGATTGACAGATCATGGGTGAGAGTCCCCTTGCCTTCAAGCTAGCTGTGGGGGTTCTCGTGATCTCCCTCTCCATGCAACGCAAATGCGGATTAGTTCCATCAAGAAGTCCTACACGAAGGCAAATTTTTCCCCATACTTGATCTAGAAGTTCCCTTATCTTTTGGTTTGGGTTCAAAATTACAAGGTTACGTAGTTTAAAAATTAGTAATCAAAACCTGAAAATTGGATCAGCTCTTCAATGACCTTTATAAAATAAAATACGGATACTTGACCTTCGGAGTACGAGAAGTACGCGTAATCTCTGCAATGTGGTGCCACGAGTTTTGCTGTTAAAAATGTGAACCCCTGAATGTTAATTTACTTTTTGCATATTTTGACTGACATATATGAGTACTCAAGAGAATTTTTGTTTTTCTTTTAAGAATAATAAAGAAAGTACATTGTCTGCCCATTTAAATCTCATTATATACTAATTTTGCTGGAAATCGTTTAAATAGTTACTAAGCAAAAATATTTCATAAAAGTAGTGCATTTAAAATATACTTTATCAAAATTATTCAAATTAAAATTTCGTATTTTGTCATTTGAAATATATTTAAAAAGAAAATGTAAAAATGTATGATCTTATGATTAAAGATATCTCCAATAATGTAAATTAAGTAGCGATTTAATCTTATTATATTCTAAGTTTTGAATACGCTTGTCAATGTGCATCATTTCCACAGCACATTATTGCTAAAAAGAGTATGGTATGCAGAACTATTAATTATTATTAATCAGTATTGTTAATCAGTGAACCAGCCGTCTGTTTTCTAAGAACCACATAATTATAAAACAATATTTTCACACCCTATTGAAACTGCTAAATATATAAGATGTTGCATGGGAAGGACGCACTTCTATAAATAGCTTTGTCTTGATTGAATCCTCTATTTAATACTCCCAACTTCAAAAAATTTCAAGAAAGAAATTTCAATTTTTATCATAAGCTTTTTTTTTTTTTTAACTTATAGCAGTAACTAACTAAGGACGAACTGCAATCCTTTCTACTATGTTTTATGCGACATATAACTTTTTTTTCGGGTGAGGGAGGGATTAATTATCTTATTATAAACCATTCAAGCTGTTTTAAAAAAAAGAAGAAACAACATTGAAATTTACTTGATATTAATATTTTGTAGCTACCTATGAATTAAAAGTATTCTGCAAGACATGGAAAGTGTCGGAGAGCAATTATCTAGCCCCTATGGGTTTAATTGGGAGTAAAGAGAAATATTTATGTATGCATTTTACATACACATGTTGTTCAAGTTAATCGTCCGAAAATGGCAAACTTACGTTAGTTAGTAACGCCTACTTTCTTTCACATGCTTTACACTCTGTTACTCTGCAGTACCTACAGCTTGCGAATGGTAATTATCATCTTAAATTAAACCTCGAGCAGGAGAATAAATTTAAGTTTCAAAAATATAATGAAGTTCACAAGGTTAAAACTGTAAAACATTTTAAAAATCCAGAACATTTTGGTAATTTTCTCTCATTTAGGCACTTCTTAGGAACTGTGAAATATCGTAACTTCATTTAAAGTTCTAGAATTAGCAATGAGTTCTGTACCATTACTATATACTTTATGTTTTTTAAATTATTTATTT
This sequence comes from Parasteatoda tepidariorum, assembly GCF_982258835.1. Lineage (NCBI taxonomy): Eukaryota > Metazoa > Arthropoda > Arachnida > Araneae > Theridiidae > Parasteatoda > Parasteatoda tepidariorum. Next base: position 20,872,544 of record NC_141759.1, on the reverse strand, counting down.
TTGCATTATCATGGATAAAACCCAATGGACAATAGTCTCTTAAAAATAGAAAACTTATCAATTATCATTTAAGTATCAAAAACAAACCTTATATCTTAATAAAATAGCTACCAGTTTTTAACAACATTAAATATTATAAATATTTTTATTACCAGACAATCTCTTTCCTTTCTTTCAATAGAAAATTAAGCCTTCTGCGCAGAGCGTATTCTTACGTTGCGCTGAAGGTGTGATCAGTACCCCAAACAATTCCTCAAAAAGAGGCGAGGCGGGATAGCCAATGACGTTAGAATGTACATCCCGGGCAAACGGAATTAGCCGAATGCAAAGCTTGTCATGAGGTGTAGTGATGCTGTTTACAGCAGAGTTTTATTTTAATATTTCTTTTTGCCAAAATTGTGTTAACTTTTTGATATAATGCAGATAAAGAAGGATATTTGTTTTGAGATTCGATATTTTTTATTCAAAAATATCAATTTTGTCATTCTAAAGTGTTATAAGTAAACCGAGAAATAAGAACTGTTTCGAAATTTTTCACCAAAATGGTATCATCCCAGATAGGAAATGGAAACATTTAAGATTTAGATTTTTAAGTTTTTTACTAAATATACAAAATTCCTAATCCCTTATTTATTTATTTTCAGATGTTTTTTTTTTCTTTTTAATTCTTAAAACCTTTTCTTCCGAAAAACTACAAAAAATAAATAATTATTTATTTGTAATAGTTTTTCTTATGGGTAATATTGAATTTATTCCAAATGATAAACTGAGCGCGAAAGTTGTATTTTAAAATTTTTCACCATTGTAAGCGAAAATATGTTTGCAAAATGCTATAATCAAAATAAAATTCATACAAACTTTGCACACACACACACAAAAACTATAAGAACACAAAAGCGAATTGTTTTTAGTGTGTGTAGAAAATTATAAAGTAGTAGAATTTAGTGTGTGTTAATAAAATACTATTCTTTATTGAAGAACTAAAATGACTTTTTAATTTTCCTTTTTTCAAATTTAAATATTGTTAAAATTGCAAACTTTGTTTCAAAATTTACTATTTTAGTGACAATGAATAAATTAAAAAAATTATTTTTCAAAATTACAAAAATTACTGAAACGAGTTTGAAACATGATTTTATTTTAATTTGAGAAATGTTTTTTTTTTCGACAGAATTCTTCCACTTCTGAGAAAAATTTTTAGTTTCTCTTGACAAAAAATAAATAAATAAATTGATAAATGTCAAAAAAAAAAAGTTTCAAACTACTTTCCTAATTTATAAATTTTTTTGGATAACTTTTGAAAAGCACTATTTTTTTTTTATATTAATGTTGATTTATTTCTACTTAAAAAATATAATAAAGTATGAATGATTTTAAAAGTTCCATGCTGGTAAGGTTAAATGCAGAAAAGTTAAATTGCAGACAGTGAAATTGGAAATGTATAAGACTTTAAATTAAAAGTTTTTAGGGAAATAATATTTTAAAATTTTCTTAAAAACTATCTTTCTCTAAAATATTTTATTTAATTATTATTAGAAGAGATGCAAATGATTTTAAGCCCTTTCCATTTTTTATTTAAATTATTTTTATATTTTTGCGCCGCCAACTACCCACAAAAATAAAAACGACTTATTTTTAACTATAAAATTTCGATTTTAATAAAGTAAAAAACAAAAGAACGTATGTTTAAGACAACGAAGATAAAGCAGAACGAAACGAAATATGTCGTTTCTGGAGCGAAAAAATATTCATAAAAAGGAATAACCTGTGCATGATTACTCTTTAATAATAAAATCCTTTCTTCTCAAAGACTAAAAAAAGAAAAAGGCATTTTATGAAAAAATCTTTTCATAAACATTTCAATTCAGCATAATGAATGATTCCTTCAGAGAAGCTTAATCAAAAGGATAGATTTTTATAAAATTAAAATATTACTACGTACTGTAAAATGGCCTTTGTAACAAAATAATAAAGTTTCAGATGTGCGCGATTTTTTTTTCTTTCTTTTTGGCCTTCACGTTTGATGACTTTGCACAAATTCTGTCATTTTTTGACTTTTGGTACATTAAAAGAATTTAGTATGGTGTTAAATGTAAAGCTAATACAACGTGATTTAAAACAATACTTGTTTAAAAAAAATTAAGTTGTTTTTTAGAATTTTTTTATCCATGTTCTATGAGCGCCAGCATGCGCTTTCAATGTATCAGTAGGTGATGGGAGTAGTATTGGTCCTATGTTCTGACGTGGACTTCTGGAAAACTAACTGCTTTTTAAGGGTGTGGCTAATCGTGCAATTTTAAATATTAATCACAAAATGACTAGTTATCGCACTGAACTGAAATTGGTGTTTGTCGCCATTAAATGTTTTGAAGTTTCATATTAAATAATAAAACAATACCACGCAGGTTCTTCGGTATACACTTGCAACAGGCAGGATTCGAACCCAAGAACTTTGAAGTGCCAGTGCAGCTTAGTTACCACTATACACTTTTTCTCACGCTGCTAAGAATATGCTTTAAAATTTTTACGCATATATCTTAAAATTTTAATGCGTAATTTATTGTTGATATGTTCATTTTGTCTGATTCTCTGCGATCTCTTTTTTTTTAGGCTATATTTGAATATATACGGGCAAAAATAATGCTATAAGATTATTTTAAAGATTATTCATTATCTAATAATTTTATCGGACAACAAATTATTCAAATTCTAACAAATTATGAGCAACAGAGAGATCTTGTGTTTGCTTTCAAACTCAATAGCCGTAATTATATTCGATCAAAAATAACAGCAACATTTATCGCAGTAGAGCAAGGAAAATGCTTCCGAAAGCATGGTATGGATCAGCGGCAGGTTGTCACTGGAAATCAATCAGTATTTTCACTGTGATTTTTTGGAGCAGCGAAATTTTTCGCAGTGAAAGTAGCAGTGTTTCACTGTGGCTTCTTTTTGGTAGGAGCGAGTTGTCGCAGTGACTGCTCCTGTCACTGTATCAAGTCACTGCTCCTGTTACAGTATCAAGTCACTGCTCTGTTACTTTTGAACCATCTCTAGTTAGATTGGTTTGTTTTAGAAGACCTGAGCAAATATAACAATACTTTTAATTTTTATACTTGAAAAAATACTTAACTTCTTCGAAAATTGAGGAGTTAAAAAATTTTTATTAACAAATTTACTCTATTAAATATATTAAAACAGCTAATTTCTTTTTTCGGATCACTTTTAAAGATTTCTTTTTAATGAGAGGAGGAGGGCGGCTCTTTTATACACTTCACCGCTGCAGAATTTACTGATTGATTAGTTATTCTACTAACAAGCATTATCTATTTTCTAAGAATGAGAGGTTATAGAGTGATTTCTTCAGTTCAAAAGGCTGTGACGAAAAAGTTTCAGAACAATGAGAAAAAGTGCATTGAAATACTATATAAACTAAGAATAATAAATGTATATATACTATAATTAAGGAAAAAAAATAGTTTATTCTATTTTTAAATATTTGAGGGCTGTGTTTATTCTAACATGACTTTGCTGTTTTCTTCGACATTCTACTCATTATAAATATCTATTCGCGTGAGATTCAGTGGTTTGCTTTCATAAACACGATGTTCTTTCTTTCAAACCAAAACTTAAGTGATCTTTTGAAAAATGTTCCTTAATAGTAGTATTAAGATATTTGCAGAGGAAACTTGTTCATATGAATTCGGATCGGTTGTACTACCAATCCCCATAGTATGGATTGAGCAATTTTTTTTTCCTTCTTTCGGAATAGGGGACACATTTTTCAGCATATTCTAATAATATTCAATCGAAAAGAAATGTGAGGAATGTAATTTAAGTCATAATCAGAAAAAATAATTATCATTGAGATTTATAATCTGAGTAAGAAGGCAAAAAGAAGGCTATATCTTCATAATATTTCTCTTTGTTACTGGAATATCGCTGAAAATGATCTCTGGAATCTTTTAAATTAGGTTTCAAATAAAAGTGGTCATTCCGTTTAACCTTTTCACTACCAATTTTTTTTTCTGAGAAAAAATAAAATAAGTACTTAAAAACATCAGCTACAATGCAAATATCGATAAAATTCTGAAAAAGGGAAAAAATTACTTACCAGACGGAAAGGGATGAGTGGGACATATATGTCCCATTGGTATTTTTTCGTGGGACACATGCGTCCCAGTGGTACTGAAATAATGGTTGAGAATGCCGAGAAAAGCTAAGTTACTTTCACTCATTTACACGCATTTTGCTAAAATATGTATATAATGAGGATACAATAAGGATATAATGAAACTATAATAAGGATATAATAAACACTTATGTATGGTATACTGCAAAACAGTCTTTGCAAAGTGCAATTTTGCGCATTGTACATACAGTTTTTGTTCTATTTTCCTTTTTCAATTTGGCACAACATACACATTTTCAGCGAGTTGGTCCTTCTACTGGCAAGCGATCGCCCACATTCAGCATAAGCTTTGATGCCTTTCCTTTCATCACACAGTGCTCAAAATGGCGGCAAGACAGGACAAAATACCGCGCAAAGAATTTTTGCGAGGGAAAAATGTATTCGGAAAGGATTGTACTGTCATCTATTGGGAGAAAATTACACTGAATTGTCAGTGATATCAAGGAACACCAGTGGGACATGCATTCATAATAATTCAAAGCATATTTAGCCCATAGGGTTATTTGAAACTGCCTGCGGGACATATATGTCCCGGTGGTAGCGAAAGGGTTAAGGCCGAAGGAGAAAGTAGGCGTTTCATTTAATGAGAGCATGAAAAGTTATTGGAAGTCTTCAAAGGCACGCTTTTTTTTTTTTTTTTTTTTTTTTTTTTTTGAAGTTTTCTTTCTGGCTGTACGATTAGTGATTGCTTTTTTTATTGTTGAAACGAAGAATATCTTTTTAATATCGATTTTCGCCTTTTAAATAGAACTGAAAATGTTCTTCGAAATTTTTTAAATTCATATATCTATACTGTGTAAATTTAAAATTAAACTTTAAAAATATATAATTATTACCAGTAAATATATTATAATATTTTAAACACTATTTTCAAGATTTCGGGAAAGCCTAACAACACCAAGTTCTAATTTGCATAAAATATTGAAAAATTCTACGTCTGCTTCAGCCTTGGCACGAAATGGATGTGGTTAGATCAGATAAGAAATCTTTAAATGAGTCGACGGGAAAAACCTTCGGCAATTTTCGGTTTACGTTCACAAGAGAAGGTAGGGTCGAAATTCAAGTTACTCTACTGCTTACCCCTTTAGCTGGAGTGTAAGTGTTCACCCACCTATCTGAATCGCGTTTCCCTCTTCGCTGCTCATAAATATATCGACGGAAGAAACATAGAGGAGCAATTTCTTGCCTGTTACATTAGTAAATATTTCACCTTCATGTGTTGCTTAGCAAATCGTTGTTGAGTCAAGTACTTGAGTGACAAATGTTCCAACCTCAGAAACTGGACGCTCAACTGATTGCAATAAATGAGACAATATATTTAGCGAGACGAAATTCTAAACTAACAGAGGAACTGACTAATGAAAATAAAATTTTAAGGAAAACTCTTAGTCAGCTCACTCACCTACCACCTGAATGAATAGATGCCACCTCCGTCTATATGCAGTTCCTAAATGCAACTATGAAACTGCGCTTTATTTGCCGGACAGAAAACTTTCAAAACAATGATTTACGTCAAATAATTTGACATCCTCTTTTTATCTGTATTTTTATTATTTTTTGTAAGCTATTTGTTGAAAAATTCGCCTTGTCATTAGAACAAAATTTGAAAAAATTTCCACCTGGAATCATCAAAATAATTCAAGTAACCTCAAAAACTGAACTTTCCAAGTCAATCTCAAAAACACTACATCAACTGACAGGCTGGATTTCTGCAAGGCAGCAACCTAAGCCCTACTTATTATATCTTATGCATATATGTATGATTTCTCTGTTGTCAGGAAATAATACAATAGTATCACGGCATCTTATGCAGATGATACTGGAATAGCTTTTAATTCCAAAGATCCCTACTTAGCATTGCAGAAAATGAGGGCAAAAAAAACGGTGTCAAGCTTGGAAATTTCAAATTTCAGAACAAAGGCCTGAAACTGCAACTATTTTTAATATATAAAAACAGAACCCTTAATATTCCACCACAGAACAAATTAATACTCTTCAATGAAACCATCCCCAATAGTTGACAAAGCCAAGTGCATTGGATTAACATTCAATTGAAAATTCAGCTGGAAAGATTGCACCACAGAATATTACAAATAAAGCTTAACCAATTTGCAATGAACTACAAAGCATACACTACAACTCCAAGATGGAATTGAAACTAAAATGCTATATATATATATATATATATATATATATATATATATATATATATATATATATATATATATATATATATATATATATATATATATATATATATATATATATATATATATATATATATATATATATTTGCTAGAAAAAATATTTCGAATGCCTGACCGAGTTGGGACCCTAATCCCCTTCAAAGTAGGCCCCTTGTGCTTGCACACGCTTAGCCCACCGATCCTTCCACCGCTGGAAACATCTCTGGAAATTTTCTTTTGGAATGGTGTTCAGCTCCGTCGTCGCGTTCTGTGTTATCTCTTCTCTACTCTCAAAACGGGATCCTTCCAGTGGCGTCTTTTATTTTGGAAACAACAAGAAGTCGCAAGGAGCCATGTCTGGATAGTAGGGAGGTTGATGAACGGTTGTAATTCCATGTTTGGCTAAGAAAGTGTGGATTAATTGGGATGAATGTGCAGGGGCGTTGTCATGATGCAACTGCCAGTTGTTCGCCGTCCTCAAGTCTGGTGTTTTGCGTCACGAAGTCGCCGGAGAACATCTTGATAGTACTCCTTTGTCACTGTTTGTCCTTCCGGTGCGGCTTCGTGATGCAGAATTTCACGGACATCAAAGAAAACAGCCAGCATCACCTTGATTTTGCTTCGCACCTGCCGCGCTTTCTTTGGCCTTGGAGAATCGGGATGCTTCCATTGTGGCGACAGTCTTTTGTCTCTGGGTTGTACCCGTACACCCATGACTCATCTCCAGTTATCACGCTGTTCAGAAACCCAGGATCAGTGCTGGCAGAGTCCAGAAGGTCTTATGCAACGTCAAAAAGGAGGATCTTTTTGTTCCGGCGACAACAACTTGGGTACGAATTTCGCAGCCACTCGGTTCATGTTCAAATCTTCAAGCAAAATTGCATGTGCAGAATTTTTACTCACTCCACCCTCTTCTGCAATCTCCCGCTCTGTCAAACGACGATCTGTCATCACCAAATTTCGCAACCTGTCAAAATTAGCTGCACTCCGAGCAGTTTGGAGCCTGACACAACGCTGCTCACTTTCCGCTGATGTACGATCATCTTTAAATCGGTTGAACCACTCCTTAATTTGTGCTACACCCATCACTTCTTCTCCAAACACCTGCTGAATCTTACGAATTGTTTGACTTTGACAATCACAAAGCTTTTGACAGAATTTGATGCAGTATCTTTGCTCAATTCGTTCAGTCATCTTGCGAGAAAACTAAATCCGACGAGCACTACGAACAACACATTACTTGGTGACCATCAGCCAGCGACTTGCACAAGCGAACGTAGTGAAAAAATTCAAGCATGTGCATGAAGGTTCCTCCTTCCACCGTGCACGGTGGCGCTGCCTTAGAATCACTACTTTGTGCGGGAAAAATTAAGGTCGGACACTTTTTAGACAGATATATATATATATATATATATATATATATATATATATATATATATATATATATATATATATATATATATATATATATATATATATATATATATATATATATATATATATATATATATATATATATATATATATATATATATATATATATATATATATGTATGCGCCAAAGCAAAATCCTACGAAAACTGACCAAGTCTTCATTGTTTATCTCCGAAACACAGAAATTGATTAAGACCTTAAAATCAAAACAATCAATCAATATGAGCAGCGATGGCACAGGAGAGGGAGCGTTCGCCTTCCATTGAGGTGAACCAGCGATGGTTGTTCAAAACGAATCTGCATCCGGCTTGCACTGAGCTGACGTAAAATATCATCAGTGGTAGGTGGAACATGAGTTAAGAGTCTTTTTGTAGTCACGCTGACCATGGGACCTCGAGTTCTTCCTTCTCTGTGTCACGCAAATGCGAGTTTAGGTTAGTTCCATCAACAAAAAAAATCCTCCACAAAGGGAAAATTTCTCCCAATACTTGAACTAGGAGCTCCCTTGTCTTCTGTTTTGGGTTTAGAATTACTAGGCTACGGAGTTGAACTTTAGTAGACGTAAACCCAAAAATGGAGTCGGCTGTTCAACGGCCGTTACAAAGTAATATGAATCGATATAATGTTTAATTAATTTCTTACTTTTTTAATTAATTCATCCAAGTATGAGGTCGTCAACTTTCAACGAAATTTTTCTTTTCAGAAATCTGAGAGAGAAAATATCTTATTAAACCCATAGAAGCTTTCTACTCCAGGGAAGCCTCCTTTTCTACTTACCAGAATAAGTAAATAACATCTGTTTATCACCCATATACAGGGTCTTTATAATTAAAGTTCCACTTTGAAATGGCTATAAAAATAAAACTCCCCGACCAAATGTCATCAAACTTGGTAAATGTTCATAAGAGGTTATAGGATTTTAGTTCCCGCAAAAAAACAAAAAAAAATTAGTTCAAAAATTCACCACCACGGTGAATGGCGCTGCATGTAATAAGGTTAAACGAAATAACAGAGGAAACACCAGTTGCAAAAACTTTTATTGTTGCTACAAAGCATGCTCAATGTGGCATCCGCCATTCTCTGAAAGCAAATTAAATCGCAATATTGCATTTTCAACAGCACTTCTTAGCATATCTGGAGAAATGTTACGGACATGTCTGTGTATCGCATTCTTCAATTCCATTAAATTGGTTATGTTATCACCATAAACAATGGCTTTGAGGTAACCCCACAACCAGAAGTCACAGGGATTGAGGTCTGATGATCGGGGTGGACAAGAAATAGGGAAGTTTCGGGCTACAATACGATAATTCGTGAAATGTTGCTGCAGTAACTGTTTGACACACCTACCAATGTGAGGTGAAGCCCCGTCCTGCATAAAGATCGTGGTGGCTAAAATGCCCCGTTGCTGAAGTTCAGGTATCACGAAACATCTGAGCATCGATTCTAAGCGAGCAGCAGTCACAGTGCATGTCACGGGCCCAGCTGCCGATGGCTCTTCAAAGAAAAAAGGTCCAATTAGAAAATTTGCTGTCATACCGCATCAAACGGTGACTTTAAGCGAAAGTAATGGAACTTCGTTGACAACTTGAGGGATTTCTTTGGCACAAATCGTGCAGTTATGGGTGTTGACATCCCCATTTAAGTAAAAATGTGCCTCATCTGTCCACATAATATTCCATGGCCAATTGATGTCCACCTTCATCCGTGCCAGAAAACTCAAAGCAAATGTTTCTCTTAAAGCCGGATTTCTATGAAGTTGTTGAACAAGTTTGATTTTGTAAGGGTAGTACTGCAACACTTTCCGAACGATTTTGTACACCGTACTCAATGGTAAGTCAAGTCGACGTGCAACAGCACCTACGCTGCACATCCCCTGTCTGGTGTCCATTTCTGCTTCCTCTACTGCTAATGCAACAGCCTCCTTGGTTTCCACAGACACAGATTTTCGTCCACGCCCAGGTGCAACAGATAACAAACCTGTGGCTTGAAATTTTGCCATCATTTTCCGTAAACCTTGCGGTGTTATTGGACCTCGGCGTTTTCCTCTTACAGTATGGAACTTTTGAAAAGCCCTCCGTTCATTACTGTCGCATTCATAGTAACCTTTCACGAGCAAAGCACGGTCTTGTATGGTAAAAGACATTGTCGACTCAGAACACTGACAGCTCAGACAAGGCGCCTCACTTTTATAACTGCAAAGTCACATGACGTGTTAAACAAATTTGCATATTTCACATTTGTTTAACACTATTGCATACAGCGCCATTCTCCGCTGGTGGTGCATTTTTGAATTGGTGGTGGTGCATTTGTGCATTTTTGAATCTCCCCATGACCTCTTATAGACATTTACCATGTTTGATGACATATGGTCGGGTAGTTTTCTCTTTATAGCCATTTCAAAGCGGAACTTTAATTATAAAGACTCTGTATATCACCGTGTCTCATCCTTATCTACTGTTCTGTTACACGTTCTATTTCCGACGAGTGGAGGAATTCAGAATAAAACTTTCTTTTATTACCACATCAGTGGTGATATCTCTGTTGCATGAATTATATATATATGTATATTTTTATGGTAACAAAATTTAAGTTATTTTTAGGTTAGTATATTTCATTTTTAGTAATTTTTCCACCACTACACATCAAAAATTGAAAGTATTCTAGGAAATGCAAATTTATCGCACTCACTCGCGGGGGAGATGGGTAAACAGGCGTCGCATCTATTATTATCATTACTATTCTTTTATTTCAATGTCTGGATCGTCCATGTACTAGACTATATGCTTACCCATGTCATTTTATCTCTTTAAGTCATGTCAGATCAGTTGATTCAGTGTGAGCCTACCAGGGCTGGCACTGAGTAACCAGAACGAATCTAAGCAGCTGTTATCTCTTGGTGACTCTTTTAAAAAGTAGGCGTAATAGGGTATGCTGTAGCCTACGTCACAGGTTGTGTTATTCCTACTAAATAGAGCCCCTGAATTAGACAGGCCGACTTATCATTAATTGTTCCTAGCCCTAGTGTTTGATCTTATTGGGCACCTGGGCCGCGAAGCGGCCCCTATCCCATTCATCTGGAATTTTAGAACAGTTTTGGTTGAGCAATGAGGTAAGCAGGCAATGGAGTTGCTTTTATGAATGTTTCAAGCTCTTTGCTTGAATAACTAAAAAGGAATCAAAAATAAATTGAGCAGCTTGCTCTAAACTGTGTTTGTTTGATTTTGGAGTTGTTCAGAATTATATCAGCATGAGTAAACGTTATTTTCAGAAAGGTTGATGAAATTATTTGTTTTGATAGTTATGATATGAGGCGTCGGAGGTGAAATGTGCAGCTATTGGTCTGTAGTTTTTATCTTTGATATAATTTTCAAATTTAAAGATTTCATTAAAATTTGCTGTTTTACATTCTATGGCTTTATCGAAAAAATCTGCGTTTAGCTTGTATATATGCTGTGATAGAGTTGGTATTTTAAGGTCTGCATGTATATTGGTATTCCGGATGAACCATCTTGCACAGGTTATTTTTCTAAGGATCTTGTTTTGGCATTGGTTTAATTTCTTCAGTAGATGTTGAGGTATCGTTGTCCAGGCAGGTGAGGCATAGGTAAGTAGTGGGCGGATCATTGCTGTATATAGTAGCTTCTTTAGTTTAAGTGACATATTCTGATTATATATTAATGGTTGTATGGCTATTATTGCTGCATTTGCTTTATCTATTGTGCTTTTGATGTGATCATTCCAGGTGAGTTTGCTATTGATTATAAGGCCAAGATAATTTGCTTTTTTAACTATTGGTATTGGTATGTTGAACATTTTTGGTTGAAGTTGTGGAAGTATTTTAATTCTTCTTTTTTGTATAATTAATATTTGTGATTTTCCAGCATTTACTGCAGTTTTCCATTTTAAGCACCAGTCTTCTATTTCGTCTATATGGTCTTGTAGTTTTTGAAGAGCATGATTTGGGTTTCTGGATTTAATAATAATACCGGTATCGTCTGCGTAATAGGCTGTTATGCTGTTATAATCGGCTTTGTTTATAGGAAAATCATAGGTGTATAATATGTATAATATCGGTCCCAGAATGCTGCCCTGTGGTACTCCGGCTGTGATGTTTCTCTTTGTGGATTTTTTGTTTTTGATGGTGATTTGAAATGTTCTATTAGAAAGATAGTAGGATAGGAGTTTGATTATGCCGGGTGGAAAATTGAGCTGTATGAGTTTATATATTGTACCAGTGTGCCATACTTTATCAAATGCTTTGGATATGTCGATCATCAGGAAGGCTATTGTTTCTTTATTTATGATTGCTCTGCCAGTATAGTCTATTATTCGGAGTAACTGGTGGTATCTAGTTTTTGTCGGAATCCATACTGTTCGTCGGGGAGGGCTGTAAGAAGTGGTTTTATTCTATTGTAGATGATTTTTTCGTATATTTTTCCAAGTATGTTAAGTAGACTGATTGGGCGATAACTCTCAGGGCAGCTTGGGTTCTTATTTTTCTTGAGAAATAGAATGACAGAGCGTTTTTCCAGGTTTGTGGGTAGTAATTATGAGCAAGGCAGACATTAAAAATATGCGTGATTTTGCAGATGTAGTTGTTTGGTAATAGTTTTATCATCTTATTCTTTATCCCGTCCTCACCTGGAGCTTTATTATTTTTCAGTTTTTGTATGATGCAGCTAACTTCTTGATTATTGGTTGAATTTATTGTTTCTGGGATGAGGTGTTCAGTTTGAAAATTATTAACTTCTTCTGTGATGATATTGTGATGATTTTGGTCAGAGTTGATATTTGGTGAAAATTGATTTTGATATCATTAATTGTTGGAGCAAAGAGCTAACATAAGCTCAGCGAATAAATATTTTCAAGTGGTAGTTTATTAATTGTAATTCTTGGTTTAATAAGTTCGATGTAGTAGATTTTAATCCACCACTATTTCTAAACAATGCGTAGGCTTATATAATTCACCACTTTATAGTACTTTTTTACACGCTTTACATTTTTAAAAGCAAGCAAAAATTGTCAACTATTTGCAAAATTTACTTTGTAGTTATTTACCGTTTTTTAAATTATTTTGGCGTGTCCGGCGCAGTTGGCATCTCTGTAATAAAGTAACTAATACGAACATAACGTTAACTTGGGAACTTGTTTACTCCAATATTGCTTGATAGGTCAGCTCTGATAGTATAGGAGCCTTACTACTAAATTAACTAGAAAACAGCATTTTCTGCGAACCTGATTATTAGCAACAAGTAAACATTAAAAGAAGTGTGTTGTTATAAGTCGCTACTCGGTAACTTGGAATTGTATTAGTCCAGTTCCATTTGAAATAATTTATTTTGTTGTTTTATATAAGTTTATGAATTTAGTAAGCATATTTAGAACTCGGCTTATTAATTAAAGAAAAAGGTAAATGTTATTCCTAGTAAAATTATCGCAGTGGAAGTAGTTGTGTTTTTTTTCATATTATACCCAATTATCCTTATTCTATAAGTTGTACTTTTCGGCCATAATTGTCCCGCGTCTGTTCTATTGTAGATTTTCTTTTAAATTACTAAGTTTTTTTATTGCACATTGCTTGTAATTTTTTGATGAATAGGAAAGTGAGCAGTGCAAATGTATGTGTTTGGCAAAGGAGCTGTCGGGAAAACCAAGTTGGACATTTGAGTTATCGGGCAACCAAGTGACCAACAATTGACTGAATCCGGTCCCTCGGTATGCGAGTTATCCTTGAGGTAATAATCAAGGGATTAATCAATTATTAACTCCAGAATGATGAACAGCCCAGAAACGAGTGTTAATCACCAGAACGCCTGGACCATCTTCTTATAGATATACAATCAAACTTTAATTCTTTTGGAATAGTTGACATTATTTAACTATAATTTCTCAATGTTAATTTGGGATTAAATCTATATTATTCTAAATTATTTTAGTCAAGTCTACTACCACATGTGGTTTAACTTGATTTATTTGTAAATGTAAATATTTAGCTCTAGTAAATATATTTTATTTCATTTTCATATTTGTTTTAGTTTTTCGTATATTATGTAATTTTACTAGTCTCAACTCATGACTTAACATTATAATTTCTAATTTACCAATTTATTGCTGATTGGAACCTCTCCGACTTATTCTTTCTAATTGCGCGATTTTTTTAAAAATATATGACGTTTTCTTTGGGGGAATCAGTTAATGCCATTACACCGCAACGTACTGAGTTACATGCGCATTTCAAATATTTCCATTTGTAAGTATGAAGCACAAGTTTAAAAAAATTAATATCTTATGTTTGTTAAATTTTGAAAACGTTTTACTAAGAAGGCGGGAATAGAACTGGTGTACTACTTTAATTTATTGAAATATAAAATTACCAGTAACGGATCTGTATTCTTCGGATCTGTTAGCTTCGTTTAAATTCAATACATAATATCACAATCTAAAATATACTAAAAACCCAAATATATTTTTATTTGTTGTTATTTTTAAAGTATCGTTCCCGATCTTACCTATGAATATCTAAAAAGTTGAATTTAGCATAAAAATAAGTACCAGTTTTTTCTAATATCATATTTTTTATAATATTTTTAACTTCCTAGTAATGGTGTGATAACTTGCATGGTTAACGTTTGTTAATAGATTACGGTGTAAACTAGTAATTTTTAAAATATTAGTTTATGCCAATAATAGAAAAGAAATAATTGTGTTTAAATTCTCTTGATAAATTGCATCGAATAACCTCTGATAAGTAAAACAGGAAAGTACTAAACGACATGTTAATATCTGTCATGTATAAGCTGAAAAATAACGCCTATTTTAGAAAGCAATGGGCGTGAAGTTGTTCAGCTTACTCAGTTCAGTCATCACCTTCTACATCAGAAAGTCTCCACACGTTTTTTTTTATACACGGCGCACATGAAACCAAATTCCATTTTAAAAGTAATTGAAAGAAAGTTATACATATTTGAGAATGGAATCTTTGATGATTGACAAATAAATAAGAAAAACCGATTATATTCATAAATTTCAAAAAAAATTAAGACATATATTTGATTCAATTTTCTTATTTTCACTAGATATTTTATTGAATGGCTCTTTCGTAAACTGGTTTACCTTCATAGTGGTCTGATCAGACTACGTATAAAAAACCGTGCGGAGGCTTTCAGTTATAGGAAGCGTTGGTTCAGTACCAGCGCTCACTGCTTCATGGGATCTGACCTGACTCATAGAGATAAGATAATGACGTAACGTACAAAATGGATGGTGTTTTATAGGATGCAATGAAAGGTCTTTATAGTTTGACTAAAGTATGAACTCCCCTCGCCATTCGTCTGAACTATGGTTAGGTCACTATGGTAACGAGATATAACTATTTCGAGTAGGGGGAGTTAGGTCATTGTTCAAGACAGGATTTAGGTTCTGTCAGCGAGAGAAAGGAAATCTTTTTCTTCAATCTATTGTGTTTGCCCTAGAGAGAACCAACCGTTCCTGAAATGAGCTATTCTTGTTTCCATAGCAGCATAGAACCTCAGACTTTGTGGTGAGGGGAGTTCTTATTGTAGACAAACTATACTTTCGACCTGCTGTTTCCGGTAAATTTTGAAGTCATTTGGATCACAATGTAAACATTGTATTTTGGGACTCTCCTTAGTAGTATTTCATACATAAGTGTATTTGTTTCCTGATTCATTAATTGAAATTTACAAAACAACCGTTTTAAAACACTTTTTACCTTCTCAACGATATACCAACTTTGAAAATTAAAAGTAAATGATAATTTGTAAAATGAACTTAATCTTGTTGCTCGAACAATAGGCTAACACTAACGTAGGATGGTGCACAGCTCGCATGAAGAACACACAATAATATTTTATTTTAAAAAAATTTTATATCAAAGATAAATATTTAATATAAATATAAATATTTAAATTTTCAATATACATATGTAATAATATGGCTTCAAAGGCTAAATTATTCAGCACATACGCATATAAAGTGTTTGTTAAGAGGTATTTATAAAAAGGTAACAAAATTGTTTTGTCCCCAACCTGTTTTTCAAAGAAGTAACTCATTCGTTATTTCACCAAAAATCGAAATGATTCCGTACGTATGCGTGCATTCATATAAATGTTTGCCCTAATAACTTCTTGAATTAAAGTTGTAGATATACAGACAAGCTTAAGCCAGCTATAAAGAAATCTCGTTTCTCCCTTCCTAAATTTTTCTAAAAAATTTCTTTTTTTTAAAAAAGCAATATTTTTGTTTCCTAATGACAAGGTGATATGGTTGGATTTTTTAGTACATATCATTCCAATTACTAAATTATTCAGGCAATTCATATTACGTATTTCGTAATTTTGTTGCATGGAACGAAAATTGAATATACGTATCATGTAGCATATAACTTTCAAATCATATCGAAATAATATTTCTTTTTTAATTTCTGAATTAAAAATATAGCTACTAGAGCAGAAGAAATATTAATTAAATGAACAATATTGAACTTGATGCTAAAAAGTGTAATTAAGGGCCGTTCAAAGCTCGAAAAGTCCCCTGAGTCGAGAGGAGGTTGACTATTGCAAGGATGCCTCAAGCAACAAAAATTATAAAAAAGGTAAATGAAAAAATGCCAATATTTATTTTAATCGACTATAGATTCGCAGCTTGTTGTAGCGTTATAACTTGCTGCATACTGTAAAAAATATCAAATTTGAGTTATTTCTAGTTTAGTATTTTTCATTCTAAGTAATTTTCCACCTCCACAAATCAAAATACCATCTGAAATGCAATCTTATTACAGTTATCTATTGGTTATATCTTTGAAAAGTGGATGTATTTATCCTTATTCTATTCTATCTGTTATTCTTTTGCAGAAAGCAAGGAATTAGACATCCCTGTGTTACATGCGAGAGGGGCGATGTTTTTCTTTATAAATATTTAGCAATAAGTTATGGTGATTGTTATGATTGAATAATGAAATAAATAAAGACGAATTGAGTTTGTACTTCTTACATCCGTGCTACTGAAGTGGATGCAGTCAGGACAATGTTTGAGTTAAATTAAGTTGAGCGAAAATAAACACTCGTTGATTGCAATAACCTAATTTATAAAAGAAAATATATCTAAAAGATAAACTTAAGTATGCATTAAGTTTATTTTACATATCAAAAGTTTAAGCTACTTATCAAAAATTCAAAGTGTCATATAAAATGTACTTATGTAGCATTTATTTCGCGGTTAGTCTTTTAAAAAGTAGGCGTAACTATCCTAATTCTACATGTTTTGCCTTTCAATTCGCTATCATTTGTTTAAAACTCTTACAAAATAGAGAAGCAGCTGGCCTCCCTGTAAAGTTAAATCTTAACCCTTACCTTAATGGTAACAAGCCCACCCAAGCAACTTTAAATTATATATATATATATATATATATATATATATATATATATATATATATATATATATATATATATATATATATATATATATATATATATATATATATATATATATATATATATATATATATATATATATATATATAATTTAAAGTTGCTTGGGTGGGCTTGTTACCATTTGATCCACGAACCAGTACTAGACCGCTGCACAGAGGTTAAGCACCGCTGCTGCACATGGTCTTTCCAAAGTAATTTTTGGTTGAGATGTCTTAGAATACTGGTTTATGCCGGTGAATGGCTAAGAATGAAAAACACAACGCAGAACATCGAATGTATGAATAGGAACAATGTAAGCGTAGGGTAAACGCGTAATCTTGATTATTTTGAATAGTCTATCTTAAAAATAGAATCAGTATGATCAAAAAAAAAGATAACCGCGCAATCTTTTTAAAATAAACGTAAGTTGAAAAAAAAAGAAAAATAATTAATGTCTTGTAACAGCTGATTTTAAGTGTTTTTTTTTTAATTCAACCAGAACATTTCTTGTTTCCATTTCAAGTCTGAACAGAATTTGTCCTAGAGGTGTACTATAGGATTTAGATCGGGACTCTGAGAAGGTCACTCCAGTTTTTGAATCCCCATTTCGTCATACCAAGTCTGTGCAAGCCTCGGTGTGTGAACGAAGCAGTTATCCTGCTGAAAGAGAGATGGGTCTTCCCCCGAAATATCGCCATAGTGTTTGGAGTGCAACATTGTCCAGAATGTCCATCTCAGAGTTCATGTTTTCAACCACAGGAACTAACAGACACAGGCCAAACCACAAGAAACATCCCCACACCATTATGCTTCCACCACCATTACAACCTGGTTTCTGGATACTTTTCAGCAGATAGTGTATTTTCGCAATGGATCATGAATACTATGTTTGTGAAATCATGAATACTATGTCTAAGTATCGACTATACATTATCTGCAACAATAACACCGTGATAATTATCTCAAACAATAATTTATCGAGTACAATATTGTAGCATGTACTATCGACAATAGACTAATCACTATCAAATACAGTGAAATTTCATTCATTATCATCAATGTCTTATAAAAAATATTATCAATATTATTGTATGACTTGCTGATGATACATACAAATGATGGAAATCCGTATTATTCTTATTATTAACCCAGATGACAATGTAAGGTTTATCTTAACTAGGTAAAAACTTTCTCATATAAACCTAAAAAGGTTTTTTTATACGCTTTAAGTGGAAATCGGATTTTAAAACGAAGTGTGTGTCTGCTCAAATACGTACATTACCCTAACAAAAAATCTTGGGAAACAACTTTTATCTAACCATTTCAAATCAAGATTGTCATATGGTTTACTAGTGTAATTTTTTTGTTATTTATTTCTTTTTATTTATTTATTTATTTTTTATTGCATCAAGCTATGGCACCTAGGTAATAACCATATATCTAGATAAATATAAGATTTCATCTTATAACATTTTACTTATTCAGCCAAAATCTTTCTCGTCAGAAGATTATCATTAACACGTTGAGCACCGCGTCAACCATCGGTGGCTGACACTGGACTTTCCATTTACGCCGCATCAGCCTCCGGCGGCTGACGCTGAAATTACATTAGGGCAGCGTCAACCACCGGTGGTTGACACTAAAATTACATTTAGGCTGCGTCAAGCACCGACGGCTGACACTGACCTTTCACATAGGTCGCGAAAAACAAACTGGCTGACAGCGTATAACATGATATAGAACTATAAAATTTACACTCTTTTATGGAATTGCAGAAAATTTTTCGAAATTTACTTAATTATTGTGATTCTTGGTTTAATAAGTTCAATTTACTAGGTTTTTATCCACCAATATTTCAAAACAATTCGTAGGCTTATTGAATTCACCCCTTTTTTTAGATATGTCATGCGAAACCTTTCAAGAACTAGCAAAATCTGTCTAATATTTGCAAATTTAGTTTGTAGTTATTTACCGTTGTGGCCTGACGGGCAAGACATGTCAAATTAGAGTGGCGCTCAACGTGTTAACAATGTAATATGATCCAGTCGCTAGTGTGATGACATTTCCCCGACGATCGCTGTTACGTTACGTCACATAGGGTGAACTAACCAGTGAAGGAACACTTAAGCTTCGCTTGCCTTTTAAAAAATCATACTAATTTCAAAATTCGTAATTTTAGTTAAATGACAGTGTCTCAACATATTTGCTACTAATTGCAAATTATGTAAAAGGAAGTGTAGAGAACTTACATAATTTTGTTTTAAAGTTTTGGAGGTTCAAATAACAAGTAGTAAGAAGACCAAGTGAAGGAACAGCTCTTACCAGTGAATGAACACCCAGTAAAGGAAAACTTAATTTTTGTTATTTTTTAATGCTCTTTATGAATTTATAAGCCATACAAATATTTAAAAACAAGCCTATTCTTGAAGTTATAACATATAAATAAACTGCTGTTTGTAGAAAATGCAACACCATGAAGGAATCATCAGAATCAAATGAAATTCGCAGCAAATGTCAATTATAGGATATTATGCAAATTAATAAAGTTTCAGAGCCATCGCGCGTGCGTGGCGCGCGCAGCGCCCTCTGAATTGATGCTGAAAGCGTATAAATAAAGTGCTGTAGCGGGACGTTGAAAATAGTCTATGATTATTTGTTAGTGGCAAACGTTTAGTGAGACCTGAGTATGCCTCCACGACGGAAGAATAAGAAATTCAAGCAACTTACGGAGTTTGAACGAGGGAGGATAATCGGCTTTCGAGAAGGAGGATTTTCCTATCGCGCAATAGCAGCTCGTATGCAGCGGAACAGTTCCACAGTGATGCGAGTTTGGAAGCAGTGGACCGACGAGCACCGAACAACTCGAAAAACAGGCACTGGACGACAGAAGGTGACGTCAGAGCGCGATGATCGACACCTGCTCTGCATGGCGGTGAATGATCGCACAGCTTCCTCCAGGCAGCTGGCAGCACATTGGTCTACTGCTACAGGTGTACAATTGTCGGCTTCGTCAATTCGTCGTCGTCTGCTGCGCCGTGGATTGCGTGCAAGGGTGCCATTATACAGGATTCCCCTCACGGCGGATCATCGACGGCTGCGTCGGCAGTGGGCTCTTGAGCACAGAGACTGGCGAGCTGATTGGCACCAAGTTGTCTTTTCAGATGAATCACGCTTCAATTTGTGGACCCATGATGGCCGTGTTCGTGTTAGACGTTATGCCGGTCAACGCTGCCTTCCTGAGTGTATTATTGAACGACATAGTGGTCGAACACCCGGAGTTATGGTCTGGGGTGCGATTTCGTATCATGGACGATCCAATTTGATACGAATTGAGGGTAATCTCAATAGCAACAGATACGTCCGTGAAGTGCTACAGCCCGAAGTCGTTCCTTTCCTTCAAGGCATCCCTGGAGCTATCTTTCAGCAGGATAATGCACGCCCACATGTTGCGCGGACTGTTAGAGACTTCTGTTCAGCACAACGCATGCAACTTCTTCCTTGGCCTGCTTATTCGCCGGATATGTCGCCTATTGAGCACGTGTGGGATATGGTTGGTCGGCGTCTCACTCGTGATCCGCGTCCTGCAGTTTCCAAAGACGAACTTTGGTTGCGCATACAAGCGATATGGAATTCTCTTCCTCAAGCAGATATTCAACATCTGTTTGACTCCATGCCACGTCGTATAGCAGCACTTATTGCAGCGCGTGGTGGCTGCACCAAATACTGATTTCGGACGCTTAATTTGTTTCTTTTGTTTTGAAAATTTCATCATTTATTTGTATCAGTACAAGTCGTTTCTGCATTAAATTTCATTTGATTCTGATGATTCTTTCATGGTGTTGCATTTTCTACAAACAGCAGTTTACTTGTAAAATGTTAACTTTTTTTTGTAATCATGAATTGAAAATTAAAGTGTCAACATATTAACACATACTGTTCATTCACTGGGAAATCTATGCCCAATAAAGGAACATGCCAGTTCCCTCACTGGTTAGAAGATGTTTTTCGTATTTTTAGCATACTTTTGATGCGGAACATCACTAAAGGTACAAGAAAATTAAAGTTTATCTTTTATTTTCATTAACTTAGAAAAAAACCGAGTAAAGGAACACTTGTTCCTTCAGTGGTTTTTCATCGTTTGGTGATCCAGTGAATAAACACCCCCTTATCTCAGTACTTTATAATGCTATGATGCTTTAAAAAAAATTTAAAAAAAAAAAAACGTAACTTCAATAACTATATTTTGAATTCTCTTTTTCACAGTGAGAAAAATAAAACTATAACATACAATTAATTCCACTTCAAGCATATAAATACAAGCAACTCACCTTATAATTTTTTCAAAGAAACAAGGTGTTGCAGAGATAATAACAAATTCAAAAATTTTTCCAGAGAAGTCTGTTTGACCAGGTAATCCAAAACATTGCCAGATGACTTCCTATTGTTTGGCCGTAAGCTATTGTTATTAATCAATCTAAAGAAAAACTTTCAAATTTTTATTTTTAATCAATATATATGAAATGTTCCTTCACTGGGTAGTGTTCCTTCACTGGTTGGTTTACCCTATTTGCATGTCAATTTTATATTTTACTTTTTCTAATTTTTTATTCTGTGCTGGAAATTTTTTTGACAAATTTAATTTAATTTGGAGGAAACAAAATTTTTTTTCTCAGTCTCCCTTTATTGGAATTTAAATTATTTTCCTCTATATGACTTATCCATGTTATATATATGAATTATCTATATGAAATATCTGTTTCAAGAACTAAAGTGCAGTTTTTTTAATTATAAGAAAAACTAACATCTGATATCTTTTTATTTTCTCAAAGTAAATTAAATACAACTGATTATTTTACTTACATTTAATATGTATGATATAATGAATATAGTAGGAAATACAATGATAATGAAAAAATATTTTTAAAAAAATCGTTTAATGAATGCGGAAATTTCATCGTTTTTTGTTAAATACAAAAATATTCTAACAAAATTAATAAACACATACCATAAATGTTGAAGATAAACACAAATTTGCATATCAAGATAAATATATTTTCCGTATTAATTTTAATAGGAAATAGAACCCATATCTAGAAAAAGTAGTTCAAAGAACCAGAATTTATGGTGTTATCAGCTCATTTGCCTATTTCCATTCTTTGTGACATATTGTCAACTGCTTGATAAGGACTTAATTTAAAAGTCCAAAATTCAATTTTCTTCGCGAGATCTAGATAAATACTTTGTTTCAAAAGTAAGATGCACAAAATGTCCAAAAAAATTTTCAAAAGTAATGCTGCACAAAAAAAAAAAAAAAAAAAAAAAAAAAAAAAAAAAAAAAAAATACGATTCACTACAAAATGAATTGTGGTCTATATTTATTTATTTATTTTTTTTTTTTTGGAAAATAATCTTTATTGTGTTTTCATCTCGGACATCCTTAACTATTAATCCAGAACTGCTCGGTACACAATTTCGCAGACATATTTAAATGCAGCTCAGACACATTCTGCGTAAATTCCTTTTTGATTGAATAGACATTGAATAGACATTGAACAGCCAATCGAGACCAATATTAACATTTTCGGATAGGTACAATGGTGTTTGAAGGAGAAGGTGTAAAATGATGTTTGAAGGGCTGCATCATGCACCCGTTTCACAAGTTCATACATGAAATGGGATTTGAAAGCTAGGCTTTTTTTTTCAATTTTACAAGAATAGTGAATGAATCTTTTATATTCTGCGGAAGACAGTCTACGGTCTAGTGAAAGTCATTGGGTATGTTGAATATGGATCCTTTTATCCTTTTCCCTGGCGATCAGCACCCAGTTCTCGCATTAGCATGAAAGGGGTTCGGAGAGCAACCATTCAACTCTAACCTTTGGGATCGTCAATCAATTTGTGACCCTCTTTATTTGGGATATTCACCTGAATCAGTATTGAAAACGATCCACTTTGAACTGTAGGATAGAATTTCAGATTCTTAATTAAAACAATAAAAGCAAAAAATATCATTCAAATGATTAAATTCTCTTTTATTCACAACTCAAGAAGTATTTATGGGATCTCTCTGGTCCCATATCTCAAAAATAAACTCACCAACTTAATGCATAACAAAATTAAAAGTGAAGAAAAGAATTCTGAAAAAATTATCAAACATCAGCGGTCACCATAGAAACACATGCAAAAACTACGCATATGCGCTGTTTACTATTACTCTTGACCACAGTTGAAAAGTGTGATGACGTGCAAATAAGATGCGCATGCCATCAATCCCGGAACAAGACTCATTTTGCCAATGGGTAATAAAAACTTATCATTCGCTTCAAAAATATATTATATACACATATTACAATGGAGGGTATTTCCCGTTTCGGGATGTGTCACTGTCAACACCAATCGCCAAGGTGCAAAATAGATTTTAAATTTTGCAAATGTTTTTGAAAAAAAATTGTAGATATTGGACTGGAGTTGGCTACGAGTAACGTTTCCGTGATTTTTTTATTCCTTTTTTTTTTTTTAAGTATCTCGCTGTTTTTGCCAGGAAATGGATACAGCTTGGCGTTTATCCTTCCACAAATCACGATACCGAGATCTCATCTATAAATGTATAGTATATTATTTTAAAAAAATATTTCCGATCTGTTTACTTCTGAAATGAAAAACAAGTGTATATTTTGTTATCTACCGCTACAAATTTGTATGAAATATTATATAATTTATAAAATTTAACGCTGTCATGAAGAAAATTATCTTTGTGTTTAGAGCTGCGTATATATTAAGGCGTGAACTAGTGTTTTTAAAAATGCTAGTTTAATGCCAGAAATAGAAATAATAGGGTTTTAATTTCTCTAGTTGTGTTGCATCGAATACAAGGAAAGGAGAAAAGTACTAAACATGTTAATATCTATATCTATCATGTATAAGATAAGAAGTAACGCCTATTTTATGGAGTAACAGCAATGGGCGTGAAGTTGTTCAGCTTACTCAGTTCAGTAATCACCTTCGGCATCAGAAAGACTCCACACGTTTTTTTTTTATACATGGTGCACATGAAACCAAATTCTATTTTAAAAGTTCTAGTGTTTTGATTCTATTGGGTACCTGGGTCGCGAAGCGACCCCTATCCCATTCATCTAGAATTTCATTCTAGTTTAACACTGTTTTGGTTGAGCATTGAGGTAACCAGGAAGTGGAGTTGCTTTTATGAATGTTTCAAGCACTTTGCTTGAATAACTAAAAAGGAATCAAGAAATAAAATGAGCAGCTTGCTCTATAGTTGTGTTTGTGATTTTAAAAGTAATTGAGAGAAAGTTATCATATATATTTGGGGATTGAATCTTTGGAGGTTAACAAGTAAATAAGAAAATTTTTAAAAAAATTTTGACATATATTTCTTATCACTTTCTTATTTTTACTAGAAATAGTATTAAATTGCTCGTTCGTAAACTAGTTTACCATCATACATAGTGGTCTGATCGGACTACGCATAAGAAACCGTGAGGAGGCTTTCAGTTATAGAAAGCGATATTTCAGTGCATGCCCTCACTGTTTTATGGGAACTGACATGACTCATAGAGATAAGATAATGACGTGGCTTACCATATGGATGGTGTTTTCTAGAATGCACTGAAAGGTCTCTACTTCCGACTTGCTGTTTCCGGTGTATTTTAAAGCCATTTGGATCACAATGTCATACCTGCCAAATTTTTCCCAGTGGTATTAAAATGGAATTAAAACTTCAATTTTAAGCAAACAAATACGTTGTATTTGAGAAAACTTAAGTTGACAACCATGATAGTAACGCATATTGATATATCTGCTAAATTTTTGTAAGAATAGTGGTGATCAAAATCTTTTAAAAATTAAAATTATAAAAGAAAAAATTGTATATATTTACTACACTTTAAATACGAAAATAAAATCTTCTGGAAAATCCGGAAGAGTTGGTAGGTATGATCCCGGTCTCGTGTAGATTGGTAGATACGCATACCTGCCAATTTTTAATATTTTCCATTAATAATTTTTCCCAGTGGTATTAAAATGAAATTAAAACTTCAATTTTAAGCAAACAAATACGTTGTATTTGAGAAAACTTAAGTTGACAACCATGACAGTAACGCATATTAATATATGTGCTTAATTTTTGTAAAAATAGTGGTGATCAAAATAATTTAAAAATTAAGTTTATAAATGAAAAAATAGTATACATTTACTACCACTTTAAATATGAAAATAAAATCTTTCAGAAAATCCGGAAGAGTTGGCAGGTATGCAATGTAAACTTTGTATTTTGAGACTCTCTTGAGTAGAATTTCTTACATAAATGTATTTGATACTTGATTTAATATTTGTCATTTACAAAAGAATCGTTTAAAACACTTTTTACCTTCTCAACAATATACCAACTTAGAAATTTAAACGTAAATGAAAATTTGTTAAATGAACTTAATCTTGCTGCTCAAACAATAGGCTAATCAGAGCCGGATTATACCTTTCGTAGGCCCTAGGCATAGCCGTTTTTGGGCCCTCCCCTCTTTTCAAAATATATGCTAAAATTTTCTTGCATATTTTTTTTAACATTTTTATTAATATGGATTTTAATTTACAAATTTGTTTATCGAACTTCATCTGCAATACCGACATACTGCCGATATTGCAGCTGATATCGATAATACCATTATGATTAGTTCGATCAATAACTATGCAAACACTTCACGTCAACACTACAACAACAAACCAGCAAAGAAAACAGTGAAATTGATAGTGAGATTAATTACAAGAAATATTTATACTACAAATAGCTTCATAGTTTTGATGACTATGATAACTAAGTGAAGGAAATTAACATTGTCAAAAGTAAATCTCTTGAAATTATTTATAAATAAATTTGCAAGGTAAATTAAAGATAAACTTGTGAATAATTTTCCTAACGTTCACATTGCATTAAGAATATATTTGTCGATTCTTGGATCAAATGCAGAAGGAGAAAGATCTTTCTCCAGATTAAAATTGATAAAAAATTATTTGCGTTTAACAATGAATCAAGATCGTTTGTCATCGCTCGCACTTATGTCTATTGAATACGACATTTTGCGTAGTTTGGAATTCGACAGCATAATACAAAATTTCGTTGAATCCAAAAATCGCAAAAAAGTAATATATTAGA
Organism: Parasteatoda tepidariorum; assembly: GCF_982258835.1. NCBI lineage: Eukaryota > Metazoa > Arthropoda > Arachnida > Araneae > Theridiidae > Parasteatoda > Parasteatoda tepidariorum. Next base: position 20,846,135 of record NC_141759.1, on the reverse strand, counting down.
TCATAAGATTCTGCAAAATAATTTATTACCGAAAAATATTATATTTTTATTTGTATCTTCATAATTTTGTGCAAAATACTCTTGTTGTTTTTAAAGCTAAATTATTTTTGTCAGCAAATTTCTTTCTCCCAAGTTTTTCGTAGGCCCCTGAATTTCATAGGCCCTAGGCACGTTCCTAGTGTGCCTATAGGTTAATCCGGCTAACACTAACGTATAGGCTGAGGCTAACACTAACGTATGATGGTGCACTGCTTGCATGAAGAACAAACAATAATAATCAAGTAAAAAAGGGGTCATATCCGGCCGGCGAAACGACGAGTTCTTCCTAAATCTAGAGACCATGTCACCTTTTTTTGTAAGAATATATCCAAAAATAAATAAAATATAAATTTTCTTTTCAAACTCTCCAGAATTACTTTATACTTTCAATTTCTTATGAAATACAGCAGACATGAGCTCAGAAGTCACATAATTAATATGTTTTATTGAAAGCAAAATTACCTGTCTAAAAACATCACCTCGCTGAATAAGCTGTAGTAAGCAGTTGCAAACTTTCTAATCTGGAAGTCGAGCAGCTCAAGAACTCGAGATTGTTTTTTTGTTGACATCCAAAACAACATCCACACCTCAACAAAATGGTTTATCTAAATGGATAGTTGACAGTGTGAAGCTGAGCACGGATGGCGCTTGGAGTTAATATTGGTCATAAGAGTTCCGGATGACTACGGCCGAATGGTTCTTATGTCTAAGTTTGAAAAAACGCACCACCAAATATTATTATATTTGTTGTGTCTACAATGTAACTCGTTGTTTCAATTTAAATTTCAATGAAACAAACAACAAATGAATACGGAAATCTCCGCAAGCATGCTAGAATGCTATACAGAAAATAACCAATAGCGATATTATTCACTAATATAACCAAGCAAGAAATAATACTCAAAACATGTTAAACCTTACCCTTTAGTTATGTTGTGATATTAATTTACAACTTATTATTAGTTAAATATAAAATTTATATTAAGTTGTAATATTAATTTAATAATTAAATTTGTTTAAGGATCACGACGTATTAGAATCATACCTGCCAACTTTTACGCATTTGGCGTAAAATTTTATTTCTATATATAAAGTGGTAGTAAAATGTAAGCTTTCCATACATTTTTTTGTATTTATAAACTTAATTTATAATCTTTTTTATAATCACTATTTTAAAAATTCTTAAAATATGGTACAAGTTGGAGATTACGCGAAATTAAAATTATTAAAATAAAGCAAGAAAAAATATCATTGTTTATTTTAATACATTCCTAAGTATAGAATCTTAAGAATCATAGAATACCAAAATATAATAAAATGAAAATGGAAAAGGAACTCATAAAAAAGAATGGTTCTGAGGGTATGAATATTTGTTTTATTTGAAAATTAGTCATTTAAGAATTCATGCATTTAAAACAAAGCTTTTTGTTTTTCAGAAAATGGCGCTACACGTTAATATGGAGAAATCAACAGTTTTGAGAAAATTTTAATTTTTTGTGTCCAAATTCTGTAATATTTGAAAACTTGCAACATTTATGCATTATCTGGGCTCATAAAAAAATGTAAAAAAATTATGATGAGGCATTGGATTTGATAATTTTCATCTAGGTGGAAAAAATGTCGCCAAATCGGCAATTTTTAAAAAAAATGTTGATAACCTTTAAAATATTTTAGTTTTTTGACTGTTCTGAAGCCCAGATAACTGTTTACAGCAAGATAACATGCATAGCTTAAAATTGTGTTCTTTTCTTTATAAATATTTTTCAATAAGTTATGTTGATTGTTATGATTGAATAATTAAATAAATAAAGACGGGAATTGAGTTCTTACTTCTTACATCCGTGCAAGTGAAGTGGATGCAATCAGGACAATGTTTGAGTTAAATTAAGTTGATCGAAAATAAATACTCGTGAATTGTAATAACCTAATTTATAAAAGAAAATATATCTAAAAGATAAACTTGCGGGAGCATTAAGCTTATTTTACATATCAAAAGTTTAAGTTACCTGCAGGCCTGGTGACCGAGCGGTTAGCGTGCCTGACTGCGAAGCCATAGGCTGCAGGTTCGAATCCCGCTCTGGGCATGGATGTTTCTCTCTCTCTCTTTGTGCTGTCCTCTGTTGTGTGTGTGTGTGTATGATGTGTGAATGTGGCCCACCCTATAAACGGGTTTGTGGCAGTGTGGCGTGGGCAATGTTGCTCGCCTCCGTGACTTTGGTTCACAGGTGCCCACTGGGTAACGCGAAATGAGCAACAATTCGGGCATAGGCAATGATTCAAATTCAGTGCCTGCCATTAGAAAAAAAAAAGTTAAACGATTAAAAAATAAAGTTAAACGATGTTTCAGTCGCGAATGCTCATTTCTCTTCTCTCTAGGGCTAATACAATAGACCGAAGAAAGAAGTCTCCTTTTCTCCCACCGAAACCAGTCCTAAAGAGGGACCCCGCACCCCTACTTGAAATAATCATACCTCGTTACCATAGTCACCGACACCCCTCCAGATGAATGTCTTTCAGAGTACCTATCGTAGACAAACAGTACTGCGTATGTTTCTGTCTAAAATTGTAACTTAAATTCCATTATACTACCACTGCGGAAAATCATCTCTGAAAGAATCAAAAGTTGACAGGTATGTAGAATTCATAAATTGCGGAAAACTCTTATGCATAGTAAAAGTTCACTTAAATTTGAACCAAACTTACAATAATATAATTTCCTTGAGTATTAAGCCTGATCACGCATCGTTTCGTAAACATAACATAAGCGGAAGGATACACCGGAAGTTTTCTAAATTTTTTCCGGTTTTAGGAAACTTTGTATTGTTTACATTCAGTTAACCATTCATATTGGCATGAAGTTAAAGAAAAGCAAGAAAAAGATGCCAATTTGTTGCACTGTGGAATAAAATCTACAGTTCTTTTTATTTTTCAAAAAAGAACATTCTTGGACATTTTTTAAGTTCTTAATTTTTATTTAAAAAAAATTGTATTCAGTGTTTTTGTACCGCCATAACTCATCTTTTTTAAGCCACAAATAAAATGCAATATAACAAAATACAATAACAAAATCCAGTTTTCCATAACAAAGTACAATATAATGACTCGAAGTAATGTTTTATAATTATAACTCTCATTCCATTGATTTAGTGAAGTAAAACGGAAAGTTTATCTTAAAGTTTAATATTTACTTATCAGGGGTTTAATAAATTTTTACTAACCGATTATTGTCATTAAAAAAATGCTTTTTGAAAATGATGATTTAAATCGAGAAATATATATATTTTGTTGCTATAAATAACAAATGAGTCTTGTTAGCGTCATTTAATATAACAATGAGAGAAGTTTTAATTTGAATATATGCCTTTCTTAATGTTTTTTTGATTCCTGAAAAAAAAAATGTTCTGGGGTGTTTAGTAGTATGCTAAAACAATCTGCTACATTAAATTTTTTTAAAGGTAAATCAGCGATGCAAGTTTTTAAATTCTTAAAATATGGTACAAGTTGGAGATTACGCGAAATTAAAATTATTAAAATAACGCAAGAAAAAATATCATTGTTTATTTTAATACATTCCTAAGTATAGAATCTTAAGAATCATAGAATACCAAAATATAATAAAATGAAAATGGAAAAGGAACTAATAAAAAAGAATGATTCTGAGGGGATGAATATTTGTTTTATTTGAAAATTAGTCATTTAAGAATTCATGCATTTAAAACAAAGCTTTTTGTTTTTCAGAAAATGGCGCTAGACACATTAATATGGAGAAATCAACAGTTTTGAGAAAATTTTAATTTTTTGTGTCCAAATTCTGTAATATTTAAAAACTTGCACCATTTATGCATTATCTGGGCTCATAAAAAAATGTAAAAAATTATGATGAGGCATTGGATTTGATAATTTTCATCTAGGTGGAAAAAATGTCGCCAAATCGGCAATTTTTAAAAAAATGTTGATAACCTTTAAAATATTTTAGTTTTTGACTGTTCTGAAGCCCAGATAACTGTTTACAGCAAGATAACATGCATAGCTTAAAATTGTGTTCTTTTCTTTATAAATATTTTTCAATAAGTTAGGTTGATTGTTATGATTGAATAATTAAATAAATAAAGACGGGAATTGAGTTCTTACTTCGTACATCCGTGCAAGTGAAGTGGATGCAATCAGGACAATGTTTGAGTTAAATTAAGTTGTGCGAAAATAAATACTCGTGAATTGTAATAACCTAATTTATAAAAGAAAATATATCTAAAAGATAAACTTACGGGAGCAATCCTGTCGAAAATTGTAAGTGTCATATAAAATTTACTTATTTTGCATTCATTTCGCTGTTACTCTTTCAAGAAGTAGGCTTAACTATCCTAATTCTACATGTTTTCCCTTTCAATTCGCTACCATTTTATCAAAACTCTTGCAGAAAGCGGAGCAGTTGGCATCCTTGTAAAGTTAAATCTTTGCAAAGTTTACCGCTGGTCCATAGAGAGTCACGCAAACCCGAAAGAAGTGTTTCACATTTAAAAAAATTTATATAATTTAACCCTTTCGCTCCGACTGTCACAAATCTTATGCTTATGTAAGATGATTATCTAAGTATCGACCCCGAAGGGTCCCTAACTCATTCATCTGAGTGAGTTGCTCAGAAATTTCGGAGCTGGACACCGAGAGGAGAGATGTAAAAGTCCATAAGTGTAGTAGTCTTGAGTGGGATGAAGGGCTCTTTCCCTGTTTGAAGAATACCTCTTCATTCTGCAATAGTTCTTTCACAATGGATACTAGGCGATGAGCTGCAGATTTCGTACACTAGTACGGCTTCAAGTCCTTCTGCTGGGGCAGTTGCAGCATTTTGGTGAAGACTCTCTGTCCTTTTGATACTTGAAGGAGCGGTGACTTTCCGCACACTTTAGGCATCTGGGAGGAGCAGAACATGTCCGTTGTGCATGGCCGAAGCCCTGGCATCTGTAGCATTGCTGCGGTCTCCGACCGCCGCGGAAACGTTCCACGTTGACCGGGTACAGCTGAATCAAACTGAGGGTGAGAACTTGAAGGTGATTGGTCGTCTCTCTAATGACTGCAAGGAAAAGTGGTAGGGGCCTATAGGCGCCACCCTCTCTCTTTTTGAACTGGATGATTTTGACCACTTTTAAGTCCAATTTCTCTATTTCTAGAGGAATAAAATCAGTGTTGAAATCCGTTGGTAGTTCTCGGATAAGAGCTTTGTAATTTCTATCAGGATTAGCCATAGTATCAGCAGTGGGAGGCTGGGGGGGCATCACTGGAGTTCTTATCCTCTGATGGTGGTGTAGGCACTGGAATCGTAGAGGAAGCAGGAGAAGTGATCTTTTTCTTTCTCTTCTTCTCAGGTCTATTTGAGTCTGCATTTAGCTTAGTTACGACTTCAGAGGCTTGCGCTTCTTCCATCGGTTCGGCTATCTGCTCAATCGCTGTTGTTTCGGGCTCTGAGGTAGAAGTCTCGTCTGACTGCTGTGATGGCTGCTCGGGTGTATCATCAGTGGCCGGCGTTTCCTCAGTTGTCGGGGGAGCATCTAATGAGTCCTTGGATGTCTCGGTGGCTTGGGCCGTCCTATTAGCGGTAGCATCATTGAGCGCTTTAAGGACGCGAATCATGTTCAAGGCACCTTCCTTGAGAGCTGTTGAGTTATAGTCATCATCGGGAGTTGGCTTGCGACCGGGTTGGAAAACCTTCCCTCCTCGGCGAAGTCTCTCGGCAGACATAGTAGCTAGAGCTTGGCTCCCTGAGTCGATGATAATAACTGTCACAAATACTTGGTGCTTGGTATTTGTGGGATCTCAGTATTTGGCCCGAAGGGCCACCAACTGATTCATCATATTCTGTTCGGTCGTAAAACTAGTAGTCTTGTACCTATAAGAAATGGGATAAAAAAAAAGAAATTCACAGCAGTGGGCTGTGACGTCAGGATAGAAAAAATCCTGGGAGAAAAGAATCTTTCATCAGTTTTGGGACTCTGGGAGTAAGGAACGTAGAAGCTTAAGAAGCTCTTCGTCCTTCAAAAGTTCCTTCATCTCCTTGAAGAGCTGTAAAAATCTGGTGGCTTTGTCGGTAGCTTTCACGGGATGGGAGTTCCTTGGTTGCGGCACTTTCCTGGGTCTTGCACCGCAGCCCGAAAAACAGGCCGGGTGCTCACCATCACAGTTTATGCATTTGGCAGGTGTGGATCTGGGTTTCGTACACATATACGAGAAGTGCGCTTCAGCACATTTCATGCAGGCTGGTTCGGTGGCTTGGCAGTTGCGCTGGGATTGTCCGTATTTCTGGCATTTGAAACATTGTGTTTGGAATCGTCCTCCTCTGAATCTTTCAACTGTAACATTTTTCTCCAACATGGAACTAATGTTGAAGATTTTTCTGCTGGTGGGCGTGTCAGTTTGGATGATGAGGAAAAGTGGGAGGGGCCTAAGCTCCTGCCCACTTCTTCTTCTAAGCTGGATAATTTTCTCAGGCTGAAGTCCAAATTCGATGAGATATCTTTCTAAGACTGGGATATCTGTGTCTGCTTGTAATCCTCTGATGAGGGTTTTCAGCTTTTTGTTGGGGGGAGTGTCCATAGTTGTGGTGGGCGTGGCTTCAACCGAAGCGGAATTCTCCTCGGGGTCTGCCGGAACTGGATCCGCTGGGATGGCGGGAGCTAGGTCTTGATCTACCGGCACCTTTTCCGATGCGGTAGGAGTCGTGATTTCCGGCTGGGCAGAAGATTCTGAAGAAGAGCAGTCTTGGTTCGGGGTAGTCATGGAGTCTTTAGCATCATTGTCAGTCTTTTTCTTCTTCTTTTTCCTCTTTCTAGGCGGTTCACTCGGGGGGTCCGGTTGGGGTTCCGTGATAGAGACCGGGGTCTCTTCTAGTTCCATTTTCTGTACAGACTCTGGTGTTTCAGATGATTCGGCTATGGCAGGAACTGAGGCATTACAGTCGGAAATTTGTGCTGGTTCGGGAATCTGTTCAACTAAGCTGTTTGAGATGTCTACTTGTTCAGAAATTTGTCGCTCTTTATCCTCTATTACTTTAGTTGAGGCCTCGAATAGAATACCAAAGTACATCTGTCTTTTTCTATCAGTATCATCTTTGTGCTGACGAGCTAAATCTCTAATTCTTTTATACATATCCAAATCGAGTTGTCTATTTTCAAGACTCATAATTTGAGCCTTGACGGCGAAGTAAGTTATTCCAGGAAAATAATGTGATGGAATTCCACAGTTTTCTATGATAATATCAACAGCACTAGTGTCGATACAATACCAGGGTAACCATGCGTATCAACCAGGGTAAAAAGATGAAACTGGTAATCAAAGTAATTCTTTAGCAGTTTATTTGTGGGCGGAGTTATAATTGTTTGATTTATTTAATTCACCATTACTTTGTTCAAAATAAAATTATTTAGTTATACTTTGAACTAATATTGATTATATGCCAGACTCAGAGTATAAACCTGCGTCGATCAAAGCTTCTGCTGCATTGATTATATATACGATTAAGCTAACAATAATTAGCAACGACTACATTTAAGTTACCGTTTTTTATTTAATTACAACTTGATTCTGATTTTGTACGAATGCTTTTCTGAATCAACCGTCCCCAAGGGTTTAATGTTTCTTGGGTGACCTGGTGCCATTTGATCCACGGTGCAGTACCAGACAGCTGCACAGAGGTTAAGCATCGCTGCAGTACATGGTCTTTCCAAGGTAATTTTTGGTTGATGTTAGGAAATAATAACTATGGGGATGGTCTTGTCGAAGAGCACAAGTTAGCCCAGAGGCATGGTGTGACTCATGGTCATTTACCAGGAATTTACAGAATAAATTTTAAATTTCTCACAAGCGGTTACTCGTAAAATGCCAAAACTTTGCAATTATTCTGTCATAAAACAAGTTTATATTTTGTAATCTCAACCATCGCATACTGTACTGGCATTTGCCGGTAAATGGCTAAAATATGATAAACACAGTATAAATATATATAAAGTAATAGCCAAATATCAAATTTTCGAGAATCTTCACCAAATGCAAATCTTAAAAATTTTTATGATTATTTTTTCCCCATAGAAAACTATTTTACTGTAGTTTGTTTCAGGAGCATATTATTTTTACTCAATTCTAATTCTTTATGAGGCGCATTCACCGAAATTTTCAGTTGAAGAAGTAGAAAAAAATTCATCAAAATAAAAATTTTTTAAAAATTTCATATAAATATTTTTTAAAAAAAGCGAGTAAACAAAATAACGATAAACAAATTTTCAGCGTGTATTGATACATTTTTATTTGGTTGTAGTGAAAAAAAGCTTATATTTTTTTTTATCTACAACTTTAAATTTGTATAAAATATTACATGATGTAATGAAATATATCGATTCGCCCTCCCCAGCATGGAAAATCCTGATCAAATGTCAAATTAAGAAACTTAACACATGCCAATATAAAACCCTACGGTCATAACAGGTACGCCCTACACCCTGGTATGAAAGTAACAAAACAATTCACCGAGAAATAGACCCCCTAGATAATTATTTAAATCGTCTAAATGCATCCTTCTTTAAAGATGCAGAAAATTACACTACTTGTAATTTCAATAAAACATTCGATTTCGATATAATTAACGATAATGCGAAGTTTAGCCCAGCAACCACCTTCTTCATAAGCGACGGTATACTATCGAAACATTTTAATTAATCTAATTTAATATACTCAAGAAGAACTGTGTCACTCTGCACCTAATAAGAGGCGAGGGAGTGATGCAGGGACTCAAGAGTTGCGCCCGCTACTCGATCGTGATTGCACGATGTATTGCTGGCTCTAAAAAGGGCCTTTCTCATTTCAAATCTGTTTCACTCTTCGTGTATCTATGTATTTTTTCGTAACTTGTATATATTTATCAGTATTATAATCATGCTCTATCATATATTCTTGTATATTTCGAATTTTTAGTATTTTGTATTATAGTATTTAACCCAGACTGCGATTTTTTCTTACGCCTATTATTTTTCGGTTAAATAATGTTTCATTTATATATCTCACGCTTGCGTTAACATCTAACCCCCTTTCCTCCCTTATTGTTTTTCAACATATTCGATGGAAAACTAGATAGCCCTACGGGCTAGGAGCTTTGAAAAAATTAGCTTAAATCTCTAAATCGGTATTTCTATTCAATTTCACAGAGTTATATATGAATCTATTTCGTAAGGCATTTGCTAAGTATTTTTAAAATTCTGGCATATGCCGGAAAATGGCTATAAAATAGAAAAACACAGTATATATATATTAAAATTATTAGCCAAATATCAGATTTTCCAAAGTCTTCGCCAAATATAAATCTGAGCAATTTTTTAGGACTATTTCATTTTACAGTAGTTTGTTTCAGATCCACATTATTTTTACACAATTTTAATTGTTTATGAGGCGATTCTCCCGAAAATTACTGTAATTTAAACTTAAAATAAAATATCTTTGTATTTGTTATAATTTTTAATTGAATTAAATGAAATGAACAAAATTATACTACTTACAGTTTTTTGCGAATGTACCTGAAAAATCTCGAGAAAATTCTCGCCATAATCAATTAAATTTAATCGCAAAAGAGCAGTTGAAAATATATTGCCCAACTCACTCAAAAGCTTTTTAGAAAGTGAATTCTTTTTGTTACGTGACTTTATATATTTCTTGCATTGTTTAATTTCTTTAAATTTTTATTCATTGTTAAGTGTTTGAAGCAACAAAGAAAATTTGATTGTTTGGATGCTTTTGAAACATACTCACAAACTACTCTGTTGAACTTGAAAAGAAATTGTAACAATAAACACACAATTAGAATTTTTTTTTCGAAATATATTTCTCCTTACAAAAAATACTATAGTGCATACACTATATTAAAAAAAATAAGAAGAAATTTTAGAAAATACATATTAAACATTAGAAAATACTTAATTATTCATTATTAGTCTCATATCACAGTACCCTTAGGACTATTTATAAAAATAAAAGTGCGACAAATAAATTTTGGTTGCTTTACATGCAAATTTCATTTAAAATCAATAATAAATTTACAAATATCAGTATTATTGTTCAAATTTTAAAAAAATTGAAAAAAAAACTCGATTAGTTTTTATTTTTGAATATTTTTTAAAAATCACTATGCATAATGATAATAAAGAACACATCTAGAAACCTGAGCATTCCATTCCTATTATGAAACATTAGAACATTTTGTGTTGACTTGAGTGCAAGACCGAAGAAAAAATGTCGAAGACTATGATATAACATGTTGTAAACATTTTATAACTTTTTGAACGTTTATTCAGTCTACTTATGTATTTTATGCTGATTTTCAAAAAGGAGATCACTTTAAAGTTTTAAATTTAATAGAAATAAATCCGTAGGTATTCAAATGACAAGTAAACACCAACAAACCATCGTTGTGAGAAAGACTTCAGTTTACTTATTCAGTTTTAGCTATGACTCAATCTTAATAGCTCGAGGGCAATCAAGGCTCAATCTTAATAGCTTCAAATATGCTAATCAATTAATATAGATGATATTTTAAGTTACGAAATCAGACACAAAAACGTATACTTTTTCTGAGTAACATACTTTCTGTTTTCTGCGCATTCTGATTTCAGACTTACAAAATGAGATCCAGACACTCACAATTTGGAAAATAGAGTCCCGATAGCTTGGTCAGGAGAGTGGTCAAAGATTTGAACGACTTCATGTTAGTTTCGCCGTTTCAAAGAAGTCGTATTTTTAAAATTTTATTTCTGAGGGACTAATTGATTTTCAATTCCGGCTCTTCGAATATGAAATTAACGATCGGTGCGGTATGCTGTATCAGAAAAACTACTTACATTGGGAGAAACGTACTCAGTTGACTTGACTTGATATATAATGTTCCGAAGTACCTGCCCGCGAATGCGGGCATCTCACTTCTTCATCGGTAATGGGCCCTAAGGCAACTGTGACTAGTTGAACTATTAAAAAGTAGAAATTCCACAGGGGGGTTGTGGTCGTCTTGGGATGATATCGGGTCAGCTTGGAGGAGATCTCTGTGTCTAAGGCTTTTCTGGCAGTAGAGATCGGAGTAGGTTTTGGACATCTGGGTCCTTGAGGAGCTCTTGCATTTCCTTGAATAGCAGCAGGAACCTGGTGGCTTTGTCTGAGGCTTTGCTTGGCTGGGTGGGTCTCACTCTGGGTCTTCTTCTGGGTCTTGCACCACAGCCCGAATAACAGGCTGGGTGCTCACCTAGGCAGTTTATACACTTAGCAGGCTCGCTCGCTGGTTTTGTACAAGTGTACGTGAAGTGTGCATTGGCACACTTCATACAAGCAGGCTCAGCAGTGCATGTCTTCTGTGTGTGTCCGAACTGTTGACATCGGTAGCATTGTATTTCGTGACGCCCGCCACGAAGTCTCTCAATCTTAACAGGAGAATCTAGGAGTCTCTCGATTTCGAAGATATGGCTGTGGTTTCCACAATCTGGCAAGATGACTAGGTAGAGGGGGAGGAGCTTGAGTTCCTGGCCACGCCTCTTCCTCAACTGTTCGATTTTGATTGGCCGCAGCTCTAAAACTGTGAGTTCTTTTTCCAGATCAGGGATTTCGATGTCTATGCTAAGACCTCGGATGAGGGCTTTCAATTTTCTACGGGAAACGTACTCAGATTTAACAGAGCATCATATATACTAATATCCAGCGCATGCGCATAAGAAACAAAGTGATTGTCAGGAGGTACGTCACTTGTAAACTGGTTGTTTGCCAACTTTACAAGTATGATTGGGTACGCTGCCACTCGCACGGTCATTTTATTATTTCTTTCCTTGTCAAAATGTGTAAACAGATTTAATCAACAAGAATGATATTAATTTATTCTCAAAGGTATATCTTTATTAATAGTCCATTACCTCTATCATTAGTGTAAAATGCAGAACAACCCAATAATAAATTTAAAAAAGAAATTTTTTTATCCCCCACCCTCAGTAGTAGTTGGGAGAAAAGGAGGGTGAAAACCAGTTTCAAGAACTTCTGCTGTTTGCCCCTAAATGTTGTTTTTTCCTTTATACACAGTGACCACACAAAACCTTAGATGACTGATTTACATTACGTCTACGGAAGCTAGCATTCTTCCCCTAAGCATATTTTTTTGGTTAATTAGTGGCCGTTTTCTCTTGCGGCACCGCTGAGATAGAAGGGCATAAGCAAGTTCATTTTCCGTAGTGACAAATGTCTGAACAATGATGGCAACTATGTAGAAAAGTTGTTTCCGAAGTGCATTTTCTCTCAAAAATTAATTTTGGTATGAAAAAGCATTCTTATGTGAGGGTTTCCAAAGCGGTACTTATTTTCCAGACAAGTCTTGTAAGTACTTATCTAATCGTTCGTATCTAATACGTATTAAATTCCAGACGCTGAACTGAATGATATCAAACAAAATCGATGGGACTAATAATTTAGAAGTTATGAGCGTAAATATAAATAAAATTATGTAATTTTCCCCTTATTGTCTTAACTTAAAACTTCGAAGTTAAGTTCTACTGACTTACTTCTCATTTTCTTAAATTTAACGTAAAGAATTACACAAGAAACAATGCTTCATTGGTCTTGAAAAAGCAGTGGAAGACGCTTATAAAATAAAAGCATAAAAATTACACTTTTTAATAAATGAAATCTTAACAACTCTTATAACTTCTAAAATATTAGTCCTACACACTTGGGTTTGGATCTCATTCAGTTAAGAGTAAAAATACATAGGATTCAATACTTCGCTGGACAATATAGCAATGCAGTTGTTTACATAGGTATAAATACAAAACTTTGAATTTTTATGCATGAAAGCTTTAATAACTTCCTAATTATTGGTCCTATTGATTTTGATTTGATTTCATTCGATTCAGCATAGAAATATATTTTGAATATAATAACTAACTTTCTAGATAGGAATTTCAGACGAGAATATAGTTATCATCAAAAATACTACTTTTTTTTAATATTTCCTACTGCCACCAGAGGTCGCACGATCTATAAAAAACTTGCAATGATATTCCTAGTTTTTGATGCATTAGTTTTGCCTAGTTTTTTATTTTGATCCAGTTTAGCTTTCGAAATATAAATAAAAATTCCTTTTTTTTACTAAATGTTGAAGTAGTTCATTTACGTCGCACTAGAGCTGCACAATGAGCTATTGGCGACGGTCTGGGAGACATCCCTGAGGATGATCCAAAGACAAGCCATCACAATTTTGATCCTCTGCAGAGGGGATGGCACACCCGCTTCGGTAGCCCGACGACCTGCACGAAGTCGAACAGTTTACGGTAGAACAGTTTAACGAGGACCAATACCGCACACCCTCGATCCCTACGCAGACTGATCCAAGTGGTCTCCCACCCCACCCGCACACTGACAGCAGCCAGTGATGCTTGACTTCGGTGATCTGTTGGGAACCATGTCTTAACGATCAGTCCACTGCGGGACTTTTTTTACTAAATATTTTCATTATCTAAAAGTATGAAGTATAATAAGATATGAAATACTCCACTCTATTTTCAGATTGCAGTCAATCCTAGGATTTCCTCACCGTAAGACCGCCTCTCTCAGAGCAGTATCACTCACAAATTCTAACTTTGACCTTAAAAAAATGACCGAACGTACCCTACGAATTATCTGCAGTTTGAGAGAAAGCAAGATGAACTCTAAAAGAGAAATACATTGTTGGATCTGTTATCAGAACGGATCTGTTATCATGTTGGATCTGTTATCATGTTCGTAAAAACAAGGGTGGTGAAGGTAACTCTCCACAGCAACAGAGAAACTAATTGGCGGTCATGCAGAAGTTATGAAGTCAAAGTTTGTCGTATTTCTTCATTTCTCTTTACCAGACTGGCTGTATTAATCAATCGTTGAAAGAGAGCGCAGTCAAGGTGTGAAATTTGATTGGTTGAAGAAAAGTCCAATTAATACAGTTGTTACAAGGCGGAAAGATTATTATTGTAGAAGAAATAAGCAGCTGGAAGCTTCAATACCAGCTACCTCCCCCCATGTTTATTGTCTGACTGAAATGTTAATTTCTGATTAAAAAAATTTTTTTTTTCTTCAAGTACATACAGTTTAGTGTCTGTTTTGATATGTTAACCACGTTTTCACAATTTCTTAAAAGAAAAATCTGTGTCTTTCCTTGTGTTAATAATATTTGAGCTACCAATTTATTACTATTTTACTCATCTATAATGTCATCCACTATCAGTTCAGGGTCTGAGAGAAGTCTGTTTCTTGGCCCCAGGATTCCTAATCATACAAAATCCTTAAATCGTTTATTACAGAATATTAACAGAAACATCTTCCGCCAGCTTCTAAAATTAGCTGTGCAAGATTTTGAAGGAAAACAAGTTAATCCGCAGAGGTATCTTGCTATTAAAGATGCAAGCGATGATAATTGTGAAATCGATGTCATTTATGGAGCTCTGCTTTATCTATTGAAATGTGCATTGAGCTTTCCCGGAGGAACTTTAAAACCTGATATTTTTAAAGAAGACCTTCGAGAATTAAAAATTACTGACGATTATATTGAGGATCTTTCGAATGTTATTTATGGTTCCAGGTGTTCGGCTAACGTCGATGATTCTAAATGCATAATTCCGCGTTTCTCTAAGCTTGAAATTTTAAGATGGAGAGTTGATGTTGCCATATCAACAAGTTCCTTAAGCAGAGTTCTTGAACCAACTCTAATAATGGAGTTGAAGCTAATCAATGGACAGAAAGAAATATTTGAAGTAACTCCATCTCAATTTCATAGATTAAGATTTGCTGTTGCTGCCTTACTGAAGGAGATAGAATGTTTAGAAATGAGAAATGTGTTGAAGTCTTGACTTACTGATTGAAATACTTTTATGAATGTATTGCCATATGCAAAACTACTTTTATAATTTTCTTGCCTAGGTTAATTTCAATTGATTGATTTTACATGTTAATCACATTGTAATCCTTTATACATCTATTACATTGTAATATTGTTTTTATCATATTTTTGAATAATGTTATGAGATATTTCCATATTGATATCCGTTGTCGACAAGACACTAAGGAATTTCAAACTTTAAAAATAAATAGGTTGAGGTTCGCCAAGGGGAGGCGATAAGTATATCCTTTAAGTTGGTTCTCTTCTAGGATATTCTTTTTTGTTCCTCACATTATGTTATCGGAAAGTCACCGAGACTTGCCGATTATTTTGTCATAGATACCGAAACAGGAACCTTATAAATGTTATTAACTCAGCACTTTGTTGCAAAATTAGTAAGCTCCCTAAAAAGTTATTGAATCAAATTTTTTTGTAATTGGTTTAAAATTAATCCATAAATAAAATAACAAAAATTAATGGTGACATTTCTTTTTAAACTATATATACTCTAACCTATTGCTTATTCTTTTAATGCCGAAAGGGCATTTTCAAATTATTAATATTCCATTGTAATTTTATTATTAAAAATTAGATGTTATTAACTCGATATTTTGCTACAAAATATGTTAGTTATACCCTGATTTTGAACCTAATTTTTAAAAGTGGATATAAAATTAATCAATGGATATAAAGAAATATCTCAATTTTTTTCTGTTTCAAATAATAGATCTTCTAATCCAATGTTTCTCGTTTTGTTATGGCTAAAACTCTAAACATACTTTTTTATTTTTGTTGAAATTGTTTATATACTTTTTGTTTAAACCAATCTAAGATTTTAATAAATATATATTAATTTTGAGGTCAACCTTCTATGACTGAAGTTTTTTGATTAATTTTTTTTATGCATCAATATCAATTTATAAAAAAAAAGCTTGCTATTTGTTGTTTTCTTTTTGTTTTCCATTTATGGTAATGAATATACCAATCAATTAATCACTAAAATTTGCAAAGATTTTTTTGCTCCAAGAAAAAATGACTTTTATATTCTTAAATTGTGATAAACATATATATATATTTTTTCCTTACTAAGAAAAAGTTAAATAAAATATATGTCTCAGTGGTACTTACGAAACTTTGTAAGTAAAAGATTGTTATATTCTATATTTAATTGAATTAAAAGTTTAAAGAAAAAATAAATAGGATATTTTTTTTTTTTAAAAAATCTTATAATCAATTGAATAAACATCGGCGAATCAGATTTGATATTATTAACTTGAATTCAAAACTGGCACATTTTGAGAGATTAATGGGATGTTCTGTAAATAGAAATTGATAATTTAAAAAATATATATATAGGAAAGACACTCATAAAAGTTACATAAATAAACTCTTTGGAGAGAATCTTTTGTGAAAAGTGAAAGAAGTTAGCACTAACGAATTTTTTTTTAAACCAAATTTCATAACTAATGAACCTATTACTAAGGCTGTAGTAAGTATACTTACTACCAATTTTAAAAGTCCATGATAAACTATTTTACCCCTTTTAATTTGAATTTCCATTTATTATTAACTTAGCTCTGATGAAGAAAATTTGAATAAAATTCGATACCCTATTCTTAATAAATTTTATTTTATAGGTAGTCATAATAAAATTTTATACGTAATTGTAACAAAATTTGTCCCATAGTGGACTGATCATTAAGACACGGTTCCCAGCAGATCACCGAAGTCAAGCATCACTGGCTGCGGTCAGTGTGTGGGTGGGTGACCCACTTGGATCAGTCTGCGTAGGGACCGAAGGTGTGTGGTATTGGTCCTCGTTAAACTGTGCTACCGTAAAGTGCTCGACTTCGCGCACAGGTCGTTGGGCTACCGAAGCGGGGGTGCCATCCCCTCTGCAGAGGTTCTAAATTGTGATGGCATGTCTTCGGATCATCCTCAGGGATGTTTCCCAGACCGTCGCCAATTGCCCATTGTGCAGCTCTACTGCGACGTAAATGAACTACAACAACGTAAAAAAATTTATTTTATAAATTAAAAAAAATTCAAATTCCTTAACTTTTTATAACTCGTAATAGGCCACGCTAAACATACTTACCATTAAAAAAAAAAATGGCATAATAATTTACATTTTATTTAAGAAGCTAACAAAGTTTTTTTTCCTAAATCAAATACAAAAATATTTTAATTTGCCTTTGCTAAAATTAAATAGCACATTGAAGGGTTAAAATAATAATAAAATAAATTCTGATTGTATTTTGCATAAATTTCAACACTGAAGATGCACTATGTGAACATTGGCTTCCATTTTAATTTAACAAAGTAAAATGTGCACATAATTCCTTACATGAATAAAAGTTATTTAATTTTTTTGGTGAACACAAATTATATGCTTAACCAAAATAAATTAGAATAATGAAATCATGCTAATGCCACTAATTTCCTTTTTAATTAAACCACGGTAAACATACTTACCATTAAAAAAAAAATGGCATAATAATTTACATTTTATTTAAGAAGCTAACAAAGTTTTTTTTCCTAAATCAAATACAAAAATATTTTAATTTGCCTTTGCTAAAATTAAATAGCACATTGAAGGGTTAAAATAATAATAAAATAAATTCTGATTGTATTTTGCATAAATTTCAACACTGAAGATGCACTATGTGAACATTGGCTTCCATTTTAATTTAACAAAGTAAAATGTGCACATAATTCCTTACATGAATAAAAGTTATTTAATTTTTTTGGTGAACACAAATTATATGCTTAACCAAAATAAATTAGAATAATGAAATCATGCTAATGCCACTAATTTCCTTTTTAATTAAACCACGGTAAACATACTTACCATTAAAAAAAAAAATGGCATAATAATTTACATTTTATTTAAGAAGCTAACAAAGTTTTTTTTCCTAAATCAAATACAAAAATATTTTAATTTGCCTTTGCTAAAATTAAATAGCACATTGAAGGGTTAAAATAATAATAAAATAAATTCTGATTGTATTTTGCATAAATTTCAACACTGAAGATGCACTATGTGAACATTGGCTTCCATTTTAATTTAACAAAGTAAAATGTGCACATAATTCCTTACATGAATAAAAGTTATTTAATTTTTTTGGTGAACACAAATTATATGCTTAACCAAAATAAATTAGAATAATGAAATCATGCTAATGCCACTAATTTCCTTTTTAATTAAAATACCGTCTGATGAAAAGATGACTTGGCAACAACTAATCAGAAGAAATCTGGAAATAAAATTTTCTATCCACGATAAATGCCTTCTAAAGACTTGCTTTTTTTTCTTCTTTTCAAGGATATAGAAAGTGAGAAATGATAATTTATTAATGAATATATAAAGTTATTCTTTATTATGTAGCTCGAACTTTCTTAATCTTTAAAATTTAATTACTACATTTTTATAGATATGAATTCAAAGCTTCGTGTTATTTATCTATCACACAATATATCATTTTGCACTCTTCATTTTAAGTGATAAGAAGCTATGATACCAGTTTTTATCTTTTTTGTTTTTATAATTAAACGGATGCAGGAGCATCATGTTAAGTTCAACTTCTGTCTTTTAAAAACATTTTACTTTCAAAACAAAAATTGCCAACAGAATTATTTTGGGAATAATGTAATGTTTATTGTCAGGAAAAGTCACTCTGCCTACTTGAATTAATAAGCCAGATTAGAAAGTAGTAAAATATTTCTTTTCCTAGTTTTTCTTTGAGGAAAAAAATCTTACTACCAGTTTTTATTTATATTATTAATTGGAGAGGTCAGATTTACTGCACAGCGAAGATTGATAGTTTTACGTAATAAATAATCTGCAAATATTGCCTTTGCTTTTGAATTATTTATCCGCATATTGAAAAGTTAACACAATGAATTACATAAAGGCAGCAAGAATTCCAAGTTATAATATACGATACGTAAATCTGTTTCTACCAATACCAAATATCGGCATATTCCATTTTTTCATGACAACTGTTCATTTGTCTTTGTAGGCCTCCCTAATAGTCAAGCATATTATGTTATTTTTGCACGCTAAATCAAATGCAATAAAAAATTTCATGTGTCTGCAGAAAAAGTGCGTTTTTCTAATAATCATATTCCATCATGGATACAGTTAACTATTATATATAATTTAAAAGATTTTCTTGAGATATTGTCATAACACCTCACAGAATGAAAACAAAATGTTTAAAAGTTATTTGGGTGATTCGTTTCTTATATTTGCAGACTGTACATATGGTTTAAGTATTCTGGTGTTAATTATCGGTTTCTTTTGTTGCTGTCTGAGATGTAAAACAAACTTAGAATATGTTTTTTTTAAACCAATAAACACTTTGAATAGTTTGTTTTTTTTTAAATTTAGGACTATATTTGTTCAATTTATTTAGGTATAATTGTCATTTTAGAAAGTATCTATTAACTAAAATAGAAATTTTTATTTCAGAGTGTTATAGTTTAATCTTTTTACCGAATAAAAATTATTTTGTTTAAATATAATTCTTTTTTTTTTTTTAAATAACTGATTTACTTTACATAACTATAGAATAATTTCTTCATTCTTGTTCAAAGAACAAATATTGATTATAAATGCAAATAATTCTTGCATAGCTGTTTAATTAAACAACTGCAGTTTTCACTGATCAAGTAAAAAATAACAGTTAATTTATAGCAGATAATTATCTTACAATATTTTCTAGAACTGCAACAGAATACTCACAAAGCAGTATTTAAGTTTTATATTGGGCATATTTAGAAGTTTAACTGATGCATGATTAGATACTTAAAGAAAAAGAAAGAAAGAAATTGTAATGTAGAAGGAAGGTTTTATTTGATTAAAAAAATTATTCTTCCTCAGTAATTGATAAATTAACTAAGGGTCATGTGACTTTTGTTGATTTATGATAAAAATAATTGTATAACAAAATTAGAAAACTATTCTGAAAAAAGGGTGGGATTCATTTAAAAAAAAAATTTCCAATACTGATTCAGCTATAATTCAATCTGTTGAGAAAAAAAAGAATATAAAGACATGGTCACTATATCTTCTGCATTTGGAAAACGTTTTAGATTTCTCTTTTTGAACTACTAGCTTTTAAGTTGAGAAGTCTAGTTTTTCCTTTTTTTCTTATCTGGTGAAAGTAATTTTTTTTTCTTCAAAAAATAAGATAATTCTATTAAAATTGTCAGCTCATTGAAATTTAAGTTCTGAACAAACAAAAAAGTTAGGAATGTCAAAACAAATTGCTAAAAATCAGAAAATGTTATCAGGAAAATTAGGACAAATACATATCCAGGATTATATTTATAGACACAATATATAAATAATATTTGTAAAAGCATTATGTTGTTAATTAAGAAAAATAGAAATATTTTTGCAATTAAAAAATTATTTTTTATCAAATCACTCATGAATTCTAAGCAATGAATAAGGAATGTAAAATCATATTTTTGAAACATTTGTATAAAACTAACAGAGTATCCTCAAAATTTGAATAACCAAAATAATAGGCTTTAATCATTTTGAATAAAAGTAAATAAATGGTACATGAACATTTCAAGGTAACAAAATCTTTGTTTTTCTGGAATGTTCATTAAAAAATTTAGATTACTGAGTAGTTTCACTACTAAATATTAATAAAATGATTTAAAAGGTTAAATCATTAATATGTTCTACTAGAATTAGAAAATTGAATAGTGCAACAGCTTTATGTCTACAAAATGAACAAGTGATAAACAAAATTTTTATTTTAAATTATGTTACCAAAAATATTGAAGAGTAGCACCCTTTCTTTGCAAAGGACTCATGCATTTCAAAATGACAGAAAAATGAAATTTTGGAATTTTCACTTTAAGTATATAATATATATATTAGGAATGTAACGAATATTCAGTATTCGGCACTTTTTCTGAATATTTGGTTGACCAAATATTTGGCAAAGTATTTTTCTACTTTCTTTTTTTGGAATTTGAATAGATTTAATAAAAATAATCTAAAACCGTAATTATTACTATACATTATTAGAAATATTTTTTACACATATTAAGTTCAAAAACATCGATTTAAAAATCCAATATTGATTTCTATTCACAAGAGTTTAAAATACAATATTGCAATTCGTATTCATGCGATTATAATATCGATTTTCGTATTTACATGTGAATTACAAACTGTGCACTCCGAATATTATTCACGTGATTCAAAAATTATACATCGTAAATCACATTGACGCGATTTAAAAATTCAATATCGAATTTCGTGTTTTTGAAGTCCAATATCTCTATTCATATTCACAAGATTTTAAAATCCGAAATCGCGATTTTTGAAAGAAGTAATTTCTTGAATTAAATTATTATAAAGTGATATTCTTCGTTAGTAGGGTAATTTAATTATAAATGTTAGTTCAAAAAATTATATGAAACATGTATGGTATATGAATTGTTATCTTAATATCGATTTTTGGCACATAAAATTTTCAGGGTTTTTCACTTCGTGTCACAATCACCACTTCCTAATATATATCACACCCCGTCAAAAAACAGTGACACAAGTCAAAAACAGCATTTCAGAAAAGTCAACTTACATAATACTATAAAACTTATTCGGCAATAGTACAATCTAGAGATGAGACGCTTTTTGAGATTGATGGGGCACTTCATACATATTTTCTATTGACATAACCTCAAATTTCTGTTTTTTGACTTGTGTCACTTTTCTTGCTGTGGTGCGCTATATACACATACACATTTATATGTATATATATATTGAGAAATGAGATAATCTAGTTTAATTACTTCAATGAAAAAAATTTAAGAATAAAATTATAAAGCAGTCCCAAGAGACTAAAAATAGGAACAAATGGGAAAAGGGGAACGATTTGGGAGGCCTGGTAGGAAAATTTACTCTATTTCATTAATTCTTTACTTCGTGTTAAAAAAATTTTATTTCAATTTTAAAAATTTGGTTATAGCATAATACAAGATCAGTGTATATCAAATTATGTCAATTAAAATTTATAAAAGAAAAAATGTAAATTAAAAGCAACTGGTCAGAAAAATTATCACATAAATTTCTACCACCTTCAATAAATAAAATTTAAAAACTATTTCCTTATTTAAATATTAGTATCACTTCCCTCATGTTAATTGATTCCTCCTCAATCAAAATCTAAATATTTTACATTCCTACCTCAACCTAGCACTCCGAAAAATACAAACATCAGAAATTAAAATTGGAATGTATGCTATTGATTGGTCACATAACAGCTGTTGCTTATAGTCTGAAATAAGGTTTGACTTTAATAATAACAACATTAGAGAAATATATAATAAAGATGAAATTTATTTTTTTATTAATCATATTATATAACAGAATTACAAGTCTTTGAAAACAATTATAAAAATACATTTATTATATAATTTGTACACAGAACCAATTCAATTTATACAAAATTCCATCCATCGTCCACAAGCATAATAATTATGTTTTCGATAAGAAATATAATAACTTTGATCTAAAGTAAATAAATTTGGACAGTTTATTTGCAGTTATATTTATTATACATACAAATTTTACCGAGATTTTTTTTTCATCACCGGAATTGCATTAACTTTCATAGCGCAGAGTTATTTCCTTAGGTTAATAATTAGGTTAGGTTAATGCTAATGCTTTAAAACAAAAATGTTTTTTTTTTTTTTTTTTTGCACTAATACGTTTTATAGTTGACTCATAGCAGAAAGAAAAAATATTGATTCCCTTTTTTTCAGATCAAATTATTAAAGCAATTAGGAATCACACACAAAAATTTTGATTAATTATAAATACAACACCAAAAAACATACATTATGAAATTTATATAGTAAATAACTTTTGGTTTAGTTTAAGCTTCGAAATAGTGTATTTTAACATATATTGAACAAAAGAGTCATTTAAATGCTACATAAATACATTTTTGGCAATGTTGAACACTCCATTTCTCCCTCAGCAAAAATAAGCAACTCGCAGAAGCATAGTCAAGCTTACAATTGCTATACCCTCTCGATTTTAACTTTGAATGTAGTAATCTAATTTTAGAATAAAGTTCAAATAAAAGATGCAACTTTGCAAAAACCAAACATATTTTTATTCAATTTATAATCTTTAGTATAACCTCTGTAACTCTTTCAAAAAAAACTTTTTTTTTTCTGCAAAATTAATTAATTTCTTCAATTGAATTTTTGGCAGCATTTTTTTATTGCATTTAGAAATATTTTTGAAAATAATAAGACTTTTATCTCTCACATCTCTTCTTCCCTTTGTCAGCAAAAATAAACAGATCACAAACCTCCACTCCTCTTTAAGTGCTTACATAATGCCAAAGAGTCAAAAGGTAGTCATTAAAAGAAAAATTATGTAAAACAAGTATAGCAAAATCACACATTTATATTAGAAATATAAATTTCAGACTGACCCTAAAGCTAATTTACAGATTAAGTCTGTCACTTAATAGGTTGATCTGGATCAGCAGCTTCCAAATGGTGTTCTGTAGGACTCGAAAGGGTTTGAGAGTTAAAGTTTTTAAACCTATTACATATATGTATATCTAAACATTAAACCATTGTTTATTTTATATCTTGCTTTAAAAAAGTAGTTAAATTTTTTTTAAAATATTTCTTCCAATAACAATATAGTACTAAATAAATTATAAAAAGAATAGGCATTAATAGAAAATTGCACTTTTATTTTTAATCGAACTTTTATATAAAATAATCAAATGATGACTGAATAAATTTCATTCTTCACATTTAATGTAATCAAAATAATTGTTTTTTCTTTGTCAGTATGTTCACAGCTATTAATTTGTGTTTACTAACTTAGAATTAGAGGTGCTGCCAAAAGATGCTCAATCATTTAGGGTGGCTTCCCTAGCCGTTAAAAATTTGGAACCGATGATCTGGATAGATCATGTTAGATTTTGGACATAAGTATTGAAACTGGTTTAAACTGTCAAAAACCTAAGGTGAAGGCTGAAAAAATCATAAAAGGAAAAAAGGTAATTGCTGTTTTACAACATATAATTTGAATCGTAATAATAAAAATAAAATAATTAAATTTAATAATAGAAATTAACAACTGTTAAAAATATGAATACCACTTAAACAATTTTTGTTGCTTTAATTTCAAATGAGGTCATTACAAAATTAGGTCACTCAATGAATATTTTACTAAGTAATGATTACTGTTAGATGTTAAATAATAAAATACTTTGAAATTAATATGAATTTTGAAATTGAAAATTATCATGAAATTCCTAATATGTAATACAATTCAATTCAAATATAGCAAATTCTTAAATTCTTAATTGATATTATATAGCAAATTCTTAAAAGTGTTTGAAGATTATTACAAAACCTTTAAATACTTTAAAGAACCTAATGAATGAAGTAATACATAATTTAAAAAAATTATCTTCCAATAACAAAGCAAATTTAAAAAAAAAAAAAACAAGCATAAGTATACATAACAGGGGTCTGTCTAGGTTTTTCTGAGAGATACCTAATTTGCGAAAATTTAGACATAATTTGTGAAAATTAAAAATTATATTAAGAAATCAACACAAAAATGTGGATTTACAGTTTCTTATGGGATACAAAAATAAAATTTTGAGAAAAAGTATTTTGTGAAGCTATCATTTTTCCTAAAGTTGAATTTGTGAACGTACCGCTAAACGGTAGTAAATTTGGCCAGGACAGACCCCTGCATAATAAATATATTTATTTAAAAAAACAAAAAAAATTTACATTTTCTGAAATAATAATTCTTTAAGCTGTAAGGAGAAAAAAATACAGATATTTTAGAATGCTGTTTAAATGTTAAAAAAAAAAAATAGTACATAAGAGTTGATGATTATCAACGTATATACTTCGATAATTGTAATTATGTTTGTAATTTTAAGCTTATATTACAAAAATGTTATATCTGAAATTTTTGACAGTAAGTAGGATTTTATGACTTGCTTTTAATATGACAGTTCTATCCATATTTAAAATTATCACACATCAAAAACCTATTTTTAATTCAATTTCCAACCTTAGGGGGTTTCTGTACTTTTCTATTTTGCTGGTGCAGTCGAAGCAAAATCGCAAAATGCAAGTAAAATTAACAGTTTTTTATTCTTTTAAACTTTATTAGGTGAATGCTTTATTTTCTTGGAAAATAAACAGTATAAATAAATTAAATTGTTGAATTTACTTGCACTGGCGATTGATATTATATCAGCAAAATGGCATTTAAAGTCTGCTTTACATGTGAACAGAGATTTTAACTAATACTTTAGCATTATGAAATAGAAAAAAAGTTGAGTAAGATAATTAAAGTCAAGGCATTTAAATATTTGGGGAATTTCACAAATCCATTTAAAAGCTCAAGTATGGTTTTATACAAAAAAAGTTATTATTTCCATTAATAAAGTGTAGTTTTTACCTTAACTATTATAAAAGCATCAACTAGCAAGTAACCTATCAATTACCATGAGTCTCTTTATGTGTTAAAATCTCTATAATATTATAAACTACATTATATATAATATCCTCGTTACTATTATTTATTTTACTATTTTCATCATCATTAGTTTCAGTTAAAACACTTCCAGTTTCATCACTTTCGGAATTGTTTATTTTGTTGTCTGCTTTTATGTCCGCCGTATCATTTTTATCAGTATCTTTCAGTTCAGCACTTTTGGTATTAATATCTTGACTCTCGTTGTTAGTTTTTGATACCTTTCTTTTTTTCCCTTTCCTTCGATCAACATTGACATTTTTGGCTTTTATATTACGCTTCTTATTGTTAGTATTTTTCTTTTTCTTTCCATCTGTACTGACATCCAAACTGTGCGTCTTATGGTGTTTTCTTAGATTAGAAGGATGAGAGTAACATTTAGTACATAAATCGCATTTGAACGGACGCTCACCCGTGTGCACATATCGATGCAGTTTCAAATCGTAAAACTGAGAAAATCCTCTGTTACAGATGCTACATTCATATGGTTTATTACCCCTATGCTTTTGAGCATGAAATTGTAAGTTAGATAATGTTGAAAAACCTTTGTGGCAAACATCACATTTATAATTTTTATCAGTGTCTTCTGCAGGATTAACATCACTTTGTGTTGTTTCATCACCTTTACTATGTTCAATATCTCCAGAAATATTAAATGTCGCTTCATTATTACCTTCAGTTAAAGTTTCTTCGCTATTAGAAATGTCATTAGGATCATATATAGTATGAATATCATTCACGGGTAGGATTTCTTCACTTTCTGTTGGTTGGATATTTTTAGCTGCCCTACCTCTACGTGCTTTTCCAAAAGTCATCTCTCGATAATGGCTGGAGAGGTGTTTTCGTAAATTTGACGGATGTGAATAGGTTTTCGGACAATAGTCACATATAAAAGGCCTTTCACCAGTATGGACATATTGATGTAGTTTCAAGTCATAAGATTGAGTAAAACTTCTGGTACACACACCGCATTCATACGGTTTATCCCCCGTATGTATGCGGCTGTGTGTTTGCAAGTTAGATATACTAGAAAAGTTTTTAAAACACACCTCACATTGGTAGGCTTTTCGACTGGTGTGCATTAACACATGTCTCCGTAAATTAGAAGGGTCGGTAAATTTCATTGAACACATGGAACACTGGTAATTTCGCTCACCTGTGTGAGTCATGCAATGCCTGATTAAATTTGAAGCATTAGTAAATCTCTTATGGCACACTTCACATTGGAATGGTTTGTCATCATTATGTATTCTGAGATGTTTAGTTAAATTAGCCGTTCTACTGAATCGTTTGAAACAAATTTTACACTCCGGACGTTTATCTATTTCACTCATCTTGAAGAGTTAGGAGAGAAATCAAAAGAACAAAATGGTAAACGTTAGTCTTAAATAAAGCGATTTATTTTTTGGTTTTCGCAAAATAAAGTTTTTTTTTTAGCTCAACTAGAGTAAAGGAAACAAATTAAACACTATGTTCTCGTAATCAGAAAACTAAACACAAAATAGTGATTAATCATTCAATAAAAGAATAATTAAGATCGAACTGGGTCATTGTCCCGAACAAGAAAATTTCATAGGGTTCTTCGTCATGTTTACATTTGACCAGAGATGGGCTGCTAAATGCTTGGCAGCTAAATTAGCAGTGCTAATATTAATCAACAGTTAGCAACTGCTAACAGTTTCTTACGAACTGCTAATTTTTAGCACTACAATGATGCGTTGCTTAGCAGCAAGTGTCGTAGATGTAAGGAAGTGCAGATTTTATTTTTCCGATGGCAACTGAAAAACTGGTTTTTAGGTTTACCTTTTTTTTGTTTTCTATCTTATTATCAGCATCAAGAAAATATTTTTATTACCATTTTTTCATAGTAAGTGTTTATTTGTAATAGTTCTGCATCAGAATATAACAATATAATAAAATATGAAAATGGATAACAAATTGTATTTTTACTTTTAAAGTTAATAAAATTTTTTACTTAATTCAGCCCGCCACATACTCTGAGGCAGTCTACTGCTATGGAAACAAGAATCAAGCATTTCAAGGAGGGTAGCTTCACTTCACTCTCTAGGGCTAACACAGTAGGCTGAAGAAAAAGATTCCCTTTCTCTCGCCGAAACCTGTCCTATACAATGATCCCACACCCCTATTTGAAATAGTTATACCTCGTTACTATAGTCACCGAAACGGGTCCAGACAAAAGGCTAGGGGAGTACTTACTTTAGACAAACTGTAACTTAACCAAGTAGCACCTAATATTAGATGACATCAGGAAATCAGTAAAATCTAACATTATCTTGCACAACTTCTAATATTAGATAAATCGCTTCCGATATCATACCGAAAGATTAAAGAAAAAAAAAATTTTTTTTTTAAAATATTCAATTGTTTTCAAGACACTTTATCTAAGCACTATCTACTATAAAGATTTTCTAACCTTATATTTTATAAAATTTTATCGATGTAAATATAATATCTGACAAATCAAATTTTTTAAAATGTCGAAATGCCTACAAAAGTTGTAGAAGAAATTACACATCACAGTATTAGCGAAAAAAAAAATCCATGATAGATATTACGATTTCACAGCATAATAATTTTATTTAAAAACAAAACAAACACTATAAAATAAACTTTATCCGATTGTAAATGCAATGTATTACCTTTATTGTTTAAAATTAATAGTTCATTTTGTATAAAAAATTCCTTGAAGCTCTCTTACCTTTAAAAGAATTTAATAACGAATTAAATAATTAAATTGTTAGTTGAAAGATATATATATATATATATATATATATATATATATATATATATAATGCCTAAGGAAATTAGTTTAGAAGAAAAAGGGAAATTATAAGATTTTACTTGGGTTTTCAAATGAGGAAAAAAAAAAAAATTAATCAGTAAAAATAATTGAATTTGCAAGATTTTTCTTAACTTTTATTGAGGAGCACATCGATTTTGTATCACTCTTTGATAACTGTTCTTACTCTAATAATTATTAAATAAATTTTGTGCCCTCTTTCCCTGCCTTAAGGCCTGTTTTTATTCTTCAACTCGGCAACGAATATATATATATATATATATATATATATATATATATATATATATATATATATATATATATATATATATATATATATATATATATATATATATATATATATATATATATATATATATATTAAATCATCATAATATAGATATGCTCGTTCAAATTATTAGCAATTGTTTCCAAACTTTTTGAAATTGATATTTTTTTGAATTCCTGGAAATCAAAAGTAAATTTAAGTTGAAAGCAATGTTTAAAATTTTAACAAATTCCTAATTTTAAAGGGCACGAAAATTCATCCCTCTCGGAATTAAACTTTCTTAGGAGCATTTTTATATGCTCCTTTTCTATTTTCTTCTTGTTAAATTTTGGTACTCTTTTTTTCTGTAGGAACTTTCTTATTTCATCATTAGATGGCAGCTCTACATAAAAGTACAATCTACTAAAGCTCTGTCAGTTGTTTAGAATCGTAAAATTAAATTATCAAATTAATTAATAATATGTTTTAAGCTACGTTAAAACAGACTTCGAAATTAAGTAAAAAGTTTTATTAACTTTAAAAGTAAAAATACAATTTATTGTCCATTTTTATATTTTATTATCTTGTTATGTTCCACATCAGAACTATTATAACTAGTAATCTACTATTAAAAATGGAAATAAATTTTTTTTTTTTAAGTCAATAATTAGATAAACCGCATAAATAAGGTAAACCTAAAAACCGATTTTTTGTTGTCACCGATAGGATAAGACCATTACTTCCTTTTACAGGCTCCTTATATCTCCATCTATGACACTAGGTCACGGTTGTCTTCTTCTGTGAGTGCAAGTGCCCAATTATTATTACTATTTTTTTTTATTTTTAGATTCATATTGAATTTTGCATAATATCCTCTTATTAAATTGATTTTAAAATAAAAATATAGATTTATGCCTTGTTCAAAATGTTAATAATGCAGTTTTAATGACAAAAAAATAAATAAATAAAATCTATTTCTATTACTGGCAACAAAATAATTTACAAATAATTATGTCTGCTTCATATTTGTTTTCGTTCCGGGAAGAGAAATATTGTCTTAAAATCTGAATATGCTGAATTGAATTATCATTTGTCAAGCTTCAATTAATTTATAAACAATTAACAGGTTTGTAATTAACCATTAAGACGTGTTCATTATTAGGCTATGATTATAAGTATGATAATCTTTTCTGCAGTTTTTATTTTATTATGTTTATATCTTACAAATGTGCTTATTTTTATTAATATTATTTTTTCATCAGCTTTTTTAAACTAATAAGAATTTTTTTCCTATTAAATTCTAATAAGTGCATAATGTAATGAATATTCCATAATTATAATATTTTGCAATATATTCAAACATTAGTCACGGTGAAGTATATTAATTTAACTCTTCAATTATGAATTTATAATTAACAGTCAGTAATGTGGCATTTTATTTTTAAGCTGATATTTACCATATGTTCTGATATTACGGAATCAATTCTGGTTGAATTAAACATTTTCCTTAAACTTTTTTATTTCAAGAAAGTATTATATAACTGCACAGATTTTTACAAAGCTTAATTTATATTAGCTTAATATATGAATAAAGTGTTTTATTGCATCATGTTAGAAATGCACATTTCTTACTTGATATCTATAAATTTTATGTGATTCTTCATTAAATTAATGTCTCTTTTTATATGAATCAATATGCAGATCAATTGTCTGTTAATCGTTTAATTTTGCAAACACTTTAAAAGTGTTTTTTTTTTTTTTTTAAACCAAAAATCTGTGGTTAGCTAGTTAAAACTTTTTCATCTGTATTAATGCATTTACATTTTAAAAATCTTATGATTTTGGATGATAATTTTAAACAAAATGGTATTTTAACTTTTAATACTAAATGTTTCACCACCAAAAATATTTGTTTTCATTATCAAGAAAGCAGTATTTTATCTTAGATATGGGCATAAATGCCAACATATGTTTTTCACACACGCTTTCTATTACCACCTGGTGCCCAGTTACCTATGTTATGTCATAAAATGTGTTATAGTAACACATTTTTTTAGTAAGGAATGCTAAATTTTCCAAAATTTTATAAATTTTTTTTTTTTAAAAATAATGTGTAGAGGTCTACTAGAAACTTATGTTTTGAACTGCCTTTTGTTCAAAAATTTTTTCATTTTAAGTTTTCTAAAAGTGGTTTTTTCCAATTTATTTTAAATTCCTAACATAACTTTGTTAAATAAATTAATATTAGTTATGTTAGATAAATGATTACTTTAAATAGACCCTGTTATTCTGGGACGGTGAAGGAAGATTGTGGTGGTAAACCTTTGGCAGTTAACTATAGCAATTTATGTCAAATAAACCAAGAGATAATGTTAGAAACTCAAGTTTTGTACTGCCTTTTGTTCAAAATTCTTTTCATTTTAGGTTTTCTAAAAGTAAGATTTTTTCCAATTTATTCTAAATTTGTAACATAGCTTAATGTTAAATAAATATATAAATGTTGTAAAATATTAGTAAATTATTATTTTAAATTGACCCTCTTATCTGGGACGGAAAAGGTTATTTCAGGCTGTGAATATTTGACCGATTACTATGGCATTTTATTTTTAAACAAACCAAGAGATCATATTACACATGAAACTTATATGTTTTATCCAATTATAAAGAAACAGGCTACTTTTAAATACCAAGGGTCTGCCCAGACATTTCGTGAAGAGTCCGTTTTTGTAAAATTGTGAAAAAATTACTTGTAATTTGTGAATATAAAATAAATGTTAAGTCACATTCTTTCAACCAGGGTCTGCTTTTGTGAATTTATGCAAATAGGGTCCATTATTGCAAGAAAACTTTTTCAAGGAGTTTTTAAATTGTAAAGACATACAAGATTATGCTCAACACTGCAAAATTATAAATAAAAAAGTAAATTTTAAACAATAAACAGCAATTGCAGCTACTAAATTAGCGATGCAGCATATAAACATTTGGTACTGCTAAAAGCAGAATATTCATTTCGGACGAATAAAGGAAGAAGCTTCGACGGAAAACAAAATTTAATTCGTTTACATCTGTCTTTCTTCCCTCCCCCATTCCTGGAAGAGTTTATTTGATTAACAAAACAATAATGAAGATGAACAAATTTGTGAAGGGTCCGATTAAAAGATAAATTATTTTGTGAAGGGCCCGTTTTTAAGTTAAAATATTTTGTGAAGGGTCCGTTTTTATGAAAAGATATTTCGTGAAGGGTGTGTTAACAGATTAAAATTTCTTCTAAACAGACCCCTGAATACGTAAGATATACAGAAATAAATTTTACAACAAAAAAAAATATTTTCAATAATAAAACACTCCTAAATAGAGACTTTACTGTAAACTACTATCTGCACCACAATACTCCTAATGATAAATAACTGTAGAACTGTTGATTTTTCATTAATTTTTGCTTTTTACTCTTCAATCATTAATTTTTAATGCTTTCATTAATTGCTTTCATTTTTAATGCTTTCATTAATTTTTAATATTCTTTAATTTAATATCTATAATTTTAAAAGAAAAACATTTCTTAAAATCAACTTCTTCAGTGTTTTGCGTGCCCCTATATTTCTGTTTAAAATTTAAATTTTTTTTTTCTTTGATTGTTTCAAATGTGTTCATTAATTTTTAATACTCTTTAATTTTTAAAGAAAATCATTGCTTAAAATCAACTTCAGGGTTTTGCGTTGCATTTTATGTTACTGAATAAGACTAACTCAAAAATCAATGTGTCATCAGTCTATGTCAACAGTTTTTTCCTCTATTTTTCTGTTTAAAATTTTAATTTTTTTTTATTTTTGATTGTTTTAAGATTTCCAAACAAAATATATTAAACACGTTGCCTTAAAAATTCCATTTCATTTAAATGAAGTTGATTCTTTTATATTTCAGACTCTCGTGATTCATAATGGTGTATCAGTATGCTTCAAGTTTTCCCCATGCTGTCGTTGCTGATGATGATGTCCCTACTGATAATGATTCATATAAGTGTAGTGTTTTAAAGTCTAATCATTCGATACTAGTTTTATCTGGGAAATTTGAAGGAATTCCTGATAATTTGATGATAAATGTTGCTACCTGGTTGGTGAGTATATGATCAAAATTTATAAACTTGCGATAAACATAACCAGCTTGCTTTAAATTTAAATGTCATTATTTACTTATTGACATAATTTGTTGTTAAATTTATAAAATTTAATGTTCTTGTGGATTTATAAAATGCTGTGTGATTTTTTTTCTCTTTTTGATGTAAGACAAAACAATTATGAAAATAATTTAACCATGTGATTATAAACATAATAATAAACAATATAACTAAAGATGTTTGTGTTAGTATCATAAAATATAAATGTCATTCAAAGTTTTATAAAAATAAATCAATTCTGATGATCAATATAATGTAGATACTGTTACATTTTATATCTTCTGAAAAAAATTTGTAATTGAAGACTGTTTTGATCGCCATTTAATTCATCAAAGTCGAATTTTCTTTTTCTACTAAGACTTTCATGACTTGTGTATTCTTTTCAAATGCTTTCAAAATTCTGTTTTAATTCTCAAAACTTGAGAAATTCCAAATTGATTAGCTATTTCTGTTTGGGATTTTTTTAAAATTTATTGCTTCCAAGACTTCTATTTTTTCCCCAATGAACTCAAATCCTTCCTTTTTACGCTCATCAAGCAACCAAGTCAAAGTTATTCTCTGAAGTTGGCAATGATTAGTCTACGCTGTACACTAATGAGAAAGCTGGTTTTTGAAATTTTTTCTTAGCTAATATTGATAATAAGCGATGACTGGAAACAGCAGATAATCATTTGAAGGAGGAAATTTAAAATTAGTTTCATAAGTAATTATCTGGTTCCATTAAATTTTATCCATATAAGCAGTTTATTAGATTATCTGACATGCAATCAAGTGATGACGACTGTATGTCTATGTTTTTGGTGCATTTATTGTAAATTTTTTATTACTTGTGTTTCTGCAAAATGTTAAAATTTTCTTGAAAATTTTGTTCCCATTTTCCTCCAACAAACTTGCAACCCTAGTAATGATGTTTCTGTATTTGATACTTTATTAAATACAAGTTTTGATTAAAGTATCTGATTTTTTTCAATCGAATATAGGCAGAAATAGAAAGAAGTCAGATTCCTTAATTAAAATTTATTTAATTGATGAAAGTTTCAAATGAAGAAACATCATTACCTGGGCTGGAAGTTTGTTCCAGGAATCTTTTTAATGGATAAAAGAAAACTTGATATATGTACAATATTTTTTTTCATGCCAATGCTAATTTGTTTCATTATTTTTTTTTAGCTACTTTTAATAATTTTCACATTTTTAAGAAAAAGAGCTTGGGATTATGGAAGAATTGCATTGGTTCAAAAAAATGATCAAAGGTACACATTTCTCTTAGTATTTTTGAATTCTTCACCGTTGTGTATATGATGGTTTTTAAAGATTATGTAGTATGAGTAAATGATAGATTTGTGATGAAGATTGAAAAGTTTGAGGAGTTGTACTAAGTAGTCATTTAAGAAATAAGCGTTTTTAACATCACTAATATTTGCTTTTATAGCAAATGATGGTCATAGCTCTTCGAATCATTGCTATATTTTTGCTAATGTTTTTTTATTAAATATCTGTGTGAATATCAATAATTAATTAATAAATATAACTACTCTAATTATTGAATCTATTTATGAATTTTACTTCAATCATTGCTGTTTAATGGCAATACAGTGTAACGTCCCATATCCGGACGTCCCTTTTCCGGAAGGGTCGATTTCCCGGACACTTTTTAACAATCAAAATAAACAAACATTTCTTCATCTTCCCTTCACCTTTAAAAAAAAAAAAAAAAAAAAAAAACGAAGTCTTTTGACAGGTTTTTCCCCTTCTCAGCCCCATTCTTTCCTATGCAGCTGGCTAGTAAAAGAGGCATTTCCTGGAACCTTTTTAATGTTAAAGTGGAGGGGGAATCCCCTTTAGTCACACAAGAAAAAATAAAGAGAACCCAATTAGCATGCCACGCCTTTATGCTTGATTGATAGCCAATGATGGGAGAGAAAATAAGAATTTGTCACTACCCCGCCCTCAACTTGAATGACAAGTAAGGAGGAAATGAATTTTTCTTCTCCACCTACCCACCTTATTGAATGACGGGAATTTCCCCTTCTTGCTTGAATCGTTCTAGTTCAAAATGGTGGAGAGAGCAATTAATATTTTCATAACTGGGAATTTTTTTCGTTTTCTATATTTATTTTTAGAATAGCAATAATTATTTTTTTTCTAATATTTTGTTTATGATTGATTAGATATCATTATAATACTAAAACATTATTGCCCAAAAAATAATGTTTATTTATTTTCTGCTTCTTAGATTCAGATCATTTTAAGCTTTGTTTACCTTGGAGGTCAATTATACGGAAAAATCAAATATACGGACTTCGGAAAGTCCCGCCGATTCCGGATACGCGACTTTCCACTGTAATAAGAAATAACTTTTGTTATTGGATTTTTTTTTTTACACTTGATTGATGATTTGACTCTGTGAAGAGTTCGATTCTTAAAAATATTTAGCTGAATTTTCTCCACTATGCACGTGTTATTATTTTATGGTAAACAATTTAATAAAAAATTATAGTTTTCATACACTATAGTCTTCTTTTTTTAAAAATTCTTTGTTATCCTTATTAGTTTGAAATATTATAGCATTTATAAATATTTATTTTATTACTTTATTAATGAAATTGTATGCAGGTGGACACAATTATTTTATGGTGATGGTGCAGCAACATCGCATCATCTTAACAATGAAGAAGGTTCAATTGATTCTGTTGAGATAGCTCTGCATATGGATAAAGTATGTGTTACTGTTTAAAAATAAGTCAATTTAAATTTTGGTGTGTAACATAAATTTGTATATAAATGTATACTAATGTAATTTTTTTATGTTATTAATTTTTTCCACTTTTTCTGAGAAGAGAAGATTTACTCTTGATTTTGTATTAACTCCCTTTCACTAATCAAGGAATGGCTATTGTTCAGATTTCAATACAACTCATTTCTTCAAATAGGTGGAGATTTTACAAAGTGTTTTCCTTCCAGATAATGCCTTACTTATTGACTGAAAGTCACAGATATAACATACCTACCTGTTTTTATTCTATTCATGTTAAAACCTGATCATGAGTTATTTAGAACCACAGCATTGCATTAGCAAATCTAATGGTTTTATACTTTAGCCATATATGAAGTTGGACAATTTTATAAAAACTCTTCAATTTTCAAGTCTTAAGTGTGTTTGATTCTTAAATGAAAGAAAGTATATATTGAAGAAAATATATATAAATAAATCTGTATAGAATTATTTAAAAGTATTGTATGTATAATTTAAAATATTTGGTCCCCAAAATATTGTTAAAACGAGTTTTTACCGTATTAAGTTTTGGAAAAATTCAATTATTTTCTTAATTTTTTTTTATAAGTAACTTAAATAATTTATATACCGTATATTTTGCATTTCTTGTATTATAGCTTTTTTTTTTAATAATTTTTGAATTGATATCACAGTATCCCATATCCAGACGTCCGTTTACCAGAAACATCTGTTTTTCGAAAGTGTTTTTTACAATCAAAATAAATCTCATTGTCTTTTTCAAAACAATTTTTTTTAACAGCTACAATCTGTTAGAAAGATAATGATTTTTTTTCTTTCTTCCTGCTTTTCCCTTGCCTGATTATTTATTCTGCTTCAATAAGCACACTTAAAGTGTCGTTGAATAGCCTTGTGGCAGAATCGCGACGACACGGCAACAATGTCACAGAACGTTGCAGAGTTCTCGCAGAAAGAATTTTTCTTTAGAAAGTAAAAAATTTTGATTTTCTCTCTACAAAAGTTTTTGAAATTTTTTTTCTTGAAAATTATATTTAAAAGATGACTTTTTTGAGCATCGGAAGGGAAAGAAATGTACGTAATTTTTCGATTCTTATTTGTGAAAAATGAAGAATATTGAAGCAAAAAATTTCTTTTCTGCAGAAATTATTTTCCCCTTCCAAAGGGGAAGATATGATTAATTTTAGCATGAATGATTAATTTTAATGTGATTTTTTTTATTTTGGTTTTCTTTTCTTTCACGGATTTTATGATTTTTAATTATTTTTTTATGTGATGATCATTTACAAAATGCAAAAAACGAAATTATTAGTGTGTTTTCCTCTTACAAAATGTGACAATATCGCCCGAGATGATAAGAATTATAAAAAAATATTACATATTAATTTTAAAGAAAATACATACAATTTTATTATACCCAAATAGGCTTTTCTTTGTGAATACAACGTTTCTGTTAGTTTAAATTTAATTAATAACATATATATTAGTTATTATTAAAAGTATCTTGCAGAAAGATATTAGAGCTAGAGAGGTTTGTCGCAGAAAGCCCAAACAAATTCTGCCAGAGGGTTGAATAGGTGAAACTGGGGCAAGAAGAGTAAACTATAAATTCTAATGAAGCTTAATATTAATAGCGTTTGAAAAAAAACCCCAGCAGATAAGCTTTGTTTCTCTTTAAATTTTAAATGTTCTTATTAACAAAATCGGCTAAATTCTGTTTTAAAATAGAATAACACATGTTATGATGTTGTTACGTTAAAGACCTATTATTCGAAAAAATCTATTTTCTAGACTTGTTGAAGTCTAGACGATTCTTGATATGGAATTTGCATCGTAATTTATTTCTTTAAAAAAATGTTATTTTTTATAGGGAATATGTTCGTGGCTGAGAGCAATATTTGTGATAAAGTAAGCAAATTTTTGCCTAAATATTTGGAAAAATTTCAGTATTTTATAGGAAAATGTGTTAAACGGATTTGTATCTTTTTGCAGAGATGATCAGATATTAAAAAGAAATGGTCCAGATGCTCTTCAGTATTTGTCATTTCAAAGGCATATAATTGTTTACCTGGCAATTATCTGTGTAATTTGTCTTACTTTAGTTCTTCCGGTCAATTACCAAGGAGATTTAGGTGAGTAAAATCTATTTTTTTACAGATTCATATTTTTTCATTCTTTATTTCTTAATAATAATAATTAATTTTCATGTTTCCCAATAAAGATATTGATTTTAATGTTCAAAGATTATTTTTGCTTTGTGAATAGTAATTAAAAGTAAATCTCTATCTTTAAAATTATTTGATTCTTTGCAATAATTTTTTCAAAGTGTTAACTTTTGAACTTTTTTGTGGAAGGGAGTACTTGATCCCTGTGACAGAATGTCACGGGGGTCACCACCCGGCGACATTTTCACAGAATGTTATAGAATTCTTGCAGAAAGATTTCTCTTTTGAAAAGTAAAAAAAAAAATTCTTCTGAAATTTACATGTAATATTTGAATCATTCATTTAAGTAATCACTCTTTGACGTACAAATTACACTGATAGTATCGTAAATCGATGCATTGTTTCTATTGTATTTTCGGCAGTTATTGATTTTGATTTTCATGTGGATTTTAAATATCCCAATATATTTTAAACAAAATGAATTGCATTGGAGAATTTACTTTTTAAGGCAATAATTCTATCGAATTTTTGTCAGTTATTGCTATAGGTTTCTTCATAGTTTCCAATTCGCGTGATTTCGTCATCAATCTTTTTTTCGGCAATTACTACTACGGTTTTTATGATTTTTAATTTTTTTTTTATTGTGATGATTATTTACAAAATGCGAAAAAGGAAATAATTTGTGCACCCCTTTTCCCAACAACATGCGAGAATATCACCTATGATATTAGATTACAAGTTCAATTTAATAAATATATATATTTTTTTGTAAACACGGCACTTTTATTATTTTAAATAAATAACATATAGTTGGTTATTAAAAGTATCTTCCTGAAAGATATTATTGTCAGAGAGGTTTGTCGAGAGACAAATGCTAGAGAGTTTTCTGCCACAGGGTACTTGACGTAGCTTTTGTTGCTAAATAAATACTTTTGAGTGTCACCCACTTATGTGTTAAGACAATATTACGAAACTTATGCATTTCAATCACCAATTAAAGTCTCTAAGAGTACTGAGACATTTATAATGTAATGTGTATAAAAAAATTTCATTAGTTGCCTTCTGTCTCTGAAATAAAGAGCCTGTTTGGTATAAATTTAAAGAATTATAATTACTGAAGTGTTTAAACTTCAGAAGAATGATTAGCATTGTTAAAATGAATTTTTAATTATGAAGGTATTTACTAAACAAAATGGATAAAATTGACACAAAGAGTTAATAATAATAAAAAAAATGTGACCAAATGCAAGTTATATCAAACATAAGATATGTACCTATTTTTTGTTTTTGGCTATTCAGGATCGATATTTTTTTTCTAAGCTCTGATCATCAACAACTATTATATCTATTTTAACTGTCAACTATTAAAGTATTGTGTCTCAATCTCAAACATTTTCTAAATTCAATTGACGACCACAAATTTGACTTGAAGTAGGGTCTGACTAGTATACTATGTGAAAACCTGGTTTTTCTTTCTTATATTTTAGAAACTTGCTCTGTGTCAGTCAATTCCACGAAAAGCAGGCAGATGTTTGTTAATATTTTTTAAATTGTAGCAAAAGAATTTTTTTAGCGTAAACTGGAGATTTTTTTTTTAAATTTCATGAAAATACAATGAAAGAGTATTATATTACGTTTGTAATTGTATTTGTATGAGTGATTGCATTTTGTATGAATAGTTATGTTAAGCTAAATTTCTTTAGCTGTCATGTCTATCACAATTCCTTGCATTGTCTTTCACACCAGTAAATACTTTTTAAAAAAACTATTTACTGTAATTTTTTTAATTTTATTATTTCGCATCTTTGAATTAATTCTTGTTTTGCATTTCTGAACCTAAATTATGGACCATTTTAGTGCAATTGATCATATTGTTAAGACACTTGGTATCTATGTCTATCACATCATATTTTCTTTCCTTAATGTTTTAAATTATTTTTAATTGAGAAGTGTATAAATTACAACCCAGAAAAATTTGTAAAGATATATCTTAATGTTTAATAGTTAAAATTGGGCAAAAAAATGTTGACTGATGTCATGTCAATCACCATGGAATTGATCTGTTGACATTTTTGTGAAAATGTCAACAGAAATGTTTTGCTAAAACAGCAATCAAGGCCTGAATTAATCAATTAAAGGTTTTTCATCCTTCACTATAATGGATTTAGAACTTTATTTTTTTTAAGTATAAAATAATATATTTCAAGTATTTATAAAAAGAATTAATTTAAGTATTAATGAAAAGACTATATTTATTTATTAAAATCTGATTACAATGGTTTTTATGTTTTTTTTTTATCTTTCAAAAGTATTTTCATTTTTCTTTTAATGTACAGTTGATGAAGAGAGCAAATTTGGAAGAACTACTTTGAGCAATTTGGATCCTGCGTAAGTAGTGTCTTAATAATATTTCCTTATCTCTTATTTCTTTTTTCTGTTCTCAAAAATGATTTGAAATTTAAAATGAGTTTAATTTTTATAAATTAATTTGTGTTAAAAAAATATATTAAATAGTATATTAAAGTTACTTTTATATCTAAATATTTTATCATATTTAAAATGTGAAATAAAATATTGTTTACATTTTTTCAATAGTTCATCATACTTGTGGGTGCACGTAGGATGTTCCTTTCTTTTTTTATTACTGGGTATTTCAGTTATGAAGCATTTTTCTGCAAACTTGAAACTGAATGATAATGAAAGTTTTGTAAGTCTTTAATAGTTATTGTTTTTTATCAATTTATATTTTATTCATTATATAATTATTAGCTTTGTTTTGTTAGTTTGACTAAGAAGTCAATTCAGTCAAAAGTTTATGCCTTTTTATGCCCCTTTCACAAAGTTTAAACTTATAAAAGTCCCTCCAAAAAGTACAAATTTGTAAATTAAGAATAACCCTTTCACAAAATTCAAATTGGTATGAGACGTCCCTTCACGTAATTCAAACCTTTTAAAAATGACCCCTTTATAAAAATAAAATTTCAAAAAACTGCCTTGTCAAAAAATTTCATTGTGTAAAAGTATTAATAATTTTAGTATTTTATCAAATTACTGCATAGAGTGACTTATATTTTATAATAAATGTAAAATTTAGTAACTGCTGAAATTAAAACATTTTCTTGATTAAAAAATTTAAACAAGAAATATTTTTTTATAGAAATGGGACCCTAAAAGTAAAACCTTGATAAATCCTTACAAAATTGTATTTTCTCTGATGTATGTATTAATTGTATTTTCTCTGGTGTCTAATAAGTGACATATGTTAAGTTCATAAGCAATTTATTAGAAGTATTGAATTAATTAAAAAAACATGAATTATTAGAAATTTGTTTTATGCCAGAGTTATTTCCATTGATTTTGAATATAATAGTACCCTTTTCTGGCTAATCATAAATTAAATATCTTATTTTATGATAAAAAAATTTATGGATCTTGCTTTTATATAACTTTTTTTAGAAATTAAATTATTCTGAAACTTCCCTTGTTTAGATTAGCTCTTATTTGCTGATGCTAATCCCTTATTATAAGTTAATCCCTCATTATATGCTAATCCATATTATTTCCTGTGTTACAGGTTAATAGAACGTTAATGATATTTAATGTGCCTAAAGACCTCTGTGAAGAAAGTATTTTGCTACAACATTTTCAGTGAGTGTTCATAATATTATATATTTCATGAAAATAAATTAAAATGAAGAATGTTAAATTATTAAATATTCTGCTTTCTCCATTTAATAATTGGTCATTAAAATTGCAATAGTTGAAATTCTTTTCAAAATCTGTGAATACATAACCTTTTTATATTCGTTTGCATTCCCTGTTTTATTTTAACAGAAATCACAGATGATCATTGTAAATAAATTTTTCTTCAACTATCAAATTTTTTTCTAAATTGCAATCGCTTTGTCATTCTAAAAGGGCTTGCTTAAGATATACTAATTTTATTATTTACATAGTTATAACAACACATATATTACAATTAAAAATCATCTTAAATCATATTACAATTAAAAATATATTTTACAAATATATAAGTACAGTGCGTAAAAAAAAACAAAGAAAACCCACCCTGAACAACTTTTGATATAACAATCGGATCTTCAGATTCTAGAACTCAATCTTAATGGTTTGAGAGGATAGCCTCAAATAGGCTAATTAATAACTGCAGATGATATTTTAAGTTACAAAAGCGTACTTTCTCTGAATAAGTATACCTTTTTTTTCAATGAATTTGAATTTTTAATCCCCAAAATATAGGGGTTAGCCAAAATCTAGGAATTAAATAAAATAATAAAAAATGACAAATATTTACTAAAAGTTATTTTTTGCTTCGAATTACTTTTGGCTGAATGGATTTTATAATTGTGTGCAAACATTAATAAATTTGCTGAAAAAGTTTGCGAGGTATGGCAAAAGTAGTGAAAAGTAAAATTAGCATTAAGGGGTCTAAACTTTGAACCACTCTATTGACCAAACTATTGGAACTCTATTTCTCAGATTACAGCTACCTCCTTCATTTTGGGAGTCAGAAGTTCGAATTCATAAAAAAAGCTATGTTTATTCAGCGAAAGTACGTTTTTGTGCCTATTTTTATAACCTAAAATACACTTAAGGATTAGCATATTTGAAATCGCCCTTTCAAACTCTTAAGATTGAGTCTTAGATCAAAAGTTATTCAGGATGGTCCATTTTTTTATTGCGCATTGTACACATTATACTCTCATGAAGATGTAGTTAACCCAGTTAACTCTAAACATATTTTGTGAATTAAATCATAAATATTAACT
Source organism: Parasteatoda tepidariorum (assembly GCF_982258835.1). Taxonomy (NCBI): domain Eukaryota; kingdom Metazoa; phylum Arthropoda; class Arachnida; order Araneae; family Theridiidae; genus Parasteatoda; species Parasteatoda tepidariorum. The sequence goes on along the minus strand of NC_141759.1, from coordinate 20,803,678 downwards.
TTATAATATTAATGTTACTCTAAGGTATTTATGTCTAGGTGTGAAATCTTATTTTTATGGAATGGCAACAGCATATCAAGATTTCTTAAAAAATTTAATTTGTTATTTTTAAATTTATCTTTCATAAGTTAAATTATAAATGTTAACTTAAACCACTGAACAAATAAAAGTTTAAATTTTCTGCATTGCACGATGAGTTATTATCTCAAATTGTTATAGTAGAAATAATCTAACTGGACTGTATTTTTTTAAGTTTAAAAGTAAAATTCAATATTTTTTCAGGTAGAAATCCAATATAATATTAATGACACGAATACTTTTTTTTTCTACTTTTCTTTCTTTTTTGCAGTACTATGAGAATACTTTAAAATCTTTTTTTTTCTTTCTGAAATGGGCTGCCAGATTTTTTTTATAATCAATTATCGTATGAAATATGAGTAACATAGTAGTTTCAGTGCGTAAAATGATACTAATATGTTATTTTAATAGAGAGGCATATCAAGATTGCTCAGTGGAAAAGGTGAATTTGGCATACGATGTTAGAACACTGACAAAGTTAGATAGTGAAAGGTATGTAGGGTTCTATTGGCATAAAAGCGTTAATATATATATATATATATATATATATATATATACATATATATATATATATATATATAAGTTCAAAATGTAGAGGAAACAAGGGAAAAATTACAGAACAATGAGAGAAGGGGGAAAAATAATAATAAAAATAACAAGAAACCGGGAAAAAAAGCAATTCGAAAAAAAGGACAAAAATTTTTAAAAACTCCGGAAAATAAAAGATATAATCTCAGCTTACGCGATTATATCCACAAAAAAGAGTTATATCCACAAAAAAGAGTTTATTATTATTTTCCTCCTCTTCTTTCATTGTTCTGTAATTTTTTCCCTTGTTTTCTCTACATTTTGAACTTATTTTATGAGTTCTATTTACTTGCAGCTTATGCGCAATAAATGAAACTTATTGTTTTTCTTAATTTTCTTTGTGTTTTTTGTATTTATTTATTATGATGCTATATATATATATAGCATAATAAATAAATACAAAAAACACGAAGAAAATTAAGAAAAACAATAAGTTTAATTTATTGCTCATAATATTGCATATATATATATATATATATATATATATATATATATATATATATATATATATATTTATATATATATATATATATATATATATATATATATATATATATATATATATATGTATTTATAAATACCTACTTATGTTAAGGAAACTCCACACCAAACTAAAATAATTGAGTAATTCAGTTACTAAATAATACCATGCATTTTGACCCAATTTTAATTAATATTTTGTACTTAGAATAGTGGTTACTATTTTTTTATTTCACAAGAAGAAATTTATTAATGATTTGAAAAAGTTTTTCTTTTATTTATTTTATGTATAATAAAAGAGTTGAGCAATTTTAAACCAATTTTTATTTATTTACAGATATTTGGTAAGAAATAATTAATCCATTATTCAATATCAGTTATATTAATGGTCAGTTATATTAATAAAACAAGGTTTTTTTCATACTTTTCTTTGGATAGCGATTTTAAAGCAATTTTTGTTTACTCATAGACATTCGGCTCTCTTTTTTTTGTTTTTCGGCTTTAATATCTGTCTGTATAAAATATAAAAATATGTCTGTAATAAATTTGTCTGTAAATAAAACAATGATTTTCAGAGTTTCATTTTAATTTTCTTTGTGTATATTTTCAAAATATAAAAAAATTTAGTATCGAATTAACTAATATTATTTTTTTGTTGAAAAGAAAAATTATTTTTTTAACCATACAATTATATAGGTATTTAAAAATGATATACTTTTTATTTCATAATTATTGAGGAAAAAGCTGAAATAATTGATTTTGTATTTCTATTTTGCAACATTCAAAAATAATTTTTTTATTTATATATTTGTGTGTAGAAAAAGGGTCAGAAAACTCCCATTCAATTTTGATATAATTTTTTTTGTTATTTCCTATTATTAATTTTGATAAGTGATTGATCAATTATCCAATAATAGTTTTACCTTTGCTTAGAGTAGAGTTATTTTCAAAACTCTCCTAAAAGGACATTTAATAAAAAACCATGCAAATATTAAAAATTGCAGTGAAATTTAAAAAAAAAAATAATGAAAGAAAGTGTGCTATAATAAATGTCTATTTTTTCTTTTGCTACATTATTTTGTTGTTTCAGTTTATTATTATTTTAGTCTCTATAATTATCTATAATAAAATGAAGAGTTTGTCTGCCTGTCTCTCTTATAATTCCAGAACTGTATATTCTACCATCCTGAAATTTTGACAGTGGGTGAAAGCAGAAATTTCATCCCTGATTCTAAAAATTTTCAAAAATTTTAATTAGATTATTCGGTTATTTAAAAAGGGGAATTTTCTGAATGGTTTAAAATCAGCAATTGATAAAAATTCAGCTGCTGACGATTCTGTTTTTTTTTTCTTCTTATATTGTAAAGATGACATAATCAGTAATTTTTTTAGCTTATGGGTCTCATTAAAAATGAGGTTTATTGCATGTTCTTTAATACATAATTATTTCGTATTTGTCATGTCAGATAAACACAATGATCAACTTGAACATAATAGCATCGGCAGATTACATCAGAAAATTATTATTTCTATAACTATCTGGAACTAGATTTTTTATAGTTACGCTTTAAAAAGGTGTTTCTATAAAATTAAGTTATTTAAAATCAACATAATTTGAAATAAAAAAACAAGTTTGGTACTAAAAACCAAAATAAGTGGAAAAATAGTATTGATTCATTTTGATGAATAATAAAACTATATTATTGATGCCACTTATGCTTGATTAGTTTAAATAATATGTACTAATTGAAATAAAAAAATAAGCTATGTAACAAAAAAAACAGAATTTATGGAGACTCAGTGCAAAGTTATTTATTAAGAAATTGCCTTACAAATATTCAGGCCAATGTTTAATCAGTTTTGGTAGTAGTTACTAATTGAAGTAAAAAAATATGCTATGAACTAAAGAAAATCAGTCGTTTAGCACATTCGCTGCCACTAAAAATGATATTTCCATCCTCAGAAGCCGGAGCATGTAACTTACAGAGATGCCAACTGCTCCGGACACGCCAAAATAATTTAAAAAACTACAATTTAAAATTTGCAAACATTTGAATAATTTTGTTAATTTTTAAAAGGTTCAACATGTCATAATTGTAATGAAGTGATGAATATATAAGCCTACAAATTATTTAGAAATAGTGGTGGATAAAAATTGACTAAATTGAATTTATTAAAACAAAGAATCACAATTGATAAACTACCACTTTAAATTATTTATAACTATATTTGCTGTCCGGAGCAAGTTGGCATCTCTAAACTTATCATAGTCGATCGACGCACCTGCGCGTCGTCGGCATACCAGGGGGGGCCGCTCTGAAGCGCTAGCGCGCCAGTGGCAGTGAACGTTTTAAGAGATCGTATAAAAAATAGTTAAATTGTTATTGATGCCAATAATGAATTACTTTTAATAATTGAAACAAAAAAGACATGTTCTAAAAGGCAAAATTAATAGAGATATGGTTCGAATTTGTTTAGGAGAAGGGCACAAAATCACCATACCATTTTTGATGCTAGTACTTAGTTAATTTTGATAATAGTTATTGCTTAAATAAATATTAAAAAAAACTGTGTTTAAAAATAAAATGAATGAAAAAATCCTACTAATTTGTTTAAAAGAAACATAAAAAAATTGCCTAATTATTATTGAGGCTAATGATGCTAAATTAGTTTTGGTATGTGATAGGTACTAATTGAAATAACTGTGTACAATAAAGCAAAATTAATTTAGCAATGGAACTATTTTGATTTGGATAAACATAAAAATTTGCCATACTTTTAAAGATGCACATAATGCTTAGTTAATTTTGGTAATATGCACTTCTGGTATTATGGTAATTGGTGTTGTTTAGTAGGTATAAAATATACCCATTGACGTAAAATGTGTAATATTGGCATATTTGGTACCTATTAAAATTGCATCCATGGTGTGCTGTTTTAATTTAAATACTATGGAAAAAGGTTTTTATGGTCCTTTGAAAGGAGTAAGCACCGGAATAAATGGCTTGATTGTGGTACTTTTTTTCTATTAAGAGTAGGCCTGGAGCAACAATTTCATGTTAAATTATACTGAATATGGTTAATCCTTATTTTGAAGGGATTAACTACTAAAATATGTTTTGCTTAATCAAATAACGTTAAACTACAGGAAAGACAAAATATAATAATTGATTAAAAAAATGAGAAGAGTGGAATTATTTTAACTTTATCAATTGTGTTGGTACATTTCTTTCAGTTTAGTGTATGATTTTGTAATGTTTTCAGTACGGATATATTGATTACTTTCTTTCTTTCCCATCCAGTAGGTAGAATAGGTATTCAGCTAGTGAGTTATATGTTAAGTTTAGCTGTTTGTTGAACTAGCAATGTACACATGTAAAAAAAGAACTCTAAATAAGTATAAAAACAATGTAAGATTTTTTTTTGTGTAAAATGATTTCACTTACCTTTTTATTTATTTTTTCATGATTTGGGTTAATAAATGTTGGGTTAATAAATGTTGAGACTTTTTATACTTTACCCACATGCTTTCCAGTATATTGTGATTTTATGAACTTAAATATTTATCATTTATATATCCTTATACAACCATACTTTATTTTCTGATGTAAGCATACTCTCATATTTTGTGCAGTTTCTGGAAAATTGGAAATAAAATAATAAATTGTAATTTTATTCGTATGATTAATGTATTTTCAGAGAAACATCTACTCATGCAAGAATATATTGTGAAAATATTTTAAAAGAGACTGGTATCAGACCTAGGATGAGACCTCATTATTGTGGTCATATTTGCGTTTGTTCTAGATGTGAACAAGTAAGGATATTTATTTTAATCAATCTCATTTTAACCAAAACTCAGTTTTGTAAAATTGTATGATTCAATATTTTTGTCATATTAATGGAAAATATTAATAAACAATATTTTTTTTCATTATCTAAAATACCATAATGATATTTATTTAGTGGTAATTTTATTTATTTTTAGTGTCTATTTAATTTTATTTAGTGTTGTCAAAAATCAAAATAGTGTTTATTTTCTAGATATTTAAATCTGACATTTTTCATTTGGTATTAAATATGATTCATTATAAAATTAGGAAGAAAAATGTGAATTTTTTCAATGCATGCGCAATATAAAAATGCTTTAAACTCTCATATCTTGCACCATTTTTAATGCATTTCTTATATTTTGAAATGATAATTTTGTTGCATATTAAAAATTCCTCCAAATTTTTTTTAAAAATTTTTATTGAATATTTTCAAAATCATAGCAAAAAAAATAAAATAAATAAAACCTTATGACAGAAATTAGTTTTTTTTAAATGAAAATGTCCATATCTCCATCTATATTTAAGCTAACTAATTTGTTTATTTTATTTTTCTTCTTTATTCTTTCATTTATTAGCAAATAAGTAAGTCAAACCTTCCCAATTTAATGTTCTTACCTTATTAATAATCAGTTACACTGCAATCAGTGTTTCCTGAAATTCCTTGCAATGTTGTTGTTGTCTAAATTTTTTATTGAATAATCAAATAATTTTTAGACACATACTATGTAGCTTGCAATCATAATACCAAACCGTCTACTATTGATCTAATAATAATAGAAGTTATGACTGAACTCCACACTTAATATCTTTAAAGATGTTTAGTTTTCTTTAAATGTAGTTAATAAATTAATGTTAAATAATGAATTTGTTGTAGGATTATAAACTTACATTAGTCTTAGAAATGGGACCAATGTCAGTAAAGTTCAATCATTTCAGTTAATAACTAACTGGGTTTCTTAAAAAAATATTTTCCATTAACATAACAATTGATTCTTTATTGTTAATGTATTTTAAAGTTGAATTTTAGATTTTCCACTTGCTTTTTTCCTCCAATTTTACATAACACAATGTAAATTTTATGTTTATATATTTAATTTTAAAAGCATTTTATTATTAATTATTCACATTTCAATATTGTTCTTGCAATTTGTTTTGTATTTTTCTACCTTTGTGTTTTTATTTTAAATTACCTTCGGACGCAGTTAAAACTATTTATTTATAATTTTAGAAACGTAGTTAAATCTTTGTTTTTATTTGACAGTTTAAATTTTTTCTTCAGAAAACTATTATCTATAAATTGGATATTTAAATATATATATCTATATTTTTTTCTTAGGAAGTTTTATTGAATATTTCTGTATTGTAAACTAACAATTTGTGGTAAAACTGTCTGTAAATAAAACTTTTTATTTTTGTTTTATATTTGTTTATTTACAACCAAGTTTATTTTTTATAAGATATCAATATGTAAGATTTTTTATATATAAGTTTAATACATTTTTATATATGTTTTTGATCTTTTAATGTACAATGTAATTTTTAGGTTGATGCCCTAGACTACTATACGGAGGAAGAACATGCTTTAGCCACAGCTGTTGATCGTCAAAGATCAGTTTCTTTGTTAAAGCCTGTTGGATTGGCATTTGTCACATTAAAAACCGAAGAGATGGCAGAGAGGTGATGATGAGTTTAAAATAATATACTTCATTAATTTTATTTTTTTAACTATAATTAAAAAAAAAAAACATTTTTAGTTGTCACATATATTTTTATACTTCAATGTTAAAGAATTGTTATGAGTCATGAATATAATGAGTTTGAAGGAAATGTTTGTAATGTATGAAAATTATGTGTTTTTAATCCTTATAGTCAAATGTTTTTTGTAAAAAAATTGGTATGCATAATTTGTGCATTATCAATTTAAAGACTGCATGATCACAACAAATAGGAGTTAATAAAAATGAAGTTGACAGTTGAGTAGTAATAAGGACAAAACTGAGTATGAGTTTACCATTATTTTATGTTCCTTGAAAAGTAGTTACAAATGAAATTCTCTTAAAAATGTATTTTTTAACTTTTGTTTTTATTTAAAGGATTTATAAGGATTATCAAAAGCATTGTCAGTGCACTGTAAGCCCTTCATCATCTAGTTATTCTCGTCAGTTGAACCCTTACAATTGGACGGTCGATTTTGCTTACCCACCTGAAGATATATTTTGGTTTGTTGAGATCGTACTAAATCTGTGTCACCAATTAGTTTTTATATTGCGTCGTAATAAAAGAAAGTAATTTTAACTTTTTTTTCATTACAGGGAAAATTTAAGTGTCAGCAAGAGCCTTTGGTATACACGAGCTTTTACGACAAATTTTGCCTTGTTTATTCTTTTCTTTTTCTTGACAACTCCCACTATCGTCCTTAGCTATTTAGATATTTTATACACACCCGCTGCTAAGAAATTAGTGAGAGAAGTGAGTAATATTTCAATTTAGTTTTGTTGCATTTTTTTTAAAATAAAGAATAGGTATTATTACATTTTCTGAATTTCTCTATACTGTAAACTTTTAATACTTTAATGATGTTCCTACTAATTTTAATACTTGCTTTAAAAGTTGATTTTTTTAAAAATAATCAATAATTATGAATAGAATACTTTTTTTTATGTTTTTACTTAGCGGCCCCAAAGAGTCTTGTCCTGGGGGCTGTAAAACCTATGTCCAGCCTTGGTCATACTGTGTTAGCTTAAATCTTTAACATTTGTTCTCAAACTTAATTCAAGATGAGACATTGAAGCTTTCTTGCACTATATATTCCCCTCTCTATATTGTTCAATGAAAGAACGATGATTGACAGTGAAATTTTAAGCAAATGTGCTTTTATATGTCTGCAATTGAAAGTTTAAATTATAAGTGTGTATATTATTATGTATAGCTGGTATTTATTGATAATATGTTTTGTAATTGAACATCTCACCAATATTATGACTGCAACAGTCAGTTATTAATTTTTTAAAAAAATTATTTGTAAATATTAATAAAAATTGTGTAAGTTTAGAATTGCTTGAAGTTATATGCATTTATACATGTAACTGCAAATATGTTGACTGTAGATTATAGTATACATACAGACTACTTGCCATATTGATTGATTCTATGATGGTCTGCAAATATGACTATTTGTCAATGATAGAATTGTTCTTAAGATAATATAAGAATCTAAGTCTATGCTATGTCAAAAATTTAAAATTTTGAAATTAGCTTATTAACTAAGATGATAATATTATCTTACTGCTTGTGTTTAAAATTTGAATCTATATTTTTTTAGACTCCTGTAATCAAAGACTTCTTCTCAACTTTGATGCTCTTGTTGTTTTCTTCTTTATTACCTGTAATTGTGTCATTCTCTGATAGATTTATGCCCCACTGGACAAGGTAAGACAATTTAAGTTTTTTTTTTTCATCCTAATTATATGCAAACAAACAATAATATTATTTGCACTATATTATAAATTTGTACACTTATAAACATATCATTTACCATAATTGTACAGTGCAAAGATAAACAGCTATTCTTAGAAATATCAGTTTTTATTATGCCCCAAATCTTGTTTTATTCAACTATTACTTAACTCTTTAAACATAATTTTTTCCTTTAATCACGCTTCCAAATTCCAAAAATATATTAAACATCCATTTAAAATGCTATCATTTCATTTACGCATGCATAGCTCTATGATCATTTGCTTTCATTCAAGTTCTAGAAGTTCAATTTAAAAAAAAAATAATAATTTCTTGGGTGAGTTTTGATATGATTGGATTTCTAAAGTATACTCTAATGTTCAAGAGAATAAAAAATGCAATCATTTTTATTAAAAGTTCATTTTGTGAGAAAATTAAGTATTTCTAGCAGGAATTGGAAATTTTTTTTGTGATGTTTTAGCTTCTCATTTATGGCTGTATTTTATCATTTTATTGCATTTTGTGTATCCGTTTACTATTACAGTACAAACTTTATCCATTGTTTGCGCATCTTTCTTTATCCCATACGTAGAATCTTATTTTCAACTTTTGCTTACAGTTGGTGTAAAATGTTGAGCAAAATGACAGCCTTCACCATGCAAGCATGCCGTAAGCAAAAAATAAAGAGGTCCCTTTGAAAATGTTATTTTAACATTAACTCTTAATATTATAAACATTAAACTGTTTCAAAAACAGATATCCATGTTTAATGCTCAAAAAATTAAGTGCATTTTGTTTTGAAGAAATATTTTGCTTTAATTGTGACTTTTGAGTGCTTGTGCACATTGAGAGGAGATGGCAGCATAAAGAGTTTAAGATGAGTAAAAAAGATGGGATCACCAGCTTCTCTTTTGTTTGTTCTAAATGCAACTTGGAACATAAACGTACATTTTGAAAAGATAAGAGTTAGTAATATTGTGCATCACTCTTGGATTAGGCAACGTGTTTTTCTCGATGTTTCGTCAATTGATGAAAAAGTTTTTTTTCTAGTAAAGAAGAAATGATGGAAAATACTGACCAAATCACAAAGAAGCAGTTAAAGAATTTATGTGTATGGGGAACTTTAACTTTTTATATTTATCAGAATTAACTGAAAAAAGGCAATATGAAAACATCATAAATGTCGTCAGTAATCAGTATATTGTTTGCTTAAAGAAGAAAATGTGTTCATGTGAAAATTTCTCAATATTTTAAAGAAATAAATTATTTCTTACTTTATTTTTCTTCCTAATTTTTTGACAAAAAGTATATGATTTTTTTACTTTAATTTTCTATATTGCATCATTTTTATTTTTAATTTATTATTACCATACATATTTGTATGCATGAAATATGCACAATATTTGATCTTTTTACATCTATAGTTTAGAACGAATGACCTTATAAAAAATTACAGATCTTACTATGTTGATTATTAAGCTTCATAACCAAAAAAATATTCTGATCACTAATTTTTTTTATTTGAAAATTTTTTTTTTTAGATCTTCACGTAACCACTCAAAAATGTTGCGGACATTTATTTTTCTTCTTTTTATGGTTGTAATCCTTCCTCTACTGCAATTAACAAGGTAAATATAATTGTGCTTATTTATCATAATATATTATTATTTAACTAATGCATTGTTAATATAACAGTATTACTTACCCAGTTTCATTATAGCTATTAAAAAAAAGTTTTGAATTTTTTGTATATATATTTTAAAATTCTTAATCTGATTGATAAACTAAGACTTTGAAACTTAATTATTTTCTAAATTATTTACGATTGCGTACTTTAGAAAATAACTTACCGCAACATCACTTATGATTCCTGAAATTTGAGTCAAGTGGTATGATATTTGATTTTGTTTGTAAAGAATTGAGTTGTTTGGAAAGTAATTTTTTTTTTGAGAATGAAAGATGATTTTATTTTATGAAGAACAAATATTCTTGTGAATTATTGTCCATTCTGGTCCAATTTCCTTTTGTTGTCTTTCTGGCAGTAGAAAGATTATACACTCATAAAATTTTTGTTCTTTTTGAGCAAAAAAACTGATCCAGATGATTTTTAACCTCCTCATTTGAATCAATATTTTAATGTCTAAAAACTTTTTGTTGAACAGATAAAATAAAAATCAGAATGTTTTAGATCTGGAGAATATGGTGGGTGTATAGTGATTGTATGAGTGTATAGTATATCTCATTCAAGCTGTAAACTTGTTGCAGATCTTGCATTATCTTGGGTGGAACACTACACCTTTTCTCTTGATCAATTCTGGCCGTTCCTGTTTTGTGAATCACTCAATTTGTCCAGTACACTTTACAATTGATTTTTGTGTTACCCAGTAGAAACTAAAAAAAAAAGGTTCTTTTGAAATTCCGCCAAACAAAAAACATTGCCTTTTCTGATGGCTTTGAGTCGGTTAATCTTTTTATGCTCCTTGATCTCTTGCATTTAACATTGGTGTAAGCAATCCATTTCTTGTCTCCAATGGTAATGCAATGTACTTAAAAAATATATTATTTTCTTGATGTTTGAGAATCAAATCACGTCAACACGATAACACAAATTTCTTATATAAGAAGAATCTATGTGGGATTAAACCTGGGCATTTCAAATGATAATGAACTGTTGAATTCCATAGATTTTTTCTCTCAGCAATCTTGCGTATTGTTTTTCTCCGGCAATCAATGTTTTTATGTGCATTAGCTTTAATTGCACTTCTGTAGTGCATTTTCAACATTAAAGTTTTGCAGTTTCAACATTAAAGTTGTTTGAAATTTTGCATCTTCTTTACATTGTATTATTTATTTCTTGATAGTAAAAAAAAGTAAAAAGTGCTGGAAATGCAGCTTTTCACTCCATATTTGAATGGGAATCAACTAACTATTGCATAAAATTAATTTACTAGTTAAAATAAATTAATAATTAACTTTTTCTCAAGCAAGTCATGCTATAACAGCTACTAAAATATAGAATGATTATACAGTCATTATATATTGCATTTATTAATACATACATATTATACATATGATTAAGTGTAAAGTTGGCTTTTAAAAAATACATTTAAGTCCCCTGTTGAGAAAAATGTAAAAATGAAATTGAAAAAATAAAATTCTGAACAACCAAATATTAATTTAGGAATTGTTTTCATACATCAGTTTATTGTTCTTAGTTTTCTTGCAGAATTCTCTTTCTGAAGGATTTTTGAAGACTGATCACTCATTACATCTAGATTTTGCTAAAATTTGAATAAATTTGAATTGTCAGTAAATTTAGGGTGATTACCTGTTTTTAAAAATTGGCAAGCTTGTGAATTGTTTTTCCTTCAATGATAGTGTACCGAAATAAAAGTGCCAATCATTTTACATGTTTGATGAAATAATTGCAAGTCTGCATGTGCGTTTACTGAGCTGGGTTTGGTGAGATTCTTGCATTCTCATGTGCAATTCTCATGTTCAATCTATTTTGCAAAATAGTCTCAGTTTCAGGCTTCTTATTCCACCCTCTGAAATCGAACCGAAAAATCTCTCAATGTTTTTTGGATGTCTAATATAATCTAGAAAAGAGTACTTTGTCAGAAATTAGTTATTTTATCATGATCATGCAGTTTTTGAAAAATTATTTTGCATTTTGTTAATGTATATAGTGCTTAAAAATATTTTTTGAGTGCTTAAAATATACTTAAACAGTGCTTTTTTGGAACATTTGGCTATGCGCCTTGTTATATGTATTATTGTCCTCAGTATTATTATATCTTCAATTTTCAATGATAGAAATCTAATTATTACTTTCAAAATCTTGCTGCTCAAATCAATGAGCTAAACATTATTTTAATAACAAAATTTGGGGAAATTCTTATATGAATACCTTGTGTTTTATATTTAATAATTGATAGGGTACTAAAAAATGTATTAAAAACAAAATTGGGGGAAATTTTGTTATCACTATCCAATGTATTAATATATCTTGAATTTTCAATAATAACGTAATTAATATTAAAATCTTACTTCTAAATATTAGGATATGTGCTCAGGTGGAGCAGATAGTTTTGGCATTGAACAAACAACTGGTGGAGAACCAGGATGTCATGAGTTTGATTCTGGCAGCTGATAAAACGATGGGCTTGCATTTGCATGTTAAATTTGTCGTAACTGAAAGTTCTCTTGTTGGTTTTGGTGTGGAAGTTTCGAGGAAGAGGTGTTATTCTTCCGCTGCCCAGATTGCTTGCCCAGTTCCAAAATTATTTTGCATTTATACCATAGTTTTTAGGAGATAGAGCAGTGGAAAACGAGGCTATGCGCTTCATGGTACACAGAGTATGAGTTTTTAGAAAATTGGGTGAATCCCCGTTTATTACAGTTAAGAATTAATAAATTTATGTATTATGGTAGCTTTAATATTTTATGGCTTTTAAATATTAATGTTCTATTTTCAAATTTAGTGTGAAAGCATTACTGGAATGGAGTATCAGGAAAGGAGAAACATACCGTTGGCAGTAAATATTTTTCTTATCAATTTATTTATTTTTATTTTAAAATCTTTCACTGAATAATTCCTTTTCTGAATAAATCTTTCACTGAATAACTTTATAATTCCTAGGTGTGTATTTTTGTCTGGCAATGGAGCTTTTTTTGTGAATTATGTTATAACAGCGAGTTTCATTGGAACAGCCCTGGACCTCATTCGATTCCCTGAGCTCTTTATGTATGCATTTTACATTTGTTTCTCACGTTCTCGGGCAGAACAAGCTGGTTTACGAAAAGCAAGTTATATTCTTACTATTTCTTACTTAAAATATCAAACAAACTAGATAAAAAATAAGAAGGAAATAATAAACAGTTGATTTGAAATATTTCTGATGAATTTTCATGTATAACTTTGGTTTAAATATGTAATGAGTGCAAGTCAAATACAACTAAAACCAAATTAATCACTATTTAGATTATTTTTTATCCTTCTGAAACCTGAGCTTTAGTTGTTATTATATTTGTTTATAAATTGCTTAACTGTAGAAAATAAGTCTCATAAAGTGAAGAAAAACTATTTTTTGTTTGAAATTTGTTTTAAAATAATTAAAAGAAAAAACTAAGAAAATTTTAACCTTACTTAAATTTAACATTTAATTAAAATTTAAATTTTAAATTAAAATTTTTTTCTTTATGACATTTTAAAACTTTGTAAATGTGTACAGAAAAAAAATTAAATAATTTTTTTTTCTCGTGTTATTTCTTAAAAACACCCATTCACTATAGGGGATATATAAACTAAGTAACTTCAAGTCCAATAATGTTGTTCAATAAAACAGAAACAAAAAAAACTATAAAATCTGTGGTCTAAGTGTTAATAAATGTGTGTTGAAAAGTTTTCCAACTTTGAAAAAGAAAAAAGATCTTATTACTAATTATTAAAGTGTATATTTATTTTGATTTTAGATGCTTTTGGCTTTTTCTCGTTTATTTTAAAAGTTGTATCTAAGATTGTTTTATATAAATATCTTATTTAATCATTATTTTTAGTTAAATATGAGAATAATTGATCATTATATAAGATCATTATGTAATTACTGCATTTATTAAATGTAACATTAGTGTAACTCATTTAAAAGAATGCTAGTTGCCCTTTTTTTATTTTTAATTAGTAATAATTTTACTTGTAAAAGTTTCAAATTTTAATATTTTTGATTATGTAATATGATATATTCTGTCATAAAACTGTCACATATTATAACTTCATAGGAAAATAGTTCTATATAAGTTAGATTTGTGAATTAATTATTTTTTCTTTTTGTTTATTAGGCCATATTGTGGGAGTTTGAGTTTGGAGTGCAGTATGCCTATTATCTTTTGATATTTTCAGTGGTAATCATTTACAGTGTTTTGTGCCCCCTTATAACACCATTCGGTAAGTGATATAAATTTCTTTAACTAATTGACATAATTTTGTTTATATTTGTTCACTTTTTCTTTATAAACAGGGTGAGTAGCGTTTTTAAAAGGTGCTCATTTTTGATTTATGTTTTTTAAAGGCCCTTAAAGGTGCTTTTTTATTAGAGGTTAGTAAAAAGTGCTTAATTTTCTATTTTTTAAAAAGAGATTTTTTCTTTGCTGTATTGTTTGTCATTCTAAATTACAAAAATGCACAATTTTTTCTGTTATATTTTTCAGAAATTAGTTATTTTATCATGATTATGTAAAGTTTTTGAAAATGTTTCTAAATTTTATTGATTTTATGTTTATAAATTAAGAACTTTAAACAATAATTTTATTTTAAATGGAAAAATTTTCACAAGAAATTTATTTTTTTTTTATATTTCTTTTTTGTTTCACTGTATTTTAATATTGATGTTGAAGCATTCTAACTGGATGCTTTGCAAGAAGATACTTTTGGATTAATTATCGTTGAAAAGAAGTTGTGTTCTGTAAAATGTAGAGCTTATTAGTTGGCAAATTTGACTGGTTCCATTTGAAAGTAATTTGCTTGAAATACAATTTTATTTAAAGCTTCTAATGTTTGTCCCCCCCCCCCAACTTTTTAAAAAAAATTATGAATCCGATATAAATTTTGAATTCCACAAATGCAGTGATAGTATTTCTTTTTTATTGTCAAATAAAACTAGAAAAGTTTTATAATCACAATATTAGACTATGTTGTAAATGTTTAAAACATTATTATAAAACAATGTAGTTAAATTTTTCTTAAACCCAATCCAGTTCTTGTAGTACTGGTGTTAAGAGATGACCATTAGCACCAGTACTACAAGAATCTGAAGTTATCAATTACTGAAGTTATCAAAATTGATTGTTCAAAATATGTAATTAAATATATCTCAAACAGTATCAAAAAACTTGTGTAATTACTAGAAACAATACTTAAACGTATAGTCAACACAATTTGTGATAGTTACTCAAATTTTTGTTATCTCAAAATTAACATTTAAAGAAATCTAGTTATAACCAACTTTTTTTTCAAACAATTTTTTTTAATTCCAGATTTATAATGGCATCAATTATTAGATGATTCAGTTTTTTACCATCATTATGTCAGCAAAAGTCTAAATGTTACAAATATTTTCTAGAACATACCTTTTTATTCTATAGCTATTATGATTATTCTTGTTCTTTTCAATATTTTCATCACCTACCTCTACTTTGTGGAGCTTTGCGTTATGAAAAGCTTCTAAATTTACATTTTCATCCATGTAAGATGTGGATTATTTGTAACACATAGAATTAAGCTGCCAAATTGTACCTATAATTGATTTTGGTATGAACGCTTAAAAATGTTTCTTCTGTGAAGACTGTAATATGATGAACGATGAGGGAAAGTTATGTTTTAGATAATGAAATAATTAAATTTATAGGAAGATGCCAATGAAAAACTTAAAAAAAAGTTAGCTGAGATTCTATATAAAATAAAATTCATGCTAGCCATGTGTGATTGTTATTTTATAATCACTGTTCAGAGGTTTCACCTAATATAAGGCATGTTTGCTTCAGTGGCGCAGTTGTTTAAGACATCACTTACACTATTGGTGGAGAACTGGAAATCATGAATTTAATCCTGGCGGCTAATAAAACAATAGGCATGTATACTCAAAGTGCACATTAAATATGTGAGATTGACCAACTCGGGTGCTTTGCATCCCATCTTATTGGGGTCAAGGTTATGCGGCATTCCTACCATGGCTGTTAAATAATGCCATGGTTTTGTAATATATTTGATTCCATAAATATTTAGCCATAGTGGTTTTTATTGATGAAAATGGTTATTAAGAGAGTTATAACAGTAAAACAAATCAAATTGAATCAATTACAAATCTCTCTTTCTCTCTCAGTCCTCTAGTTGGTTGTGGGATATTGAAGTTTGAAGAGAGGGGTACCATGACTGGCACTTTTCACATTATCTGGTGGTGGTCAAAATTATGTGGCATTCCTACCTTGGCCATTAAATCATGCAGTGGTTGTATAATATATTTGATTTTATATATCTAAAACTGTTTCTTAGAGGTTTCTGTTGATTAAGATATTCAATAAAAGAGGCTTAGCTATAAAACAAATCATATTGAATCAATTACAAATCTTTTTAAACTCTTTCATGTCCATCATTTTTTTTTTGTGTGTTGTGTGGTTATATAAAAATTATTAGCTGTTTGTTCATATAATATTAAATATGATAAATATTTGTTTTTATAGGTTTGGTGTATGTTTGTTTGAAACATTTTATTGATCGCTACAATATATTTTATGTGTATGGCCCATCTAAAATAAGTAGAAATATCCATGCAACAGCCATCAATTGTGTCGTAATGTCTATAATTCTGATGCAGATGTGTATTTTCTTCTTTCTTTACCTACGAAATGGTAATATATCACTTATTTTTTGCTTTACTATTTCATTTCGATTCCCTTTTCCCCCTTTTATCTTTCAACTGATATCAATTCTTTCTTTGTCATATTTAACTTAAGGGTTGCTTTTTTTTGGTAGTGTAATAGTGTAGAGTTCGATTGGAATGAATCTTAAATAAATCATAAACTTATATAATGGAAAAATCATAAAAGTTAAGTAGAATATCAGTAAAATTATTGAAACTAATACAATGTGGGAAAATGAAAATTATGACAACTTAGCGCAACAAATAAGTTTTCAAAATCTTACCGGATATATACTTTATTTCTTTGATTGATTATCAGAGCATGATTTATAGATAACACTGAAATATTTTTCATTTAATTATAAATGAGTAATTGAAATTTCAATGGCCATATTGCCAAACATAAATATTACTCATCTACCAACATAATGAATAAATCTAAACTGAAACTAAAAAAAAGGAAAGAAAATAATAAAAACAAAATATTTCTTGATTAACAGTACCACTGGCGCCTTCTGTTATTGAAATTATAAAAAGAGTCAAAACATCCTGCCACCCAAGGAGGTGGAAATGTTACTTTTTTATCAATGGACATACTTTACAGATAGGCCTGATGGTTTCTCCATGAGCTGTTCTTAATTTAACAACCCTAATAATACCATCGTTTCCAGGAAATACCTGCACAACTCGTGCAAGAGTCCACTTTAATGGAGGTGGGACATTGTCATTTTTGAGAAGAACTAAATCTCCAACATGAAACTCTGAGCCAGAAACAGTCCATTTAGACTTTGCTTGCAGAGTTTGGAGATAATCTTTACTCCATTTGATCCAAAATTGAGCACAAAGTTTTTGAATTAAAGACCATCTAGACTTGAGACACATGGATGGTGATGGGTCTCTCTCAGGCAATGAAAGAAGTGGAACACCCACAATAAAATGTCCAGGGGTAAGAGCCTCTAGATCACTTATTTCTGATGTTAATGGACATAACGGTCGTGAATTGAGGCAAGCCTCAATTTGACACAAGAGCGTAGCCAGTTCTTCGAAATTCAGTGTAGCTGAGCCGCATACCTTCAGCAGGTGTCTCTTGGTTGATTTAATATTAGACTCCCAGAGTCCGCCAAAATGAGGTGCTGCTGGAGGAATAAAGTGCCAAGAGATTTGAAGATTGCTGGAAAAATCTTGAACTGAATTGTCTCGAACAATTTTGAACAGGGACTTCAAATAGTTACTTTCTCCTTTAAAATTTGTGGCATTATCACTGTATACATCAGATGGCAATCCTCGTCTAGCAATAAATCGACGAAAGGATGCTAGGAAGGTTTCTGTTGACAAATCAGAGACAAGTTCCAAGTGGACAGCCTTCGTAGCAAAACAAATGAAAAGTGCAATGTACGACTTTAAGGTGACTTTAGATCTTGGTAAATTTGGTTTGATTGAAATTGGACCTGCAAAGTCCAACCCAACACGTTGGAAAGGTTTAGATGGAATAACTCGATCACGTTACAAATCGGCCATGAGCTGGCTTGAAGAAACAGCATTTACCTTTAAACAAGTTATACAGCCTCTGAGGATCTTTCTTACTGTGTTTCTCCCAGCTGGAAACCAAAATTTTTGCCGAATTAAAGATAAAACTACAGAAATGCCAGAATGTAACGAAAGCTTATGATAATATTCTATAATAAGATATGTATATGATATATGATATATTCTATAATGATGACTTTTCGGCAAAAGAAAAGGATGTTTAGCCGACAGTGACAGATTTGAATTTTTGAGTCTCCCACCAATTCTTAAGACCTTGTCAGAATCTAGAAAAGGTGAAAGGGTTATTATTTTAGAGTTTCTTGGAACACAGCCTTTATTTTTGATTGACTTAATTTCAGCACTGAATTCCACCCTTTGAATTTCTTTAATAATTGCGATAAGAGCATTATCCAGTTCACTAACTTGAAGGCAACCGTTTATCCGATTTTCCGAATTTCTCGAGTTGAACACGAATCTTTTACACCAAGCAATCACTCTTATTAATTTGCTGAATGATGAATATTTTTGAGTTAACTCTTGCATCGAATTACTTTCAACTGCTGAGGCATGTATTAAAGTGTCAGGGTTGGAAGTGTGAACAGAGTTTGGTTTAACCTCATCGGTGAATGCTGAATTTGCATTAGATAGCCACTCCGGGCCCTGCCACCAAAGTTCCAAGTCCTTAAGCTTCTTTGGAAAAATTCCTCGAGAGGCGCAGTCGGCAGGATTGGTAACTCCAGCCACATGGTTCCAGTCGCCAATATTAGTAAGTGATGTTATGGCTGCAACTCTATTTTTTACGAACTGATCCTTTAAAGAGTCTGATCGAATCCAACTCAGAACGATTTCTGAATCCGACCATAAGAACACTTGCTTCCAAATTTGATCTATCGAAATTTGAAGATTACCATACAATTTTGCTAGCAAATGAGCTGCAGTTCGAGGGGAGGTAATGATACTGTTTTCAAAGAGGCGACCCTGGTTTTTGCTGCCACTATGTTCACTGAAGCTCTATTTTCGTTATCCACTACTTTCAAATAAAAAACAGCTGAATATGCTTTGAGTGAGGCGTCGCAAAATCCGTGTAACTGGGCATCAATGATTAAATTATTTACAGACACCAGTCTTCTTTGAATTGCTATTTCATTTAAAGCCTGTTTTTCAGCCTGGAAGGTTTTCCAGACACATAAGAGCTCTTCGGTTAAAGGTTCGTCCCAAGTTAATTTATTTTTCCATAGGCTTTGCATCAAAATTTTTAAGATGATTGTGGCAGGTGAAAGAAAGCCCAGGGGATCAAAAATCCTAACTATGACAGAAAGCAGTTCTCCTTTTGAGGTAACTATCTCTGGAAATGAAATGTTCACCTGAAAAGTATCTTGCTGTGTATTCCAATACAGTCCTAAGACCTTCTGACATTGATTTTCTTCTATAGTAACATTGTGCTGCTGTGAAAGAGAGTCTTCGGAAAGATCTGATAGAACCTCTGAACAATTAGACGACCATTTTCTGAGATTGAAACCTCCTCGTTGCAAAAGTGATTTTAAGTTTGTAACTAGATTTTTGGCTTTGGGGATGGAATCTGTACCTGATAACAGATGATCAACATAAAATTCTTCCTTAAGAACTCTTAAAGCATCAGGAAAAGCTTTCTCTTCGTCCTTAGCGAGTTGTTGAAGTGTTTTTACAGCAAGATAGGAAGCACAGGCTGTTCCATAGGTGACAGTTAATAATCTGTATATCTGGATTTCTTCATCAGGTTTGAACCTCCAGAGTATTCGTTGGTAATCAGCATCCTCTTCATGAATACGAATTTGGCGAAACATTTTCTCGATGTCAGCAGTAAATGCAACTTTGAAAGTTCTAAATTTTAGTAATAGAGAAAATAGTTCGGGTTGCAAACGAGGACCTGCATGCAACGCATTGTTGAGAGAATTCCCTGAAGAATCCTTAGCTGACGCATCAAAGACCACTCTTAGTTTGGTTGTGTTGCTGTCTTCTTTATTATCGAAATGATGAGGTAGATAAAATGTTGATTCCTTAATCAGTTCGTAAGAAGGAACCCTTTCCTTATGACCTAGTTGAAGATATTCCGACATGAAAGTTGTGTACTGATGCTCAAGTTCATTATTCTTACTTAGTTTTCTTTCAATGTAGTTGAATCTTTTACTTGCTTGAGTAGCTGAGTCACTAAATTCTATAGAATGTTTGAAAGGTATTCTCATAATATAACGTCCAGATGGATCTCTAGCAACCGTTTTTTCGTAAAATGCTTCACAATCTGAATCATTCTTTGATTTCAGTTCAGCTTGAGGTAAAGATTCGAGCTCCCAGAATTTAGCCAATTGACAATCCAACGATGAGGTAAGATGACAGTTCACAAAGGAGTTTTCCTTATTGGGGTTTGAGAACACTCTTCCCGATAATAGCCAGCCTAGATGAGAATTGAGTGCAGCTGCAGTACCTTTCTTCCCTAAAATTGGTTCTCCAATTAGCAAGTCAGCGTATAAGTTGGCTCCTAACAGAATGTCTATTGGACCAGTTGCATGAAATGTTGGATCTGCAAGCAATAGACCATGCAGGTGTGGCCAGTTGCATGAAGAAAATGTGAAATTCGGTAAATCACTTGTTATGCAGTCTACAATCAAGGCTTTACAGCAAAAACTTTTCTCATTAAAATGTGGAGAAAAGACCAAAGATACTTCAGATAAAGAAGACTTTACTAGCGTATTATTAATTCCTGAAATTGAATGATTTGTAACAGTCTTTGATAATTGCAGTCTTTTAACACAGTTTTTGCTCACTAGAGATTTCTGACTGCCCTTGTCAATCAGCGCTCGGCAATTAACGAAATGTCCCTTAGCATTTTTAACCTTTATTAAAGCTGTTGATAATAAAGTATTACTATCTACACTATTAGAATTTAGACAAGTTGTGCTAAGTTGAATGTTTTCCCTCACTGTAGGAACATTTTCAGAATTGGCATTATCTAAATTTGAATTAGAATAGCAAACTGTATTGCTTACATTAGGTTCTTCAGAATTAGAATAAAATCTATGCAATGAAGTATGATGTTTTCTATGACATGCCTTACAGATGTTAGTAAAACGGCATTTATTTGCCATATGAAATTTTCTTAAACAATTTATACACAGCCTTTTAGATTTAATTACCTTCCACCTGTCATCAACAGACATCTTATTATACATGGGACAATTAACAATCGAATGATTTTCATTACAAATATTGCATAAATTTTCTGTTTTGTTTACTACCACATTATTTACAAAAGCCTTTTTAGGAAGAACCCTTGGCTTGCATTCTGTTTGATTTGAAATACTTTTTGCTTGTTGCTCAAGAAATTTAGCCAATTCTAAAAATGTTGGAATATCTTGATTAGTTAAAGATAATTCCCATCTTTGCCTTAGTGTATCATCTAGTTTTCCCAAAATAAAAAATATTAAAATAACATCTACCATAGGATTAACTTCTAACTTTAAAGTTGAAAGAATTCGAATAACTTCATTACGCGTATCTAAAATTTCAAATATCGAAACCGCAGAATTAGACTTAATTGTCTTTAGATTAAATAGTTTTGAAATTTGCGCGAAAGCTAATTCACGTTTATTATCATATCTCGCAACTAGAGTCTGCCAAGCGTGCTTATAATTTTCATCTGTGAGCGAAAATCCTGAAATAAGCTTGTGTGCAGTACCCTTTAAACTAGCAAACAAATATTGAAATTTTTGAAGTTCTGTTAATTCTGGATTTTTATCTATGGAACTCAAAAACAATTCTTTAAATGACATCCAATTAGTGAAATCTCCATAAAAACTCGGTAACTCGAATTTGGGCAACTTTAAACAAGATTCATTTAGTTTCGGTTTCGAATCATCTAGAGAAACGCCGCCATTATTAGTATTGTTTACTTTTGATTTCAATTCCGACATTTCCCGTGCAATATTAATTCGCAACGTATCAATATTAGATGCCAAATTATCAAATTCTTTCATATTGCTTGCCTCTTCCTCATTCTTGCAAGAAACGATAATTTCCGTATGAATCTCATTAAGCTCCACCCATATTTCATTCATTTGAGCCGAAAAAACATCTAATTCCGCTCTTTCTATTTCCCCAGACACAAATTTCGGTTTCAGAATATTATTTATATGCGTTACTTTACCTTTCAAAATACTACGTCTTTTCTTTAAAGTTTCCATTATAATTACAAAATACAAGATTTAAGATCAAAATATTTATCGACAGACCGAAAATAAGATCAAAAAAACAATGTTAACTAGAGCAATATAAAATACTTTTATCTAGCTCTCTTAATTGAAATCGAAACTAAATTATAAACAATAGCTCAGATTTTTCACTCCGGTCTCGAAGGACCAAAAAATGGAATGAATCTTAAATAAATCATAAACTTATGTAATGGAAAAATCATAAAAGTTAAGTAGAATATCAGTAAAATTATTGAAACTAATACAATGTGGGAAAATGAAAATTATGACAACTTAACACAACAAATAAGTTTTCAAAATCTTACCGGATATATACTTTATTTCTTTGATTGATTATCAGAGCATGATTTATAGATAACACTGAAATATTTTTTATTGAATTATAAATGAGTAATTGAAGTTTCAATGGCCATATTGCCAAACATAAATATTACTCATCTACCAACATAATGAATAAATCTAAACTGAAACTAAAAAAAAAGGAAAGAAAATAATAAAAACAAAATATTTCTTGATTAACAGTACCACTGGCGCCATCTGTTATTGAAATTATAAAAAGAGTCAAAACATCGTTCGATAATAAGTTATTTAACCTTAAAGGGTTTAAAAATTCATTGGCGGTTTTAGCTAAGTTATTTTTAGTATTTTGTTTAAAATTTTTAGTTCATATTTTTAAAAAATAGTAAATGTTATTAAAATTATTTATAAGCTATAATATGGGATTTTCTTTAATTGAAAACCTTTTTAAAACTTATTAAACATCGTCTCTCCATATTTCTATTATTAATAATAATACCATTATAATTCTAAATTGCATAAAATACAGTTTCTGGTATCTAATCCAAAATCTTTGTTCTTGAACATTTGAAAAAATTACAGCAGCACATTATTTGTAGATTGATGATTCAAAAACCGAAAAGAAGAAGAAGATTCAAAAACCAGATAATTAAAATAATAAATAAATAATTAAATGAACAATAAATGAAGGAACTAACTATCATAAAAGGACTGAGTTTCGTAAAATTTTATCTCTAAAATTTATCAGTCTATGCCTTGTTTTATTTTTTAAAAGTATAATTTTATTGAAAAACACTTTAATGTTTTAGCTTTTATAAAACATATTTGATCTATTCATCTTATTATCTATACACTACCAGACAATTAAACTTGTGTCAAGTCATTTGATTAAACTTTTTTAAACTTGTCAAAACTTACAGTATTTCAATATAATCTGAATTTATTCAAAAAATTTGTCAAAAATCACAAATTGGCTTTTTTGGGATAGGGTAAATTGGTAATTGCTTATTTATTTATTAAAAAAACCCATTAAAAACACTTTTTGAGAAAATTTTGCTTGCATTTTTTTTTTGTTTTTCGTACTTATGTAGTGTTGAACCTCGACTTCATTATGATTTAAATAAACATGTATCTATAATTTATTAATGTTTTTTTGCTGTTTAAAATTCTTTTTCTTCACTGTCTTTTTATCTATAGTTTATTGATATGGTATTCATAATTTTGTATTATCTTCTGTTTATAATATATAATTCTTTTATTGCAATTAATAGTGTAGCTTATAATTTTATGTTACATTTTGTTATTTTGAAGTTTTCTGTAATTAGCTATTCTTTCAGGCTTTCTAATTTTTTATTTATCTTTCAGTCAATTCTTTTAGTTACATATTTTTCCCTACCAATTTAAAAATTTATCTAATTTGCACCGAATGTTTTTATTCATAAATTTTTTCTTGCGCAAGTCATTTGTGTCTACTTACTAGCAATTCTTACAAAAATTAATCTCTGCTAAAAAATTTTATGAGTATTTGCTAATGCAGTAAGTCTAGTTTCTACTAATTTTGATTACTTTGTGACATGATGATTTTGATAACAATAAGAAAAATCGTAAAATTATATAAATGTAATAATTTTGTGATTTTACGTAATTCCAAACGTAATTTTATCCCCTGAGTCAACTCTAATTTTCTCGCTTTAATAACCTCATCACTGGAGACTCTGGTTCGGCGATTTTGATTTTTAGCCGGGATGACTATCCTTAAAACTGGACTTTTAGTGACTTTAAAAATTTTTTAAATCTCATGGTATTCTTAGGTTGGATTTGAACTGTCCTCGTCATTCACACCATTTTAATCCACTTTTACTATTTCAACACTATTTTGATGATTTTACTATTTGTAACTCGTTTAATTGTTTCCTTAATAGGCAATTTGTCCTATGATTAGTTTTTAAAATTTATGCCATTTGATTGCCTCAATATAAGGGTCTGTTGACCTGGAATGGCAATTTATATTTTAATTTGCTTCTAATATTGCTGGTGTTTTAAATTTAATTGTGCTTTTAATCCTTATTTTAGGGTCTGTTGACCTGGACTTTTCATGGCATACATGCCAGATATATTTGTCAAGTTTTCTTAAAGATTTAATATTCTGACTAATTGTAGATTACTAATTTTGTTCAAGAGTATTGTTCGCCCGCAAAGTTTACGGGCTGTTGCCATTTGACTTTTGTATCTTATGTATTTTATGCATTTTTTGTATTTTATGTTCTTTAATGTTTTTTTTTACTTGGTTTTTAATAAACATTTACCCGTATGCCCTCAGTAGGGGCAGGTTGGG
This sequence comes from Parasteatoda tepidariorum, assembly GCF_982258835.1. NCBI lineage: Eukaryota > Metazoa > Arthropoda > Arachnida > Araneae > Theridiidae > Parasteatoda > Parasteatoda tepidariorum. Next base: position 20,778,426 of record NC_141759.1, on the reverse strand, counting down.
GTAAATATTTTCATAAATTTAATAATTTGAAACTCACATACTAAGTTAAAAAATAACATAAAGAAAAACAATCATATATTTATGTACTGTAATATTCCTTAAATTTATAAGAATTATACATCATTTAGAAACATACATCATTCAGACAATACTTAATTGTCTGAAATGTTTCCTCAGAAGTTCATTTCTAAATTATTCACTTATCATAATGTTTTTTAAAGTCATCGGCTCGGTATTGTACTCAATGTTTCCACACTTTCATTGCATTTCAGCACTTGAATGAGGTGGATCAACATCTAGGAACTCTACATCTTCATTTGATGTTCATTGTCGGTAGTTTGATCATCCATCTTTTTCGCTATAACAATCTGGCAAACTTCTTATTCTGTTAATGTGAAGCTACGTCGATGTTTTTATAAATTTTCATCAAATTCTTGAACTCTTGAGTTGGCAAAACTGAAAGGTTGTTCTATAATCGATTATCCTTCTTTTTCGTTATAACAATCTGACAAACTTCTTACTCTGTTAATGTGGAAGCTACTTAGATGTTTTTATTAGTTTTCATCAAATTCTTGAACTCTTGAGTTGGCAAAACTGAAAGGTTGTTCTATAATCGATTATCCTTCTTTTTCGTTTTAACAATCTGGCAAACTTCTTATTTTGTTAATGTTGAGGTTACATAGATATTTTTATTAATTTCAATTAAAAACTCGAACTCTCAAGTTGTCAAATCTGAAGGCTGTTCTATAATTTCTTCTTCTTGGATACCTTTTTGTGCGAAATATTTTGTGAGCGAAGCAATTTCTGATGATTTTAGCAGAAACTAGATTCCATGAAAAGATGTGCACCGCATCAAGAGCCTAGTTTTCTGAGTCAAAGAAAAGCACATTTCATTAACAGACCTGTCCAACCTACAATTTAAGAAGGAGTGAAAAAATTTGAATTCTAGCATTAAAAAAAAGAAAAAGAATTCTGTGAAATCCAAAAATTAGCACAAGGAAAGAAAAGGTATTTTTTCTGAATTTACGCAATAAATATAAATAAAACAAGAATGAATAAAAAAAATTGAAAAAATAAATATAAATACTGATAACATTAAATGATGTAATGATCGCATAAAGCGATAATTTTAACATACAAATGTATAGAAGAAATCAGAGTCTGAGTGATATTGATAGCAATATAGCAAATGATAACATTAACTGCTATCACATTAAGCAGAGACTACTGTAATTCTATACTTATCTGTAAATTGTAATTGAATGTGTGGTTTAGCAAATATTGTTACCATCTTGCATAATCTTCTTGTTCTCTTACTACAGTTTGAATGCAATATTGAAAAAAACAAAAACCTATTTCACCTATTTGGACCTATATTTTGAATTTGTGCTGTAATATATGTTTCTGTTATTTTTGTATCTTAGGTTGTTTTTTGTCTTCTGTGTATCACTCTCATAATTTATTACTTCTTAAATATTTTGTAGGTTGGATGCAAATGTCCATAGTATCCTTAGGCATATGTTTGATGACAGCTATGATTTTTATTGGTCAAATCTTTTTTCAGTGGTTTCTCATACTCAGCCCAATTTCATACAAAGTAAGAGTTTTTTTTCTTCCTTTTTTAAACAAAAATTATTATATATAAGCAATGGTTTTTAGTTTTCTCTAAAATTGGAAAATGTGTGTCATAATTTAAAAAAATAACTTTTCTCCCACATAAATTTATTTTTTATAGTGTATTAAGAATAGTTTTGTAATATTTGAAGTTATTTCTATCTTGTAAAAATTTCAATGTCATAAACATTATAAATAACTTTTAAACTTAAAACGTCTTACAAATAAAAAGGAAATTTTTTCGCAAAATAATATTTTGCATGAGTAGAACAACTTACTTGTTTGTTGACCAATTTTCATTATATTTTCATACATTTTTATCATATTTTTTCTTTTTATATCTCAATATAGATTTTATTTTCAATCATAAATATTTTTTGCAATTTTATAAAAGCAATTGAAATCTTAATGTTTGCTTTTTAATTTTATTTTAAAAAAAAACTTAATTTTTAAAAAAAGAAATTTTTTTTAAAGACTTTTAAAAAATTAAAGAATTTTGCATCAAGATTTTTAATATTTTCTTTATTGTTTAAGTTTTTATAAGAAATTTATTGTGAAAGACTTTAGTCTTATGAAAATAAAAGAATCTGCATTGTGACTTGTATTTTTTAATAGTAAATATTTTTCCTTTTTTTGTTACAAATTTAAATGCTGACTTTAAACAAAAAAATGCTACCAGCTCACCTCGAAGACCTTAAATTATAGTTCAGTGTTATTTAATCATCATTTTACTGAGTAAAACTGGTTTTAAAAGTTAAGTATATAATAATTAATAAAATAGATAAATTGTAGTGCAAAAAATAAAGCATGAGTTAAAGTTCAACTACAAATTTTTTATTCCCTATTTATATCAAATGATTAAATTTTCACCTAGTAACCAAATTTTATTTAATGTTTTCTAATGTGAACATAATAAATCTTAATTTATAATTTTTTTTTCTTTGCTTTATTAAGAAAAGCATTAAGTAATTCATAATTTTATTTAACTTTATAACTAATCTTTTGTCTAACTAACCAACAACTTTCCTTTCATGTTTTCCAATGTAAAAAGATTAAGTATAAATTTTTAATTTTTTTCGTTACTTGATTGAGAAAAACATTAAGAAATTCATAATTTTATTTAACTGTACAGTGTATTACATTCAGTGAAGCAAACTTTAAGTTTATTGCATATTTAATTGATGCTTATTAAAATTTATTTGACTTAAACTCAATTTTTGTAGTAAAGTTTTAGTTAAAATTTATTTACCAAGTTATAATTTCTTTCAAAATTAAAAGTAACTGTAATATAAAACAAAAATTGAACATGGCTATGACTTGGAAACGCTTGAGAGTATGAGACAATACTCTCTAATTATTAAACAGTTTTCATTACCATTGTTATTCTTTTCTTACTTAATACTTTGTGTACTATTTTTTTTAATAAAAATGACTTTTATAAAAAGAATACTTTAATTAATCTAAAATTTGCTTGTTTATTAAATTATCCTCAAGCTAAAGAAACATTTAGATTTTAAAAAGTTGTTCTTTCTTTAATTAGAAGAAGTTGAATTATATATAAAAACATATTTTAACTAAATTTAAATATTTTGATTAAAAACAAAACCTTTTTTGTATGGTAAAAGTGATCAGCATCAAAGGGATTACTTAAACACTTCTATTTCTTAATTCTTTTGTAGGCATTCTCTTCTCAAAGTCGTAGAAATAGTTCAGAGCCCTCAAGATCCGATGAAATTTCACAGCAGGTACAAATAATTCCTGACTTCAAATTTGTTGTTGTATAAAATCAGGGTGCTTAGTGGTTTTAAAAAGTGTGCCTATTTTTGATTTACATTTTTTATTAGTCCTTAAAGATGCTTCTTTTATTCAGAATTTGTAAAAAGTGCTTAATTTTCCATCTTTTAAAAAGGGATTTTTTCTTTGCCGTGTCAATTGTCATTATAAATTACAAAAAAATGCATCATTTTCACAATTTTCTCTGTGATATTTATCTGAATCTACTTTTTTTTTTATCATGATTATACAAAGTTTTTGAGTTTTATTGATTTTATATTTATTAATTAAGAACTTTAAATGACAGAAAAAAATAATTTTTATTGATGCACAGATCCTAATTATGATTTTTTTTTTTTTTGTAAAGTGATTAAAAATATTTTTTGAGTGCTTGAAAAGTAATTAAAAGGTGATTATTTTTTGTTAAAAAATCTGGCTCTGCACCCTGAAAATAGTGAATATTAGTCATGGTTTGCAATACAGCTATTTTTACGCTATAAACAGTTTCCATTTACACTACCAAAATAAATACTTATTTCTTTTGGTGTTTGTATATGGTATGAAAATGCTGAATAGCTTCTAATTATATATATATATATCTTATTTATTATGTTCTCTTCTTTTACATTTATTGACTAAATAAATAATTTTGTCTAAAAGATTTATGAAAGAAGTGAGAGAAATAAAAGTGAAATGTAACAGTATCAAAATATCTTTAAAAAACAAAGTTTAAAATTATAATACCTATGATAAAAAATGCAAAATATCAAACATTTTTTTGATTTATTCAAAGAAACTGAAATAAAAATAATAATTTTGAATTAATTATTATTCTGATAAATGTAAAATTGACATGTTTTTAGTAGACAAGAAGGAAAAGATTTAGAATTATTTGATTATTTTGCACAAACCGCAAAGTTTATTATAATTTTTCATTATTGTTATTGCAATTTAGATACGATTAGTGGTTTAGGTACTCTTACTATTAAACCTTGAGGTTTGATCCCCAATGGTAGTTAGAAATTCACTCTGCTTTAGATTGATGGGTACCAGGTGGTCTGGGAAATAAGGATAGTTGGTGCCTAATTCTGACCATATTGTCATCATCCTGCAGTTGGTCAAGAAAATGTGAACCCTTAACCTCCATGACTCTCTTTGCACATAGCAGACTGTTGTGAAAGTGCTTTTTCTAGTTTTTGAATCATCAAAAATACATTCATTGCTTTATTAAAGAATTTATTAAATAATATTTTATGAAATATTAAAGAATTGATCTGATAACAAATATCAATTTTATTTGTCAGCAATTTGCTTAGAAGATACTGTCAGTGGGCAATGCTAATCACATTGCGACCCTTCCTGCCGTTGATCGCTAAAATGAGGTTCCTTAAAAAGTAATTTATGTTTTTAGTACATATATTTTGTTCGTGAATTTGATCCCAAGAAAATTTCTGTTTAGATCAGCTTTTACAGCCTTATCTGAAGAAAAAAAATTTGTTGGGATAACAGGGGTCAAGGAGAACAGGAAAAACTTGGAATTGTCAGAGAATTTTATTTTGCCCGTAAAAAGCAGAGATTAACACACATTGGAATTTATGTTCATATGATTTAAAATCACACATCATGATTCATGTTTAAGCGATTTAAGATAGCATTTTGTGTTTCATATTTTCACGATTTTAAAATCAAGATTCGTATTCATGTGATTTTAAATTCAAATATCAAGATTTATGTTCACTTGATTTTAATATCGAACATCGAGATTCGTATTAACCCGGATATAAATTCAAACATAAAAATTTGTATTGACGCTATTTTAAAATTAATATCGATATTCGTGTTTGCGTGGTTTGAAAATTGCACATTGAGATTCATATTCCCACAATTTAAGTAGATGAATAAAATATCGCATCGATACTTTAATTAAAACATAGATAACATTCTGTTTATAAATGATTCCTACATATACTTTTTCCTTTCTCAAATTTCGGGTATTTTTTTCAAATATTTAAGAAGTTTTTTTGCACGTAACATTTTTGGATTTCTATTTTCAGCTTGTTTTTTTTTAACTCTCATCCATGTGGTTGTGAATCAATACAGAGTTTCATAAATATTAAAAAAAATCCATGATTTTCCACCAAATATCACCAAAATGAGGTGGTGACAAAATGGTTGAAACTAGTTATAAGAATTAATCAATTGCGGAAAGATTTTTATTTGATATTTTGTGTTCGCTGATAGTTTTTTTAAATTTTATCTGAGTGTGTTGTTAACATCTATGCTATGTAATTTTTAGCCTTATCTACCTATGGTCCTTGAAGTGCTCAGCCTCTAAAGGAGATCTATTTCATATTTTGTGTTCGCAGATAGTTTTTCATTTTATCTAAGTGTGTTGTTAACATTTATGTTATGTAATTTTTAGCCTTATCTACCTATGGTCCTAAAGCGCTCAGCCTCTAAGGGCGAAATATTTACAACCATCATCCAAGACAGATCGTATGGAACTAATGAAGACAGCGTGCAGTCCACTCCTGATGGGGGAAGTCTTAATATTCCTGACACCACCGAATGTGATAATTTTGCATCAGAACACTATCAGAGATTCTGAGCATCACTTTACTTGTGAGAAATGACAGGGTAGTGTGTGCAATTTGAACTGTCGTTATTTACTTAAAATGCTATTTTTGGTGCAATACAATATTTAGAGTGTAATAAAAACAAATACTGATCTCTTTTTATATAATTTGCTTTGCATTTTCTATTTTCTTACGCCCCTAATCTTATTTATCAAGTTTTTAGCTCAAATCTGTTCAATATTTTTTTGGTAATCCTATTTAAAAAGTTTTTCGTGGGGAAGAGGAAAAAACTTCTTAGAAAAATTAATTAAAATTTCAGTATGTCGGAAAAAATTATTTTTTTAGAAATCTTAAATGTGCAAATATTGCAAATAAAAATTTGCAATAAAAACTGCTAAAAAGAAGCCGTGATGGCTTAGTGATTAAGACGCTGAACCGTCATCGTGAAAAAACTGGGGATCGATGTCCAGCAGTGGCTTGAAGCCTACATAGCTGGTTACAAAATTGTAGAGTCTTAACCGCCATAGGCTGTTGCGGGAGGGCCTTTCCTTCTAACTGCTCAAAAGGGGATTTTATTTTATTGCACAACTATCGTTGAGCTGGCGACCCGATTTTGGGTTTATGAGTACTGCTGTTCAACTTCTTAGCCTTGTAATTTGAATTAAATTCAGAAAACAAGGAAACTCCTGGATCAAGTATTGAGAGAAATTTTCCTTCGGGGTAGATTTTTTATGTAACTAACCTGCATTTGCATTACACCGACAGGTAAACCTTCCACAGTCAGCCTGATGGAAAGGGACTCTAACCCATTAGCCATCATCTACCACTGAGGATATTTGCGTCAGCACTGTGATCGGAGATTTTAGAAACCAAGCTAAAATCCATTAACTACTTAAAAATGATCAGAAATCCACTTGGAGTGATAATGGAATCAAGCCTCTCAAAAAGTAATTAATTTACTTAACAAATCAAACTCCCCATGGTGTAATAATATTGTATTCAAAATATCAGAACTTAAAAAATCATGTTGAAATTTGCAGAATTATTGCTGAAACAGTTATTGATAAATTATGCAGATTTTTTACTTTGTGTTGTCAAAAGGCCAAGTATAGTTTTTGTTTTCTAATAATTTTTCATATTTTGAACGAAAAACTGCCAGTCTAAGAAAACTTTTTTACATGGAAAAGGTGAAAAGCAAAATTTTTTAAAAGAATTAATTTAGTCTTGTAGTAATATGGGAAGAAATATATTCGTAGAAATATGGGATAAAATGGTAGCAAAAGTATACATTACATAAAAAGAAAAACTTTTTAAACAGGTTTTACTCTATTTCACTAAAATAATAGTTTCATATATAAAATCATTTATTATTACTGACTTTGCAGATTTTCTTAGAAATAGTTAATAAATAAGGTATAATATTGTAATTTGAGTTTAAAAATGTTTTGAATAGTTAACTGCTAAAGTACTTAGTAACGATTTTCTAAACACTTACTTTTATTTTTGCATCAACCCATGATATTCCTGCTTATGCTTTTATTTCATAAAAATGCTGTCAAAGTAATCATTTCAATTGTCATATTTATTTAGCTTCTTGTTGGACATTAGTCATTATTTTAAACATAAAACTTATTAGTTTTATTTGTGATTTCAAAAGTATTGTTTTACTGTTACTAAATAGAACTTTGTTTTACATCATTATTATTGTTATTACAATTAATTTCTAATTCTGTATGTAGAGATTTCTAGGAAGCTTATAACCTGATAAAAGCTATTGTGGTGATTGAACGAAGGCGTCAAATGTAATTTAGAATATATCAATTTACCTTTAAATAATCTCATTTTTTCTTCAATTGTTTTCATTACACAGAGAGTTTTGTCTTTCAAAGTATAGATAGTATTTTCTATGCATTTTTGTAAACATTTCATTCTTAAGTTAAAGTATTTGTTAAATATAACATATGATTATGTGAGACCATTTAAAAACTAAACTCAGTGGCACGACAGCTCATCGATGGCACATCTCAGTTTTTTTGCCGTTCGGCTCTGGGGTGCAGGAGCAGATGTTCCGATTGGGTGGTCAACCAAACGTGGAACCCCCAGTGCTTAGTCCTTAAGAATGCTTGGTACTCATTTCATCGACCCACTGAAGGGATGAAAGGCTGAGTCAACCTTGCCTGGCCCTCGGATCAAACCTAGGACCCATGGAATGAAAGCGCAAAGCCCTATTACTCAGCCACTGGGTGTCCATTGTGAGACCATTATGTACTTTTATTTTGCAAGTGTACTTTTTATTAGAATTTCTGAAAAACTGGACAAAAAATATAAGCTTTCACTTAACATTGGTTAGATGAAATTTAAGAAAATTAATTTTCTAAATTGATTTATATGAATTGAAAACAGTTCTATAATATTTTATGATTGTTTAAAGATACAAATAATGATAGGAGATATTATTTTAATATCTTAGGTGCAAGTAAATACTATTTGCTAAGCTATTTCAAGTTCTTAGATTGATGGGCACTTATATAAGCGTTCCTAATTACTATATTTTAACAAGACTTATAAATCACTAGTTTTATAACGTCAAGTGAAGAAAAAATTATTTGCATAAATATGTTATTTGATAAAATACAGTTGTGACAATGTGATACATAAATGCACACGTTTTAATTTTCTAATTTAAAAGAAAAGTATGTTATATTTTTATTTATTTATTTTTGAAAAAAAAACCCAGCTTTTTATAGTATGCCAAAAGAAAAAGATCTTTATTACTTTTCAAAACTTGAATTTAAAAATGTAGAAATTTTTAAAGGAAATTTTTATAGTTGGAAGTCAGTTAAATCCAGCAGCATGGAAATGGTATAAAACTGTGCAATTCAGTGAACTGTTTGAAAGTAATGTTATTTAAATGATGTAGTTTTTAATACTGCTTTAAAGATAATTAATGATAAGGTAAATGGAAAAGATTTTATTAATAATGGTAAAATAAATTAATAGTAAAAATTGTCTCTCAACAGACAAAAAGCTATTGTTAAAAATTAATGGTCTTTAAAGCACAACTAAATTTAACAAATGCTGATTTAAAAATTGTCTCCAAACTCCCCCCCCCCCCCTCCATGTGCATTCAATTATTTAATAAATATGGAATTATTATGAACAAAAGCTCCATAAAAATAAGTTTAGTAAAATTCTAAACATTTTGAACTGATAGTTTCTTATTTCATTATGTGATATGTAATAAATTCTGAAATAAATATGTGATCATTTTATAATGTGATTTGTAATCAAAAATTGATTCACTCACTTAAAATGAACACTACATTTTTGATATGATTTCCGACTTTCAAACTCATTATTATATTTTTGATTATAGTGTCAAAATTATTGGTCAGTAATCTTAAAGAATTTTCAACATTTTAAGACATGGTTACTGAAATTTGGCAAATTATGTTCCCTTTCTGTTAAACTGTATATAATTTCCCTTTTTAGAAAACTAAATACTGTAATACCTTTCTGTAGGGGGCACCAGACGAACCAAACTTTTTCTCCTTTAAAAAAAAATTCAGAAAATTTTAATTTAAAAGAATTCAGATAAACCGTTATTCAGAAGTCTTTTTTTTTTCAGTACATGAGAATTGAAAGTTTCTAATTAAAAAAAATAATTTTTTTTGCTGAAATATATATGAACAATGGAATTTTGTTCTTGCAGAAATTCATTTAAAATAATGTATCAAACTAAATTAAATTATAGTTAAATACTAGTAAAAAATTTTTTTGAATTAGAATGTTTTAATTATATATATTAAGCACATTGACTGAGATATTCTTTCCGAAATGTTAAGAAATCTATTCTTTAAACTTAGAAACAGCTGGGATTCTTTTTTTTTTTATCAGCTTCACCTCAATTGTTTCTTTTTTTTAATTTTATTATTTTATTCAAATATATTCCCTATCAATCAACCCACCTTTTTTTTATTTTATCAATGTTGTAATTTGTTAATTTTTACCTGAATCTCTTCTTTTTTCAACACTCTGAGAGATTCTTCATCATTTAACCGGAACTATATACTCTGTTTACATAGCAGTATGTGTTCTTCGCCTTGTTTTAGATTAATTTTTTAAAAAAAAGAATTGTGTGCAAAATAAATTAATTTTTTCTCCACTTGGATAAGAAAGAATAATTCAATATTTTATTTTGTGTTTCTCTACTTATATTTTGAATTTTTTTTTTCAACATTCCTTTAATCAAGTGTTTCTTGTTAAAAGGCAAACACATAAAGTTCCCTATTCAAAGGGCTCAATAGAATTGTCATTTAAATTGAATGTGTCTTAAATGCAGTGGTGTCCCTTACAGGAGGTAGTACTGTACTAAAAAGAATATAATTAAAAGACTAAGGGTGTTATTACTTTGTATTTTTTTCTCTATATTCATCGGTTTAGCTTATATTTGGTGCTGCTTTATTTATTAAAAAATTTGGTGCTAATTTTTTAAAATGTAAGTTTTTTTTGTAAAATAAATTAATTGAACCTTACTAAAGTATTAATCACTAATTTATTCATAGAATAACTTAAAAATTAGATTTTGAATTTGCTGCTCCGCAAAGATTAATTGAAATAAACATAGTTTGAATAAAATTGTTTTTGATCAGATATGGATGGTTGACTGAATGTAAACAATAACAAGTTTCCAAAAGAAAGTTAGAAAACTTACAGTGTATCCCTCCGCTTATGTTATGCATATTAAGCAATGTGTAAACCGGCTGAATATTCTAGAAATTTTATTACTATTCTGATTTCTTTTCAAATGTGCTTGAAATTTTACTTTTCATATGAGTTTTCTGAAATTTATAAATTCCAACATGTCCTGATTCTATGGTTATAATCGGGGAAAATATCGCTGATTGTTATTTTTTGGGTAGCATCATAGCATACTTGCAGGTTCTTTCGAATAAATTTATTTGTTTTGTTGAAAGTTAGAGTAAAAGTACATGCAATATTTTGAACACTACAAGTATAATAATATTGAATCTAAGGGGCAAAAATCAATCTGAAGTAGTAGCCTGAATGTCTTACAATAAATTTTTTCCCCTAGCACTATCTGTGCTTAGCTTTGTCCGGTCAACCGTCCATGTTGACTCTTTAATCAGAAAGCCAAGACCTGTGTAATAATTTTTAAAATTGTATATCTATATCTATATATGATATCTATATATATAAATATATATATTGCTGGGCATGAATTTTTTTTTGCTTTGGTTGTGAATTTTTTACATGAACTTTATAACTAGTCATATTTTTGCTATTTCCGTTTTGTATATATTGTAACTAAAAACAATTATAAATGCATTTAGATACTTTATTTTATTCTTACCGTACATGAGATCTTATTATTTTTATTTTAAAATTAAGTTATTTAGAACTCTTATTAAATGTTAAAATATTTTCTCACAGAATTTTAATTGTCAAATAGTTTTATCATTATGTTTGCCTTTATTAATAAGCAAAAAAAATTAAAGCTTATAAAAAAAGCAAATGTTTGCTATGTACATAAATATTGAAAGGACTGAAATTAATTTAACCCGTTAAACTATGTTTTGTTATAATTACACTTGAAAATTATATTTTTGTTGTCTTTAGTATAAATATTAAGTTCTGTGTACATTTTATTATTAAGTTATTCCTACCGTATGCCTTTAACATTTTTAATATTCTTTGTTTACTTAAAATGTGCTGGTTTAGTCCCGTCCGTGACATATTCTACCCTTTTTTATATTTAACAAAAAGAAATTGGAAAGATTTGTTAAATAAATATTATTTTTTATTATTGAAATTCAGAAATTTGTATTCCTGTAATATTTGTTAATTTTCTCAGAATGTTTGATTGTAAATTTGTCATACCCTTATATATTTTATGTTACTATTAAAAAATTTTAATTAAATTTTTCATTTTTTTAAAGTTTTTTTTATACTAAAAAACTCTATGGAATTTATCTATCACTATGAAATTCATCTATATTTTATCTATCCATACTTAAAATCTTTATCTTTAAGATAGTTTGGGATGAGAATATTTAAGTGAAAAAGTCTTAAACTTACTGACTTCCTTCTCACACTCTAATTCTATTCATTTCAGTTCTTCTGATAACTAATTTTCTCTAACATATAATTTGCCATCGTGACACAATATGATATATTGTATGTCAAATAAAATTTTATTATAGTGTTATTGTTATCTATCCATGTAAAATGTATAATTTGCTTCATATATATATATATATATATATATATATATATATATATATATATATGTATGTCATTGTAAAAGACCGAAATCGGGAAATTGGTGACAGTTGGCCTTCTTTGGTGAATGTCAACAACCACTTAGTTGATAGATCTCATTTGATATATTGAGGCATTTATTTGATATTTTAATATCCAATAAGCAGCTGTGGGAATAATAACTGCTAATCTTTGTCTAATGTTTTTTAAGGTTAAAAATTCCTTGCCCGGTATTTCCTATACTGATGGGTTTCTCTAAGATAAGTGCCATTGTCTGGTATTCTCTACACTGTTTTTTTTTTAAGGTTCAATGCCATGGACCATGGTTCGGTATTCCAAACAATATTCTATTTGTGCTATGCATAGATGTGATATCTGTAACTAGCTGAGCTTGAGCTAAAATTAAAGATTGTTTCTTAACATTTCCTGAGTACATATGAATTGAGTACAAATACATACAACTTCATCATAGAGTTAAGTAAAATAAATTTTAGAGAACCTCATAATATTTCAGTTTAGTCATAAAAAACAAGTTCCATTTATGTGATTAGCTCAACAAAGTAATTCTCTGATTAACTATTATTTTAATAGTTATAAAAAAGTTGAACTTTTTGTGTACTTAACTACTTTATTACATTATCATAAAAGATTCTTTTTTTAATTGTTTTTTGAAATTGATAGCAAATAAAAGTATGATGTATTTAATTTATAATTTTATGATTGTCAAAGAACTTAAAAATTTTTATACATCTTCATTAGATAGTTTGATTTGATGCCTTCATATTAAACAAATTTCTTGGATCTTTTTGAGGAACAATTAATTAAAGAATAGTTCACATTTCATATGCTATTGACCCATATTATTGTCACAAATTTTCTTCTGTTTTTGTTGAGCTTTGCTTGAATGCTTATTCATTGTAAATTAGATCATAATTTTCATATAAGGTTGTAGAAAATGTTTATTTATTTATTGAGCTCAGATTTTAATTTGCATAGTTTATATTGTGTTTGTTTATTTGTTGCTACATTTATTTTCATTGTAATGAAATTTGAATTCATTTATGTATGATACTAGCTATAATAAAGCCATCTATATTGTTTATTATTTTTAAATCTTTTTTTTTTATCACATTAAAGAGTCAGCAGACCAGAGGGTTGCTCTAACCTTTTTTGTTCACGACATAGTTACTTTCAAACAAATATCTTTATCAGAGGATAACGCCGTAACTAGCCTTTGTTGTGGCTTGGTGCTTCAAGCAATTGGTGATTCATTAAGCTTCCAGATATCCTAGTGAAACAATTGTTTACTTCCTTCCAGATATCTTAATGACAGAATCATTTGCTTTCAGATATTCTCATGAAAGAATCGTTTGCTTACAGTTATCCTATAGCAAAAGAATTGTTTACTTCTAGATATCTTTTAGAAAGAATCATTTGCTTTTCGATACCGTAGGGCAGGGATGGCGAACCAATGGCACGCGTGCCATTTATGGCACGTGACACAATATTCTGAGCACGCCACCGATCACAAAGATCACTATAAAGCATATTAACAATCTATATTATATAAAACGCTAATACGTACGTATGTATGTATGTATGTATCAATAAAACCGATGATATTTCTTTTCTCGCGCTGGCAACAGTTTTCATTTTTAATTGATTGGATTCGGCGCGCAAGAGCACGTAGTGAGCAACCAGATAACAATAACCAGAGTGAGCATTATCAGGTTGTTCAATTCAGATTCATGCACTGAAAACATGACAATATTTAATTTAAACTCAATTCGCGATCGCAACGCTCGAGTACGCCGTCTAGCGGGAGCCTGTAAATATCGGACATTAATTTATCACGTTTTCATTTAGTTCCATCAAAGTCATTGACTGAATCAGACGCCATTTTTTAGCAGCAAATAAGAAACAAAATTTCCCTAAGGAAAAGGCCGAAGAACTTGAAAAAAAATCTCCAGAATATTAGTAAATCTTTCAGGAACAGAACACGCCAAACATTTGAAGAAAAATTCCTCAATAATTTTTAATTTCTATTATCAACAAACTTGCAACTGATGACTTCCGATTTCGGATACTGTTACAGATGTGTGTATTAAGGTAAAATGCATTTCTTCTGTCTTCAATTCATTACGAATTAAAGTGAAGTCAACATTGCTTTCGTCATTCCAGTGAATAAATATGAATTCAGAACATACAGAATTGTAATAGTTATAGCATATTCTTCTTCGTTATAGAATAGTATATATTTCTGTATCCATATAATTCGGAAAACAACAATAAAAAATTATCCAAGTTACTTGAAATAGTGCCATTTGTGCTGATTCTTAATTAATTTAAATCGTTTTCTTGGTAAGTTTTTTTTTAATTTTGAAAGAATAAGTTCAACTAGAATTCAGCTATTCTGTTTTTAGCTACATATTCAAATTCATATCAATTATAAAATTTTGCTGTGTAGTATGTTATCTAAAAGTAATGAAGGTATAAACTATGTATCTATTATTTGAGAATAAAGTTTTCAAACAAGGAACTTATCATTTTGGAATTCTCCGGGAATCATAAATCAGGTAAGTGCAATGATTTTTACAATAAAAAATTTGCTTGTAAATATTTTTTTTTCATTTGATGATGGTTCTCTACAGAATGGTTTTTTACGCCTGATTAAGAACTATAAGAATAATAAAAAAAAGAAACAATATGAAAGTTTTTATTTCAATGTTAATAATTCTTAAAATCGTTTTTTTTATCCTAAGAATTCTTTATTTTCCGTTTTTTAGTTTATAATTTTTTGATAAAAATTGTTCTCAAAATACTTTTGAAAAATTAAATGGTATAACATTATGTGTTTATGTATACTTCTTGTATATTCCAATGTTTGAAATAATATGATTCAGAAAAGTATGGAATAAAAATTCGATACTTACGACGTATTAACGCCACCGCCGCTACAGATTTGGCGGTTTTTAAGTGCCGCCAATCTACACTTAAATTTTTGCGATAGTTCATAAAATAAAACACTTTATTTGAAATCAAAATAGTTAATTGGATTTCGGTGGAAAATGAGCCGATATAGAGTTTAGCATAGATTCAAAACAATCATATCGCCATATGAACTCTGATGAATAAGATTCCAAATGAAATAACATTTCCAAAACGTACGTTTGCCAAGATAAAGTTTTATGTTGTGGGAATTGGTACATTTTCGTTTTTTTGGTAAAATATTTCCCTCCTGAAAAAATAAAATTGCATCTTGTTTTGTTTTTGGCAAATCCCAAAGACGAATATTCGTAGCACTAAAAATGGCGACAAAAAAGAATTGTTTTTTTTTTTGTTTTTTTTTCGTCAGCATTCTTTATTTTACATTTCTTAGTTTCTAAATAATGATTTTTATTGAAACTTGAAATTTTTTGATAAAAATTGTTGTCAAAAAACGTTGTTTACAAAATTAAATTTCATAAAATTATGAGGCTTATGTATACTTTTTGTTCATTTTAATTTTTGAACTAATATGATTCTTAAAACTATAGAATGTAAAGTTTAAATGGGCCTTTCATGTTATATCATTAAATTTAGTAATACTATTTCTCGGGCATTAGGTTTTAACTCTTATAAGAATATACATATTTTTTTCTGTTAATGTACAAATATTTTTCCGATGTGTTTTGGATATTCCTTCTCTAATAAAAAGAGATACCATTTTGTTTTCGGTTGTACAAGAAAGAAGATCAAGCATTTTTCTTTTTTAAATTTAATAAGCCACATTAAAGAAGGAACGTTGCAATGCTACACGCTACTTTAACGACGTCTCCAGAGTAACTGAATGACGGTTCATATGGAAATCGCAGGTAAGCGTCTCATACAACAACGCCCCCTATAGTTCGTTGCGATCGCGAATTAGGAATTAATTAATTGAAGTGAGAATGCTTTAAAAGGCCGCTGTTGAATTGATATTTTTCTACTTGGAGCTACCTAAACGTCTAAAAAACGTTTAAGTGTTTGTATTGAATGCATTGATTTTTTTTATATTTCGCGTTTATTTATGCATTGAATTTTCACGCTTTAAAATGCAGAATATTAGTGAAGCAATATTTGATAATTTATTTTGCTAATATGTTTCTTATTTAGCTAATGCTTTTATTTTCTCACCATGTACAATCTAAATAGCTAATATACTTTTTTAAAAGCCAATAAGAACATTGGTAGAATTCTTCTTCATAAGTACCATACTATGTCTTTGATGATAAAATACAGTAAAACCTTTTTTTGTGCGGCGGATAGGGACCGCATAAAAGAAATCGCATAAAAAAAAATCGAAAATTTTATAAATTCTGACATGTAATAAACAAGTTTGTACCATATACCACCAAAAACTTTTTTTATGCGGTTGATAGGGACCGCATAAAAAAAGTCGGACTCAGAAAATACATCAATGATTTATGAAATAGATAAGAGAATGTTTTCAATAGAACTAAATAATTAAATTAGACCTAAAGAAATTTTAAAAATATTTAATTCTTCATTGTACATATACATGTAGAAGTTTTCAAATTATACATTAAATAGTTTGCTGCTACTCGTCGTAATCCAAAACGCGCATCTTCTTGGAATGAATTGGTTGAAAATCGCTTGAAGATAGGATTTCAATTGATTTGTTTTTTGGTACTATAAAGTCAGTGATCAGATAAAATAAAATAAAAATCATAAAAACTACATATAAATAGAAACAAAAGTAATTAATTTTTTACCTTTAATCTCACTATAAAATGAATCCTTAATCTAATGAATCGTGTATAAAACTCTGAATACGAAGCGTATAGTATTTGAGATACACGCAGACGAGAATTTAAACGGTTTAATTTTAAAATACTAAATATTTTAACACAGCAAACGATTTTTTACTGATTTACTTCAACTTGTTTAGCGCAGAATAAATTTTAAACAGAAGAGAAAATGGAGTTGACGTTAATAAATGAACTAATGAAAGTAAATAAACAGAGCATCGCGAAGTTCAGATACATCGTTGTCAAGGAGACCACGTAATCAGAGTTCGTCCACAACATGCATATGCACATTGATAGGAAACATTAAACTGGTGCTAACGCCGTTAAGATTCATATACCGCATAAAAATAATTCGCACAAAAAAAATCGCACAAAAATAAAATCGCATAAAGCCAATCGCACAAAAACAGAATCGCATAAAAAAGGACCGCACAAAAACAGGTCTCACTGTACTATGTCTTTGATGATAATATATTATTTCTTTGTGCTAGAACATTGTGTTCATTGGCGAGCGAGCGCAGCGAGCCATGGTTCACGGCGTGAACCACATAGGATTGCTTAGCAATTCTCGGGGGATGGCGAGCGTTAGCGAGCAGGGGGCGGAGCTTCCTAGTTAAATTTAAATTCACAAAAACAAACAAAAAAAACAATTATTAACAAAAAAATTTACAATTAATTACAAAAAACAATTAATAACCATAAAAAACAAGCTAACAATTAATAACTAGCAAAAAAAATTTTACAGTCCTGCTTTAACAAACATCTTACAACCTAATATAAGTTATTTGTCATCTAATCTGCAATAACGGAAGTCACATTGATGTTACTTTAAGTTGAATTACAAGTATAACTGAGACATTGCAAAATGTATTTTTTTTCATAGTAAATAAAGAGTTTTGAGTTGATAGTACTTAGTATTATTTTCCCAATAATCACAAAGTCAAAATAATTTGACTGCACGTCTATGACCTCATTAAACAATTTTTTGAAAAAATGGCACGTTGGTGCATAAAGGTTCGCCACCCATGCCGTAGGGAAATAAAAATAATCATTTACTTCAGATATTCTCATGAAAGAATCATTTGCTGATTATAACGTCACAAAATGTGTGAGGTGATTAGAGATATCGCTTAATTAAAAATGCTAGCTAAGCGGAGATATCAGCTTGCTCCGGACAGCAAATATATATATTTTAAAGTGGTAGTTTATCAATTGTGATTCTTGGTTTAATAAATTCAATTTAGTAGATTTTTATCCACCACTATTTCTAAATAATTCGAAGGCAAAAAATTCACCACTTTATAGTATTTGTGTCGTGCTATACCTTTTAAAAAGCAAGCAAAAATAGTCAAATATTTTCGAAATTTCCTGTGTAGTTATTAAATGTTTTTTTTAATTATTTTGGCGTGTCCGGAGCAATTGACATCTCTGGTTAAGTTGCGTTTTACTCGTCAAGGAAATTAAAAAGAGTCGCAGCGGTCTGTTGGAGTCTGAAGTTATATTGATTGCAATACAAGATATAACTCACGGTGTTCCACGAACATCGCCTTTAAATGGGACGTATTAATCATCTCCCCTACTTACTGTAGGCGATCGCAACGCCATCTGGGGAGAAGACCGGTTCTCCATTCTCTCCTCCTTTCACGTACTACGATATTTTTCCTCTTAATATTTTTCTCATTTAATTGTTAAAAATATTTTTTACAATTTACATGTTGCTTTTTTTTAGAATTATCTTTAATGTAGTTTTCAGTGCAAGCCGGATGCGGAGTTCTGTATCGACTAGCCATCGTCGGGATCGAACCCCGGTTCACCTCATTGGAAGGCGAATGCTCTATCCCCTGAGCCATCGTGGTTCTACTTTCCTAACTTGGAAAGATTTGAATCTATTTGAAAATCAAAACTAACACCCACCCTCTTTATTATTCATGAATTGTTTCGCACGGCGCATCTTGAATGACCATGTAAAATTTAATTAATAAAGGTTGGAGAATTATTTCAACGGCCCATCATATGATTCACAGTGAATTATATAATTCACCGACTTTACACAATCAGATTTCCATGCCGAAGACTCCCCTTGTAGTAAATGGTGACTGATGCATGTTAAATCTGTCTAGTCGCAAAGTCCTCCATGTTTCCATAACAAATCAATACCTCTGGGGGTACTGCTCCAGGAGTTTCCTTGTCTTCTGGATTAGTTCAAAATTGCAAGGCTACGGAGTTGAACATTAGTAGTCGTAAACCCGAAATTGGACCGGCTGTTCAGTGACGGATATAAAATAAAATATTAAAGAAAAAAAAATCAGATTTCTATGATCCATGATAGCTCAGGGGATATCGCCTGAGGGCGTTCGCCTTCCAATGAGGTGAACTGGGTTCGAATCCCAGCGATGACTGGTCTATACAAATCCCGCATCCGGCTTGCAACGACCACAGTGCTGACGTAAAATATCCTCAGTGGTAGACAGATCATGGATTAGAGTCCCCTTGACGAGAGGCTAACCGTGGGTGGTTTTTCTCTCCATCCATGTAACATAAAAAGTCCCCCACAAAGACAAATTTCTCCCAATATATGATCCAGGAGTTCTCCTGTCTTCGGGATTGGGTTTAAAGTTAAAAGGCTACGGTGTTGAACATTAGTAGTCATAAACCCAAAAATTGCTTTCAACGACTGTTATAAAATAAAATCTGTCAGTCCTCTGTGGGGTCTGAATTGGATTGGCGATCAAGATGGCTTTGGCTATAACTGGTGCATAGCAGAACTATTTACCTACGGCAACATTTCCCATGCTTTCACCATTTGCGTGTGGATAGTCATAGGAGTAGGAAGTAATTAAATTTCTGTCCCGATTTTTAAGGCGATTTAAAAATTGGAAACTATATGGAACTTAGAACTGCATCGAACATGGCGTTTAAATTAAGGATCGTGGAAATTTTAAAATATATCTTTGACATTCTAAAGGCGAAAATATTATGAAAGGGGAAAACATGTCAGTTTTTTCCCCCATCGTATTCTTATATGGTTTAGAATTACCTTTTATGATATTATTAAAATATATTTTTAAATCCCATTTATAAAATTTTAGATAAATATTGTAATATATAGTTCGACATCACATCATCGCAATGAAACATCTTCCGCCGATTAAATGAAAAAATTGGCATCTTTAAACTATTACTTATCTGAGGTTAGGACACGAAATCTGATTCTTTAAAAATTACGTTTTGTAGAAATTTCACCAGTTTAAAAAGTACTATAAAAATAAAGAATTAATTAAAAATATCTTCGATGTCTTTTTTGGAATTCAAATCCAATCTTTGATTTTTGTATGCAATGAAAACAAAAGTTTGTTTACACCTGCCTGGTATTCCTATGTAAGAAAATTTTTTTGAGCATCTTACTTTTCAATGTGGTGTGTTTATTAAAAGGACATGAATTTTTGAAATATTGAAAATAATTCAAAATGTGCGTTTAAGAAAAATAACATGTGATTGTATTTTTCTTCTTTTACTGAATATTTGTTTCTTTTATTCGCGATCGCAACGAACTATAGGGGGCGTTGTTGTATGAGACGCTTACCTGCGATTTCCATATGAACCGTCATTCAGTCACTCTGGAGACGTCGTTAATGTAGCGTGTAGCATTGCAACGTTCCTTCTTTAATGTGGCTTATTAAATTTAAAAAAGAAAAATGCTTGATCTTCTTTCTTGTACAACCGAAAACAAAATGGTATCTCTTTTTATTAGAGAAGGAATATCCAAAACACATCGGAAAAATATTTGTACATTAACAGAAAAAAATATGTATATTCTTATAAGAGTTAAAACCTAATGCCCGAGAAATAGTATTACTAAATTTAATGATATAACATGAAAGGCCCATTTAAACTTTACATTCTATAGTTTTAAGAATCATATTAGTTCAAAAATTAAAATGAACAAAAAGTATACATAAGCCTCATAATTTTATGAAATTTAATTTTGTAAACAACGTTTTTTGACAACAATTTTTATCAAAAAATTTCAAGTTTCAATAAAAATCATTATTTAGAAACTAAGAAACGTAAAATAAAGAATGCTGACGAAACAAAAACAAAAAAACAATTCTTTTTTGTCGCCATTTTTAGTGCTACGAATATTCGTCTTTGGGATTTGCCAAAAACAAAACAAGATGCAATTTTATTTTTTCAGGAGGGAAATATTTTACCAAAAAAACGAAAATGTACCAATTCCCACAACATGAAACTTTATCTTGGTAAACGTACGTTTTGGAAATGTTATTTCATTTGGAATCTTATTTATCAGAGTTCATATGGCGATATGATTGTTATGAATCTATGCTAAACGCTATATCGGCTCATTTTCCACCGAAATCCAATTAACTATTTTGATTTTAAATAAAGTGTTTTATTTTATGAACTGTCGCAAAAATTTTAAGTGTAGATTGGCGGCACTTAAAAACCGCCAAATCTGTAGCGGCGGTGGCGTTAATACATCGTAAGTACCGAATTTTTATTCCATACTTTAACATTGGAATATACAAGAAATATACATAAACACATAATGTTATACCATTTAATTTTTCAAAAGTATTTTGAGAACAATTTTTATCAAAAAATTATAAACTAAAAAACGGAAAATAAAGAATTCTTAGGATAAAAAAAACGATTTTAAGAATTATTAACATTGAAATAAAAACTTTCATATTGTTTCTTTTTTTATTATTCTTATAGTTCTTAATCAGACGTAAAAAACCATTCTGTAGAGAACCATCATCAAATGAAAAAAAAATATTTACAAGCAAATTTTTTATTGTAAAAATCATTGCACTTACCTGATTTATGATTCCCGGAGAATTCCAAAATGATAAGTTCCTTGTTTGAAAACTTTATTCTCAAATAATAGATACATAGTTTATACCTTCATTACTTTTAGATAACATACTACACAGCAAAATTTTATAATTGATATGAATTTGAATATGTAGCTAAGAACAGAATAGCTGAATTCTAGTTGAACTTATTCTTTCAAAATTAAAAAAAACTTACCAAGAAAACGATTTAAATTAATTAAGAATCAGCACAAATGGCACTATTTCAAGTAACTTGGATAATTTTTTATTGTTGTTTTCCGAATTATATGGATACAGAAATATATACTATTCTATAACGAAGAAGAATATGCTATAACTATTACAATTCTGTATGTTCTGAATTCATATTTATTCACTGGAATGACGAAAGCAATGTTGACTTCACTTTAATTCGTAATGAATTGAAGACAGAAGAAATGCATTTTACCTTAATACACACATCTGTAACAGTATCCGAAATCGGAAGTCATCAGTTGCAAGTTTGTTGATAATAGAAATTAAAAATTATTGAGGAATTTTTCTTCAAATGTTTGGCGTGTTCTGTTCCTGAAAGATTTACTAATATTCTGGAGATTTTTTTCAAGTTCTTCGGCCTTTTCCTTAGGGAAATTTTGTTTCTTATTTGCTGCTAAAAAATGGCGTCTGATTCAGTCAATGACTTTGATGGAACTAAATGAAAACGTGATAAATTAATGTCCGATATTTACAGGCTCCCGCTAGACGGCGTACTCGAGCGTTGCGATCGCGAATTAAGTATTCTATTTTTACTAAGTATTTTATCTGTTCTTAACACGAAACGTTATTTTGAATCCTGAACCGTTAACTCTAGGGTTCTGATATTTAAACATCGACTACGAGGAGCAATTTTAATTATTCCATTCAAGGAAATTTTTCAAAAATGATTTTTTCGCAATTTGATTTTTTGATCTGATTTCGCAAGTGATTTTTTACTTTAACATAAAGTAGTACAATAAAAATTGTAAATTATTTGTTTGTTTAATTGTGAATTGTTAGTTTAACATAAAAAAATATAATCAATTGTAAATTATTTGTTTGTGATTTTATCGTATGATATTTAATGTTAAATTACTTTTTAAAAGTTCAGTCATCAGCGTAAATGGATTTTTTTTAATTATATCCGTCGTTGAACAGCCGACCCAATTTTTGGGTTTACGACTACTAATGTTCAACTCCGTAGCCTTGTCATTTTGAACCCAATCCAGAAGACAAGGAAACTCCTGGGTCAGTACCCCCAGAGGTATTGATTTGTTATGAGAACATGAAGGACTTTGCAACTCGACAGATTTAACGTACATCAGTCACCATTTACTACACGGGGAGTCTTCGGCCGGCTGGGATCGAACCCACGAACTCTTGAACTTGGGCCCAGTGCCCTGCCAACCAGGCTACCCCGGCCTTGTAAATGGATGGTTGACCGTCTAAAGCTAAGAACAGACGGCGCTAGTGATTAAAATTCGTTGTAAGACTTCCGAGTTACTACTTCAGATAGATTTTTACGCCAAGTCATTCAATATTATTACACTTGTAGTGTTTGCAATATCACGTGTTCTTTCAATTTAACTTTCAACGAAATAAATAAATGAATTCAGAAGACCAGCAAGCATGCTATGATGCAACTCTAAAAAATAACAGACTTCGATATAAAGAGAAAGGATTTGTCAAATAAGGGATGACACTCGAAACGTGGAACTTTGTGTTGTGATATTAATTGACTTAAATTTGTTTTAGGCTATCGACCTTTTAGAATTTATAAATTACAGAAAACTTTTATGAATGGTAAGATTTCAAGTGAATTTCAACAAAATTAAACTGTAGGTCGTCGGGCTACCAAAGCAGGTAAAGCCATTCCCTCTGCAGAGGATCAAACTCGCGACTGCATGTCTTCGGATCATCCTCAAGGATGTTTCGAAGAATGTCGCCTATAGCCAATTGTGCAGTTTTAGTGCGACGTAAATAAAGTACTAGAACTCCTCCCGTCACAAAGTCTGAGGCCGTCTGGTGCCACGGAAACAAGAATGGCGCATTTTAGGGAGCGTAGTTTCACTCTAGGACTAACACAAAAGTCCGAAAAGAGTCCCTTTCTCTCGCCGACCCGAGGCGAAACTATTCCAAAGTAGTGACCTCGCACCCCTACTTGAAATAATCAAACCTCGTTACCATGGTCATCGCCTCAGGTCCAGACAATTGTCTGGAGGAGTCCTTATTTTAGACAAACTATGGAATATCTTTAACAACTAGAATATTAAGCCTGTTTACACATCGACTCGTAAGCATAACATAAGCGGAGAGATGCACCATAAGTTCTCCAAATTTTTTCTAGTTTCAGGAAGCTTGTTATTCTTTAGATTCAGTCAGCCATCCATAGTAATATGGCTGAAATATTTGTGAAAGAATATGGAATGTGTCACTTAAGATAATTGATACTTGACGGGCTTGGTTTACTCGAAATAGAATGGCAAGAATAGTTGCTAACGTAAACAAATGACATGTTTCAACAACGAATCGAATTTTATATGCTTTTGCACGAAAAAGTAATAAAATATTGGGGAGTAACTTATAAAATCGAATTTATATAGTCTCGGTAAATCTTCCAACTATTATGTTAATTATATATAAAGTTTATCTTGCAAAAATTATAAAATTTTTAAAGAAAGCAAATGAAAAGTCGGTGGCTTTCCGACTTCGAAATCTGCTTTCTCGAAGAATTTATAAGAAATTGTTGCAACACATTTTAAGATAAACTTGTAGCATAATACTGGAAAATTAGCCGAAATTAACTAAACACAATTTTATAAGTTACCTACAATATTTTATTCCTTACTTTTAAGACAGATCCATGAAAAAGCTTAATTTTTTTAAATTTATTATTTAAGCTACTGTTATGGTTATTGTATTTTAAAAGATTTGATAATCTATAAATATTTAGTAATTTTATAACCGTCGTTGAACAGCCGAACCTATTTCGGGTTTAAGACTACTAATGTGCTACTCCATAGCTTTGTAATTTTGAACTAAATCCAGAAAAAAGGATCAAATATTGGGAGAAAATTGTTTTTCAAACTCATTTCTCCACTTCCTTAAACGTGAATTTTCAGACGTGTCCGAATAAAATGCTCACTGGCAATATTTTTGACAGTGTTACTATGAACTTTGCTTTTAAGCAATGCATTAAGTTGCGAAATATAATTTATCATACAATTTGGAAGAAAAACTATCTTTTGCAACTTGTTTTCAATAAAAATATTTAAAAAGTTTGTTATTAAAAAAGGCATCAAGTGTTTAACAACTACTCGATCTTTTGCCTGTACAAATTTTGCTTTAAAACGCAAATATCGATCTTTTTTTTTTTTTTTTTTTTTTAAATTGAAGCAAAGTTCTGTGAAATGGTTGAGTGTTCTGCACAGGAAAGTAATGCAGATGGGATTAACTGCAGTTATTTTATCTGATTTAAATAATAGTTTAAAAATTTATTAATTTTATTGCATTGCATAAGAAGGTGAAAACAATTAACGAAAAAGGAAAAAACTCAAGCGGCTAACATAGGGTTATACCAATAAAAGACAATTAGCTAGTTATTACCGAAAGAGATTAAACGACAAGTTAGTCAATTATCAAAATTGAGATTCAGAATGTATAAATACACAAATAACATTTTTCAACAATATCTTATTTAAAAATCCGGCAGAAAGACTATTTTACAACACATAAAGATCCATGCCGTATCCAGAAACATTATTGAGTATTTCCTTTTCATAAGCTTTTCGATTATACTAAAAATATATTGCAAGCTTTGTAAGACGTCGCTTTGAATCTAAACCGTGGTAACTCAAAAAAGCAAGTTTCTCAGGAGAGCTATTTCTAACTTTTCAGGAACTTCCACTGCAGGTTGACTCGAAGCTATGGCGACTATTGCAAAATAGTTTACATTAAAAAAAACTCTGTTTCTTTACATTTTTCAATGAACCAGGCCTGATTCTTGTAACATTTCTAATTCTGTGGTAACTTCGAAATAAGTTAAGGTACTTGGAGTTGCAACACTTTTCTCTAAAACTTTTATTAAAAGTGGAGAGTTATTTCAAAATATATATCGATGTTCTTCAAAACATCCTCCCGAATCTTACATATTCATTTCAAATTTTGACATACAACAGTATAGGAAAAAAATCGCTCTCCTGAAAAACTTACTTTTTTGAGTTACCACGGTTTAGTTTCAAAGCGACGTTATCTCCTTCAAGGTTTGGTTGCAACTGGCACACTGCTACACTATTCCCTGAAACTAAGATGGCGAATCGCGCCAATGCGATAACGATTTATCTGCTCTCTAAATTAATTTTATGGAACTATGAAGATAACATGTCGTTTCTCTAAAAGGGTGTTTTTTTTTAAACGCAAAATGGCCCAAATATCTCATTTTTCGATTTTTTTTGAGTTACTACGGTTTAGTTTCAAAGCGACGACATAACATTGTGTTACGGTTTTGTTTTTTAAAAGCCACGCCTGTGTTTTTACAGTCTTACCCCATTAAAGTGTGTTCTGATATAAAACAGTTTAGCATTAAGACAATGTCTTACTCTCACTTTAAATAAAACTGAAAATGAGCCTTTAAAAAAATTGACAAATCTTGTAATATTTATCCGACTCAAAATGCATAGATAAAGAGCGTTATATGGGCAGAGCTCAAAATGCGTGTTGACAAAACTAAGCAAAGCACAAAATGTGACTTTTCAAAATGTTGACTCTAAGAGCATTTTAACCTTACCTTTTTATTGTTACGAAAATGTTTGTACTAAACGCTTTTTTTCAATTGAGCAAAAATATTGCAGTTTCAAACCTTTCACCCTAAAAGGATTAAAAATTATTTTTTAAAGCTTTTTTTAAAAAAAGTATTGCAACTTAGGTCCATAATGACATTTTAGCTGACGTCACACTAGCGATAGGATCAAATTGCATTGTCCATTAAAATTTCATGACAAGGTGGATTTTATCTGAGCATACCAAGACTTTGCGAAAATAAACCTTATAATTACCTAGATTTAAGATTGTTTTCACCTTGAGACTAGCTTCATGAAATGATTTTTTCACGCTTGAAAACCCTAAGTCAACCTCGATGTGAGGGTTTTACAGAGAAGGTTGTTTTCCAAGGTTTTGGATTAGGGTAATGTGCGTAGAATAGAACAGATTGCCATAGATCTCGTTTTAAGGTTAGAAGGTTTACACCTAAACCACATTAAACCTTTTTAGGTTTACATTAAAAGGTTTCTGCCGAATGAAAATAAGCCTTTTTTTGCCAGCTATGGAGTATCAATCCAGTCCTACTTTACTCTTAAAAATGTTCATTAAAACTTAGTTATTTTATGAACACTGTGAATAAATAATTAACTCTTTTAAAATATAATAATCATAACAGTAATTTAAAATAATAAAATAAAAAAAGAATCAAAAGGTATGTCTAATTTCTTAAGCACATTCTCAGCAGCGTCCTCTTTTTCAAATATGCATTTTTAGTTATATCTAATTACATCGTTACTAGTTTGGACTTAAGTTATTTTTGCTGCGCATTTCTAGCAATATTTATTGTGTTAAATGTACATTTATACTTATATCTAAAACGCAAACTTACTGACAATTGTTTATTTAATTCTCATTAACATGTAAAAATCGGAGATATGATGAAAGTAACTCACAAGTCGAAAGATTAAATACCGTGCAAGTTCAGGAAATCATCTAGAATATTAATAAAAAAATAAAAATCAGAATATATTTCGTAAGAAATTCGAACCAAGTCAATAGTGCTTTTTAAATATAAATATTTTTTATTGCACAAAAAAATAAACATTAAAAGGATCACAAAAATCACTAAGCGTACGTAAATTTAAATAGATTAATTAAAAATGACACATTCTTTAAACTCATACAACATAAAAAGCACAATTCTCCACCAAAACCCATAAATTACGGAGATCCTAATTAGGTTTGCATTATATGCACGATGAACATATCAAGGTTAAAAGTAGTTGAAATTGTCATTATAATTGGTACAAAAGTACTGTTAGTTTTTTAAAACATCTAAATTCGTACCTTAAATCAATGGAAACATAAAAAATGCTGGGCATATTAGCGAGATTCGTGAGTCCACAGCTGAAGTTGATACAGAATCTTGAGTTTACGAGAACTGATTTTGAGTTGAATCTTGAGTTAAGTTTGTACGGAATAGAGTTCACAGCAAGTTGGTTCGGAAATTTGAATTCACAGCACAGTAAAGAGGTATAGAATAGAGAATTCAAGGCATATTGGCACGGATTTAATCACTCTTGGGACAAGTTTCGACAGTCTGAGGTTTTTTGACATTATGAGTCTTCTCATGGATTTTAAGATGATGCAACAACTTAAAACGCTTTCTGCAAGTTTGACACGAGAAGGGCTTCGAATCGCTGTAGGTCATTCTATGCTTTGTTAACGAGTCTCTTTTAGTAAATTCCGTAGAACCAAACGGGAAATGGGGTGGTGATGAGTAAACCAGCATTTCAGGTACTACGTCGGCATCTGCCATGATCTCCAACGACTTTGAGTCTCAGCACTAAAGGCTTGGTTTCTTAGGACAGGACGCCGTCAGCTGGAAATCAGCGTTAACCTCTGATTGGTCCATTTGTGAGTTTGATAGTATACGTCATCGAACGCTCATCTTGAACTACAATTGCCGTCCAACTCAACTGCAGTTGGATTACAACGTGACGTTAACCACAGAAGCAATGGCGGACAACATCCAACAGCGCATTGAAATCAGCCAAGATTTTGATTTTGACATTAAACATAGCTTCTTCATTAAACATAGCACTCTTCATTTAGCTCAGCTATAATGTGTTTTTTCTTGGACAAAGTCATTATTTGTCTCTAAAACACTGGTCGACAATAACAAAATCAATGCAAATTCAAAATAAATATTTGTTTACGTTATTAACGCATGCGCAATGAGAGATAATGTCTGCGTTAGACCGACTGCTCACGCTGAGCTAACAAAAAAGTATTTTTTTGGCGTCAGATCTACGTCAACTTTCCGCTGACGCCCAGATAAGGCGCTAGTTCTAAGAAACCAGGTCTTGAGCTAACAAACCAGTATTTCGTTGGCGTCAGCGTGACGTTGACGTCCCGCTGACGCCCAGATAAGGCGTTTGTCCTAAGAAACCAGACCTTAAGATAGATTTCTATGAATGTAAAACGTTGTGTTTTCTTCAATGCAACACATCGAATGAAATTCGGATGTGTAGCATATATTTTCTACTTATTGAATTAGTTTATTCATATTGCTTACATTTGCAAACTTGCGTGCTCAACTTAGGCTTATAAGCCTTTGTCAAATAGAATTACAGGTGCACCATACAGAGAAGGCCAGCACGAAGATACATCTAGGGTAGCAGTGGGATTCGAACCCGCTACCTCCACAATTTGCACAA
Organism: Parasteatoda tepidariorum; assembly: GCF_982258835.1. NCBI lineage: Eukaryota > Metazoa > Arthropoda > Arachnida > Araneae > Theridiidae > Parasteatoda > Parasteatoda tepidariorum. Next base: position 20,749,042 of record NC_141759.1, on the reverse strand, counting down.
CGTTTGGCGGGTAATATCACTTGGCCAGGGAGGCTCTATTTACTACTTATTAATTTCTTTTTCTAAAATAAGCTTGCTCGCAGTGAACTTGATATGTCAGCCTATTTTTTAATCAGATAGACTGATCGTTAAGACATGGTTCCCAGCAGATCACAGAAGTCAAGCCTCACTGGCTGCGGTCAGAGTGAGGGTGGGTGACCACTGGGATCAGTCTGAATAGGGACCAAGGGTGTGCGGTATTGGTCCTCGTTAAACTGTTCTACCGTAAAGTGCTCGACTTCGCGTGCAGGTCGTCGGGCTACCGAAGCGGGAGTGCCATTCCCTCTGCCGAGGATAAAAATTGTGATGGCATGTCTTCGGATCATCCTCAGGGATGTTTCCCAGACCGTCGCCAATAGCTCATTGTGTAGCTCTAGTGCGACGTAAATGAACAACAACAATTAAGAGATGACGTAAAGAACATATGCGTTTTTAATCTCAATCCGGTATGCAATTACATCTTTGATAATTTAATTTAAATATAACACAATATTTAGTTTTTTTTAAACAAATTTCGCTTTTTAAATTTAAATATGTAAATGTTCCTGGCAAAGATTGTTGGTTTTAGTACATAGTACCTCTAAATAATTATGTACTTGTTAAACATTTCTGATGTGCCCAAGTAAAATTATTCTTGCAATTTAAAAACATTCTTGACAGATTTTAAAATATTAAATGCTTTCCTGTTTTTACCCTCTGAATATTTGAGTACGATTGTCTTTGGGTTTTGTTTCTGATGTTTTGATAAGTAAAATATCAAATTCTGGAAGAATAAAATTACGTAATTATTTCTACATTTAATTTCAGTGAAAAATGAAGTAGAAATTTTATGGAAGCAAATAACTTGATTATTATCACAATTATTACAAGAAATTACAATTTAAAAATTCAAACAATAATTTTACTTTGATCTTGAATAAATCTTTATATAAAGCTCAGTTTTATTCTATGGAAATAAATGAAATATATAGCAATATTCTACGATTGCTTTTTTTATTGTAACAATTTCATAATGTATTACAACAGCAAAATTACAAGTGACAAGAGAAAAATGACCAGTGTAACGACTTTTATAAAATATGTTTAAAAACTAACTAGTTCAATTGAGATTTTGATAAAAGTGACTCATCGTAAAAAGTACTCAAAAACTCTTTGCTTAAAGAGAGATCAAAAGAGCTACAAAAACTGTAAGAGGAGTTGCCAAGAGATCCTATCAGCTGATCAAAAGCAGCGCCGGCCTGAGCCAATTTTCAAGTGTAAGTAGAAATGGAGCCCCCTACATTAAGGATAATAATAAATATGTACGGACTAAAATTAATGTCTTTATCTCACAGTGGGCTGATCGTTAAGACACGGTTTCCAGCAGATCACCGAAGTCAAGCATCATTGGCTGCGGTCAGTGTGCGGGTGGGTGACCACTTGGATCAGTCTGCGTAGGGGCCGAAGGTGTGCAGTATTGGTCATCGTTTAACTGTTCTACCGTAAAGTGCTGGACTTCGCGTGCAGGTCGTCGGGTTACCAAAGCGGGGGTGTCATCCCCTCTGCAGAGGATCAAAATTGTGATGACGCGTCTTCGGATCATCCTCAGGGATGTTTCCCAGACCGTCGCCAATAGCCCATTGTGTAGCTCTAGTACAGGGATGGCGAACCAATGGCACGCGTGCCATTTATGGCACGAGACACAATACTTTGGGCACGCCACCGATCACAATTGTTATTACACTATGAATTGTTATTACATAAATGTTATTACACTATGAATTGTTATTACTTATTACACAAATGTTATTACACTATGAAGCATATGTAACAATTAAATTAAAATTCACAAGAACAAACAAAGTAATAAGCAATTATTGATTAAAAAAAATAACAATTAATGGTAAAAAAACAATTAATAACCATAAAAAACAAGCTAACAATAAATAACTAGCAAAAAAAAAAAAATAACAGTTCTGCTTAAACTAACATCTTACAACCTAATATAAGTTATTTATCATTTAATCTGCAACAACAGAAGTCACACTGATGTCACTTTAAGTTGTTTTAAGACATGGCAAATTGCATTTATTTTCATTGTAAATAAAGAGTTTTGAGTTGATAGTATTTAGTATTATTATTTTCCCAATAATCACGAAGTCAAAATTATTTGACGGCACGTCTATGATCTCATTGAACAATTTTTTAGAAAAATTGGCACGTTGATGTATAAAGGTTCGCCACCCCTGCTCTAGTACGACGTAAATGAACAACAACAAATGCATTTATAATTTTAAAAATAAGTTAGTCAACAAGTTTTTTTAAATTTTTTTTTATAAAAATGCGATACAAACTACTTATATAATGTACTTTATTTTAAGATCATTACTCCTTTCCCACTTGTTTGGGTTGGCCCCCACCTCGTGGACTTACTGCGGCCTTTCACCTTCATCATCTAACTACCTACTAACAATTTACTAACTCAATTAAACTTATTATTAAATTTGTAAAAAAAATATGAAAACAAAAAATATTATTAATTCCCTTACCCACTACTGTACCAATGGTTTGTTTTTGATATTACATGTTTTTGCTGTCCCCTATTTTTGTTGTTCTATCTCTCTTTTCTGTTTTCATCATTTTAATTAATTACTAACAACTAATTTAACTAATTCAACTAATTTCTGAGCACCACTTCTGAGTTTCCGCAGGATCCACTTAAATAATGTACTTTTATTTAAATTCGATAGAGTGGGGGAGAAAATGTCCTACCCTAAGCAACTTCAGAAGAGGAATCAGAATATTAGATATCTTACATTTTTATCTACTGATCATTTATGCCTGGTATTTTCAAATGAAAATAAAGAATTGTTTGCATTGAATAATAAATCTGACATTTTTATGTTTTGAAATTATTTTATTTGAAAATGATTAAAAACATTTCTATAACATTTTGTTTTGCTTCATACTTTAAGATGACAAAATACAAATCAGTTACAAAATAATGAAAAAACATTCAAAATTTCTCAAATGTATACACATCGGATTCTTCAGATGTATACCGAAGTTTCATTCAAAATTTTCTTACTTGATTATGCGAATTCACTGCTAATTATTTATTATTAACATTTGTACATTTCTTTATTTCATTCATCCACCTCTTTTCATAATTATTTTCATAGATTGCCTTACACAGCGCTTCTTGAATAATCTTATTCTATTTTATAGCCGTCGTTGAACAGACGACCCAATTTTAGGTTTACGGCAACAAATTTTCAACTCCGTAGCCTTGTAAATTTGAACTAACCCAGAAGACAAGGAAGCTCTTGGATCAGTAACCCCAGAGGTATTGATTTGTTATGGGAACATGCAGGACTTTGCGACTCGACAGATTTAATGTGCATCAGTCACCATTTACCTCACGGGGAGTCTTCGGCCAGCGGGGATCGAACCCACGAACTCATGGAATAATCTTGTAAAATTTAATGAAGGCAGGTAGGAGGACTATTTCAACCACCTATCATGATTCACCGACTTTGCATAATCAGATTTCCGTAGAGCCGGGATAGCCTGGTTGGCAGGGCACTATACCCGTGTCCAAGAGATCGTGGGTAGGATCCCCTGGCCGAAGACTCCCCGTGTAGTAAATGGTGTCTGATGCACGTTAAATCTCACGAGTCACAAAGTTCTTGATGTTCCCATAACAAATCATACCTTTATGGCATACCTGCCAACTTTTAATCCCTTCCATTATCATTTTCCCAGTGGTATTAAAACTTCAATTTTAAGCAAACAAATACGTTGTATTTGAGAAAACTTAAGATGACAACCATGATAGTAACGCATATTAATATATGTGCTTAATTTTTGTAAGAATAGTGGTGATCAAAATCATTTAAAAATTAAGTTTATAAAAGAGAAAATAGTATATATTCACTACCACTTTAAATATGAAAATAAAATCTTCCGGAAAATCCAAAAGAGTTGGCAGGTATGCTTTATGGGTACTGATGCAGGAGTTTCCCTCTCTTCTGGAGTGGTTCAAAATTACAAGGTTACGGAGTTGAACATTAATAGTCGCAAATCAAAAATTGGGTCGGCTGTTCAACGACGGTACATCTCAGAGTGGTATTAACAGGTGAGAGAAACTTAAAAGGTGTAATTTTTGTTCGTGGAATGGAATCATTCAATTTTTTTATTAATCAAGTGGAAGATGCATAGTGGGGAAAACTTTTGTAAAATATGAAACTTTTTTGCAAATTTTTTTACCATAGCATATATATTAATTTCAATTATTTCTTTCGAAATAGTAAATTTAATGAAAAATGAATGCTTTATCATATTTCCAGAAATGTTTCAGCTCAAAATTTTGATCAAGTTTTTCCTTTTTACAGCAGTCGCAAATTATTATTATTATTATTATTATTATTATTTTTTTTTTGTGACTTCTTTTATAACATGAATGTCATGGAATGGAATCTAATTTATTTGTGACTTCTCGAAACCAAAATTTTCTTTTCTATTTTTTTTAAAAAAAATCATATTATAAATTTATTATTCAGCTGATCATATTATTCAGCTAAAGATTTTCGAATCGAAAATAGCAGCAGTTTTTAAGATTTTTAACAACTTACAGTTCGTACATTTTGTTAAACGGACGCTTTTCCGTGGGATAAACATTCCATAACGAATATTCCTCATGATTAATTTCAAATTATAAAAAATTTAACAGAAGAAAAAGCTACCGTTTCACTGTGCTTTAGGCACAAGAGTAACTTCAGATAGTAGGCGTTTCATTCTTTCTTTTTTTATTTCTTTATCTATTATCTGTGACTGTTAAAGCAATGACGCTATCATATCAATAGATTCATACCTACGTAAAACATGTATGAACATTTAAAATTTATAGTAATATAGTAAATTAATTACCTGTAATAAAGTAAATTGGATCATCATAGTATATTATTTAAAAAAAATGAATTATGCCTATTTATATATTAAATAAACTAAAATTCCAAATTATGTTTGAGACTTCACATTCCTAGGAGGAAAATAAACCTAAATTGCTATCTATGACACTTTTAATAAAAGTTAGGATTCCGGTGAATAGCATAGTAGTTATAAAAACAACAAGCGTTCCTTTCTCTCGCCAAAGGTTGAGTAAAAACACCGCAACAATATTTGCTTTAAAATATATCAATCTCACCACTAATTATATAAAATAAATTTTTATATATAACAGAAATTCCTAGTTGATGTTGCCGTAATCTCCATCTTGTTTCGGCATCTAGCAATATCGCGAACCATGAAATTATTAATAATATTTCGGATCGCGATGAGTTTGAGACTTGAGTTGAGTGCCTTATTGCTTAGTTTATCTATCACTAGTTTCCGCAGAGTTAAGTACCTTGTTAAATTGTTAGAGGTACAAATACTGTTGGCAAACTAGAACGATCTATCCAAAATCGCAATTCGTTGCGTAGTAATTCGTATATATATATATATATATATATATATATATATATATATATATATATATATATATATATATACCCTCCAACTGCTACGGAATTTCCGTAGTTTCAGAAATCTTCTTTTCAGACGGCAGCAAAATTAATGTCTTAATATTTAAAAAAAATTCATTTTAGCGTAACTTGTCCACTATTACTTATAAAAGTGCAGGCCATAGGGCTAGATTCTTAAGTTCTGATAAAAGTTTTATGAGAGATCCATTTGCTTCAAAAATTTCTACTTTGGTTCGCTACCACTAGAAAGAGTTATTTTCAAAATCCTCATAAGTTGGAGGGTATGTATATATATATATATATATATATATATATACGAATACAAAAATTATAAATACTTTTGTATTAATAAAAGCATTGAAACTCTTTCGTTTTCATAAAATACCCTTGGTAAAGGATAAGTGTAGAAATTCTATTTTAGGACTTCAAGGCTGAAAACATGCCAATAAATTATAATTAGATTTATGTTTCAAAAGAGGAGTTATTTTAAGATATTTCACTTCCATATAAGGAAAGATTAAACGATTTTCTATGAGTATTAAATGATTTGCAATGAGGCATAGGAATACAATTAATGCAATATGACTGCCCTGTTTACCCATTGTAAGTGTCGTATAAAACCGAGGAGCAATGCTTTTTGCGTGTCTTTTTGTGTTTTATGTTTACCATCTAAACTCCGTCTGTTTTGACGGGAAATCTGTCTTTCCTCCTCCGGCTGGAGAGTGGGTGATATTTCTGTTTACATCATACTCCAGTAAATAAAACCTGTTAAAGTCTATCAGCTTATTATTTCAACAAATGTAATTCAAATACAATAACAAAATATCAGGGTTTGTTATCCTGATATGATAAGCCGGCAGGACTTTTGCTTTGTGGAGGAAACCCGCTTAAAAGAAAATTTTTGTGCATTACTATCTCTTGGGACTTAGGCCTAACGTGACCGCTACCTCGTCGAGAAGGAAGGATGAGTTCTCAACCCCCTTGGATTGAAGAGAAAAACTTCATTGGACTACTGATAGAGAAAAAAAAAATCTTCGATTTGAAATCACATCCCTTTACTTTACAAGTGACTTAGATGAATGGTGAAGAAATATCCTCTCTAATCCTGAAAAAAATAGCTGATCCAGAAAATGCTTAAAAGAAGAAATTCTTGGGACTTTTCTCTTTCATGTGCCTAGAAGTTCCCTCTACCGTTACTGCTGTGAAAATTACCGCTGGAGATTGGACTTCGTCGTTCAGTTTCGCACACCTGTCGGACTCAACTATCAGTGAAAAGTCTCTTACGGGTTTACAACTAGTGCCAGTGCGGAAATGGAAATCCGTCCTAATTCTAATCAACCTGTTTTGATTACCAATAGTTCTCAGTGATTCCTCAAAAAATGAATGATTCATGGCGAACAATTTCCCCCCGTCTCTTTATGACAGTTGAAAGTTAAAAAGTGAATATTATTCGAGTCTGCATGTGTTGTGTGATAGTGCGTGTGCGTCATCAAAGAATTAGAATGATTTATTAACCATAAAAAAACAAAAACAAAAAAAAACAGTTTCCCAGTGTTAGTGATCATCCACGATAGTAATTTCTTCAATGGTATTTATATAATGAAAATTTACTTCGATCCGTGCTTTTGTTTTGATAATAATTTCGAAATATTTTTTGATTATCAAAATATTTGGTGTTTAAATGGCAAAAATAATAATAGATTTTGATTATAATTTTAGAATTTTTTTTTTCATTCTTGATATTTCATTTGAAATACTTACATTGTTTTCATTGATCTTATTTTTAGTGCTTATTTTTGCATTTTCAGAAACTTATTTACTGTTATTGAAATTTATTTCTTCTTTGAGGAGTTTTATTTTAATAAACTGATTTAATAGGATTAGCACAAAAATGTTTCAGGATATTTAGTTTCGTTTTAATTATATTATGTGTTGTAATATATGATCAATTGAATATTTTTTTTTAAAATTTAAATTTTGTTTTAGTGTTTATCGTAAGGTAACGATAAATAAGCAACTATGAGATTTAATTTACTTCTAAGTGGTATATTTAATTGTTAAAATTTATTTTGGTTATTTGAATGCCCTTACGGAGCGGCAAAAATTACAAATTTAAAATGGATGAAAATGCTAAAAGCAATACAGATAATTCTAAGATTGAAGTAAATGAAAATTTACAAAAATTGAGTATGGATCAAAATATACAAGAAGCACCAGACATACTAATCTTTGAGCCTGACATTGGTGTTCAATTCACATCCTGGCTCAAACATTTTGAAACACAAACTCCAGATGCTAAATTAAATGACAAATGGAAAATTAGAAATTTTCAAAAATTCATTAAGGGTTCAGCTTTGAAATTGTATATTAATAACTGTCTTAATTGTAATTCTTATCAAGAAATAGTTGAAATTTTTAGAGAGCATTCACCTCCCTTTGGCTTTAATGATTTTCAAAATTTAAAATTTTCTGGCCAAGCTAAAGACCTAAATTCATATTTTTCCGAAAAGGTAGAGTTAGGTCGAAAAATAAATTTAAGCAATGATCATATAATTGAGGGTCTATCTATTGGTTTGCCCCACCAAATTAAAACACTTTTGATTTTAAAAGAACCCAAAACCCCAATTGAATGGCTCACTATTGTTTCCAAAATAATTCATGATGTACCTACGGTCTTACCCCAAACTGAAACTAAAAAATTACCAGAGTCTAAATTTAATGGGTATAGACCACAATATCAAGGCTGGGCACTAAGGCGGCCATTCTTTAACAACTCAGGTAATCCAAATTATAATCCTCGACAAAATCAAAATTTCCCCCGGCCTAGACAAAGTTATAACCAACAATCCCAATTTAGACCTAGAATTCAAAATGAAAAGTTTCAAAGAAATAAACAACAAACTAGTCATTTCGCCTAGGCTTCCCACGAGTTGCCTCCTAAGCCATGTAAATACTGTGATAAGCTTGGTATAACCAATGCTTATCATTGGGGCCAAAATTGTGTAAACAAACCTAATTCTTTTATGGCTGAGAATCAAACTCAGTCTAAACAAGAAAGATCTTAAAATAACTCCTCTTTTGAAACATAAATCTAATTATAATTTATTGGCATGTTTTCAGCCTTGAAGTCCCAAAATAGAATTTCTACACTTATCCTTTACCAAAGATATTTTGTGAAAACGAAAGAGGTTTAATGCTTTTATTAATACAAAAGTATTGATAATTATATGTATTACACACACACACACACATATATATATATTAACTAAACCTGGCACCATTTTCTCTAACTACTTAAATAAGATTATTAACTATATTACTAAAGAAGGTTTCTCTTGGATAATCACTAATAATCAACCGATTTTAGATTTCATTAAACATAATAAAATTAATTCTATTGCGACTTTTGATTTCCAGGATCTTTTCAATAGCATTCCCCTTTCTAAACTAAAAGATGTCCTTTTGAATTATTACCATGATTTTAAAAATATCCTTTGTTGCGATTTTGATTATTGGGAAATTCTGATTAATTTTTGTCTTTTTAGTAATTGTCTTTACAATGGAAGGGATATCTTTCTTCAAATTAATGGAATACCACAGGGATCTAATTATTCATCTCTCTTAGCTAACTTATTTTTGCATTATTATGAAAAAAATTTTACTCTGAGTATTAAATTTGTTTTTAGATATATTGATGACTTAATTATCTTTAATTTTCAAGATTTTACTGTTTTATTGAGTGATATATACCCTGAGGAATTAATCTTACTTCGCAATCATGATGATAATATTGATTTCAGTTTTTTGGATTTGGGTATTATGAAAGTTGAAAATATCTGCTTTGTTGATTTATATGATAAAAGAAATGATTTTAATTTTAATATTAATAAACTAGTTACTTGGAATTCTAATGTTTCTAGGAGCATCTATTTAAATACCACTTTTAATGAAATGAACAGAATTAAAAGAATATGTAGTAATATTCATTTATCCAAAATACAAATCGATAAACTCTTTCAAAATCTGATAAAAAACAATGGATACCCAACTAATGTAATAAAATTTTATATAAAATCATTGAATTAATCGTATATTTTGGTGGATATATTTTCTAAACATTTTTTTTTGTTAATTTTTATGATTTTCCCATGTGCAAATCCATTTCAGGCCAAAATTCATTGCCAAAATTATTCACTAAATAATTTCTTTGTTATTTTATGTAATTTTTCCATGTGCAAATCCATTTCGGGCAAATCCGTGGCTATAATTATGTACTAAAATTTTTTCTTTGTTAATCTTTCCATGTGCAAATCCATTTCGGGCAAATCCGTGGTTAGAATTATTTACTAAAAATTCCTTTGCTAAATAATTTCCCTTGTTAATCTATACAGTTTTTCCATGTGCAAATCCATTTCGGGCAAATCCGTGGATAAATTTGTTTGCTAAAAATTTCTTTATTAATTTATGCAATTCCATGTGCAAATCCATTTCGGGCAAATCCGTGGTTAAAATTATCTGCTAAAAATTTTTTTCTTTGTTAATTTTTCCATGTGCAAATCCATTTCGGGCAAATCCGTGTTAAAAATTATCTATTGAAAAGAATTTTTTCTTTGATAATTTAAATAATTTTTCTATGTGCTAATCCATATCGTGCAAATCCGCGGCTAAAATTATTTGCAAAGCAGGCAATTTATGTTTCTCTTTTCTATTTTATATTTTTTCTTAAATAAACATCTATCTTCTAAAACTATTTATGATCAATTTTTAAAATTATCCAGTATAATATTACCTTGTGCACATCCATTTCGGGCCCATCCTTGGTAACTAACAAATCAAAACTCAGAATAACAAATCACTTCAGCAGTGCAGTAAGAACGACACTTTAGAACCCTTTTGTTACACTCAATTTGCGCTTTTGTTTTCATCTTTTGTTTTCATATTTTGTAATCTGGCAATCTTTCTGCGAAAACATTTTTAAATCATTCTTGAAAAATAACTGTCCATGTAAGTTGTTATGATTTTGCTACTCGCTTTATAGTCCCCCCTTTTTAATGTTTTTTCTTTTTATTTTATTTTTTCTTTTTATTTTATTTTATTATCTGTTTTTACATGTTATATTTACTTTTTATGATCTATTTTTATGTAGTTATTTTATAAAAAAATTTTTTTGAGTGCTCCTCACACTATTGTATTAATATATTTTGCTTTGGCTTTATTGATACAATATCAGAAAGCACTCTGTTTAGCGGATATAATTGTGTGGGCTGAAGAAAAGATTATATCTTTTTTATTCCGGCTTTTTTTCCGGTTTTTTAATTAACATTTCACTTTTTTTTTTTATTTTTTTTTATTTTTTTTTAATAAAATGTTGTTTGTTGTTTTTTTACTTATTATTTCCCACCCCTTTTTTTCTTATGTCTATAATTTTTCTTTGTTTTATTCTTCATTTTGAACTTATATATATATATATATATATATATATATATATATATATATATATATATATATATATATATATATATATATATATATATATTTATATATATATATATATATATATATATATATATATATATATATATATATTTATATATATATATATATATATATATATATATATATATATATATATATATATATATATATATATATATATATATATATATATATATATATATATATATATATATATATATATATACGAATTACTACGCAACGAATTGCGATTTTGGATAGATCGTTCTAGTTTGCCAACAGTATTTGTACCTCTAACAATTTAACAAGGTACTTAACTCTGCGGAAACTAGTGATAGATAAACTAAGCAATAAGGCACTCGACTCATTGCTAGATGCCGAAACAAGGTGGAGATCACGAGAACACCACTAACTAACTAATCAACTTTTTTCAGAGTACCTATCCATGTATGGATATCTGCTCTTTCATCTAAATTGGATAATATGTGGTGGAAGGGAAGGGAGGTGCTGCGTTAACATTAAGTTAAATCTCAGAATGAACAATAATTGATAAAATCAAGTCTGAGTCATACATAAAAATAAGTCGCAAGTTGATACATAATAAAGGGAACAAATTGAAGATAAAGATAAAGAAAGAATATTTACACTATTTACAAATTTACAAAAGGGGGAAGACTCCCTGTGCACTCTCTCGCCTCCCACCGGTATAGCCGGGCTTCATTGGTGCAGAGAACACAGTTTGTCTAGGGCAGTGGGGATAGTCATGATTATCCGAAATGCTTAGAGAGAACACAGTCGCTTAAGAAAAAAGCGGTTATCGGGCTGAAATTTTTATTGTCATCTATGAAATCAATGTCTAATAACTTATTGAATTTACATGTTGTACAATTTTTGGCACCTTTAAAAAAGGATGCATTGAGTTTAAAAAGGCACTCGTCTATTTTGTCGATTTTGAGGTCATTATAGAGGGTGTTATTTCTGACAAACCAGGGAGCCCCAGTGATTCGTCTTAGGGTTTTGTGTTCGAAGACTCTGAGTCTTTTTCTTTGTGTATTTGTAAGCGTCCCCCATGCCGGGGATGCATAGCTGAGGATTGGTCTTATGCACATTAGATAAATGTGCCTTTTCGTGTTTAAAGCCATTTTGCTATTGCTATTTAAAATGGGTTTCAAAGTTTGATAAGCAGCTTCAGCTTTTTTAAGTATATTAGAGACGTGATATTTCCAATTTAGGGTGCAGTTTATAGTGATACCCAAATAGTTTGCTTTAGAGACTTTGGGAACTTCTTCGTTGAATAATAAGATTTTTTCGTAGTTTATAATTTTCTTTTTATATGTTTTGCGAATAATGAGAAGGTTTGATTTGGAGCTATTGATTTTAACCTTCCACCTCAGAACACCATCTAGGAATTTCTGTTATATATAAAAATTTATTTTATATAATTAGTGGTGAGATTGATGTAATTTAAAGCAAATATTGTTGCGGTGTTTTTACTCATCCTTCGGCGAGAGTAAGGAACGCTTGTTGTTCGTGCTTCGTGTTGTATGTTCGTCAAGTAATAATCGACGAGTAGTTTTATCGCTGTCTTATTTATGAATGCAAGTAATCATTATATTCTATTACATTAGGAACAAATGAGATCATAATTTCAAGTAAACCTGTTTATATTATAATCGTGGTTGTAAATGACTAATAAATGACTAATTACTTTTTATCACAATGCATAAATTGTATATCTGAATGAATTCTATTGCTTGGTTTATTAAATAAAATCTTTTAAACACTGTAAGTGAGATTATGAAATTATATACCTAACGATACTTTAAAAAATGAATACATTGAATATTGTATAAAATTTATGAAGTTATTAAGTTAACTTTGTGAAATTGTTAATACATTATCATTTCCATTTTTTACAATGTTTTTCGTTACTTTAACTTAGTTTGTTATTCTTAAGCAAACGCACTTTGTAAGAGAATCTTAAATTTACAAAAAACTGATGTATTTGTTGCTTAAATTTATTGAGATTGTATTTTTTTTTCGAAAGTAAACAGTTGTAAAACATTTTAATAGTAGAAAGGTTGAAGGTCAAGGTTTATATAACTGAGCAACATCTTAGTTCGATGTTAGTATTTGAGGCATCAGCATTTTTCTTCTGCGTGAACTCTGTTTATTACATCTACAAAACATCCCTAAAACAAAAAATAGCACACATGTGAAAAGTATCAAGGAAAAGTCATGTCAAATTTACTACTTTTTAACAAAAATGATTTCATTTTCTTTTAATAATTTTTTGTATTTGTAATTATTTTTAGGTGAAAATAACAAAGTGCATATTGCTGTTTGAATTACTATGTAAATAGGCCAAAGTAATTATTATTGTGAAATTTTATTCTATACACATAATTAGCTATGAACTGATCGTAATGACACGGTTCCCGGAAGAACACCGAAGTCAAGCATCACTAGCTGCGGTCAGTAAGCGAATGGCTGACCAATTTGATCAGCCTGCGTAGGGAGCGAGGGTGTGCGCATCGGTCCTCGTTAAGCTGTTCTACCGTAAAGTGCTCAACTTCGCAAGTTGGTCGTCGGGATACCAAAGAAGGGGAGCCATCCCCTCTGCAGAGGATCAAAATTGCGATGGCATGTCTTCGAATCACCCTCAGAGTCGTTTCCAAGAGCGTCGTCGATTGCCCATTGTAAAGCAATAGTGCGAAGTAAATAAAGTACCTACCTACTTTATAAAACTTAAAATTAATTAATAAAAAATAATATTACTCGACTTATCTTATACCACGTTCTTAGGGCACTTATTGTGGCAAGTTCAAATAGAAAATACTTATATTAGTGTAAAGAATACCAGTAAAGCAGCTGTGTTTAAATGGAAAGGATAAATATTTTTGATTTAATTTGCAATTAAAAACACAGAAGATATAGATAATGTTCATATGGATTCCATGTATTAAGATGAAATAGTTACCTATTTTTAGTCAAATGTATGCATAAATACAACATTTTAATAAATATTTTATTTTATTTTAATTTCTTAGGTCTAAATTATCTAAATATAATTTTTCCATTTGAGATAAATGGTACATTTTTATGATGTATTAAAGTTGCAAGTTCTGTAAATAAAATAAAATTAAAACAAATGTCATAAGAATGTAGTCATAAACTAAATGATTTTTTCATTGATTTAGTCCATGGTGTATGGACAAAATTTTCTATTTCATGTATAATTTTTTTTTCTATGAATGAAACAATTTTTTGTGTCTTAATGTATGTAATTCTAGCATATTTCAAAAGAAAATAATACCACATTTTATAAAATTTCTAAGCTTAGCCTAAAATGGTCTAATGGTTCGAATGCTATAGGTTTTACCAGACTACGAATTTGAAGGAACAAAATTCGAGTAAGAAGAACGGGGAGTCAGAAATCTCAGGTTCGAAAGGCTTCTGGAGGAGGGAAAAAAGACGAAAATGATTCAAAAGGGAAATCTTAAAAATTCTTAAGCTCAGAAAAAAAGATGGGGTTTTTCTGAACTGTTTATTTCTTTATTTTTAAGTTTATTTCGATTATTTAACTTACTTACTTATCAATAATATCAGGGAATAAACTTACTTATCAATTGTAAGTTTAATTTCTACGATCTTTTATCTTCGATACTCAAGTGTTTCTGATTGGATATTAAATATATAGTTTTGTATATAAAACAGATTAAGATAAGGTTTTTAAAGATGTGTATAGAACAACTGTGTATAGCTGTTTAATAATTTTTTTTTGCATCCTCTATAAACGGAATGGAATCAAACACTTTCTTAAGAACTTATAAAATAGGGAAATATTCGCTTAAAAAATTCTAACATTCGTATAAAATAGATTAACATACTACAATTGAAGTTTGACCATAATTACCCTTGTGTTATAACACCATTTTTACAACGTTATACACCGAAGAGCCATTACATTATGACCACCCTGCTAATAACATGTAGGACCACCTTTAGCCCTCCAAACTGCTAGGACCCGCCGTGGCATTGATTCCACAAGGTGCTGATAAGTAGTCTGAGGTATCTGGTACCAAGCGCTCACCAACTGGTCCTGCTATTCCCTCACATTGCGAGGGGGTAAGGCAGCAGCACGAATTTGGTTTTCCAAGTAGGACCACAAATGCTCTATTGTATTAAGGTCTGGTGAATTTTGGGGCCAAGACATGACTTGAAAGTCACTGGAATGTTCCTCGAACCAATTCAAGACGATTCGACCTTTATGACATGGTGCATTATCCTGTTGGTAAACACCATCCCCCGCAGGAAAAACTGTTGCCATGAAAGGGTGAACCTGGTCTGCAACTATGTTCAAGTAGCTTACGTACGTCAAGGATTGTTCTATTAGGATTATGGGTCGTAATGTGCCCCATGAAAGCATTGTTCCTGGGCGAGAAACCATGAAAACCTGGGCGAGCCCATTGTTATAGATGGAGGGTGGTCATAATGTAATGGCTCTTCGGTGTACATAAAACGATCTTTCTGACTCTAGTACGTTTTTACGTACGTTTTCTATAGCACGCACAAACTCTTGAGTTTACAGACCAGAGGAAGAGGTTTTTTCTCCTAAAGATGTTAGGAATCATAATTTAGTAAGCAATTTTTAAGTAGCTGTTCCTTAAACAAATACTAGATTTGTTAATAATTTTAAAAATCACAGCGTAAATATATTAAGTTATAAATAATAAGTCTATTAATAAATACAGCGGAAAAATATTAAATTATTTAAAATGCCAGGTTATACTTACACCATTGTCCGTCATTTTATTACAAGTACCAAATTGCAAAGAATCAGCACAGGTCTCCTAAAAATTTATAATAGTCTTTAGAGAAAAATTATATTTCTTTAAAATACCATAAATACAAATTATTCATTAATATAAAAATATCAGAAAATATCACTTTCTTAATTTTAATATTTTATGGAAAACCAAAAACTTACCGGAAGAGCACGATGCAGTTTAACTAATTAACTAACCTGTCAAGAATGAATGCACATTTTACTTTGTCCAACCATTTGTGTGTGCATATAAGTATATATATATATATATATATATATATATATATATATATATATATATATATATATGTATATATATATATATATATATATATATATATATATATATATATATATATATATATATATATATATATATATATATATATATGTATATATATATATATATAATTGTTTAATTGGGTTCTACTGCCATCAAAAATCTGCTTCTGATTTCAGTCTTATTATCATTTATCACCAGTTACTTAAATTGCGTGGACAGTGGCTATCGACACGATCAACCTTCAGCTATGAAATGGTACCCCGACACAGAATCGAGTCAACATGTCTTATATGCTAATGAATTGGAATTGTAATTTGTAATGGTAGACACACTACAAACTCTTCAAAAGTACGATTTTCAATCTGAATGATTCACGCTCCGTGTATTTCAGTGCTCACTATCATATACTTCGCTTTTTCTTTTCTTATTTTCATGTCCATATCCTTTTGCAGCATTTGAAAGGGCAATAAACGCTTGCACAACAGCATATTTTGTTCGCCTTTCTAAATTCTGCATATGCTAATAATGGTACAGATTTTTATAGAGTGGGGCCTTTGGGACTAATTCCTGAATTTCTTACAGTTATTTTAAATAAAATGCTTGATAAGGAGTCTCCCTGTCAAAGACTTCTCACTCTCTGCAATAGAAAGCCTCTGATTCATTGGACATGATTTTAACCCTGCACTTAACACTATGTCATTCTGACAAGATTCATAAGTTTGGAAGGGATATCGAGTTCAAACTTCGCCTCAATAATTCTATTTCTAGAAATGCAATTCTAAGATATTTTGAAATCTACAAAAAAAATTTTGAAATATACAGAGAAAGAAAATGGTTCGCATCAACGCCATATCCCTTAATTTTTTCAAGAATCAACTGTATGATCCAATTCTGGGCCATTCATTAAGCATTATTACATTTTTAAACAGAGCTACCATCTGTTTGTATTCCTACCTCTCTTTATATGACTGTGAAAACTTTCTTAGTGGATTTGGTAATAGGTATTTTAATGAATTATCCTGCCTGTTTGGATTTATTATTCTCACCTTTTCCAAACATATTTCATATTGGGAAATAAACCCTTCAAATAATTTAAAAGATGCTACTGTAACAGAAAAACAAAAGTTGCATTATTTTTATATTCCTATAAATAAGTGCATTATTTATGCGAAATACAATCTGTATTGCAAGATTTTTTTTTACCTAATGATAAAATTCAGAAATAAAGTGTAAGATCTTAAAATGTAACAGCTGCAACAATTCTTTGTAAAAAGAAATTCCCCTCTTTAGCAAGCATGAATCAGGGAAAGAAAATAAATTGCATCTCTTTTTTTAAACAAATATTTCAATTGGTGTAGATCCTTTTACTACATTGGTTACATATCCAATAAAATCTGTTGCTTAAGATGAATATCTTGAAATCTAATGGTCACGTTTAGTCTATGATTTTATAAAAACAAAATATTAAATGCCCTAATTTTGATTTCTACGTATTTCTTTTTTTTCGTACTTAACATAGACCTACTCAAAATATAGTATTTAAACATACAAAGTTAGTTATTACAAATACTCACTGAGTACTCGTCCATAAAGAGCTGTAGAACTTCCACAAAATATTCATTCTTAAAAAGAGAAAAATATTTTAGGTAAATTGTTGAAATATTATTTTCCAAAATGTATTCAACGATTAACATTCACATACCCTCCAACTGCTTCTATAGTTTCAGAAATCTTCTTTTCAGACGGTAGCAAAATTAATGTCTTAATATTTAAAAAAAAATTAATTTTAGCGTAACTTGTCCACTATTACTTATAAAAGTGCAGGCCATATGGCTAGATTCTTAAGTTCTGATAAAAGTTTTATGAGAGATCCATTTGCTTTAAAAATTTCTACTTTGGTTCGCTACCACTAGAAAGAATTATTTTCAAAATCCTCATAAGTTGGAGGGTATGCATTCATAATATGTTCAAGATAAACATTCCACCAAATATGTAATGTGAGCTCTATAATAATTGCACAATATTAAATGAATATATCTAGAAAGTGAAGTGAATGTGTATATATATATATATATATATATATATATATATATATATATATATATATATATATATATATATATATATATATATATATATATATATATATATATATATCTTTATATATATATTTCGTCTGTTCGTGTGTATGTCACTGAACTCCTCCTAAACGGATGGACCGATTTAAATGAAATTTTTTGTGTGCCTTCAGAAGGATTCGAGAATGGTTTGTATCAAATTTTTTTTCATTTTTTGGACAGATTTAACGTATATTTTAAATATATCTTTATTTAATCGTATTCGGATCCAAACTAGACATAGAAACATAATAAATCAAAAATAATATTCACGCACGTTGCAACAAGTCATATTAAACTCTAATACTTATGCATGCCCTTAAGAGAAGAGCATCAAATATATTTGCAAGTATGTGAATAAAGGCAATGATATAGCAGTATTTCGAGTTGAAAATACCAATGTGACTGCTCTTCCAGTGAATAACAACGACGAAATAACGCTGTACCAAATAGGCCGGTACATCAGCTCCAATGAAGCTGTTTGGCGTATCTTTGGTTTCCCAATTAATGAACGGGATCCAACCGTTATTCATTTAGCCGTCCATCTTAAAAACGGTCAGAGCGTATATTTCACGAACGAGACAGCGATTGACCGAGCTATAAATTTTTTGAATTGGGTAATCGTACGGATGCTTTTGGCGTCTTTGCACGGACATTACTCTACTCAGAAGTACCACCCTATTTCACATGGGTTCAATAAAATGGACCCCCCACAAGCAAGGCACACCGGTTGATGCATGTCCCGGTTTATTCAAATCAAACGCCTTGGGGAGAATATTTACAGTCAATCTAAGGCAGACTGAGTGCTTTTATTTTCGACTGTTGTTGGTTAATTACAACGGCTCATTGTCATTTCAAGATATATGTGAAGTCGATGGAAATCAGCATCCAACGTATAAAGATGCATGCTTTGCACTCGGCTTGCTGGAAGACGACAACCAGTGGGAATGTATGCTTGCTGAAGCAGCATTGAACTGTACTGCAAAGCAAAATCGTCTACTATTTGCTATAGTATTAGCTACATGTTTCCCGGCCCGTATAGAAACGCTATGAGAATATCACAAAGATTCGATGACTGATGATATACGGTATCAATATCGCACACGTTGCAACGATCTAACGATAGTATTCAGCGATGCTATGTACAATGAAGCACTGATTGTTATTGAGGATCTTTGCATTATTATTGCCAAATTGCCACTCAGTCATTTCGGTATGCTTTCGCCAAATCGAAGTGCATCTGATTTATTAAACACTGACACTGAATCGTGAGCTTCAATACAATACGATAAAAATGGCAGCGATTGTTACTCGCAATGTTCCAGTAATGAATGAGAAACAAAGGAGCATTTATGACCGCATTATGCTCGCAGTTTCAGCAGGACAGTGTGGATTTTTTTCCAGATGCACCAGGTGGAACTGGCAAAACATTAATTACTTCGCTAATTCTCGGCGAAATACGATCAAATAATGGCATCGCGTTGGCCGTTGCATCATCTGGCATTGCGGCAATTTTATTGGACGGAGGCAGAACAGCTTATTCAGTATTTAAGCTGCCACTAAATATTCAAAACAACCCAGATGCAGTGTGCAAGATAAAAAATATTTCTTCTATGGCCACAGTGTTAAAACACAGTAAAATTATCATCTGGGATGATTGCACTATGGAACACAAAAATCGCTTCAGGCGTTGAACAGGACATTGAAAGATATAAAAAAAATAATGACAAATTATTTGGTGGCACTCTGTTACTCCATTCAGGTGATTTCAGACAAACACTTCACGTCATTCCGCGTTTAATGCACGCTGATGAGATCAATGCTTTCTTGAGATCATCTCCACTTTGGCGTAATGTTGAAAAAGTTCTACTAAAAGTAAATATGCGCGTCCAAATGCTTCAAGATCCATCTGCTGAAACATTCTCAAAACAATTGTTAGATATCGGTGATGGAAAGGTTACTAAGGATGAGACTGGATGCTTAAATTACCGGACGATTTCTGCACAATCATTGATTCACAAGATGCTCTCATTAGCCTAATATTTCCCGATGTACACACGCAATGCATTCATCATGAGTGGCTGGCAAAAAGGGTGATTTTAGCAGTAAAAAATGTGGACGTCAACGAATTGAATCTGTAGATGCAACAGTTATTGCCAGGTAACTTGGTGACATGCAAATCCGTTGATGCAGTTTGCGATCCCATTGAAGCTGCAAATTTTCCAACAGAGTTTTTAAACTCATTGGATTTACCTGGCATATCACCGCATAATTTAGTACTCAAAGTTGGATCTCCGGTTATTTTGCTTCGTAATTTGAACTCACCTTGGATGTGCAACGGCACGCGATTAGTCATTAAAAAATTAATGAACAACGTCATCGAAGTCATTACTTTAAATTACAAATTCCGGGATGAAAGTATATTACTTCCACGAATCCCTATTATGTGCCAATCCCTATTATGCCCCCTATTATGCCTATTATGCCCCCACAGATGTGCCAATTCAATTTAAACGCATTCAGTTCCACATTAGATTGGCATTCGCAATGATAAGGCCAAACAATGTCTGTTTGCGTCTTAGATTTGAACACACCATGTTTTTCGCGCAGATACGTGGCATACTCTCGAGTGGGCAAACCATCCAGTTTATTTGTGTTAGCTAAAGATGGAATGACAAAAAATATTGTACACTCCATTGCACTAAGAGATTAATATTGTTGACTAATATTTTCAGAATTCGTTGTATATATAATTTATAAGAAAAAGTTGCAATAAATTAAAAAAAATATTATTTGGTGTGTTGTTACTTTCGCATTCCGTCATCGTTCACAGCGCTCCATGCCTCTTCCACTTATATACCACATACGCACACATTTACAATAAATAAGATATATTTTCATACTCTAGATTTAATTCATAAAGCAAAACATCGTTTGCCGGGTCAGCTAGTCTATTATATATAATTCTCTTACGTGGCTCCCAAATTTTGGCTGTATTTCTTTTCCGCCGGTGGCAACGTTTGCTTTGTTTTGTTTACGTTTTGAAAACTTCAAAGCATTCTGCCTTTTAATGATGTGTTTCTGATCTAATATATATAATTCTCTTACGTGGCTCCCAAATTTTGGCTGAAGTACTTTGTACAACTAAATAAGATTCTTTTCACAACACTTAAATATTTACTTTATTTTCTTCATATATCAGTCGGCAAAGAATTCTGTTAGGTTAAAAAAACATTTCGCTAAAAAAATAACAAATTCTAAAAGAAATAAAAATAAACAACTTAAAAAATAAAAATGCTGTTGCCAGCCATAGAATTTTTTGAAAGTTAACTTAATAAATCAAAATGACATTGAAGCGCAACTAGATCAAAATTGTGATACCTGAGCGCTTGACGTAACAAATCCTTCAATTCTATAAGTGTTGTATCGCCAAATGCCCAAATTAACAATTGTGTTTTCAAAGAAATTCTATAAAAAAGTTTTAAATAAACAACCTACTTCTACAACTGCTTCTTGAAGAACTTGGCTCATTGATTAAAAATATTGTTTTAATTTTACAGTACTAACTTTACTTCTACTTTCATTATTGCTATGACCCTCTTTCATTACATTTTACAACTTCATGCTAAATTTGAGGACTTTAAGTTGTTTTGTGGTTGAATACTGACATTTAGAAATGTGTACATAAAAAAGTAATATTTAGAGGTTAAGAGTTTGCCTCAGAAAAATTTTAATTGTTGACATTGAATTTAACAATGGAAACAATCGCTTTTGGGAAAAATTGAATTGTATTGTTGACATCAAAACTAAAAATATTGTGTTTCAACTTAACAATACTACCTTAATTTATACTTTAGAATTGCCTCGGAGAAATTTGAATTGTTAGAAATGACTTAAAAAGTTTTATTTTAACTGACAAATACTATATTATAATTTTAACTTTTTCTATGACTATACTCATTTTCTTACTCTTTTCTTTGCTTTTTAGACATTTTATATTTTTGTGATAGAATAAAAAACTTATAGTTGTTCTGCTTCTGAACACTGATGGAAGCACAAAATGATGGGCTTCATCAACAATCAAAAATATATACATTTATTTTACAAATTCTATATTATTAGGGAGGCACACTTCAGAGAATTAAAAATGGAAAATTATCTTCATCGAAGCCGATGCTTTACATCCGGCGTTCAGTGGCAGACTACTATTTCATATTGTTTTACAACACATGGCTTTAGCCCTCTGGTGGGAAAGACTTTGAAACAAAACTTACAACAGTTACTTTTCTCAACAACTGAAATTTAGAATAGTGTGATTAAGAAAAATATGTGAACTGTTTGCAATTTCAAATTAACATTGAAATGTACAGGTTTAGAATTTTCTACAGTGAAAAGTTTTCGGAAATTCAGTATTCAAAAAAGTATACAAAAGCTAGACGTTAAGAACGTATCCAATGAGCGAGCAAAGCGAGCATTGGATTGCGAAGCAATCCGAAACGAACTGCGAAAGCAGTTCCGGGGGTTGGTGAGCGTTAGCGAGCAGGGGGCGAAGCCTCCTAGTATATATATATATTTCGTCTGTTCGTGTGTTTGTCACTGAACTCCTCCTAAACGGATGGACCGATTTAAATGAAATTTTCTGTGTACCTTCAGAAGGATTCGAGAATGGTTTGTATTTAATTTTTTTTCATTTTTTGGACAGATTTAACGAATATTTTAAATATATCTTTATTTAATCGTATTCGGATCCAAACTAGACATAGAAACATAATAAATCAAAAATAATATTCACGCACGTTGCAACAAGTCATATTAAACTCTAATACTTATGCATGCCCTTAAAAGAAGAGCATCAAATATATTTGCAAGTATGTGAATAAAGGCAATGATATAGCAGTATTTCGAGTTGAAAAAACCAATGTGACTGCTCTTCCAGTGAATAACAACGACGAAATAACGCTGTACCAAATAGGCCGGTACATCAGCTCCAATGAAGCTGTTTGGCGTATCTTTGGTTTCCCAAATAATGAACGGGATCCAACCGTTATTCATTTAGCCGTCCATCTTAAAAACGGTCAGAGCGTATATTTCACGAACGAGACAGCGATTGACCGAGCTATAAATCCACCAAAAACTACACTCACCAAATTTTTTGATTTGGCTAATCGTACGGATGCTTTTGGCGTCTTTGCACGGACATTACTCTACTCAGTACCACCCTATTTCACATGGGTTCAAAAAAATGGACACCCCACAAGCAAGGCACACCGGTTGATGCATGTCCCGGTTTATTCAAATCAAACGCCTTGGGGGGAATATTTACAGTCTATCCAAGGCAGACTGAGTGCTTTTATTTTCGACTGTTGTTGGTTAATTACACGGGCTCATTGCCATTTCAAGACATACGTAAAGTCGATGGAAATCAGCATCCAACGTATAAAGATGCATGCTTTGCACTCGGCTTGCTGGAAGACGACAACCAGTGGGAATGCATGCTTGCTGAAGCAGCATTGAACTGTACTGCAAAGCAAAATCGTCTACTATTTGCTATAGTATTAGCTACATGTTTCCCGGCCCGTACAGAAACGTTATGAGAATATCACAAAGATTCGATGACTGATGATATACGGTATCAATATCGCACACGTTGCAACGATCTAACGATAGTATTCAGCGATGCTATGTACAATGAAGCACTGATTGCTATTGAGGATCTTTGCATTATTATTGCCAAATTGCCACTCAGTCATTTCGGTATGTTTTCGCCAAATCGAAGTGCATCTGATTTATTAAACACTGACATGAATCGTGAACTTTAATACAATACGATAGAAATGGCAGCGATTGTTACTCGCAATGTTCCACTAATGAATGAGAAACTAAGGTACATTTATGACCGCATTATGCTCGCAGTTTCAGCAGGACAGTGTCGATTTTTTTCCTGATGCACCAGGTGGAACTGGCAAAACATTAATTACTTCACTTATTCTCGGTGAAATACGATCAAATAATGGCATCGCGTTGGCCGTTGCATCATCTGGCATTGCGGCAATTTTATTGGATGGAGGCAGAACAGCTCATTCAGTATTTAAGCTGCCACTAAATATTCAAAACAACCCAGATGCAGTGTGCAAAATAAAAAATATTTCTTCTATGGCCACAGTGTTATAACACAGTAAAATTATCATATGGGATGATTGCACTATGGTACACAAAAATCGCTTCAGGCGTTGAACAGGACATTGAGAGATTTAAAAAAATAATGACAAATTATTTGGCGGCACTCTGTTACTCCTTTCAGGTGATTTCAGGATATTATGCCCCCACAGATGTGCGAATTCAATTTAAACGCATTCAGTTCCACATTAGATTGGCATTCGCAATGATAAGGCCAAACAATGTCTGTTTGCGTCTTAGATTTGAGCACACCATGTTTTTCACACAGATACGTGGCATGCTCTCGAGTGGGCAAACCATCCAGCTTATTTGTGTTAGCTAAAGATGGAATGACAAAAAATATTGTACACTCCATTGCACTAAGAGATTAATATTGTTGACTAATATTTTCAGAATTCGCTGTATATATAATTTATAAAAAAAAGTTGCAATAAATTAAAAAAAAATATTATTTGGTGTCTTGTTACTTTCACATTCCGTCATCGTTCACAGCGCTCCATGCCTCTTCCACTCATATACCACATACGCTCACATTTACAATAAATAAGATATATTTTCATACTCTAGAAATAATTCATATGGCAAAACATCGTTTGCCGGGTCAGCTAGTATATATATATATATATATATATATATATATATATATATATACATAAGGATCAAACCAGGTCCCTAGTTCGATCCTCGGGCCGGGGAAGGTTGACTCAGCCTTTCATCCCTTCAGTGAGTCGATAAATGAGGTACCAAGCATGCTTGGGAACTAAACACTGTGGGTTCCGCGTTCGGCTGACTAACTGACCGGAACATCTGCTCCTGCACCTCAGAGCCCAAGGTCAAGAAAACTGAACTGAGATGGGCACAGTAGGCCTTGGACCTCTATGCGCTTTCGCGCCACTGAGTTTAGTTTAGTTTAGTTTAGTAGTATATATATATACACACAGAGAGAAATACTCGGGTCAAAAAATATTTAGAGGAGCAATCATTAAAAAAATTTAAGCCAAATTTTGCTGAAATCTTCTTATCACTTATTTTAGATGGAAAGAGTATAGAATCGCCCAAACTGGATTTCAATTTTAATGCCTTTCAGAATTTTTACATATATTTTTCTATTAAAATTCATTTATGAAAATAAAAAGAACCATTTTAATTATTAGTTTCTAACTAAACAAGTTATTTCATTTCAGATTGAAATAACTAATCAACTCTTAAATTACTATCCACTTGGATTTCTTAGGACAATGTTGAACTTCCAATAAATTTCCTATGTTCTTTTCAATTAATTTGATGGAGGAAGTTATTTCTAGACTTGTTCCGGGACTGAAAGATTTTGTATACATATGTATCAATTCAAACCAAATGATGTTTGTGTCTATTTTGACTAACCTTCTTTCCAAACAGCATTTGTGCTGCAGCAGCTGCCGGTTAACTTTGTTGAAGAAAGTATATAAAAGCCTGGGTATAATAAACTGTACAGTGTATCAGAATTTTGTTTTGAATATGTTTAGGTAAAAATGGATTCTAAGTTAGAAAAGTACCGGCACTCTGAGTCATTGTAATTTTTACCTTAATTTGATTCGGATTCTTTTTTTCAGTAAGTTTCTTAAATTGACATGACACTTTTCAAATTGTTACGCTCTCGTTATAATGAAAATGTTAGATAAATGAGTATGACTGCTAAAGGAGAAGATAGCGAAGCAGAAATGTGGTATGGAATTGAACTGTGAATGAAAGCTCTGTCTATGATGTTATCAAAACTTTCAGCAAACTCCGGTAACTAATGCAATGCCAATACAATCGTTTTATTACCGACACTCTTAAAAATTCCTGATCAAAAAACGGTAAAAAGTACCGGCACTCAGACTGCCGGTATTTTTGACCCTAAAAAGTAAAAATTGATTATTACCGGAACATGTTACGGATCAAAAAATCTGATATAACGTAATTTTTACTGTGATAATTTCAGTAAAATCATTAAATCACTCTAATTAAATATATATTACAATATAATATTTTACGGCAAAAGTGGATTTTTCGGTAAAATGGATTTTACGGATGATGCTCTTAAACTGCAGGTTCTATTTACCGTAATTTTATTAGGTATTTTTTTACAGTGTAGGTGTTTTGGTTATCATAAAATTTATGAATTGTTGTAAATATGACACTTTTTTACCATACCTGTCGTACTTCATCCCAGACACAGTATTCATTATATGCTTCATCTAAGTCTGACCATTCTTCTTTGGCGAAATCTGCCATCATCTTTAGAAACTTTTTCATTTTCTTTAAAAAAAATATGGTTAAGCTCTAAATTATTACTTAGTAGTACAGTGAACCGGAAGATAAAAGATAATCACCCTTATTAATTTACATGCTAGTAGTTTTTTTCATTCTAAAAACTAGTAGTAACTTTGAGATAGATTATACATGTAGTAAGATTGTTTAATTGGTAGTCGATTAGTCTTAATTAAATTACGAAATTAGATAAAAAAAATTCTTTTTATTAATAAACATTATTTTCTTTTCCAATGTATTAAGATCTGGAAAACATGGTCCCATTAGTTTGATTTGTAAAGTGCGTATAAATGTTGTGAACACGTAATTCTCCTTGTCTCGGAAACTTAAGTGAATCAAAACATATTTGTTCACAATAATAAGAATCCTTCTCCAAATGAAATAACTAATACTTTTTTTCCCCTTAAAAAAACTTTTATTAATTTTTCACTGTTTTATTATTTTTCATTAGAATAGCGGGGTTTCCAAAAACTGGGAAATGGGGTGAATACCGTTTAGTCAGGAAAATGGCCAAAGTTTTGACCCCTCAATTTAAATTTTAATATTTGTGTATTTCCCGATATCTCGAGAATGTTTTAAGCGAAACAGAAAAATTTGAACAGAATTATGGAATTTATTTCTTTCAATTCAAAAAGCAATTTTTAATAATTATATATATTTATTATTCTATATAATAATCGTTGAAACAGATTTGAATTCATAAAATTTTTTAAATCAATTTAAAGAATGTAATTTTTTATGTCAAAATCCCAAAATTTGACAGGAATCGGTCGAATAGTTGTTGAGAAATCCAATATTAAAAAATTCGGTTTCTCAGAAACTATTCAAATGATTTCGTTCACATTTTCCATTTTGTAACATAAAACTACTTTTTTCATCTAAAAATTTGTATACCTTACAATTCAAAAATTTTTGAGCATTATTAAATATAATATTAAAAAAAATAATAAATATTTACTAAAATTTTTATTTTGCACTGAATTATCTTTAAATAAACAAACATTATCATCTTTTGTAGCAATTTTTTGAGCCTCTTAAGAAATCAAGGATATATGGCGAAAGTATAAGAATAAATTAATTAAATATAAGAATTAAAAGAAACGTAAATAAAGCATAAACGAAAGTACATAAATTGACATGGAATAGCTTCAGTTCAGTAAATAAGGATCTTCCTCATTGTGTAATGTCTTTCTCAGTGTTTAGACTCTGAGGAAGTTTCTTGTTTATACAACTGAAACTATTATATGTCAGTTTATGTATTTTCCTTTGTGCTTCCACGTTGTTTTTCGCATTAGTCTACATAGCCCAAAGCATCACCCTTCCCTTTGTCCCGATCATTAGAACAAAAGTTATTCAGGGTGTTTTTTTTTTCTTTTCTTTTCCCCGTCTCCTTTGTATAGTTTCAACGATGCCAAACATCTATACCAAGATCTTAAACGTATATAAATCAAGGCTTGAAGTCTAAAAAAAAGTTACTTTATCCTTTTTTGTTGATGTCGCATTCTAACATCACCTAGATGTCAACATGAGACCTTTAATTGTCGCAGGTATTTCATCCTGCGATGAAAACGGGACATACTCACGTCAACAGGATGTCAGGGTGAAAACTGTGACATATTCAAGTCACAACAAGATGTCAGTGGAAAACTGTGACATATTCACGTCTCAACAGGATGTCAGAGTGAAAACTGTGCCATATTCACGTCTCAACAGGATGTCAGTGTGAAAACTGTGACACATTCAATTTTCAACAGGATCACCATGCGACAGATTCTTGTCTGAACAGGATCTTTGTGCGAGACGATATCCCCATCTCAAATATGTCACTGAGACTGTTGCATTTTTGTTGCAACCTAGTAACGGTGCTACCTGAGTATGAGCTATGAATAAAAATTTTGTAGTTGTGAAATATAATGTTTGCATTGATATGAGTTACAGTTTTTAAAATACGTCAACAAGTTCTAATTTCCCAAAGGAACCTCAAAATATTAAGATTCAAGACATAAAAAGTTGTAAATTTCTCTAAATTTGTTTTCATACTCTAACAACTTTAAAAAAATAATCTTACCTCTTCTGGTACCTTATCTAAGCATCCATCAAACTCATCAAGTGCGACTTGATCTGCAATTAAATTGTTTTCAGTTAAGGAAAGAAAATGTCATTTTTAAAAATGAGCCACTTTCCAGTGTTCAATATTATATGGAATAAAAAAAAGACTTACAAAAGATTAAGATATTCGTTGCTAAAATTGATATTTAAATAAGAGTTTGTTCCTTTGGTTAGGTTTATTAGAAAGAAATTCAGGTGATAACTAACTAAAGTTTAGCTAAAGTTCAGGTGACTTAGCTAAACTTTTGGCAGTTACAGAACTGCATTGGCTAAACTATTCATTCTTTTTTTATTTTTTTAACTTGTAATCGAAGAAATTATACAAGAATCAGAACAATCAGAATTGAAGTAGAATCAGAAAGAAGGTTTTCTTGAGGACGGTTGGTGAGTAAATAGAATATCACTTTTATTTTCATTAGAAGTGGACACGAGTAAATTTAAAAAAGTCCGTATACTGTAACTGTAGTTCATTACATTTTTAAATTCAGCAATATTACTTTCCCTCTTTTTGGGGAAAAGAGAAAAAATAACATTAATGTAAATGTCGAAATAATCTTTAGTTTTTAAACCTAATTATTTTTTTCCAAAAAGATTCAAACAAAAATAACTAGTCTTTTATAATTTAATAATTTTTTATTTCCTATGCATATAATAAAAAAAATCTAACTACATCAAAAGTTTAATTTGTGATTAAACGAAATTAGTGGATGCGCCCCAATTTGTTTTGGCGAAACTCTTTTCATGCACATGCAAACATAATCTACGCAGGAGAAAGTAAAACCGGGTAAGAAATATATATATTAATAGTAAAAAATATTTAAATATATATATATATATATATATATATATATATATATATATATATATATATATATATATATATATATATATATATATATATATATATATATATATATATATATATATATATATATATATATATATATATATATATATATATATATATATATATATATATAAGAGTTCAAAATATAGAGAAAACATGGGAAAAATTACAGAAGAATGAAAAAATAAAAGGGAAATTTTTTTTTTACAGAAATCCGGAAAATAAAAGATATAATTTTTTCATGAGCTCACACGATCATATCCGCGAAAAAGAGTGCTTTCTAATATTTTGTAAATATAATCAACGCGAAATATATCAATACAATAGTGTGAGGGGCACTCAAAAAATTTTACAAAAAAATTGCAACAAATAAAATAGAACACAATAAGTAAAAATATCACGTAAAAGCAGAAAATAAAATATAACGAAAAAATAAAATAAAACATGAAATGAACTCTATAAAGCGAGTAGCGAATTCAAATGAACTTACATGAACGGGAAATTTTTCAAGAAAGATTTAAAATATTGTCGTAACAAGATTGCCAGATTGCAAAAAATGAAAACAAAAGCGCAAATTGAGCTAAAAGCGTAACTAGAGGAGTTTTGTATTAAAGTGCGTTCTTACTGCAGAACAGAAGCGCGTTTGATTTGTTAGTTACCAAGGATGGGTCTGAAAATGGATGCGCACAGGTAATATTATGCAAGATAAATTAAAGAAGTTGACAGTTAATAATTTCAGAAAATTAATATTTATTTAGAAAAAAAATAAAATAGAAAAGAGAGAAAAATGAATTTCCTGTTTTGCTAATCTAAGTTTTTTTTTCTTTTTAAAAAAAAATATATATAATTTTATATCTTTTTTTTAAACATTTTTCATTAAAAGTACTGATAGTAACTCCTGCAGTAACTGTTACAAAACTTTTTTCTTTATTTGCGTGTATTGAAAAATTCTGAAGTGAAAATAAACGAGTTATACTTAGTTTTCTTTCGCATTTCATAAGTATTTTATTTTTAAAAACGTCATTTAAATGTGGGAACGAAAGTGCATCAAGATATATCTAACAATAATATGCCGGAAACAAATAAAAGCCATGATCTACTTAAAGCTCAAAATATCTCATTCATAAGATAATGAGGTATTTGAAGCAAATATAAGCACTAATAATGACACGGAAAGCATAAAAGTTTTGTATTGCTATAAAAGGATGAAAAAAAGTCTTATGTCAAATATGATATTGATTTATAGTGCTTTAGTTTAACATTAACTGAACATTACACAACATGTTCCTAAAACAAACTTAATGACACTTCAGATGAAATGCGAAATGTTTTTGCAAATTTAATAATGCAAATTTTTTTTAACATTTATTCACAAAATAATGTTGGTTAAATGGCTTTTTAATTAAAATTTATATTATTGTGAAGTTTTCTCCTTAAATTCATTTAAAAATTGTTTTTTTTTTTTCATACTGGATTACTTCTAGCTTATTATTTAACGCGTTTAAATTTTTACTTGTTACTTTTCAAAACAGCATTCCCATGCTTGTTGATATGTATAATCAAACATAGCATATTTTTTAAGCATAATATTACAAGCTATTATTCAAAAGTGAAATACTAATTAGCTAATAATTTTAAAATATATATTTTCATAGAAATTGATAAAATAAAGTAGTTTTTATTTTATTTTATAACCGTAGTTAAACAGCCGGCCCTATTTTGGGTTCACGACTACTTATGCTCCTTAGCGTTTTTTGGGTTCACGACTATTATTACTCCTTAGCGTTGTAATTTTGAACTCTATCCAGAAGACAAGAGAACTCCTGGATTAAGTAATGGGAAAAATTTGTCTTCATTTTGAACTTTTTGATGGAACTATCTCGCATTTGCGTAAAATGGAAAGGAAAAACAACGAAAGCCTTCCACGGTTAGTCTGACGGTAAGGGATCTCTAACCCATTATCTGTCTACCACTGAGAATATTTTACGACGGCCCTATGGTCGGTGCGAGTCGGGTGCGGAATTCGCATCGGTCAGCCATCGTTGAGACTTGAACCTGGTTCACCAAATTGAAAGATGAACGCTCTATCCCCTGAGCCTAATCTGTGTCTTTTTAAAGCAATCAATCTTTCCTAGGAAGACGAAGATGATGAAAGCAGTTGGCGAACCAATAAGGGAGCACTTTGGTGTTTACATCCAATTTGTGTCCACTAGCTTGAGAAGACATGACAAGAGAAGAACAGAAATGTGTTCCCGAATATAATCCTATTGCATTTTGATAATTAAGTTAGGAAATTTCAGAAAAAATTGAGAAACATTTAACTTGCTGAAAGTTATAAAGGAAGGAAATTTCATTAAATCTATTTATGTACTTCTTAATGAATAGTTACTTAGGAAAATAGAAAATCCTGAAATGAAAATCTGAAAATCCCTTATACTGAAAAGCTGAAATAATTACAGTTGTTAATTAAATACAGTTGTAATTAAAGGTACAATAATAATTGCGTTTAAGATTTAAACTCAAAAAGATTCTTACCCTGTCCACTGCATTTAATCCATCTATGACAAGGTGGGAAGTGTTCTGACTCATACATGTCGTCTGACCTTGCTCCATTTACAATACTCAAAACAACAACAGTTAATATTAAATTAATTTTCATCTTAACAACAATGATTATTTACTGCCTTATTTTAATATCGATACTCAGCTATTAATACTCAACTCAGATGAAGTAGCTTTAAATATGTATAAATTAGCTGTTTAAATAATAAAACGTGATCAGAATACATTTTGTGGGTTGAATAGGTAGGTTTTGTTAAAAACAATTGAAAATTCGTTGTATGCGGATCTCTATTTCCCTATTCTTTGTTTTGAACTTTGGATTTCAATGAAAAAATTGAAAAAGTAGCTATATTAGTACTGAGATATCTTTTTGATTACAACTGAAACAAAATCTATTATAATTTATTTTGATATTACAAGTTTCATTACATATAAAGATATATTTTTTTAATTTATTTCATTCTTTACAATTCATTACAATACAACACATACATTCATTTTCAAGCTTTTTTTTCACGGAAACAATATTGTTCTTTGTACATGCATTGCTAAGTATTTTTTCTATTGTGGTTTTTATCCTGTTTTCCTTTTTTTCTGTTTAAGGGACGAATAGATTGTTACGCTTTTGTTACGTTTATTTTTTTTTCGTATTGAAAATAAAAATAATTGTGGAAGGAAAAGAAAATTATAATGTAATGAAACTTGAATATATTTGCTGAGTTTCATTCGTTTTTATTAATTTGTGAAAAAAAAAACTAGTTGAGTTGACAAAAGTGGCAAGATCAAGTTTAAAAAAATTCGTCATACCTCATTTATAAAATTAATAAATTTTCGTATGAGTTTTCATAATAATTTACAGCGATCGAACAGCATTTCAAATTGTTGATGAAGCGGCAATATATATTGTAGTATACATACCAAAGTCAAACTTTTTGATGGTTTTCTATTGATGGACCAACATAAGTAACCATCACTCCAATGCAGGAATTCGTTCTGATTTATGATGGGCCAACATAAGAAAAAAATCAAATGGTTCTGATGGTATATTTCTACTAAATCAACAAGAATTTCTATTAAGCCATCATGGAAATGGACCAATGTACCATTATGGATCATCAAGAATTTCCATAGTATAGTAGTAATGAAATGCTGGAATGATCATGAACAACCATCATTCCAATGTAGGACTTTGGACTGATTCATGTTGGTGCAAATTCCTGAGCACCAGCAAGAATTCTCCTTAAACCACCATGGAAAAGTATAGTTGGCACCATCATGGACTATTACGGATCATCATGGATTGTTGGTTCATGAGAATCAAACTTCTCTTGGTGGTCAACCATCATAGCATTAAAGAAGCATTTTCCATGGGGAATAGAAATTAAGATGCTATTGAAAATTCATCCATACCCGTGTGGTTGCGATCCCCTTCGTAATAACAGGAGAGAAATACCTGATTGAGGTATATTAATCAAGTATTGAAGTAAAATGTTTTAATACAAAACCTTTCCAGTAAGAGGAAGAGCGTACATAGCTATACATACGACTATATATATAGTGATAAATCTACTATAACTATATTACTATTTGTTGTTTAGTGATAAACTGGAAGATGTCAAATAAAGCACTATTGCACTGAAACATCTTTCTTTAACGCGTTCACGCTGGGAAAAGTGAAAATACTGGTACGGGAAAAGAGAAAATACTGGTAGAAGAACTATTTCAATATTAGATAATATTCGGGAGGAGTTAATCTATTCTCAACAATAACAATTCACTGCAAAGAAATTGATCACTTACTTACTTACTTTATTTAAAAACAGCTGGGCACCTGGGCCGCGCAGCGGCCCCTATCCCATTCATCATGAAACTACAAAAATGAGTTAAAAACATTTTGAATATAAGCAGTCGTTGTGGTAGCTTTACAATAATATTACCATGATTAGAGAAAATACAAACTTGAACAGAGATATTCACAGTAATTGCCATGAAAAAATGTACAGAAAATATAACCTTGATTAGAAAACATTACAACTTGAACAGAGATATTTACATTAATTGCCATAAATATGAACAGAAAATTGAATATGAGCATGAATAAATGATGATTATATATATACAAAAGTCGTGATTCATAGGTGTGAAGGTTTTACATAAATTTTGTCAAGCCCTAGTGGCGCCATCTAGTATGATCAACTTTAATTTGAAAGGGCAGTATGCAGTATTTATTTTAATAATCTGTATGGAAAATTAGAGCTCTGAATAATAATAAGAGTTCAAATAGAAGTTCAAATCAAGTAAAAAAAGATGTTACTGTGCAAGAGTGGCTTCCCCCATAATCCTCTGAAGCAGTTGAAGCACTTCTTGATTTTTTAAAAGTTCTCGCAATTCTTTAATTATTGTAACCAATCTTTGAGCAAGTCCTGTTGTTGGTGGTGGTATGGCACGTGTTCCCCTCCTGCGGGGACGGGCTCTGCACCCCGTGTAGTTGGCTGTATGAGAGTCTCCGCAGTTACTGCACTTAGGTGGTGTATTTTCATCTTTTTGGCACTCGTATGATCGGTGTTTGGCGGCGCACTTAACACATCTTGATGGTGAATTACATGATCTTTGACTGTGCCCAAATTCTTGGCAGTTGTAACACTGGATTGGATTTTGTCCGCCTCGGAACCTTTCAATACTGACCGGGATACTTTGTATATTGGTGATAGAGAAAATTTGTCGATTAGCATCTGTTTCTGTGAGAATTGTGAGAAAAAGTGGGAGGAGCATGTAGGTCCCGCCCACTTTTCTCTTAAACTGAATTACCTTTTGCGTTATGATGTCTGACTTTGCCAGTTCCTGGGAGATATGATCAGTATAGAATCCAACTGGAAGACCACGAATAAGAACTTTTATATGCTTAATTGGTTGAACTTTTGCTCGAGATGTGGGTGGATCTACAGTTGAACTGGAATCCTCCTTGGGTGGAGCTAAGTCAGTATCAGATATAGATTCAGATGGTTGTAAGGAGGTGGCGGTATCTATCGGTGAAAAATGTTTACTATTTGTGGTCATGATTAGATTTGCTTCAGCTTTTTTGACATTATTTTTCTTTTTCTTCTTCTTCAAAGGGGGTTCTGTAATATTTTTGGTTGAGCTTTCTGAATCTCTGGTTGACTTATTCCCCGTCTGCTCCAAAAGTTGGCCGCCTTCATAAGTTTCCATATCAATGACATCAATTGGTGTTGTCGGTATTTCGGGCCTATTTGGCACAGGCATGAGAGACTGCTCCAAATGATTTAGTTTCTCAAGTAGATCTTTATTTTTCCTTTCATCTTCTTTAATTCTCCTTCCCATGTCTGCTAACTTTTCAGTCATTTTGGTTTCAAAATCCGAGCATTCCTCATCCGTCGTTGAACCATGTGCACGTCTTTCGGTCAGCCGCTTTCCGCCACGTCCGTGTTGGTGATACGTAGCCATTGTTGCGTGATTGCGAATATTAACTTCAGCAGTGATGTTAACGTAAATTGAAAGCTACTATATCGGGCAGAATCATTTAACTTAACTTGCATCTACTTATACTCTTAAGTTAATTCAGAATTAGAAAAACATACATGATTGCAAGAGTATGAAATAGGTATTACTCACTCAAAAGACACCAATGAAAATCCGAAAGTTCTACGACCTCCTCGCGTCTCCCAAATGTTCTACTAATTCTTTTTTCGTCAGAAATTGATCACGGCGAAGAAGCAATTCAATATAAAAATTGCATCCGTTAAAAACAATTGGTAGTTATGGATTTTCATTATTCCCGGAAAAAAATAAAAAATAAAATTTATTGTTACTAGTTTTTACTCCGGTACGCTGCCAAAATGAGATAAAAACATTTAAACATTCGTAATCGTAATTTAATCGTAAAAAACATTTTGAAAGTTGTTATTAAGACAATTAAAATCTTAAACCCTCGAATGCAAGCATATCTTCTTGAAGATGGGAGTCACCGGGGAAAACGAAGTATCGGGACGAAGACTCGGACGTTGCAACAACCTCGATGTTTGCTTGCTTTATTTAGAAAAACTGGGCATCTGGGCTGCGCAGTATATATATATATATATATATATATATATATATATATATATATATATATATATATATATATATATATATATATATATATATATATATATATATATATATATATATATATATATATATATATATATATATATATATATATATATACAGGAAAAGTTTTCGGTACACTACAAATGCTTGATTATCCTTTTTTTTTTGTTTGTCGAAAAGTAGTTGCCTCTATTGACTGTCCTTGCATTATGCTGACAATATTAAAATGATTCGAATTAGGCTTGATGGAATAGAAGTGGATGGAAGTTAAGATTCTGTGCAAAATTCTTCCTGTCACATACTGTTGCGACACCCCCCCCCCCCTCATAATAGCCGGAGAGAGGCATCTGGGTAGGGCATAGGGGCTACTCTAAGATTGTTTCGATTGCAAACCAAAAATCACTTATAAATTCTGCCATTACTATAATTGCAACTTGACAGTATATCGTGTAAAAATTGACCCTTCTTTTCTTATATGGATAGACAGCGCATGCTCGAGTACTCAAAACTGCGAAATGACAACAACAACAAAAAAAGAAAGAAAGAAACTTTCTTAATTTTAGTTATATCAATTTAAACAGTAGATATTGATGCTTATAGATGATCATTCAACAAACTAACAAATTCCAAACTTTTTCCTTTTTCACAAAAATATTCATTCCAAGCATATACATTCATTTCATTCTTTTCAAGAACTTTCACACAGTTATAAGTTAAATGTTTTATAACTAAACCTTTCTGAAAAAAGGAAGAGCTTAGATAGATCTTCCTTTCTCTAGATGTTTTATTGCTGATAAACAATTGGCATGATATCGGTGATAAATAACCTCAAAGTCAGTTAAATTTCAATTATTTCGAGATTTAAAATCATGTATTCAAAAAGCAAGAAATATATTTATAAACTCTTGTTGTAAAAGTGACACTGATTTTAATTTTTAACTCATACATGTTTGCATATTCAGGTTTTAGGTATTTTGGGGCATTGTTGAAAATTTTACAGAGATAAGTATCGAGGGGTATTTTTTTTAATCCTGAAATCATAATATGTTTAGAGCAACATATGCCAACATTGTAAATTTAAAAAAAAAATGCTTTTATAACTTATGTTTGTCTGCGTATTTGTTTCTATATCACACGCATTTACTAGAGAACATAAATTATAAGCTTAGTAAGCTTTAAGTTAGTATTGGATTTCCCCCATAATTTTGTCTGCCTCTTTTATCTGCTAAATTAAAAAAAAGAACAATTTGTTACGAAACTGTTTTGATGGCAACACACTTCGAAATAATGAGAGATAAAATTTTTTTTTCAATATTGCATGTGAATAATTTAACGTAGAGGAAGGAAATATGTTATAAAATGGTACAAAATTATTTGCCATCGGTAAGAAAAAATGAGAGATCGTGGGTTCGAACCCTGTCGGCCGAATACTCTCCGCTTAATAAATAGTGACTGATGCACGTTAAATCTGTCGAGTCGCAAAATCCTCCATGTTCCCATAACAAATCAATACCTCTGGGGGTTCTGGATTGGAGATTGATCGTTCTCTGATTCACTTCAAAATTACGATCTCTGCATGAATAAATGGTTGTATGAATGAGTCGGCATCATAAAGGGGTGTGACGTATGGTGTGGCAGAAGTTGAGTTCTTGGCCATAGATGGCGCCACTGAAAAAAAAGAACAATCCAATCGCACCCCTCAGCCTAAACAGGTTTACAAAAGCAAGCAAGTGCGAGTGGAATGCAGAAATGGATTAAAGCAATAGATTTTCGTCTTTTCAATAATACCAGAGAACTACTCGGCCTATTGCTAATACACGAACTATTAATAATTTCAAACTGCAGAAAAAAGCATTATAAATAGGGGTGTTTTCTTTCTGGAGTTTCCAAATAGCATTCTGACAAGCGGACAGATTTTTCACTTTTATATAAAAAGAAATCATTAATATCTTAAACTAAAGTAAGATTATAAAGCAAGATTTTATTTTATAACAAAGCTGACCCAATTGTGAGTTTACGACTATCAATGTTCAACTCCGTAGCCAAATTAAATAAAAATTATTATTATTTTTTGTTGTTGTTGTTAATTTTGAATTATGGTCAAAATGACCGCAATGGTGTTTCTAAGAAGGTTTTATTACATAATTTTTAATTAAAACTTTTATAAAATAACTAATATAATTAAAGGTTTATAATATAATTAAAGGTTAAATAAAGGTATAAAAGTAATACAATTAAAGGTTTTATTTCGGTTCTACCTCAATTGTTTTTAGACAATGCTTGCTTTAAAAATGAAAAAATTTTACGATTTTACTTGCATACTCTGAATTAAAAATGCTAAAAGATTTAACCAATTTTCAAAATGTAAATTACACGCAGTTGTATAGTTTTCAAAATCAAAATCTACACGTAATTTTAAGCACTATGTATTCCTCGTGTTTCATCAATGTAATTTAATGTACTTTCGCAAGACCAACTTGAAATTTTGATAAATTTATGAATTTGCATTTTTAAGAGCCAAAGGTAAGTTTTTTTTGTTAAGAAGTCTCTTTTAGTTAAGAAAACTAAGAGAGAAAACCCACAGAAAAAATGTATAGAAAGTTAAAATTGTTCAGCTTCACAATTGAAAAAAAAAACATAATACTATGATAAAAGAGTACTTTGCCAAGAAAAATAAGTATCTAAAAAGCATCATAAATACTCATTTTAACTTCAAAACAAATTATTTTACAATATTTAAAAAAAATTAAATTGCATGTTTTACGAGAGAAAGCTTGAAGTCAATTTCCCAAAAACCATCTTTTGAAAAGAATCTGCATAAATATATGCATGAAGTGAAACATATTTTCCTATCATTAATTCCTAGTTATAGATTACAAAGGATTAAAAAACATTTTCAAGTATTGTCTTGATTTATCACGCAGTTCCTAACAATGATAGCAGCTATTTAAACAGTGCGCCGTGCTTTTATTATAAAAGATTTAATACAATTGAAAAGAAGAAACATTATTATTTTTCCATTAAAAATTTTTTTTAGGAAACAAACATCACTGATATAACTTTTTAAATAGCTCAAAGGACAAAGCGTCTGCAATTGTAACCGTGCCTAATGCTAAATCTATTAGAAGAATTCATTTTTAAACGTCTGTACAAAATAGAATTAGATAAACGTTTTGAACAATTTTTGGGATTTGTGGCTAAAGTTGCCCTTTGCACCAACTGCTCAAATTTCAGAACTTTAACATTCTTGAGCTAGAAGAGAGGCACACAGACGCACACAAAAATTCTTTTTTTTATTTTTAATTAAGACATTTTTTTAGACAACTGCTTAAACAGTAGTGTTTGAAAAACTTTTCTCTTAGAACAAGGAGCACTTAACTTCAATAAGTTGATTGCAAATATTTTGAACTGAAAGTCATTTTTTCAATTAAATTTAAGAGTACTTAAATTAAATTTAAAAGTTTCATAAATTACGCCAGACCACTCTTCGCTAAATAAAAGTTTAGAATCAGAACAGGGTATGCCTCTTACACGTCCTACTAAGAAATCTATTTTTAAAAAAAATTTGATTTAACTATTCTCTGTATGAGTATTTACTCTAGTATACTCAAAATAGCAGTTTATCCAATATTTTTAAATTCATTTATATTTTTTACATCATAAATAATAAAGATTTATTTTAATATCAAATAAACTTTGCATTGTTCATTTTCGGACACTTACTTTTGCAATAATGAATTATTAAAAGTCAGAATAAAAACAATATTTTTATTCTGATATGATTTATTGATTCATCAAAGTGGCTTGGCACAGATATTACTTTAATTATGAGAAATTAATTATTTTTACAGAAAAGAAACCAGTTTGAATGGTAGAGGAGGAGACTGCATTTCAGATAAAAAAAGAAAAAAGAAAGGTTTTCGGTCTTCTTTGAAAAACCTTTTTTGTTCCTGTTGCGGAAGGAAATAGATTTGAATGAATCGAAATGTATGTAAAGTTGTTGCTGAAAGATGATAAAGATTATGAGATACTTGAATGACAAAGAAGAAAACTTTACGGCAGAAAAAAATAGTCCTGTAGTTAAAAAAAAATTATGTCAACGAAGGGATATTCATGATTAATGAATAAAAAAAATAAGTCAATTAATGAAAATGACTTAGATAAGAAAAGAAAAAGAAAGGGTTTTGCTCTTCTATGAAAAACCTATTTAGTTCATGTCACGGAAGGAAATATATTTGAAAGAATCGAAATGTATGCAAAGTTATTTTACTGAAAGGATTATAAAGATTGTGAGATACTTGAAATACAAAGAAGATAACTTTATTTCAGAAAAAAAAACAGTCCTGTAGTTAAAAAAAATTTTTTGTCAACGAAGGGATATTCATGATTAACGAATAAAAAAATTAAGTCAATTAATGCAAACATGCTTGGTACACATTTATTGACCCACTGAAGGGATGAAAGGCAGAATCAACCTTGCACGGTCCGAGGATCAAACCCAGTACCTGTGGCACCACTCAGCCACCGGGTGTCAGTTATAGCTCTATCATTAGAAAAAATTTCGTAAAAAAGTGCATGCTTTGGCAGATAAGAAGTATGATAGTCTGATCAACGAAATGTCAACTATCAACGAACAAGCATTTTTTTACTAAATTAATTATTTACTTGATCAAATAATTTTATGTATAATGATGTGTATATATAATGACCTCTGCATGCAATATGTATATATTGCTTTTTCTGCATGTGTATATATAATGATGCATGCAACCTCTGAAAAATTCGATAAACAATTTTAATATTTATAAAATTATAAGTTTTCATTAAAGAAAGATAGTTAAATTTCCAAGCTAAAAAAAAAAGAATGTTTGCGTGACAGATTTGATTTTCAAAAAACAGGAGGACAGCAACAAGATCCAAAATTCTGCATGTAATTGGAACGGATACAGGAAGAGGTGAAAAGATTTTGTCTTACAGATCAACAATTAAAATTCAGCTTTACTTGCTAATTTTAAAAAAGGGAAAAAA
Organism: Parasteatoda tepidariorum; assembly: GCF_982258835.1. Classification (NCBI taxonomy): domain Eukaryota; kingdom Metazoa; phylum Arthropoda; class Arachnida; order Araneae; family Theridiidae; genus Parasteatoda; species Parasteatoda tepidariorum. The sequence continues at coordinate 20,707,674 of NC_141759.1, read as the reverse complement.
ATCCTTCAGCTAGGTAAAATATGAAAGTTCACCCGGAACGAACTAATTTTAACAATTGAAGAAGAAGGGGCCGGGATAGCCTGGTTAGTAAGGCACTGGGACCATGATCTAAAGGGCGTGGGCTCGATCACCGTCCGCCGCAAACTTACCGTGTAGTAAATGGTGACTGATGTGCGTTAAATCTGTCAAGTCACAAAGTCCTCCATATTCCCCTTACAAATCATACGTCTGGGAATACAGATCGAAGAGTTTCCTTGTATTCTGGATTGCTTCAAAATTACAAGACTACGGAGTTGAACATTAGTAGTCGAAAATCCAAAATTGGGTCGGCTGTTCGACAACGATTATAAAATATAGCCGAAGAATGAAGAAGAAGAGAGTCACGATGGCTCAGGGGATAGAGCCAACCATTCAGGTGAACTGGGTTCGAATCCCAGTCGATTCGAATTCTGCATCCGGCTTGCACCGACCACAGTGCTGACTTGAAATATCCTCAGTGGTAGACGGATCATGGATTAGAGGCCCCTTACCGTCAGGCTAACCGTGGTAGGTTCTCGTGGTCTTCCTCTAAAAGTAACGCAAATGCAGGTTAGTTCCATCAAAAAGTCCGCCACGAAGACTTGATCGAGGAGTTCCCTTGTCTTCTAGATTGGGTTCAAAATTACAAGGCTACGTAGTTGAATATTAGTAGTCGTGAACCCAAAAAATGGGTGGGCTGTACAACAACGGTTATAAAATAATACAAAACTGAAGAAGAAGCAGAAGAAGATTCCCCTAAGTTATGAGATCCTCTTTCAGCCATATGACTTCAAGAGACTTCAGTTTTATCGAACCAGATCGCCATTTAATTTGATAACGTGAGGTATCCTAAAAAAAATAGCTCATATCTGAAACAGCAATGAGAAGGTAAAGTGCATTAGCTTTGTCCGAAGGGCAAAAAGATTTCAATACACAAAAGAAGATGATTACTGGAAAAAGATAGAAGATATCTAGTGCGAAAAAAATGCCCCAGCTGTTTTTACTATCTGTTTTCTTAGACTTCCTAAATTTCATTTAAAGAAATTAACTAAGTAACATTATGATATGAGTAAATAATAAGTAATATATAACAGAGTTTATGCGTTATTATTTATTTCTAATGGTATTTAATACAAATACATTACAAAACCTTAACAGGCTCAGAGCACGCCACCTGAGAGGGAAGAATATTCAAAGTACTACAAAGTACCTGTATTACAGAAACTGTGGCCCTGGCGCAAAACTCGCACCAGAACATCTTTTCTCCTTTCTGACCATTTTGGCCATCTTACATCAGTTCAGTGTCTGTCCATGAGAAGATCTTTATTCGGACATTTGCCTTGATATAGCTTAAGCAGTGTATAGGATTTTCGGTCCTTTACACTGAAGATTATTGATTAAGGTTATTGATTTATGTTATGGTTATTGATTTATGGTAAGGTTATTGATTTATTTTCCATGTCCATAACAAGACATCAACTAATTAACCAACAAAGAAAATCCTTCTTTTTTTTCAATTTTTTTAAGGCATTCTGCCTGTTCTTTGTTCCGTTATTATATATTTTAATTACAGATAGAGTTCTTATTAAAAGAAACTCTTTCGATTAATTTATTTCGAAATTGAAGATCCATCTTAACTGTCTTGAAAAGGAGAGTGTAGATGATTTTTAACATAGCATTTATAAGCAAATTTGGTAACTGTTTTCCTGAAATGGGACAAGCCTCCACATGGTTTTTTATAGGTAGTCCGATCAGACCCCTATGAAGGATATCCACTTTCCGAACGAGTCACTTAATACAAAATCTAGTTAAAATAAGAAAGTGGTAGCAAATATATCACTAAAAATTTGTTTTATTTATGAATATGATTGGTTTGCCTTATTCACCTGTCAACCACTACAGATTCAATTCACAAATATATATGATGAATTTCTCTCAATTCATAGCTGCCAACTTTTAATCGCTTCCATTATGATTTTTCCCAGTGGTATCGAAATGGAATTTAAATTTCAATTTTACGCAAAAGAATACGTTGTATTTGAAAAAGCTTAAACTGACAACTACGATAGTAACGCATATATAAATACATGCTTAATTTCTTTAAGAATAGTGGTGATCAAAATGCTTTAAATATTAAGTTTATAAAAGAAAAATAATATATATTTACTACCACTTTAAATATAAAAAAATTTTTTTACGCCAAATGCGTAAAAGTTGGCATGTATGCTCAATTACTTTTATAGAAGGTTTTGGGTTCATGCACCCAACAGGTTCACTTTTTAAATAGTCTGCGCGGACTACTTATAAAAGACCGTGTGGAAGCTTTTTGATGTAGGAGGTGATGGACAAGGTCCCATTGATTTTTCTTTACCACGTGTTAGTAGATACATTTACCTACAAGATAGTACAGCTAGTGTTTTTTTGAGCGACGATACCGTTTTGAGAAAATTAAATAAATATGGCTAGATTTTGGATATTTTGAATGGCTATATTTACTAAAAGTATTAATATCCCAGGAAAGTGATGGGGGTGACAGAGCTTGACCTAATAAGGACTTAATCTTTAGTAATGAAATTATTGGGGTACTCTTGTTTAACTAAGATTTTCATGGCAAAAAGAAAAAACTGACTTTTTTCAGAGAGCATAACTCTGAAAAGCAACAATGCCCCATTGAAACCAGTGCATGTCTATAACTAGGCAGCGATATACTAATAATATAGCGTAAGAAAACTTAGGGGTGCTGTTGTTTTCTTTAGATAAACACTCTAAAACATACTTATAATTTACTTTTGAAGAAATGGCCTTGAACTTTTTAATTTTTTGCAGAGAAAGGAAAATTCTTTTAGGAGCATAAACTTTCCCAGTATTCAAATTTTAACACATACTTTTATACAAAAGAAAAAATGAAGCTTATCAGTAAACATTACTATCACACATTGAAGCTGAAAATGATAGCTCTTAAAAACCTTGTGATTTCACTAAAACTATTTGTTTACCCTTTTGCACTCGAGAGGTGACTGCCAGTGACCAATGTCACTTGTAAATTACGCACCACTCTAGTTGAAAACTCTTTCAAAATGTTTGTAATTGCGTCCATTTATTTTTAACTGCTAAAAGGACTTCGAGTTCAAAGGGCTTATTTATTGCTTCATTATCATTTCCAACCAAGTCGACCTTTTATCTAAGCATACCCTCCAACTTATGAGGAGTTTGAAAATAACTCTTTCTAGTGGTAGCGAACCAAAGTAGAAATTTTTAAAGCAAATGGATCTTTCATAAAACTCTTATCAGAACTTAAGAATCTAGCCATATGGCCTGCACTTTTATAAGTAATAGTGGACAAGTTACGCTAAAATTAATTTTTTTTAAATATTAAGACATTAATTTTGCTACCGTCTGAAAAGAAGATTTCTGAAACTACGGAAATTCCGTAGCAGTTGGAGGGTATGTCTAAGTAACTGTTATTTGAAATGTTAGATGTTATGACTTAGAGCGAAATTTGATAATAATGATCATTTTAATTTTAAGAAATTACTGATAGTTATGTTTTTATGAAATAAATATTCCATGGTTCAAAGAATAACATGGGAACTAGATAGGGAAAAGTGGGAGGGGCCTAAAGGTTCCGCCCTCTTTCTTCTTGTACTGCACTTTTTTGAGATATCAATGTCCAATTTTCCTAAGTCTGAGGAAATATCTGTTTTGTAGTCTACGGAGAACTTTTAGATTCTTAACTAGAGGAGCTTTTTCAATTGTGGAAGGTTTCTCGTCTTTGCAGGAATTCTCGGCTGTGGTCTCAGGAAGGGTCGGGGGGGGGGGGGGGGTTAGTCTCTGGCTGTTTAAGTGATTTAGAAGAAGAGCAGTTTGTAGTCTGAATAGATAGGCTTTCAGTGTTTTTCTTGTCTTGAATTCGCTTTTTCTTCTTCTTTCTTCCCTTCTTAAGGGGAGGCTCTATGTTGTTCCTTTCTTAAGGGGAGGCTCTATGTTGTTGCTAGTCAGAGGCTCTGAATCAGGAGCAGAACTTTCGACACTCGGTTCCATATTCTGAGCAGTCTCTTCATTATGTTGAGAGTCGGATTTTTCTAGGTCTTTGTCTTTCAGTTCAGTGATAGGCTCCGGATCTTTTTTAGCATTATTCACGGGTGTATTTCTGCTGTTGGCAATCTGATGTAATTTCCTAAGAAAATCTGGATTTATTGTCATTCTGTATTTCCCAGGAGTCGAAAAATCTGATGATATGGATTCGTCGACGGGTGAAGTATCCTGAAAGCCGCCGAGAGCTGAAATATTTCCTCCGCGAGCTGATCGATGATAGGGCACGTTTCTCCTGTGATATACTTGAATCGTACATGATGATGATATGGAGCATCCTTTCCTTTATTTAATGAAACTGGGCACCTACCTGAATCAGAGATGCCAACTGCTCCAGACACGCCAAAATAATTTAAAGAACAGTAAATAACTACAAAGTAAATTTTTCAAATATTTGAGTATTTTTGCTTGCTTTTTAAAAGGCATAGCATGACATAAGCACTGCGGAAACTAATACTTGGTGCACCGGAGTACCTAGCCAAAAAGGCCACCTCCGTAAATTATATGATTACAAACTGAATCAAAGGCCATTGATATTAAAATTATTTGGGTTAGTAAACTTAATGTTAGGTAGCTAAATAATATTGCGGTAAAAAAAGATAGAACAGGGATAACACGCTCATGTAAAACATACACAAACAGATAAAGTCATAAGTTCTTTAAATTAACTATTATTAATTATTATTCATTTTAATTTATAATTATTGACAAATAAGCAGTTTAGTGATTAGCATTGTTAGTAGTTGTATTAGTAAATTGAATCAGAATGAGCCGCAGTAATTCCGCGAAGGATTTGGCTTACCCAAGAAGGTGGAAAAGGGTAATGATGATAGAGGAGATGAGGAGCCAGTCAGGGGGATAGAAAAATCAGCAATACGACTCAAACGATGTCTTGAAGATTTTTATAGTGATGGAGAATGGCCTTAGGCCTTCTCCTGCACTTAGGGTCATCTGGGTCGTAGTTAGAGGACGACCATATAAGGGGGTTGGAGTGTCCAGTGCTCTTAAGAAAATATTTAAGAGATCTATTTTTGTATAAGTCAAGAAGGCTAGGCGTACAGGTGTCATTATGGATATTTTTGTTCCTGGAATACCAGGGTGAATTTGTGATATTGCGGAGGGTTTTATTATAAGCACTCTGTAAGAGTTTAAGATTTGTTTTTGCAGCCCCCCGAAGGTAGGTGCTGCATATGTTAACAGGGGGGTGAGAAGCATTTTAAAAATTAGAATCCTGTTGTTAGTGCTGAGGGGAGAGTCCTTTTTTAGAATAGAATAAAGTGCACATTTTGCTGCAATGAGTTTACTCTTAATGTTTTTAAAATGATATTTGAATGTCAGGGTTTTATCCATAATGACAGCTAAGTACGTAGCCTTCGTTTCCCATTTGAAAGAGAAGTTGTTATCAATGATAACATCTTTCTTGTAGGTCCTTTTTCTGGTGAATAGCACCGCCTGAGTTTTGAGGCAAGTTGAGGGCAAGTTTCCAATTTTTGAAATAGTCAATGATGGTGAGGAGATGGTAAATAATATTCCTGTTGATATCGCTGATATACTTGCTTTGTGTGGCAATGGCTGTATCGTCAGCGTACAGTGCAGTCAGTATACCAGGATCTCTGGGGATATCATGAATAAAAATAGGAGGGTCCTAGTTTGCTCCCCTAGGGAACACCACTATTAATGGGTCTTAAGGTTGAGAAAAAGGTGTTGCAGTTGACCATGAACTTTCTGTGTGTTAGGTAGAATCGTATAATTAGAACAAGTGGTCTAGGGAAATTGTATTTAATTAATTTATAAATAAGTGCATCGATCCATATCTTGTCGAAGGCTTTAGCCAAGTCGAGACAATTTTGCTCAGTGAGTAGAGTAAACTGATTGTTCGATAGCTGTCTGGTTTTGTTGGGTATTTTCCTGGCAATGACGTAAGAACTGTAAAGTGGTGAATTATATAAGCCTATGAATTATTTAGAAATAGTGGTAGATAAGAATCTACTAAATTGAATTTATTAAACCAAGAATCACAATTGATAAACTACCACTTTAAAATATATATTTGCTGTCCGGAGCAAGTTGGCATCTCCTGAATGATATGAAAAATGCTTGATATGAGTGGTAGCTCGGTGTTTGGCGTGAAGCGCCACCTACCGATTCGTCGATACTAGTTTGCCATATGATTGTGATATGATAGCGTATGATTTACCATATGATTGCCATATGACTTTCAAATTAAGTGAATCAAAACTACGATCCAAATAGAATTATTCAAGTAAATGATTCTTATGAAGAGATTCAGATCACTGATTCCAATCATGTGATTCGGATAGCTATTAAATCAAGTGATTCTGTTCAATGATTCAAATCACTGATTTTAATCATGACACTCAGATCAGGGAATCTAATCGAGTGGTTCAGATCTTATTTCGAATCTAGTAATTTGGATCACTGATTTAAATAACATGACTTAAACGACTTAATGCTAATTACGAATCAAATGCTTGCCAGAGATGCCAACATGCTCCGGACAGCGAATAAATATTTTCAGGTGGTAGTTTATTAATTGTGATTCTTGGTTTAATAAATTCAATTTATTAGATTTTAATCTACAGTTATTTCTGAATAATTCGTAGTTTTATATAATTCACCACTTCATTATAGTTACATACCCTCCAACTTATGAGGATTTTGAAAATAATTCTTTCTAGTGGTAGCGAACCAAAGTAGAAATTTTTAAAGCAAATGGATCTCTCATAAAACTTTTATCAGAACTTAAGAATCTAGCCGTTTGGCCTGCACTTTTATAAGTAATAGTGGACAAGTTACGCTAAAATTAATTTTTTTTAAATATTAAGACATTAATTTTGCTACCGTCTGAAAAGAAGATTTCTGAAACTACGGAAATTCTGTAGCAGTTGGAGGGTATGTAGTTATATCATGCTAAACTTTTTAAAAAGCAAGCAAAATTAGTCAAATATTTGCAAAAGTTAGTTTGTAGTTATATACCGGTTTTTAAATTATTTTGGTTCGTCCGGAGCAGTTTGCATCTATGTGCTTCGCAAAAAATTGAAATTGCAAAAATTCGAAAAAAAGTTCACTTAACTACCACTATTTTTCTTTTAACTAATGTCGATTGAAAAAAAATTTATTATTCTTTCTCATTAATGAATTTTTTAAGTAAATAAATATACTTATTATAGCTTTCGTATAATTTTATTGTATAAGCTGCTAATATGCTATTAAGACTTTTAACTAGGGAAAATTTAAGAAACTACAAAATAAATATGCTAAATTTTGTTATTTATATTTTGATCTGAATCCATAGAATTCTTTCATTGGAAAATCTCTTGTCCTTAATAAATGGATGAGTAAGAATCTTTTAAGTTGTACAAGAAATTTTTAACTGTATATGATATAGCATCACTGTGAAACAAAACTAACTGAAATGTAAGAAGCAATTACATACCTGCCAACTTTTACGCATTTGGCGTAAAATTTTATTTTTATATTTAAAGTGGTAGTAAATATATATTATTTTTTCCTTTATAAACTTAATATTTAAAGCATTTTGATCACCACTATTCTTAAAAAAATTAAGCATGTATATTTATACGCGTTACTGCCGTAGTTGTCGGTTTAAGCTTTTCCAAATACAACGTTTTCTTTTGCGTAAAATTGAAATTTAAATTCCATTTTGATACCACTAGGAAAAATCATAATGGAAGCGATTAAAAGTTGGCAGATATGTAAAAGCTTTTTTAAATAAAGCAAAAATATTGCGGTTTAAAACCCTAAAAGGATAAAAAATTATTTTTTCAAGCTTTTTTTAAAAAGTATTGTCACTTAAGGTCCACAATGCCGTTATAGCTGACGTCACACTAGCGACAGGATCAAATTGCATTGTCCATTAAAATTTCATGACAAGGTGGATTTTATCTGAGCATACAAGACGTTGCGAAACGAAACCTTATAATTACCTACATTTAAGATTATTTTCACCTTGAAACTAGCTTTATGAAATGATTTTTTCACGCTTGAAAACCCTAAGTCAACCTCGATGTGAGGTTTTTTATACGTAGAATATGTTGTTGTTAATTTACGTCGCACTAGAGCTGCACAATGGGCTATTGGCGACGGTCTGGGAAGCATCCCGGAGGATGATCCGAAGACATGCCATCGCAATTTTGATCCTCTGCGGAGGGGATGGCACCCCCGTTTCGGTAGCCCGACGACCTGCGCGCGAAGTCGAGCACTTTACGGTAGCACAGTTTAACGAGGACCCATACCGCAGACACTCGGTCCCTACGCAGACTGATCCAAGTAGTCACCCACCCGCACACTGACCGCAGCCAGTGATGCTTGACTTCCGTGATCTGCTGGGAACCGTGTCTTAACGATCAGTCCACTGCGGGACATACGTAGAATAGAACAGATTGTCACAGATCTTGTTTTAAGGTTAGAAGGTTTACACGTAAACCACATTAAACCTTTTTAGGTTTACATTAAAAGGTTTCTGCCGAATGAAAATAAGCCTTTTTTTGCCATCTATGGAGTATCAATCCAATCCTACTTTACTCTTAAAAATGTTCATTAAAACTTAGTTATTTTATGAACACTGTGAATAAATAATTAACTCTTTTAAAATATAATAATCATAACAGTAATTTAAAATAATAAAATAAAAATAGAATCAAAGGTATGTCTAATTTCTTAAGCACATTCTCAGCAGCGTCCTCTTTTTCAAACATGAATTTTTAGTTATATCTAATTACATCGTTACTAGTTTGGACTTAAGTTATTTTTGCTGCGCATTTCTAGCAATATTTATTGTGTTAAATGTACATTTATACTTATATCTAAAACACAAACTTACTGACGATTGTTTATTTAATTCTCATGAGCATGTAAAAATCGGAAATATGATGAAAGTAACTCACAAGTCGAAAGATTAAATACCCTGCAAGTTCAGGAAATCATCTAGAATATTAATAAAAAAATAAAAATCAGAATATATTTCGTAAGAAATTCGAACCAAGTCAATAGTGCTTTTTAAATATAAATATTTTTTATTGCACGAAAAACAAACATTAAAAGGATCACAAAAATCGCTAAGCGTACGTAAATTTAAATGAAATAATTAAAAATGACACACATTCTTTAAACTCATACAACATAAAAAGCACAATTCTCCACCAAAACCTATAAATTGAGGAGATCCTAATTAGGTTTGCATTATATGCACGATGAACATATCAAGGTTAAAAGCAGTTGAAATTGTCATTATAATTGGTACAAAAGTACTGTTAGTTTTTTAAAACATCTAAACATAAAAAACATGCTGGACGTATTAACGGGATTCGTGAGTCCACAGCTGAAGTTGATACAGAATCTTGAGTTTACGAGTACTGATTTTGAGTTGAATCTTGAGTTAAGTTGATACGGAATAGAGTTCACAGCAAGTTGGTTCGGAAATTTGAATTCACAGCACAGTAAAGATGTATAGAATAGAGAATTCAAGGCATATTGGCACGGATTTAATCACTCTCAGGACAAGCTTCCACGGTCTGAGGTTTTTTGACATTATGAGTTTTCTCATGAATTTTAAGATGATGCAACAACTTAAAACGCTTTCTGCAAGTTTGACACGAGAAGGGCTTCGAATCGCTGTAGGTCATTCTATGCTTTGTTAACGAGTCTCTTTTAGTAAATTCCGTAGAACCAAACGGGAAATGGGGTGGTGATGAGTAAACCAGCATTTCAGGTACTACGTCGGCATCTGCCATGATCTCCAACGACTTTGAGTCTTAGCACTAAGATAGATTTCTATGAATGTAAAACGTTGTGTTTTCTTCAATGCAACACATCGAATGAAATTCGGATGTATAGCATATATTTTCTACTTATTGAATTAGTTTATTCAAATTGCATACATTTGCAAACTTGAGTGCTCAACTTAGGCTTATAAGCCTTTGTCAAATAGAATTACAGGTGCACCATACAGAGAAGGCCAGCACGAAGATACATCTAGGGTAACAGCGGGATTCGAACCCGCTACCTCCACAATTTGCACAGCGTTTGGCGGGTAATATCACTTGGCCAGGGAGGCCCTATTTACTACTTATTAATTTCTTTTTCTAAAATAAGCTTGCCCGCAGTGAACTTGATATGTCAGCCTATTTTTTAATCAGATAGACTGATCGTTAAGACACGGTTCCCAGCAGATCACAGAAGTCAAGCCTCACTGGCTGCGGTCAGAGTGAGGGTGGGTGACCACTGGGATCAGTCTGAGTAGGGACCAAGGGTGTGCGGTATTGGTCCTCGTTAAACTGTTCCACCGTAAAGTGCTCGACTTCGCGTGCAGGTCGTCGGGCTACCGAAGCGGGAGCGCCATTCCCTCTGCCGAGGATAAAAATTGTGATGGCATGTCTTCGGATCATCTTCAGGGATGTTTCCCAGACCGTTGCCAATAGCTCATTGTGTAGCTCTAGTGCGACATAAATGAACAACAACAATTAAGAGATGACGTAAAGAACGTATGTGTTTTTAATCTCATTCCGGTATGCAATTACATCTTTGTGATAATTTAATTTAAATAAAACACAATATTTAGTTTTTTTTTAAAAAAAATTTCGCTTTTTAAATTTAAATATGTAAATGTTCCTGGCAAAGATTGTTGGTTTTAGTACATAGTACCTCTAAATAATTATGTACTTGTTAAACATTTCTGATGTGCCCAAGTAAAATTATTTTTGCAATTTAAAAACATTCTTGACAGATTTTAAAATATTAAATGCTTTCATGTTTTTACCCTCTGAATATTTGAGTACGATTGTCTTTGGGTTTTGTTTCTGATGTTTTGATAAGTAAAATATCAAATTCTGGAAGAATAAAATTGCGTAATTATTTCTACATTTAATTTCAGTGAAAAATGAAGTAGAAATTTTATGGAAGCAAATAATTTGATTATTATCACAATTATTACAATTTAAAAATTCAAAGAATAATTTTACTTTGATCTTGAATAAATCTTTACATAAAGCTCAGTTTTATTCTATGGAAATGACTGAAATATATAGCAATATTCTACGATTGTCACGATTTTTTTAATTTTTTTGTAACGAAGTTAAAATTTTCACTTAATTCAAATGAAAATATAACTTTACTGCCATATAGTGCTTTTTTTATTGTAACAATTTCATAATGTATTACAACAGCATAATTACAAGTGACAAGAGAAAAATGACCAGTGTAACGACTTTTATAAAATATGTTTTATAAACTAACTAGTTCAATTGAGATTTTGATAAAAGTGACTCATCGTAAAAAGAACTCAAAAACTCTTTGCTTAAAGAGAGATCAAAATAGCTACAAAAACTGTAAGAGGAGTTGCCAAGAGATCCTATCAGCTGATCAAAAGCAGCGCCGGCCTGAGCCGATTTTCAAGTGTAAGTAAAAATGGAGCCCCCTACATTAAGGATAATAATAAATATGCACGGACTAAAATAAATGTATTTATCCCACAGTGGGCTGATCGTTAAGACACGCTTCCCAGCAGATCATCGAAGTCAAGCATCATTGGCTGCGGTCAGTGTGCGGGTGGATGACCACTTGGATCAGTCTGCGTAGGGGCCAAAGGTGTGCAGTATTGGTCCTCGTTAAACTGTTGTACCGTAAAGTGCTGGACTTCGTGTGCAGGTCGTCGAGCTACCGTAGCGGGGGTGCCATCCCCTCTGCAGAGGATCAAAATTGTGATAGCAAGTCTTAGGATAATCCTCAGGGATGTTTCCCAGACCGTCGCCAATAGCCCATTGTGAAAATCTAGTGCGACGTAAATGAACTACAACAAATATGTTACAGTTTGATAGTATATGGCATCGAACGCTCATCTTAAGCTACAATTGCCGTCCAACTCAACTGTAGTTGGATTTCAACGTGACGTTAACCACAGAAGCAATGGCGGACAACATCCAACAGCACATTGAAATCAGCCAAGATTTTGGTTTTGACATTAAACATAGCTTCTTCATTAAACATAGCACTCTTCATTTAGCTTAGCTATAATGTGTTTTTTCTTGGACAAAGTCATTATTTGTTCTCTAAAACTCTGGAAGACAATAACAAAATCAATACAAATTCAAAATAAATATTTGTTTACATTATTAACGCATGCGCAATGAGAGATAATGTCTGCGTTGGACCGTCACGGTTGGACCGACTGCTCCCGCTGAGGTAACAAAAAAGTATTTTTTGGCGTCAGCTTTACGTCAACTTTCCGCTGACGCCCAGATAAGGCGCGCTTGTCCTAAGAAACCAGACCTTTAGAGGAAAATATTATTTTATAAAGGAATCTGATTTCCTTGTTGATTTTATATACACCGAATAGCCATTACATTATGACCACCCTGCTAATAACATGTAGGACCACCTTTAGCCCTCAAAACTGCTAGCACCCGCCGTGGCATTGATTCCACAAGATGCTGATAGGTAGTCTGAGGTATCTGGTACCAAGAGCACACCAACTGGTCCTGCAATTCCCCCACATTAGCGTGGCAACACGAATTTGGTTTTCCAAGTAGGACCACAAATGCTCTATTGATTAAGGTCAGGTGAATTTTGAGGCCAAGACATGACTTGAAAGTCACTTGAATGTTCCTCGAACCAATCCACGACGATTCGACCCTTATGATATGGTGCATTATCCTGTTGGTAAGCACCATCCCCCGCAGGAAAAACTGTTGCCATGAATGGGTGAACCTGGTCTGCAACTATGTTCGAGTAGCTTACAGACGTCAGGGATTGTTCTATGAGTATTATGGGTCCTAATGTGCCCCATGAAAACATTGCTCCTGGGTGAGAAACCATGTAAACCTTGACGAGCCCATTGTTATAGATGGAGGTTGGTCATAATGTAATGGCTCTTCGGTGTATATTGTTGTTTAATGTTTAACGTTATGGATATTGTTGCTTGACAATTGGAATTTTTTGAAAAACTTCGTATACATTTCTCCAGTAGCCCTTTCATACGTACTGTGGTGAACAAATAATTTCCAGCAATTAAATAATAAAAAAATTATTTGCAATCCAATAGAAATCTACTAGAATTAAAAGATAGAATTTTTTGTTAATTTATTCTTTAATTACTCATGGTATTAATTCAAAGAAAAACTCATAATCATTCTCTTTGATTTTGATGGGAATTATGCATCAAAAATTAATAAAATAAGCATCTTAAAAGACAAATGTTTTCATAGTGGATATGAGAATTGAGCAAGGCAATTAAACTTCGATTTCAGTGTTATTCAATAAATTAGAGTGATATTACTTTGTGCGTTTTATACTGCACTAATATGTTTTTATCTGGTTTTATTCACTTACTATCACAGTAATATCAGTTATAATTGTCCTGCAATTAAAATTTTGAATGCAATTAGACTTTAAACTGTTTTACCGTATTGTTTGGAGCAGCCTGTCCTAATTTGGATCTTGCGCAACGAAACCTTACACTCAATCAATCAATATAGTATAACTAGACATTAAGTAAAAGAAGGTGAAACATTAAAATATGAGAAAAGAAAAAATGATCTTTATAATATTTTTACTTCAACTATATTTATTTTGTAATAAAGTTCAATCTTCTTGTAAGTAGTATTACATGTGTCTGGCCACTACCATATCAGAAGGTTCAAACCTACATCAAATATACACCGAAGAGCCATTACATTATGACCACCCTCCATCTATAACAATGGGCTCACCCAGGTTTTCATGGTTTCTCGCCCAGGAACAATGTTTTCACGGGGCACATTAGGACCCATAATCCTCATACAACAATCCCTGACGTCTGTAAGCTACTTGAACATAGTTGCTGACCAGGTTCACCCATTCATGGCAACAGTTTTTCCTGCGGGGGATGGTGTTTACCAACAGGATAATGCACCATGTCATAAGGGTCGAATCGTCATGGATTGCTTCGAGGAACATTCAAGTGACTTTCAAGTCATGTCTTGACTCCCAAATTCACCTGACCTTAATCCAATAGAGCATTTGTGGTCCTACTTGGAAAACCAAATTCGTGCTGCTGCGCTACCCCCTCGCAATGTGAGGGAATTGCAGGACCAGTTAGTGAGCGCTTGGTACCAGATACCTCATGCTACCTATCAGCACCTTGTGGAATCAATGCCACGGCGGGAGCTAGCAGTTTTGAGGGCTAAAGGTGGTGCTACATGTTATTAGCAGGGTGGTCATAATGTAATTGCCCTTCGGTGTATCTGACCATTTAAAGTTTACAGGTCCTGTGATTAAGTGAATTGTGTCATCATAGTATATCATTGAAAAAAAAAAGACGAATTCTACCTTTTTATGCACTGAATATTCCAAATTATGTCCGGGATTGCATCCTTAGTTGAAAAAAAAAAAAAAAACGCGAATTGCAATCTATGAAAATTTTAATGAAAGTTTGGGTTGCGATGAGTAGCATGTCAATTTATAATAACTACAAGCGTTCGTTCAAAAGCACCGTCACAGTACTTCTTTAAAATATATTAATCTTATTAATACATTTTGAGCAAGTACTGTTACGGTGCCAGTATAAATTTTGTTAAACAGACGCTTTTCCGCCGGGGAAAAACATTTCTTGGTGAATATTCTGCATGTTTATTCCGCATATTATTAATTTAAAATTTTAAAGAAATTAACGATACAAAGCGCTACCGTTTCATTGCACTTTAGGTACAACAGTAACTCCAGAAAATAGACGTTTCGTTCATTCATTCCTTTTTATAATTAATGAATGGTATATAATGAAGGTCCTGCAACCAATTAGGTGCAAAAGACCAAATAACACTTTTTTTTCCCGGCCTATATAAGTGACGAGTTATACCGTCGCTTCCGATAATGCCTCAAAACCAACGAAAACGGATCCTATTGTATTTTTCTTTTGCCATTAACGTTCCTAAAATGCCAGCTTACGGCATAAAATATCTTCTGTGGTAGATGGATCATAGGTTAGAATCAACTGGCCGTCTGGCTTACCGTAGGAAGTTTTCGTGGTATCCATCTCCATGTTACTGAAATATGGGTTAATTTCATCGAAAAAAGTCTCCCACGAAGTCTTCTGGGTTGCGTTTCTAATGCTTGATCCAGGAGTTTCCTTGTCTTCTGGGTTGCGCTCAAATTTACAAGGCTACAGATTGGAACATTGGTTGTCGTAAACTGTGAATTGGGTCGTCTGTTTTGCACCAGTAATGAAGTAAAGTTAAATAAAATAACATGAACCTGAATTTGCTTAGACTTATTACAATGAATCTGCATTTGTTTAGACTTATTTTAATTAGCCTGAATTCGGTTATGTTTATTATAAGGATCATTATTGTCTCATTATTACTGGCTTGAAATAAATTTGGCTTAGTAATAATATGGATAAATAAACATTACTACATATTCTTTTAATTCTATTCATTTGAATAAAAATAGTATTTAAACAGATGTTCTTAGAAACATTAGAGATCCAAGTAATTAATTTATTTATATTAAAATTAAAATCATTTCTTTTATCGTATAAATCAACGAAGCTGATATTTTCATCTTTTATAATTTTATATTGATATCGGAAAATTTTTGATTCATTTGACCATTTTTTATAAGGTACAAGTTTATTGCGATAAAAAAAAGAAATCTTAATTTTCTCATTACAAGAAGTTATGAATATTTGTAATCACCACGAGGAAAAAAAAACTGCAAATAAAAAATCTATGATTAGATTTAATAGTGACTATCATGATTACATTCATTATCATCATGTAACCACTATTGCATGTAATCGTATCATACGAGCACAAGTAATCATGATTACATCTAATAATAATTTAACAAGTCAACTAATTAACAAGTATAATATAATTATTATAATAAAATTATTATAATAAAAAATGAATAATTAAATAAAAATTAGTATTAAATAAATAATCCCTAGAGTCTGAAGCGATAAAATATTACCTTCTTGAAAACTTCATTTGCTTCAGAAATAAACAAATATGACATCACAGTCGACATGTTTCAAGCGCTTATAAGATAGGCACCCGTTTTCAAGACTTGCCAGACGTGAAAGTAAAGAAACAAAAATGATTTGAAATAAAAAAAAAAAAGCGTTAAGTCGGAAAAAACAAATACGAAATAACTGTCGACATGTCTTGAAAATGGGCGCCTATTTTTGAAGCTCTTGAATTATGTCAAATGTTATTTCATATTTGTTTATTTCTGAAGCGAATGAAGTTTTTAATGAAGATCGACGAGTAGTTTAATCGTTGTCTAATTATTAATCATGAATGCAAGTAATCATAATATTCTATTACATTAGGAACAAATGAAATCATAATTTCGAGTGATCTTGTTTATATTATAAATTCGGTTGTAAATGACTGATTACTTTTTATGACAGTACATAAATTTTATATCTGAATCAATTCTATTGCTTGGTTTATTAAATAAAATCTTTTAAACACTGTAAGTGAGATTATGAAATTATATACCGGTACTTTAAAAAATGAATACATTGAATATTGTATAAAATTTATGAAGTTATTAAGTTAACTTTGTAAAATTGTTAATACATTATAATTTCCATTTTTTACAATGTTCTTCGTTACTTTGACTTAGTTTGTTCTTCTTAAGCAAACATACTTTATAAGAGAATCTTAAATTTACAAAAAACTGAAGTATTTGTTGCTTAAATATATTGAGATTGTATTTTTTTTTCCCGAAAGTAAACAGTTGTAAAACATTTTAGTAATAGAAAGGTTGAAGGCCAAGGTTTACATAACTGAGCAACATCTTAGTTCGATGTTAGTATTTGAGACATCAACATTTTTTTTCAGCGTGAACTCTGTTTATTACATCTAAAAAACATCCCTAAAACAAAAAATAGCACACATGTGAAAAGTATCAAGGAAAAGTCATGTCAAATTTACTTCTTTTTAACAAAAATGATTTCATTTTCTTTTAATAAATTTTTGTATTTGTAATTATTTTTAGATGAAAATAACAAAGTGCATATTGCTCTTTGATATACGATGTAAAAAGGCCAAAGTAATTATTATTGTGAAATTTTATTCTCTACACATTATTAGCAATGGGCTGATCGTAATGACACGGTTCCTAGAAGAACACAGAAGTCAAGTATCACTGGCTGCGGTCAGTAAGCGAATGGCTGACCAATTTGATCAGGCTGCGTAGGGAGCGACGGTGAACGGTATCGGTCCTCGTTAAACTGTTCTACCGTAAAGTGCTCAACTTCGCAAGTTGGTCGTCGGGCTGCCAAAGCAGGAGAGCCATCCCTTCTGCAGAGGATCAAAATTGCGATGGCATGTCTTCGAATCATCCTCAGAGACGTTTCCAAGAGCGTCGCCAATTGCCCATTGTAAAGCAATAGTGCGAAGTAAGTAAAGTACCTACCTACTTTATAAAACTTAAAATTAATTAATAAAAAATAATATTACTCGACTTATCTTATTATACCACGTTCTTAGGGCATTTATTGTGGCAAGTTCAAATAGAAAATCCTTATATTAGTGTACCAGTAAAGCAGCTGTGTTTAAATGGTAAGGATAAATATTTTTGATTTAATTTGCAATTAAAAACACATAAGGTATAGATAATGTTCATATGAATTCCATGTATTAAGATGTAATAGTTACCTATTTTTAGTCAAATGTATGCATAAATACAACATTTCAATAAATATTTTATTTTATTTTAATTTCTTAGGTCTAAATTATCTAAATATAATTTTTCCATTTGAGATAAATGGTAGGGGAGAGGGGGGCACATGTGAACAGGGGGCACATGCAAACATGGTATGTTTCACCAATATGATCTGAAATAAAAAATCTCGAAAAATTTTCAATTGATGGCAGTACTAGTTCTTCCTCTCTGCAAAACTTTCAGAACAATGAGACATTTTGTTGTTTTATTCTGACAATTTCTTTGTATCAGCAGGTGTTGTATATATTATAATCACTCGCTTCTTCAAGTGAAAGCATAGTGTAAATCAACTAATAAACTAAAATTAACTATTTCAGACCATTATATGAACATTCAGGTAAGTTTATGACAGTTATTTTTTTTTTTACTCAATTAAAAATTCTTTATTTTTCAAGTTAGGTTTAAGAAGGATGATGGGGCACTTGTGAACAAAACATCTGGGGCAGATATGAACAATTCACATGTGCCCCTACATAGTATCAAGATTTTAAACCTCATAATATTATAAGTTTAAAAAATATGCATGTATTTAAAATTATTATTACTTAATTTTTCATAATTAATTTATAAATTTTTCTTTTAAAATATTTTTTTTAATTAAATGGTTGATCGCGCATCACGCTTATTAACTGATACACCTGAGAAAGATAGAATTGCTAAAGCTACAAATAAAAAGATAGAAAAAATGAAAAGAAATCATAACAGAGTATTAGAGAAGAAAGAAAAAGGTCCATTACAACTCCTGAGGAACATGAAGTTGCGAAAAACCCAACAGCGGAAAAATTATTGTACAGCTGAAAAATTATTTTCTTATTGACAGTACTGTTGTACAATTTAAATTCATATAGTAAGCTACAACCCCTTCAGTATAATGCGTATCTATATCTGTTATATTAAATATTTTTCCCTTTGAAATATGATGATTGCTTTGTGTTTTTAATCTTGTTCATATGTGCCCCAGGCATGTTCACATATGCCCCTAATAGGGACACATGTGAAAAATGAAGAAATAAAAAAATTTGTTCACATGTGCCCCCCTCTCCCCTACATTTTTATGATGTATTAAAGTTGCAAGTTCTGTAAATAAAATAAAATTAAAACAAATGTCATAAGAATGTAGTCATAAACTAAATGATTTTTTCATTGAATTAGTCCATGGTGTATATGGACAAAATTTTCTATTTCATATATAATTTTTTTTTCGATGAATGAAACAATTTTTCGTGTCTTAATGTATGTAATTCTAGCATATTTCAAAAGAAAATAATGCCACATTTTATCAAATTTCTAAGCTTAGCCTAAAATTGTCTAATGGTTCGAATGCTATAGGTCTTACCAGACTACGAATTTGAAGGAACAAAATTCGAGTAAGAAGAACTGTGAGTCAGAAATCTCAAGTTCGAAAGAATACCGGAAGCGGGAAAAAAGACGAAAATGATTCAGAAGGGAAATCTTAAAAAGTCTAAAGCTCGGGAAAAAATATTGTTTTTTTTCTGAACTGTTTATTTCTTTATTTTTTAGCTTGTTTCTGTTATTTAACTTACTTATCAATAATACCAAGGAATAAACTTACTTTTCAATTGTAAGTTTAATTTCTACGATCTTTTATCCTCAATACTCAAGTGTTTCTGATTGGATATTAAATATACAGTTGTGTATATAAAACAGATTAAGATAAGGTTTTTAAAAATGTGTATAGAGCGACTGTAGCTGTTTGATAATTTTTTTACCTCCTCTATAAACGGAATGGAACCAAACACTTTCTTAAGAACTTATAAGATAGGGAAATATTCGCTTAAGAAATTCTAACATTCGTATACGAGGGTTGCTATTTATATTTCTGGCCTAATAATGAAAAAACAAATAAGTAGGATCGAAATTGGTTTTATTGTTTTTCAAAATATTCTCCATGATGATCAATACACTTTTGCTTGCGTTTGAACCGATTTTCAAAGCACTTTTTCCAGTCCGATGGAGGTTACTCCAAAACATGCGTTTTGAATGCACCAACTGCTTCTTCGGGGGTCGAAAATCGTTGTCCACGTAATTTATTTTTGATGTGTGGGAATAAGAAGAAGTCATTGGGTGCCAAATCAGGGCTGTACGGCGGATGACCCATCAGTTCGATCTTTCGCTCCGTCAGAAATGCCTTTGTTTGAGTCGATGTGTGAGAGCTCGCATTGTCATGATGAAGAATGATTCGCCTGTTCTTCTGCTTTTTTCGAATTTCTCCGATGACTTCTGGCAAACAAATGGTCATGTACCATTCAGAATTGACCGTCCTGCGTTGCTCTATCGCCACTATTGCCACATGACCGATAATGCCGAAGAAACAGGCAATCATTTGTTTCGATGTGCTTCTTCCTCGAACAACTTTTGTTGGTTTTGCCTCGTCTTGGAAGACCCATACAGTTGATTGCTGTTTTGTTTCCGGCTCATATGCATAGATCCATGATTCGTTACCTGTGTAAATGTTATACACAGCCTTTGATGTACCTTGAACGTATTTTTCCAACATTTCCTTGCACCAATCGACACGAGCCATTTTTTGAGCGTTTGTCAGATTATGCGGGATCCAACGCGAACAAATTTTTTTATGCTCAAATGTTCATGCAATATTTTATTGATGCTAGTCATATTAGTGTCCTAAGACGTCTCTATCTCACGGTATGTCACATGACGATCTTGCTTTATCAGTTCACGCACAGCATCGATCTTTTCTGGAACAACAACGGATTTTGGTCGACCTGCACGGGATTCGTCCTGGATCGAACATCGACCACGATTAAATTCGTTATACCAATTTTTTTACAGTGCTGTAGGATGGCGCTTTATCGCTGAATAAAGAATTAAGTTCATCGAAGCACTTTTGTCTTGACAATCCACGTCGAAATTTATGAAAAATAATGGCACGAAAATGTTCACGATTAAATTCCATTTTTTGAAAGAGAAGAACTTTTCAATTTACTGTCAACAACACAAATGAAGTTATAATGGTAAATCGTCTGCTGAATTTATGTTTAAAAATATCAAACTTTCGATTAAAATCGTCAGCGGTCGACTAGCAACACTTACTGTTGCCAAGGCCAGAAATATAAATAGCAACCCTCGTAAAATAGATTAACATACTACAATTGAAGTTTGACCATAATTCCACTTGTGTAATAACACCATTCTTACAACGTTATTCATGAAACGAGCTTTCTGACTCTAGCGACCCTAGAACACGTGAATAGGATCTCAATATTGAATTACATCTCTTATTAGATTTTTACGTACGTTTTCTATAGTACGCTTAAACTCTTGAGTTTGCTGACCGGAGAAAGAGCTTTTTTCTTCTCTTAAAGATGTTAAGAATCATAGTTTATAAGTAGCTGCTCGTTAAACAAATACTAGATTTGTTAATAATTTTAAAAAATCACAACGTAAATATATTAAGTTATAAATAATAAGTCTATTAATAAATGCAACGCAAAAATATTAAATTATTTAAAATACCAGATTATACTTACACCATTGTCCGCCATTTTATTACAAGTAGCAACTTGGAAAGAATCAGCACAGGTCTCCTTAAAATGTATAATTGTCTTTAGTGAAAAAATATATTTCTTTAAAATATCATGAATACAAATAATTCATTAATATAAAAATATCAGAAAATACCACTTTCTTAATTTGTAATATTTTATGGAAAACCAAAAACTTACCGGAAGAGCATGATGCGGTTTAACTAATTAACTGTATATATATATATATATATATATATATATATATATATATATATATTGTATATATAATTTAAACTATAGTTGTTTCATCAGCCCTAATTAGTTGGTTAATTGGTTCCAATGTCATCAAAAATCTGCTCCTGATTTCAGTTTTATTATCATTTATCACCATTACTTAAATTGTGTGAACTTGTGTGGAGAGTGGCTATCGACACGATCAACCTTCACTTGTGAAAAGGTACCCCGACACAGAATCGAGTTAACACGTCTTATATGCTAGTGAATTGGAATTGTATTTTTGTAATGGTAGACACACTACAATTTCTTCAAAAGTACGATTTTCAATCTGACGGATTTACAATCCGTGTGTTTCTGTGCACACTATCATATATTTCGCTTTTTCTTTCTTCATTTTCATGCCTATATCCTCGGCAGCATTTCAAAGGGCAATAAACGTTTTCACAACAGCATGTTTTACTCGCCGCATACGCTAATAATGGTTCAGATTTTTATAGAGCCTTTAGGGCTAATTCCTGAATTTCTTACAGTTATTTTAAATAAAATGCTTGATAAGGAGTCTCCCTGTCAAAGACCTCTCTCTCTCTCTTTCTGCAATAGAAAGCCTCTGATTCATTGGACATGATTTTAACTCTACACTTAACACTATGTCATTCTGACAAGATTCATAAGTTTCAAAGAGATATCGAGTTCAAACTTCGCCTCAATAATTCTATTTCTGGAAATGTAATTCAAAGATATTTTGAAATATACAGAGAAAGAAAATGGTTCGCATCAACTCCATAATCCTTTATTTTTTTAGGAATCAACTGTATGATCCAATTAGGGGCCTTTCATTAAGCATTATTACATTTTTAAACAGAGCTACCATCTGGTTGTTTTCCTACCTCTCTTTATATGACTGTGAAAACTTTCTGAGTGGGGCTGGAAATAGGTATTTTAATGAATTATCCAACTTGTTTGGATTTTTTATTCATACCTTTTCCAAACGTATTTCAAAGTTGTGAAGTAAATCCTTCAAATAGATATAATTTAAAAGTTGCTGCTGTGACAGAAATACAAAAGTTGCATTATTTTTATATTCCTATAAATAAGTGCATTATTTATGCAAAATACAATCTTTATTGCACGAATTTTTTTTACCTAATGATAAAATTCAGAAATAAAGTGTAAGAGCTTGAAATGTAGCAGCTGCAACAATTCTTTGTAAAAAGAAATTCCTTTCTTTAGCAAACATGAATCAGGGAAAGAAAATAAATTGCATCTCTTTTTTTAAACAAATATTTCAATTGGTGTAGATCCTTTTACTACATTGGTTACATATCCAATAAAATCTGTTGCTTAAGATGAATATCTTGAAATCTAATGGTCATGTTTACTCTATGATTTTATAAAAACAAAATATCAAATGCCCTAATTTTGATTTCTACGTATTTCTTTTTTTTTTCGTACTTAACATAGACCTTCTCAAAATATAGTATTTAAACATACAAAATTAGTTATTACAAATACTCACTGAGTACTCGTCCATAAAGAGCTGCATAACTTCCACAAAATATTCATTCTTAAAAAGAGAAAAATATTTTAGATAAATTGTTGAAGAATAATATTATTTTCTAAAATGTATTCAACGATTAACATTCGCAATATGTTCAAGATAAACATTCCAAATATGTAATGAAAGTTCTATAATAAATGCACAATATTAAATGAATATATCTAGAAAGTGAAAAGATAAAGATATTTGATATCTTTTCACTTCAATCATATATATCTTTATATATATATATATTTCGTCTGTTCGTGTGTGTATGTCACTGAACTCCTCCTAAACGGATGGACCGATTTAAATGAAATTTTCTGTGTACCTTCAGAAGGATTCGAGAATGGTTTGTATCTAATTTTTTTTCATTTTTTGGACAGATTTAACGTATATTTTAAATATATCTTTATTTAATCGTATTCGGATCCAAACTAGACATAGAAACATACTAATTCAAAAATAATATTTAACGCACGTTG
This sequence comes from Parasteatoda tepidariorum, assembly GCF_982258835.1. Lineage (NCBI taxonomy): Eukaryota > Metazoa > Arthropoda > Arachnida > Araneae > Theridiidae > Parasteatoda > Parasteatoda tepidariorum. Next base: position 20,684,047 of record NC_141759.1, on the reverse strand, counting down.
CAAAAAGTCATATTAAACTCTAATACTTATGCATGCCCTTAAAAGAAGAGCATCAAATATATTTGCAAGTATGTGAATAAAGGCAATGATATAGCAGTATTTCGAGTTGAAAATACCAATGTGGCTGCTCTTCCAGTGAATAACAACGACGAAATAACGCTGTACCAAATAGGCCGGTACATCAGCTCCAATGAAGCTGTTTGGCGTATCTTTGGTTTCCCAATTAATGAACGGGATCCAACCGTTATTCATTTAGCCGTCCATCTTAAAAACGGTCAGAGCGTATATTTCACGAACGAGACAGCGATTGACCGAGCTATAAATCCACCAAAAACTACACTCGCCAAATTTTTTGAATTGGGTAATCGTACGGATGCTTTTGGCGTCTTTGCACGGACATTACTCTACTCAGAAGTACCACCCTATTTCACATGGGTTCAAAAAAATGGACACCCCACAAGCAAGGCACACCGGTTGATGCATGTCCCGGTTTATTCAAATCAAAAGCCTTGGGGAGAATATTTACAGTCAATCCAAAGACTGAGTGCTTTTATTTTCGACTGTTGTTGGTTAATTACACCGGCTCATTGTCATTTCAAGATATATGTAAAGTCGATGGAAATCAGCATCCAACGTATAAAGATGCATGCTTTACACTCGGCTTGCTGGAAGAAGACAACCAGTGGGAATGTATGCTTGCTGAAGCAGCATTGAACTGTACTGCAAAGCAAAATCGTCTACTATTTGCTATAGTATTAGCCACATGTTTCCCGGCCCGTACAGAAACGTTATGAGAATATCACAAAGATTCGATGACTGATGATACACGGTATCAATATCGCACACGTTGCAACGATCTAACGATAGCATTCAGCGATGATATGTACAATGAAGCACTGATTGTTATTGAGGATCTTTGCATTATTATTGCCAAATTGCCACTCAGTCATTTCGGTATGCTTTCGCCAAATCGAAGTGCATCTGATTTATTAAACACTGACATGAATCGTGAACTTCAATACAATACGATAAAAATGGCAGAATGAGAAACAAAGGAGCATTTATGACCGCATTATGCTCGCAGTTTCAGCAGGACAGTGCGGATTTTTTTCCTGATGCACCAGGTGGAACTGGCAGAACATTAATTACTTCGCTAATTCTCGATGAAATACGATCAAATAATGACATCGCGTTGGCCGTTGCATCATCTGGCATTGCGGCAATTTTATTGGACGGAGGCAGAACAGCTCATTCAGTATTTAAGCTGCCACTAAATATTCAAAACAACCCAGATGCAGTGTGCAAGATAAAAAATATTTCTTCTATGGCCACAGTGTTAAAACACAGTAAAATTATCATCTGGGATGATTGCACTATGGAACACAAAAATCGCTTGAGGCACTGAACAGGACATTGAAAGATATAAAAAAATAATGACAAATTATTTGGTGGCACTCTATTACTCCTTTCAGGTGATTTCAGACAAATACATTTCACGTCATTCCGCGTTTAATGTACGCTGATGAGATCAATGCTTTCTTGAGATCATCTCCACTTTGGCGTAATGTTGAAAAAGTTCTACTAAAAGTAAATATGCGCGTCCAAATGCTTCAAGATCCATCTGCTGAAGCATTCTCAAAACAATTGTTAGATATCGGTGATGGAAAGGTTGCAAAGGATGAGACTGGATGCTTAAATTACCGGACGATTTCTGCACAATCATTGATTCACAAGATGCTCTCATTAGCCTAATATTTCCCGATGTACACACGCAATGCATTCATCATGAGTGGCTGGCAGAAAAGGTGATTTTAGCAGTAAAAAATGTGGACGTCAACGAATTGAATCTGTAGATGCAACAGTTATTGCCAGGTAACTTGGTGACATGCAAATCCGTTGATGCAGTTTGCGATCCCATTGAAGCTGCAAATTTTCCAACAGAGTTTTTAAACTCATTGGATTTACCTGGCATATCACCGCATAATTTCGTACTCAAAGTTGGATCTCCGGTTATTTTGCTTCGTAATTTGAACCCACCTTGGATGTGCAACGGCACGCGATTAGTCATTAAAAAATTAATGAACAACGTCATCGAAGTCATTACTTCAAATTACAAATTCCGGGATGAAAGTATATTACTTCCACGAATCCCTATTATGTGCCAATCCCTATTATGCCCCCTATTATGCCTATTATGCCCCCACAGATGTGCCAATTCAATTTAAACGCATTCAGTTCCACATTAGATTGGCATTCGCAATGATAAGGCCAAACAATGTCTGTTTGCGTCTTAGATTTGAACACACCATGTTTTTCGCGCAGATACGTGGCATACTCTCGAGTGGGCAAACCATCCAGTTTATTTGTGTTAGCTAAAGATGGAATGACAAAAAATATTGTACACTCCATTGCACTAAGAGATTAATATTGTTGACTAATATTTTCAGAATTCGTTGTATATATAATTTATAAGAAAAAGTTGCAATAAATTAAAAAAAAATATTAATTGGTGTGTTGTTACTTTCATATTCCGTCATCGTTCACAGCGCTCCATGCCTCTTCCACTAATATACCACATACGCACACATTTACAATAAATAAGATATATTTTCATACTCTAGATTTAATTCATAAAGCAAAACATCGTTTGCCGGGTCAGCTAGTATATATATATATTTCGTCTGTTCGTGTGTTTGTCACTGAACTCCTCCTAAACGGATGGACCGATTTAAATGAAATTTTCTGTGTACCTTCAGAAGGATTCGAGAATGGTTTGTATCTAATTTTTTTTCATTTTTTGGACAGATTTAACGAATATTTTAAATATATCTTTATTTAATCGTATTCGGATCCAAACTAGACATAGAAACATAATAAATCAAAAATAATATTCACGCACGTTGCAACAAGTCATATTAAACTCTAATACTTATGCATGCCCTTAAAAGAAGAGCATCAAATATATTTGCAAGTATGTGAATAAAGGCAATGATATAGCACTATTTCGAGTTGAAAATACCAATGTGACTGCTCCTTTAGCCGTCCATCTTAAAAGCGGTCAGAGCGTATATTTCACGAACGAGACAGCGATTGACCGAGCTATAAATCCACCAAAAACTACACTCGCCAAATTTTTTGATTTGGCTAATCGTACGGATGCTTTTGGCGTCTTTGCACGGACATTACTCTACTCAGTACCACCCTATTTCACATGGGTTCAAAAAAATGGACACCCCACAAGCAAGGCACACCGGTTGATGCATGTCCCGGTTTATTCAAATCAAACGCCTTGGGGGGAATATTTACAGTCAATCCAAGGCAGACTGAGTGCTTTTATTTTCGACTGTTGTTGGTTAATTACACCGGCTCATTGCCATTTCAAGACATACGTAAAGTCGATGGAAATCAGCATCCAACGTATAAAGATGCATGCTTTGCACTCGGCTTGCAGGAAGACGACAACCAGTGGGAATGCATGCTTGCTGAAGCAGCATTGAACTGTACTGCAAAGCAAAATCGTCTACTATTTGCTATAGTATTAGCTACATGCTTCCCGGCCCGTACAGAAACGTTATGAGAATATCACAAAGATTCGATGACTGATGATATACGGTATCAATATCGCACACGTTGCAACGATCTAACGATAGTATTCAGCGATGCTATGTACAATGAAGCACTGATTGCTATTGAGGATCTTTGCATTATTATTGCCAAATTGCCACTCAGTCATTTCGGTATGTTTTCGCCAAATCGAAGTGCATCTGATTTATTAAACACTGACATGAATCGTGAACTTTAATACAATACGATAGAAATGGCAGCGATTGTTACTCGCAATGTTCCACTAATGAATGAGAAACTAAGGTACATTTATGACCGCATTATGCTCGCAGTTTCAGCAGGACAGTGTGGATTTTTTTCCTGATGCACCAGGTGGAACTGGCAAAACATTAATTACTTCACTTATTCTCGGTGAAATACGATCAAATAATGGCATCGCGTTGGCCGTTGCATCATCTGGCATTGCGGCAATTTTATTGGATGGAGGCAGAACAGCTCATTCAGTATTTAAGCTGCCACTAAATATTCAAAACAACCCAGATGCAGTGTGCAACATAAAAAATATTTCTTCTATGGCCACAGTGTTAAAACACAGTAAAATTATCATATGGGATGATTGCACTATGGCACACAAAAATCGCTTGAGGCGTTGAACAGGACATTGAGAGATTTAAAAAAATAATGACAAATTATTTTGCGGCACTCTGTTACTCCTTTCAGGTGATTTCAGGATATTATGCCCCCACAGATGTGCGAATTCAATTTAAACGCATTCAGTTCCACATTAGATTGGCATTCGCAATGATAAGGCCAAACAATGTCTGTTTGCGTCTTAGATTTGAGCACACCATGTTTTTCACACAGATACGTGGCATGCTCTCGAGTGGGCAAACCATCCAGCTTATTTGTGTTAGCTAAAGATGGAATGACAAAAAATATTGTACACTCCATTGCACTAAGAGCTTAATATTGTTGACTAATATTTTCAGAATTCGCTGTATATATAATTTATAAAAAAAAGTTGCAATAAATTAAAAAAAATTATTATTTGGTGTCTTGTTACTTTCACATTCCGTCATCGTTCACAGCGCTCCATGCCTCTTCCACTCATATACCACATACGCACACATTTACAATAAATAAGATATATTTTCATACTCTAGAAATAATTCATATGGCAAAACATCGTTTGCCGGGTCAGCTAGTATATATATATATATATATATATATATATATATATATATATATATATATATATATATATATATATATATATATATATATATATATGTGGGGACGGCATGAGTGGTCGTCTTTGAAAATAAGAGGCACTGTACTTTAACAAAACATATATTAAACGCTAAATTTACATAAAGATGGACGATAAACAAACACAGGAACAACACAAAATAAATGAGTTCGTCATCGTGAAGTTAAAAGAAAATCGTCATTGCTGCCCCTTTCTGGAATTCATCAGCGTCTCCTTTTTTGTTAGTTCCATTACGCGCTCCCGTGTCTCTCGTGTCTTTGGGAAATTCCCACGGGGTCTAACTTGCAGCTTACATAATCTGTCATAATCTGGTTAGATCTCTAGCTAGATCAGCTTACAGCACAGGAACTGGTACTATAGATTGGAACTGGCACTACAGATAGGAACTGGCACTACAGAATCGGCCGTCCTGCATTTCGGCTGGTCCTCCAGCGACTCTAAAAAGAATAAAAAAGAAAAAACAGAGCAGACTGAAAAATATAATTGATATCTGAAAATTAAATGTTTTAGGTTAGTGTCTTTCATGAAAAAAAAATCTTTCAGGTAAGAGTGTATCAGTTCAGGCACGTTCACTCTTCCATCTTTGCACGTCTTTTCTCTTCTTCAAAGGCTTCGTCTTCTTTTCTTTTCAACGTCTTTGGTCTTTTTTCCTTAGCGTCTTTCGTCTTTTTTTTTAACGTCTTTCGTCTTGAACTTCTTCGTCTTTAAATTCTTTTGTCTTCTTTCACGTCTTTCGTCTTCTTTTACGTCTTTCGTCTTTAAATTCTTTCATCTTCTTTTACGTCTTTAAATTCTTTCGTCTTCTTTTACGTCTTTAAATTCTTTCGTCCTCTTTTACGTCTTTCGTCTTTAAATTCTTTCGTCTTCTTTCAAGTCTTTCGTCTTTAAATTCTTTCGTCTTCTTTTACGTCTTTAAATTCTTTCGTCATCTATTACGTCTTTCGTCTTTAAATTCTTTCGTCTTTCTTTACGTCTTCTTCAAAAATCAAATTCTTTAGCAACTAATTTTTCATCTTCAAAAATTACAGTCTTTATTTTTTTTGTCTTGGCAAGTACTAAAATTCTTCTTGGCAACCGCTAAAATTCTTCTTGGCAACCGCTCCATGATTTAAGATACTCCGCACACGTTGTCGAGCAGTTGGGTCCTTCGTGATTCCCTTCTTTTACTACATCATAGGTATTTCCTCCTTTTACTCTTGTTATTTTGTAAGGGCCAAGGTACTTAGGTTTTAGCTTCAAATGAGGTCCAAACTGGGTTCTTTTGATGGCGACCAAATTTCCAATTTCGTAGGATTTTGGCTCCTTTCTTCTTAAATTATAGGTCTTTTTATTTTCTTGTTGAATTTTAAAAATTTGTTGCTTTGCGTTTTTTCTTAGTTCCTCTCTTTGGGTGTCAAACTGAGACTGAAATTCAATTTCGATCATTTCCTTTAGTTTTCCCAGTCCATTAGTGTTCATTTTTGTCCCAAAAAGCAATTCAAATGGAGTAGTGTCTATGCTTCTTTGATAGGTTGAATTTATCGCTTGTTGAACTTTATTTGTATGCTTGTACCATTCAGCTGGATTTTCTATGGATAATTTTGAAAGAATCGATATGATGGTTTGATTAATACGCTCTACTTGTCCACTTCTGATTATGTGGGGACGGCATGAGTGGTCGTCTTTGAAAATAAGAGGCACTGTACTTTAACAAAACATATATTAAACGCTAAATTTACATAAAGATGGACGATAAACAAACACAGGAACAACACAAAATAAATGAGTTCGTCATCGTGAAGTTAAAAGAAAATCGTCATTGCTGCCCCTTTCTGGAATTCATCAGCGTCTCCTTTTTTGTTAGTTCCATTACGCGCTCCCGTGTCTCTCGTGTCTTTGGGAAATTCCCACGGGGTCTAACTTGCAGCTTACATAATCTGTCATAATCTGGTTAGATCTCTAGCTAGATCAGCTTACAGCACAGGAACTGGTACTATAGATTGGAACTGGCACTACAGATAGGAACTGGCACTACATATATATATATATATATATATATATATATATATATATATATATATATATATATATATATATATATATATATATATATATATATATATATATATACACACACACATAAGGATCAAACCAGGTCCCTAGTTCGATCCTCGGGCCGGGGAAGGTTGACTCAGCCTTTCATCCCTTCAGTGAGTCGATAAATGAGGTACCAAGCATGCTTGGGAACTAAACACTGTGGGTTCCGCGTTCGGCTGACTAACTGACCGGAACATCTGCTCCTGCACCTCAGAGCCCAAGGTCAAGAAAACTGAACTGAGATGGGCACAGTAGGCCTTGGACCTCTATGCGCTTTCGCGCCACTGAGTTTAGTTTAGTTTAGTTTAGTAGTATATATATATACACACAGAGAGAAATACTCGGGTCAAAAAATATTTAGAGGAGCAATCATTAAAAAAATTTAAGCCAAATTTTGCTGAAATCTTCTTATCACTTATTTTAGATGGAAGGAGTATAGAATCGCCCAAACTGGATTTCAATTTTAATGCCTTTCAGAATTTTTACATATATTTTTCTATTAAAATTCATTTATGAAAATAAAAAGAACCATTTTAATTATTAGTTTCTAACTAAACAAGTTATTTCATTTCAGATTGAAATAACTAATCAACTCTTAAATTACTATCCACTTGGATTTCTTAGGACAATGTTGAACTTCCAATAAATTTCCTATGTTCTTTTCAATTAATTTGATGGAGGAAGTTATTTCTAGACTTGTTCCGGGACTGAAAGATTTTGTATACATATGTATCAATTCAAACCAAATGATGTTTATGTCTATTTTGACTAACCTTCTTTCCAAACAGCATTTGTGCTGCAGCAGCTGCCGGTTAACTTTGTTGAAGAAAGTATATAAAAGCCTGGGTATAATAAACTGTACAGTGTATCAGAATTTTGTTTTGAATATGTTTAGGTAAAAATGGATTCTAAGTTAGAAAAGTACCGGCACTCTGAGTCATCGTAATTTTTACCTTAATTTGATTCGGATTCTTTTTTTCAGTAAGTTCTTAAATTGACATGACACTTTTCAAATTGTTACGCTCTCGTTATAATGAAAATGTTAGATAAATGAGTATGACTGCTAAAGGAGAAGATAGCGAAGCAGAAATGTGGTATGGAATTGAACTCTGAATGAAAGCTCTGTCTATGATGTTATCAAAACTTTCAGCAAACTCCGGTAACTAATGCAATGCCAATACAATCGTTTTATTACCGACACTCTTAAAAATTCCTGATCAAAAAACGGTAAAAAGTACCGGCACTCAGACTGCCGGTATTTTTGACCCTAAAAAGTAAAAATTGATTATTACCGGAACATGTTACGGATCAAAAAATCTGATATAACGTAATTTTTACTGTGATAATTTCAGTAAAATCATTAAATCACTCTAATTAAATATATATTACAATATAATATTTTACGGCAAAAGTGGATTTTTCGGTAAAATGGATTTTACGGATGATGCTCTTAAACTGCAGGTTCTATTTACAGTAATTTTATTAGGTATTTTTTTACAGTGTAGGTGTTTTGGTTATCATAAAATTTATGAATTGTTGTAAATATGACACTTTTTTACCATACCTGTCGTACTTCATCCCAGACACAGTATTCATTATATGCTTCATCTAAGTCTGACCATTCTTCTTTGGCGAAATCTGCCATCATCTTTAGAAACTTTTTCATTTTCTTTAAAAAAAATATGGTTAAGCTCTAAATTATTACTTAGTAGTACAGTGAACCGGAAGATAAAAGATAATCACCCTTATTAATTTACATGTTAGTAGTTTTTTTCATTCTAAAAACTAGTAGTAACTTTGAGATAGATTATACATGTAGTAAGATTGTTTTATTGGTAGTCGATTAGTCTTAATTAAATTACGAAATTAGATAAAAAAAATTCTTTTTATTAATAAACATTATTTTCTTTTCCAATGTATTAAGATCTGGAAAACATGGTCCCATTAGTTTGATTTGTAAAGTGCGTATAAATGTTGTGAACACGTAATTCTCCTTATCTCGGAAACTTAAGTGAATCAAAACATATTTGTTCACAATAATAAGAATCCTTCTCCAAATGAAATAACTAATACTTTTTTTCCCCTTAAAAAAACTTTTATTAATTTTTCACTGTTTTATTACTTTTCATTAGAATAGCGGGGTTTCCAAAAACTGGGAAATGGGGTGAATACCGTTTAGTCAGGAAAATGGCCAAAGTTTTGACCCCTCAATTTAAATTTTAATATTTGTGTATTTCCACATATCTCGAGAATGTTTTAAGCGAAACAGAAAAATTTGAACAGAATTATGGAATTTATTTCTTTCAATTCAAAAAGCAATTTTTAATAATTATATATATTTATTATTCTATATAATAATCGTTGAAACAGATTTGAATTCATAAAATTTTTTAAATCAATTTAAAGAATGTAATTTTTTATGTCAAAATCCCAAAATTTGACAGGAATCGGTCGAATAGTTGTTGAGAAATCCAATATTAAAAAATTCGGTTTCTCAGAAACTATTCAAATGATTTCGTTCACATTTTCCATTTTGTAACATAAAACTACTTTTTTCATCTAAAAATTTGTATACCTTACAATTCAAAAATTTTTGAGCATTATTAAATATAATATTAAAAAAATAATAAATATTTACTAAAATTTTTACTTTGCACTGAATTATCTTTAAATAAACAAACTTTATCATCTTTTGTAGCAATTTTTTGAGCCTCTTAAGAAATCAAGGATATATGGCGAAAGTATAAGAATAAATTAATTAAATATAAGAATTAAAAGAAACGTAAATAAAGCATAAACGAAAGTACATAAATTGACATGGAATAGCTTCAGTTCAGTAAATAAGGATCTTCCTCATTGTGTAATGTCTTTCGCAGTGTTTAGACTCTGAGGAAGTTTCTTGTTTATACAACTGAAACTATTATATGTCAGTTTATGTATTTTCCTTTGTGCTTCCACGTTGTTTTTTGCATTAGTCTACATAGCCCAAAGCATCACCCTTCCCTTTGTCCCGATCATTAGAACAAAAGTTATTCAGGGTGTTTTTTTTTTCTTTTCTTTTCCCCGTCTCCTTTGTATAGTTTCAACGATGCCAAACATCTATACCAAGATCTTAAACGTATATAAATCAAGGCTTGAAGTCTAAAAAAAAGTTACTTTATCCTTTTTTGTTGATGTCGCATTCTAACATCACCTAGATGTCAACATGAGACCTTTAATTGTCGCAGGTATTTCATCCTGCGATCAAAACGGGACATACTCACGTCAACAGGATGTCAGGGTGAAAACTGTGACATATTCAAGTCACAACAAGATGTCAGTGGAAAACTGTGACATATTCACGTCTCAACAGGATGTCAGAGTGAAAACTGTGCCATATTCATGTCTCAACAGGATGTCAGTGTGAAAACTGTGACACATTCAATTTTCAACAGGATCACCATGCGACAGATTCTTGTCTGAACAGGATCTTTGTGCGAGACGATATCCCCATCTCAAATATGTCACTGAGACTGTTGCATTTTTGTTGCAACCTAGTAACGGTGCTACCTGAGTATGAGCTATGAATAAAAATTTTGTAGTTGTGAAATATAATGTTTGCATTGATATGAGTTACAGTTTTTAAAATACGTCAACAAGTTCTAATTTCCCAAAGGAACCTCAAAATATTAAGATTCAAGACATAAAAAGTTGTAAATTTCTCTAAATTTGTTTTCATACTCTAACAACTTTAAAAAAATAATCTTACCTCTTCTGGTACCTTATCTAAGCATCCATCAAACTCATCAAGTGCGGCTTGATCTGCAATTAAATTGTTTTCAGTTAAGGAAAAAAAATGTCATTTTTAAAAATGAGCCACTTTCCAGTGTTCAATATTATATGGAATAAAAAAAAAGACTTACAAAAGTTTAAGATATTCGTTGCTTAACTTGATATTTAAGTAAGAGTTTGTTCCTTTGGTTAGGTTTATTAGAAAGAAATTCAGGTGATAACTAACTAAAGTTTAGCTAAAGTTCAGGTGACTTAGCTAAACTTTTGGCAGTTACAGAACTGCATTGGCTAAACTATTCATTCTTTTTTTATTTTTTTAACTTGTAACCGAAGAAATTATACAAGAATCAGAACAATCAGAATTGAAGTAGAATCAGAAAGAAGGTTTTCTTGAGGACGGTTGGTGAGTAAATAGAATATCACTTTTATTTTCATTAGAAGTGGACACGAGTAAATTTAAAAAAGTCCGTATACTGTAACTGTAGTTCATTACATTTTTAAATTCAGCAATATTACTTTCCCTCTTTTTGGGGAAAAGAGAAAAAATAACATTAATGTAAATGTCGAAATAATCTTTAGTTTTTAAACCTAATTATTTTTTTCCAAAAAGATTCAAACAAAAATAACTAGTCTTTTATAATTTAATAATTTTTTATTTCCTATGCATATAATAAAAAAAATCTAACTACATCAAAAGTTTAATTTGTGATTAAACGAAATTAGTGGATGCGCCCCAATTTGTTTTGGCAAAACTCTTTTCATGCACATGCAAACATAATCTACGCAGGAGAAAGTAAAACCGGGTAAGAAATATATATATTAATAGTAAAAAATATTTAAATATATATATATATATATATATATATATATATATATATATATATATATATATATATATATATATATATATATATATATATATATATATATATATATATATATATATATATATATATATATATATATATATATATATATATATATATATATATATATATAAGAGTTCAAAAGATAGAGAAAACATGGGAAAAATTACAGAAGAATGAAAAAATAAAAGGGAAATTTTTTTTTACAGAAATCCGGAAAATAAAAGATATAATTTTTTCATGAGCTCACACGATCATATCCGCGAAAAAGAGTGCTTTCTAATATTTTGTAAATATAATCAACGCGAAATATATCAATACAATAGTGTGAGGGGCACTCAAAAAATTTTACAAAAAAATTGCAACAAATAAAATAGAACACAATAAGTAAAAATATCACGTAAAAGCAGAAAATAAAATATAACGAAAAAATAAAATAAAACATGAAATGAACTCTATAAAGCGAGTAGCGAATTCAAATGAACTTACATGAACGGGAAATTTTTCAAGAAAGATTTAAAATATTGTCGTAACAAGATTGCCAGATTGCAAAAAATGAAAACAAAAGCGCAAATTGAGCTAAAAGCGTAACTAGAGGAGTTTTGTATTAAAGTGCGTTCTTACTGCAGAACAGAAGCGCGTTTGATTTGTTAGTTACCAAGGATGGGTCTGAAAATGGATGCGCACAGGTAATATTATGCAAGATAAATTAAAGAAGTTGACAGTTAATAATTTCAGAAAATTAATATTTATTTAGAAAAAAAATAAAATAGAAAAGAGAGAAAAATGAATTTCCTGTTTTGCTAATCTAAGTTTTTTTTTCTTTTTAAAAAAAAATATATATAATTTTATATCTTTTTTTTAAACATTTTTCATTAAAAGTACTGATAGTAACTCCTGCAGTAACTGTTACAAAACTTTTTTCTTTATTTGCGTGTATTGAAAAATTCTGAAGTGAAAATAAACGAGTTATACTTAGTTTTCTTTCGCATTTCATAAGTATTTTATTTTTAAAAACGTCATTTAAATGTGGGAACGAAAGTGCATCAAGATATATCTAACAATAATATGCCGGAAACAAATAAAAGCCATGATCTACTTAAAGCTCAAAATATCTCATTCATAAGATAATGAGGTATTTGAAGCAAATATAAGCACTAATAATGACACGGAAAGCATAAAAGTTTTGTATTGCTATAAAAGGATGAAAAAAAGTCTTATGTCAAATATGATATTGATTTATAGTGCTTTAATTTAACATTAACTGAACATTACACAACATGTTCCTAAAACAAACTTAATGACACTTCAGATGAAATGCGAAATGTTTTTGCAAATTTAATAATGCAAATTTTTTTTAACATTTATTCACAAAATAATGTTGGTTAAATGGCTTTTTAATTAAAATTTATATTATTGTGAAGTTTTCTCCTTAAATTCATTTAAAAATTGTTTTTTTTTTTCATACTGGATTACTTCTAGCTTATTATTTAACGCGTTTAAATTTTTACTTGTTACTTTTCAAAACAGGATTCCCATGCTTGTTGATATGTATAATCAAACATAGCATATTTTTTAAGCATAATATTACAAGCTATTATTCAAAAGTGAAATACTAATTAGCTAATAATTTTAAAATATATATTTTCATAGAAATTGATAAAATAAAGTAGTTTTTATTTTATTTTATAACCGTAGTTAAACAGCCGGCCCTATTTTGGGTTCACGACTACTTATGCTCCTTAGCGTTTTTTGGGTTCACGACTATTATTACTCCTTAGCGTTGTAATTTTGAACTCTATCCAGAAGACAAGGGAACTCCTGGATCAAGTAATGAGAAAAATTTGTCTTCATTTTGAACTTTTTGATGGAACTATCCCGCATTTGCGTAAAATGGAGAGGAAAAACAACGAAAGCCTTCCACGGTTAGTCTGACGGTAAGGGATCTCTAACCCATTATCTGTCTACCACTGAGAATATTTTACGACGGCCCTATGGTCGGTGCGAGTCGGGTGCGGAATTCGCATCGGTCAGCCATCGTTGGGACTTGAACCTGGTTCACCTCATTGAAAGGCGAACGCTCTATCCCCTGAGCCTAATCTGTGTCTTTTTAAAGCAATCAATCTTTCCTAGGAAGACGAAGATGATGAAAGCAGTTGGCGAACCAATAAGGGAGCACTTAGGTGTTTACATCCAATTTGTGTCCACTAGCTTGAGAAGACATGACAAGAGAAGAACAGAAATGTGTTCCCGAATATAATCCTATTGCATTTTGATAATTAAGTTAGGAAATTTCAGAAAAAATTGAGAAACATTTAACTTGCTGAAAGTTATAAAGGAAGGAAATTTCATTAAATCTATTTATGTACTTCTTAATGAATAGTTACTTAGGAAAATAGTACTTTTTTCTGAAAATCCCTTATACTGAAAAGCTGAAATAATTACAGTTGTTAATTAAATACAGTTGTAATTAAAGGTACAATAATAATTGCGTTTAAGATTTAAACTCAAAAAGATTCTTACCCTGTCCACTGCATTTAATCCATCTATGACAAGGTGGGAAGTGTTCTGACTCATACATGTCGTCTGACCTTGCTCCATTTACAATACTCAAAACAACAACAGTTAATATTAAATTAATTTTCATCTTAACAACAATGATTATTTACTGCCTTATTTTAATATCGATACTCAGCTATTAATACTCAACTCAGATGAAGTAGCTTTAAATATGTATAAATTAGCTGTTTAAATAATAAAACGTGATCAGAATACATTTTGTGGGTTGAATAGGTAGGTTTTTTAAAAACAATTGAAAATTCGTTGTATGCGGATCTCTATTTCCCTATTCTTTGTTTTGAACTTTGGATTTCAATGAAAAAATTGAAAAAGTAGCTATATTAGTACTGAGATATCTTTTTGATTACAACTGAAACAAAATCTATTATAATTTATTTTGATATTACAAGTTTCATTACATATAAAGATATATTTTTTTAATTTATTTCATTCTTTACAATTCATTACAATACAACACATACATTCATTTTCAAGCTTTTTTTTCACGGAAACAATATTGTTCTTTGTACATGCATTGCTAAGTATTTTTTCTATTGTGGTTTTTATCCTGTTTTCCTTTTTTTCTGTTTAAGGGACGAATAGATTGTTACGCTTTTGTTACGTTTATTTTTTTTTCGTATTGAAAATAAAAATAATTGTGGAAGGAAAAGAAAATTATAATGTAATGAAACTTGAATATATTTGCTGAGTTTCATTCGTTTTTATTAATTTGTGAAAAAAAAACTAGTTGAGTTGACAAAAGTGGCAAGATCAAGTTGAAAAAAATTCGTCATACCTCATTTATAAAATTAATAAATTTTCCTATGAGTTTTCATAATAATTTACAGCGATCGAACAGCATTTCAAATTGTTGATGAAGTGGCAATATATATTGTAGTATACATACCAAAGTCAAACTTTTTGATGGTTTTCTATTGATGGACCAACATAAGTAACCATCACTCCAATGCAGGAATTCGTTCTGATTTATGATGGGCCAACATAAGAAAAAAATCAAATGGTTCTGATGGTATATTTCTACTAAATCAACAAGAATTTCTATCAAGCCATCATGGAAATGGACCAATGTACCATTATGGATCATCAAGAATTTCCATAGTATAATAGTAATGAAATGCTGGAATGATCATGAACAACCATCATTCCAATGTAGGACTTTGGACTGATTCATGTTGGTGCAAATTCCTGAGCACCAGCAAGAATTCTCCTTAAACCACCATGGAAAAGTATAGTTGGAACCATCATGGACTATTACGGAACATCATGGATTGTTGGTTCATGAGAATCAAACTTCTCTTGGTGGTCAACCATCATAGCATTAAAGAAGCATTTTCCATGGGGAATAGAAATTAAGATGCTATTGAAAATTCATCCATACCCGTGTGGTTGCGATCCCCTTCGTAATAACAGGAGAGAAATACCTGATTGAGGTATATTAATCAAGTATTGAAGTAAAATGTTTTAATACAAAACCTTTCCAGTAAGAGGAAGAGCGTACATAGCTATACATACGACTATATATATAGTGATAAATCTACTATAACTATATTACTATTTGTTGTTTAGTGATAAACTGGAAGATGTCAAATAAAGCACTATTGCACTGAAACATCTTTCTTTAACGCGTTCACGCTGGGAAAAGTGAAAATACTGGTACGGGAAAAAAGAAAATACTGGTAGAAGAACTATTTCAATATTAGATAATATTCGGGAGGAGTTAATCTATTCTCAACAATAACAATTCACTGCAAGGAAATTGATCACTTACTTACTTACTTTATTTAAAAACAGCTGGGCACCTGGGCCTCGCAGCGGCTCCTATCCCATTCATCATGAAACTACAAAAATGAGGTAAAAACATTTTGAATATAAGCAGTCGTTGTGGTAGCTTTACAATAATATTACCATGATTAGAGAAAATACAAACTTGAACAGAGATATTCACAGTAATTGCCATGAAAAAATGTACAGGAAATATAACCTTGATTAGAAAACATTACAACTTGAACAGAGATATTTACATTAATTGCCATAAATATGAACAGAAAATTGAATATGAGCATGAATAAATGATGATTATATATATACAAAAGTCGTGATTCATAGGTGTGAAGGTTTTACATAAATTTTGTCAAGCCCTAGTGGCGCCATCTAGTATGATCAACTTTAATTTGAAAGGGCAGTATGCAGTATTTATTTTAATAATCTGTATGGAAAATTAGAGCTCTGAACAATAATAAGAGTTCAAATAGAAGTTCAAATCAAGTCAAAAAAGATGTTACTGTGCAAGAGTGGCTTCCCCAATAATCCTCTGAAGCAGTTGAAGCACTTCTTGATTTTTTAAAAGTTCTCGCAATTCTTTAATTATTGTAACCAATCTTTGAGCAAGTCCTGTTGTTGGTGGTGGTATGGCACGTGTTCCCCTCCTGCGGGGACGGGCTCTGCACCCCTTGTAGTTGGCTGTATGAGAGTCTCCGCAGTTACTGCACTTAGGTGGTGTATTTTCATCTTTTTGGCACTCGTATGATCGGTGTTTGGCGGCGCACTTAACACATCTTCATGGTGAATTACATGATCTTTGACTGTGTCCAAATTCTTGGCAGTTGTAACACTGGATTGGATTTTGCCCGGCTCGGAACCTTTCAATACTGACCGGGATACTTTGTATATTGGTGATAGAGAAAATTTGAAGATTAACATCTGTTTCTGTGAGAATTGTGAGAAAAAGTGGGAGGAGCCTGTAGGTCCCGCCCACTTTTCTCTTAAACTGAATTACCTTTTGCGTTATGATGTCTGACTTTGCCAGTTCCTGGGAGATATGATCAGTATAGAATCCAACTGGAAGACCACGAATAAGAACTTTTATATGCTTAATTGGTTGAACTTTTGCTCGAGTTGTGGGTGGATCTACAGTTGAACTGGAATCCTCCTTGGGTGGAGCTAAGTCAGTATCAGATATAGATTCAGATGGTTGTAAGGAGGTGGCGGTATCCATCGGTGAAAAATGTTTACTATTTGTGGTTGTGATTAGATTTGCTTCAGCTTTTTTGACATTATTTTTCTTTTTCTTCTTCTTCAAAGGGGGTTCTGCAATATTTTTGGTTGAGCTTTCTGAATCTCTGGTTGACTCATTCCCCGTCTGCTCCAAAAGTTGGCCGCCTTCATAAGTTTCCATATCAATGACATCAATTGGTGTTGTCGGTATTTCGGGCCTATTTGGCACAGGCATGAGAGACTGCTCCAAATGATTTAGTTTCTCAAGTAGATCTTTACTTTTCCTTTCATCTTCTTTAATTCTCCTTCCCATGTCTGCTAACTTTTCAGTCATTTTGGTTTCAAAATCGGAGCATTCCTCTTCCGTCGTTGAACCACGTGCACGTCTTTCGGTCAGCCGCTTTCCGCCACGTCCGTGTTGGTGATACGTAGCCATTGTTGCGTGATTGCGAATATTAACTTCAGCAGTGATGTTAACGTAAATTGAAAGCTACTATATCGGGCAGAATCATTTAACTTAACTTGCATCTACTTATACTCTTAAGTTAATTCAGAATTAGAAAAACATACATGATTGCAAGAGTATGAAATAGGTATTACTCACTCAAAAGACACCAATGAAAATCCGAAAGTTCTACGACCTCCTCGCGTCTCCCAAATGTTCTACTAATTCTTTTTTCGTCAATATATAATATCATATATAAACAATATATATATATAAACAAACAATATATAATCAATATAAAAATTGCATCCGTTAAAAACAATTGGTAGTTATGGATTTTCATTATTCCCGGAAAAAAATAAAAAATAAAATTTATTGTTACTAGTTTTTACTCCGGTACGCTGCCAAAATGAGATAATCTAGCGTGACCCACCGGTGGGTCACCCCGGCGTGAATGTGAAAATAGAAAAGGTTAACAATCCATCAATAAACAAACTCCAGAGAAAGGTTATTCGTAAAAAACATTTTAAAAGTTGTTATTAAGACAATTAAAATCTTAAACCCTCGAATGCAAGCATATCTTCTTGAAGATGGGAGTCACCGGGGAAAACGAAGTATCGGGACGAAGACTCGGACGTTGCAACAACCTCGATGTTTGCTTGCTTTATTTAGAAAAACTGGGCATCTGGGCTGCGCAGTATATATATATATATATATATATATATATATATATATATATATATATATATATATATATATATATATATATATATATATATATATATATATATATATATATATATATACAGGAAAAGTTTTCGGTACACTACAAATGCTTGATTATCCTTTTTTTTTTGTTTGTCGAAAAGTAGTTGCCTCTATTGACTGTCCTTGCATTATGCTGACAATATTAAAATGATTCGAATTAGGCTTGATGGAATAGAAGTGGATGGAAGTTAAGATTCTGTGCAAAATTCTTCCTGTCACATACTGTTGCGACACCCCCCCTCATAATAGCTGGAGAGAGGCACCTGGGTAGGGCATAGGGGCTACTCTAAGATTGTTTCGATTGCAAGCCAAAAATCACTTATAAATTCTGCCATTACTATAATTGCAACTTGACAGTATATCGTGTAAAAATTGACCCTTCTTTTCTTATATGGATAGACAGCGCATGCTCGAGTACTCAAAACTGCGAAATGACAACAACAACAAAAAAAGAAAGAAAGAAACTTTCTTAATTTTAGTTATATCAATTTAAACAGTAGATATTGATGCTTATAGATGATCATTCAACAAACTAACAAATTCCAAACTTTTTCCTTTTTCACAAAAATATTCATTCCAAGCATATACATTCATTTCATTCTTTTCAAGAACTTTCACACAGTTATAAGTTAAATGTTTTATAACTAAACCTTTCTGAAAAAAGGAAGAGCTTAGATAGATCTTCCTTTCTCTAGATGTTTTATTGCTGATAAACAATTGGCATGATATCGGTGATAAATAACCTCAAAGTCAGTTAAATTTCAATTATTTCGAGATTTAAAATCATGTATTCAAAAAGCAAGAAATATATTTATAAACTCTTGTTGTAAAAGTGACACTGATTTTAATTTTTAACTCATACATGTTTGCATATTCAGGTTTTAGGTATTTTGGGGCATTGTTGAAAATTTTACAGAGATAAGTATCGAGGGGTATTTTTTTAATCCTGAAATCATAATATGTTTAGAGCAACATATGCCAACATTGTAAATTTAAAAAAAAAAATGCTTTTATAACTTATGTTTGTCTGCGTATTTGTTTCTATATCACACGCATTTACTAGAGAACATAAATTATAAGCTTAGTAAGCTTTAAGTTAGTATTGGATTTCCCCCATAATTTTGTCTGCCTCTTTTATCTGCTAAATTAAAAAAAAGAACAATTTGTTACGAAACTGTTTTGATGGCAACACACTTCGAAATAATGAGAGATAAATTTTTTTTTTCAATATTGCATGTGAATAATTTAACGTAGAGGAAGGAAATATGTTATAAAATGGTACAAAATTATTTGCCATCGGTAAGAAAAAATGAGAGATCGTGGGTTCGAACCCTGTCGGCCGAATACTCTCCGCTTAATAAATAGTGACTGATGCACGTTAAATCTGTCGAGTCGCAAAATCCTCCATGTTCCCATAACAAATCAATACCTCTGGGGGTTCTGGATTGGAGATTGATCGTTCTCTGATTCACTTCAAAATTACGATCTCTGCATGAATAAATGGTTGTATGAATGAGTCGGCATCATAAAGGGGTGTGACGTATGGTGTGGCAGAAGTTGAGTTCTTGGCCATAGATGGCGCCACTGAAAAAAAAGAACAATCCAATCGCACCCCTCAGCCTAAACAGGTTTACAAAAGCAAGCAAGTGCGAGTGGAATGCAGAAATGGATTAAAGCAATAGATTTTCGTCTTTTCAATAATACCAGAGAACTACTCGGCCTATTGCTAATACACGAACTATTAATAATTTCAAACTGCAGAAAAAAGCATTATAAATAGGGGTGTTTTCTTTCTGGAGTTTCCAAATAGCATTCTGACAAGCGGACAGATTTTTCACTTTTATATAAAAAGAAATCATTAATATCTTAAACTAAAGTAAGATTATAAAGCAAGATTTTATTTTATAACAAAGCTGACCCAATTGTGAGTTTACGACTATCAATGTTCAACTCCGTAGCCAAATTAAATAAAAATTATTATTATTTTTTGTTGTTGTTGTTAATTTTGAATTATGGTCAAAATGACCGCAATGGTGTTTCTAAGAAGGTTTTATTACATAATTTTTAATTAAAACTTTTATAAAATAACTAATATAATTAAAGGTTTATAATATAATTAAAGGTTAAATAAAGGTATAAAAGTAATACAATTAAAGGTTTTATTTCGGTTCTACCTCAATTGTTTTTAGACAATGCTTGCTTTAAAAATGAAAAAATTTTACGATTTTACTTGCATACTCTGAATTAAAAATGCTAAAAGATTTAACCAATTTTCAAAATGTAAATTACACGCAGTTGTATAGTTTTCAAAATCAAAATCTACACGTAATTTTAAGCACTATGTATTCCTCGTGTTTCATCAATGTAATTTAATGTACTTTCGCAAGACCAACTTGAAATTTTGATAAATTTATGAATTTGCATTTTTAAGAGCCAAAGGTAAGTTTTTTTTGTTAAGAAGTCTCTTTTAGTTAAGAAAACTAAGAGAGAAAACCCACAGAAAAAATGTATAGAAAGTTAAAATTGTTCAGCTTCACAATTGAAAAAAAAAAACATAATACTATGATAAAAGAGTACTTTGCCAAGAAAAATAAGTATCTAAAAAGCATCATAAATACTCATTTTAACTTCAAAACAAATTATTTTACAATATTTAAAAAAAATTAAATTGCATGTTTTACGAGAGAAAGCTTGAAGTCAATTTCCCAAAAACCATCTTTTGAAAAGAATCTGCATAAATATATGCATGAAGTGAAACATATTTTCCTATCATTAATTCCTAGTTATAGATTACAAAGGATTAAAAAACATTTTCAAGTATTGTCTTGATTTATCACGCAGTTCCTAACAATGATAGCAGCTATTTAAACAGTGCGCCGTGCTTTTATTATAAAAGATTTAATACAATTGAAAAGAAGAAACATTATTATTTTTCCATTAAAAATTTTTTTTAGGAAACAAACATCACTGATATAACTTTTTAAATAGCTCAAAGGACAAAGCGTCTGCAATTGTAACCGTGCCTAATGCTAAATCTATTAGAAGAATTCATTTTTAAACGTCTGTACAAAATAGAATTAGATAAACGTTTTGAACAATTTTTGGGATTTGTGGCTAAAGTTGCCCTTTGCACCAACTGCTCAAATTTCAGAACTTTAACATTCTTGAGCTAGAAGAGAGGCACACAGACGCACACAAAAATTCTTTTTTTTATTTTTAATTAAGACATTTTTTTAGACAACTGCTTAAACAGTAGTGTTTGAAAAACTTTCCTCTTAGAACAAGGAGCACTTAACTTCAATAAGTTGATTGCAAATATTTTGAACTGAAAGTCATTTTTTCAATTAAATTTAAGAGTACTTAAATTAAATTTAAAAGTTTCATAAATTACGCCAGACCACTCTTCGCTAAATAAAAGTTTAGAATCAGAACAGGGTATGCCTCTTACACGTCCTACTAAGAAATCTATTTTTAAAAAAAATTTGATTTAACTATTCTCTGTATGAGTATTTACTCTAGTATACTCAAAATAGCAGTTTATCCAATATTTTTAAATTCATTTATATTTTTTACATCATAAATAATAAAGATTTATTTTAATATCAAATAAACTTTGCATTGTTCATTTTCGGACACTTACTTTTGCAATAATGAATTATTAAAAGTCAGAATAAAAACAATATTTTTATTCTGATATGATTTATTGATTCATCAAAGTGGCTTGGCACAGATATTACTTTAATTATGAGAAATTAATTATTTTTACAGAAAAGAAACCAGTTTGAATGGTAGAGGAGGAGACTGCATTTCAGATAAAAAAAGAAAAAAGAAAGGTTTTCGGTCTTCTTTGAAAAACCTTTTTTGTTCCTGTTGCGGAAGGAAATAGATTTGAATGAATCGAAATGTATGTAAAGTTGTTGCTGAAAGATGATAAAGATTATGAGATACTTGAATGACAAAGAAGAAAACTTTACGGCAGAAAAAAATAGTCCTGTAGTTAAAAAAAAATTATGTCAACGAAGGGATATTCATGATTAATGAATAAAAAAAATAAGTCAATTAATGAAAATGACTTAGATAAGAAAAGAAAAAGAAAGGGTTTTGCTCTTCTATGAAAAACCTATTTAGTTCATGTCACGGAAGGAAATATATTTGAAAGAATCGAAATGTATGCAAAGTTATTTTACTGAAAGGATTATAAAGATTGTGAGATACTTGAAATACAAAGAAGATAACTTTATTTCAGAAAAAAAAACAGTCCTGTAGTTAAAAAAATTTTTTTGTCAACGAAGGGATATTCATGATTAACGAATAAAAAAATTAAGTCAATTAATGCAAACATGCTTGGTACACATTTATTGACCCACTGAAGGGATGAAAGGCAGAATCAACCTTGCACGGTCCGAGGATCAAACCCAGTACCTGTGGCACCACTCAGCCACCGGGTGTCAGTTATAGCTCTATCATTAGAAAAAATTTCGTAAAAAAGTGCATGCTTTGGCAGATAAGAAGTATGATAGTCTGATCAACGAAATGTCAACTATCAACGAACAAGCATTTTTTTACTAAATTAATTATTTACTTGATCAAATAATTTTATGTATAAAGATGTGTATATATAATGACCTCTGCATGCAATATGTATATATTGCTTTTTCTGCATGTGTATATATAATGATGCATGCAACCTCTGAAAAATTCGATAAACAATTTTAATATTTATAAAATTATAAGTTTTCATTAAAGAAAGATAGTTAAATTTCCAAGCTAAAAAAAAAAAGAATGTTTGCGTGACAGATTTGATTTTCAAAAAACAGGAGGACAGCAACAAGATCCAAAATTCTGCATGTAATTGGAACGGATACAGGAAGAGGTGAAAAGATTTTGTCTTACAGATCAACAATTAAAATTCAGCTTTACTTGCTAATTTTAAAAAAGGGAAAAAAATCCTTCAGCTAGGTAAAATATGAAAGTTCACCCGGAACGAACTAATTTTAACAATTGAAGAAGAAGGGGCCGGGATAGCCTGGTTAGTAAGGCACTGGGACCATGATCTAAAGGGCGTGGGCTCGATCACCGTCCGCCGCAAACTTACCGTGTAGTAAATGGTGACTGATGTGCGTTAAATCTGTCAAGTCACAAAGTCCTCCATATTCCCCTTACAAATCATACATCTGGGAATACAGATCGAAGAGTTTCCTTGTATTCTGGATTGCTTCAAAATTACAAGACTACGGAGTTGAACATTAGTAGTCGAAAATCCAAAATTGGGTCGGCTGTTCGACAACGATTATAAAATATAGCCGAAGAATGAAGAAGAAGAGAGTCACGATGGCTCAGGGGATAGAGCCAACCATTCAGGTGAACTGGGTTCGAATCCCAGTCGATTCGAATTCTGCATCCGGCTTGCACCGACCACAGTGCTGACTTGAAATATCCTCAGTGGTAGACGGATCATGGATTAGAGGCCCCTTACCGTCAGGCTAACCGTGGTAGGTTCTCGTGGTCTTCCTCTAAAAGTAACGCAAATGCAGGTTAGTTCCATCAAAAAGTCCGCCACGAAGACTTGATCGAGGAGTTCCCTTGTCTTCTAGATTGGGTTCAAAATTACAAGGCTACGTAGTTGAATATTAGTAGTCGTGAACCCAAAAAATGGGTGGGCTGTACAACAACGGTTATAAAATAATACAAAACTGAAGAAGAAGCAGAAGAAGATTCCCCTAAGTTATGAGATCCTCTTTCAGCCATATGACTTCAAGAGACTTCAGTTTTATCGAACCAGATCGCCATTTAATTTGATAACGTGAGGTATCCTAAAAAAAATAGCTCATATCTGAAACAGCAATGAGAAGGTAAAGTGCATTAGCTTTGTCCGAAGGGCAAAAAGATTTCAATACACAAAAGAAGATGATTACTGGAAAAAGATAGAAGATATCTAGTGCGAAAAAAATGCCCCAGCTGTTTTTACTATCTGTTTTCTTAGACTTCCTAAATTTCATTTAAAGAAATTAACTAAGTAACATTATGATATGAGTAAATAATAAGTAATATATAACAGAGTTTATGCGTTATTATTTATTTCTAATGGTATTTAATACAAATACATTACAAAACCTTAACAGGCTCAGAGCACGCCACCTGAGAGGGAAGAATATTCAAAGTACTACAAAGTACCTGTATTACAGAAACTGTGGCCCTGGCGCAAAACTCGCACCAGAACATCTTTTCTCCTTTCTGACCATTTTGGCCATCTTACATCAGTTCAGTGTCTGTCCATGAGAAGATCTTTATTCGGACATTTGCCTTGATATAGCTTAAGCAGTGTATAGGATTTTCGGTCCTTTACACTGAAGATTATTGATTAAGGTTATTGATTTATGTTATGGTTATTGATTTATGGTAAGGTTATTGATTTATTTTCCATGTCCATAACAAGACATCAACTAATTAACCAACAAAGAAAATCCTTCTTTTTTTTCAATTTTTTTAAGGCATTCTGCCTGTTCTTTGTTCCGTTATTATATATTTTAATTACAGATAGAGTTCTTATTAAAAGAAACTCTTTCGATTAATTTATTTCGAAATTGAAGATCCATCTTAACTGTCTTGAAAAGGAGAGTGTAGATGATTTTTAACATAGCATTTATAAGCAAATTTGGTAACTGTTTTCCTGAAATGGGACAAGCCTCCACATGGTTTTTTATAGGTAGTCCGATCAGACCCCTATGAAGGATATCCACTTTCCGAACGAGTCACTTAATACAAAATCTAGTTAAAATAAGAAAGTGGTAGCAAATATATCACTAAAAATTTGTTTTATTTATGAATATGATTGGTTTGCCTTATTCACCTGTCAACCACTACAGATTCAATTCACAAATATATATGATGAATTTCTCTCAATTCATAGCTGCCAACTTTTAATCGCTTCCATTATGATTTTTCCCAGTGGTATCGAAATGGAATTTAAATTTCAATTTTACGCAAAAGAATACGTTGTATTTGAAAAAGCTTAAACTGACAACTACGATAGTAACGCATATATAAATACATGCTTAATTTCTTTAAGAATAGTGGTGATCAAAATGCTTTAAATATTAAGTTTATAAAAGAAAAATAATATATATTTACTACCACTTTAAATATAAAAAAAATTTTTTACGCCAAATGCGTAAAAGTTGGCATGTATGCTCAATTACTTTTATAGAAGGTTTTGGGTTCATGCGCACAACTGGTTCACTTTTTAAATAGTCTGCGCGGACTACTTATAAAAGACCGTGTGGAAGCTTTTTGATGTAGGAGGTGATGGACAAGGTCCCATTGATTTTTCTTTACCACGTGTTAGTAGATACATTTACCTACAAGATAGTACAGCTAGTGTTTTTTTGAGCGACGATACCGTTTTGAGAAAATTAAATAAATATGGCTAGATTTTGGATATTTTGAATGGCTATATTTACTAAAAGTATTAATATCCCAGGAAAGTGATGGGGGTGACAGAGCTTGACCTAATAAGGACTTAATCTTTAGTAATGAAATTATTGGGGTACTCTTGTTTAACTAAGATTTTCATGGCAAAAAGAAAAAACTGACTTTTTTCAGAGAGCATAACTCTGAAAAGCAACAATGCCCCATTGAAACCAGTGCATGTCTATAACTAGGCAGCGATATACTAATAATATAGCGTAAGAAAACTTAGGGGTGCTGTTGTTTTCTTTAGATAAACACTCTAAAACATACTTATAATTTACTTTTGAAGAAATGGCCTTGAACTTTTTAATTTTTTGCAGAGAAAGGAAAATTCTTTTAGGAGCACAAACTTTCCCAGTATTCAAATTTTAACACATACTTTTATACAAAAGAAAAAATGAAGCTTATCAGTAAACATTACTATCACACATTGAAGCTGAAAATGATAGCTCTTAAAAACCTTGTGATTTCACTAAAACTATTTGTTTACCCTTTTGCACTCGAGAGGTGACTGCCAGTGACCAATGTCACTTGTAAATTACGCACCACTCTAGTTGAAAACTCTTTCAAAATGTTTGTAATTGCGTCCATTTATTTTTAACTGCTAAAGGGACTTCGAGTTCAAAGGGCTTATTTATTGCTTCATTATCATTTCCAACCAAGTCGACCTTTTATCTAAGTAACTGTTATTTGATATGTTAGATGTTATGACTTAGAGCGAAATTTGATAATAATGATCATTTTAATTTTAAGAAATTACTGATAGTTATGTTTTTATGAAATAAATATTCCATGGTTCAAAGAATAACATGGGAACTAGATAGGGAAAAGTGGGAGGGGCCTAAAGGTTCCGCCCTCTTTCTTCTTGTACTGCACTTTTTTGAGATATCAATGTCCAATTTTCCTAAGTCTGAGGAAATATCTGTTTTGTAGTCTACGGAGAACTTTTAGATTCTTAACTAGAGGAGCTTTTTCAATTGTGGAAGGTTTCTCGTCTTTGCAGGAATTCTCGGCTGTGGTCTCAGGAAGGGTCGGGGGGGGGGGTTAGTCTCTGGCTGTTTAAGTGATTTAGAAGAAGAGCAGTTTGTAGTCTGAATAGATAGGCTTTCAGTGTTTTTCTTGTCTTGAATTCGCTTTTTCTTCTTCTTTCTTCCCTTCTTAAGGGGAGGCTCTATGTTGTTGCTAGTCAGAGGCTCTGTATCAGGAGCAGAACTTTCGACACTCGGTTCCATATTCTGAGCAGTCTCTTCATTATGTTGAGAGTCGGATTTTTCTAGGTCTTTGTCTTTCAGTTCAGTGATAGGCTCCGGATCTTTTTTAGCATTATTCACGGGTGTATTTCTGCTGTTGGCAATCTGATGTAATTTCCTAAGAAAATCTGGAT
Source organism: Parasteatoda tepidariorum (assembly GCF_982258835.1). Taxonomy (NCBI): domain Eukaryota; kingdom Metazoa; phylum Arthropoda; class Arachnida; order Araneae; family Theridiidae; genus Parasteatoda; species Parasteatoda tepidariorum. The sequence continues at coordinate 20,656,859 of NC_141759.1, read as the reverse complement.
TTATTGTCATTCTGTATTTCCCAGGAGTCGAAAAATCTGATGATATGGATTCGTCGACGGGAGAAGTATCCTGAAAGCCGCCGAGAGCTGAAACATTTCCTCCGCGAGCTGATCGATGATAGGGCACGTTTCTCCTGTGATATACTTGAATCGTACATGATGATAATATGGAGCATCCTTTCCTTTATTTAATGAAACTGGGCACCTACCTGAATCAGAGATGCCAACTGCTCCAGACACGCCAAAATAATTTAAAGAACAGTAAATAACTACAAAGTAAATTTTTCAAATATTTGAGTATTTTTGCTTGCTTTTTAAAAGGCATAGCATGACATAAGCACTGCGGAAACTAATACTTGGTGCACCGGAGTACCTAGCCAAAAAGGCCACCTCCGTAAATTATATGATTACAAACTGAATCAAAGGCCATTGATATTAAAATTATTTGGGTTAGTAAACTTAATGTTAGGTAGCTAAATAATATTGCGGTAAAAAAAGATAGAACAGGGATAACACGCTCATGTAAAACATACACAAACAGATAAAGTCATAAGTTCTTTAAATTAACTATTATTAATTATTATTCATTTTAATTTATAATTATTGACAAATAAGCAGTTTAGTGATTAGCATTGTTAGTAGTTGTATTAGTAAATTGAATCAGAATGAGCCGCAGTAATTCCGCGAAGGATTTGGCTTACCCAAGAAGGTGGAAAAGGGTAATGATGATAGAGGAGATGAGGAGCCAGTCAGGGGGATAGAAAAATCAGCAATACGACTCAAACGATGTCTTGAAGATTTTTATAGTGATGGAGAATGGCCTTAGGCCTTCTCCTGCACTTAGGGTCATCTGGGTCGTAGTTAGAGGACGACCATATAAGGGGGTTGGAGTGTCCAGTGCTCTTAAGAAAATATATAAGAGATCTATTTTTGTATAAGTCAAGAAGGCTAGGCGTACAGGTGTCATTATGGATATTTTTGTTCCTGGAATACCAGGGTGAATTTGTGATATTGCGGAGGGTTTTATTATAAGCACTCTGTAAGAGTTTAAGATTTGTTTTTGCAGCCCCCCGAAGGTAGGTGCTGCATATGTTAACAGGGGGGTGAGAAGCATTTTAAAAATTAGAATCCTGTTGTTAGTGCTGAGGGGAGAGTCCTTTTTTAGAATAGAATAAAGTGCACATTTTGCTGCAATGAGTTTACTCTTAATGTTTTTAAAATGATATTTGAATGTCAGGGTTTTATCCATAATGACAGCTAAGTACGTAGCCTTCGTTTCCCATTTGAAAGAGAAGTTGTTATCAATGATAACATCCTTCTTGTAGGTCCTTTTTCTGGTGAATAGCACCGCCTGAGTTTTGAGGCAAGTTGAGGGCAAGTTTCCAATTTTTGAAATAGTCAATGCTGGTGAGGAGATGGTAAATAATATTCCTGTTGATATCGCTGATATACTTGCTTTGTGTGGCAATGGCTGTATCGTCAGCGTACAGTGCAGTCAGTATACCAGGATCTCTGGGGATATCATGAATAAAAATAGGAGGGTCCTAGTTTGCTCCCGTAGGGAACACCACTATTAATGGGTCTTAAGGTTGAGAAAAAGGTGTTGCAGTTGACCATGAACTTTCTGTGTGTTAGGTAGAATCGTATAATTAGAACAAGTGGTCTAGGGAAATTGTATTTAATTAATTTATAAATAAGTGCATCGATCCATATCTTGTCGAAGGCTTTAGCCAAGTCGAGACAATTTTGCTCAGTGAGTAGAGTAAACTGATTGTTCGATAGCTGTCTGGTTTTGTTGGGTATTTTCCTGGCAATGACGTAAGAACTGTAAAGTGGTGAATTATATAAGCCTATGAATTATTTAGAAATAGTGGTAGATAAGAATCTACTAAATTGAATTTATTATACCAAGAATCACAATTGATAAACTACCACTTTAAAATATATATTTGCTGTCCGGAGCAAGTTGGCATCTCCTGAATGATATGAAAAATGCTTGATATGAGTGGTAGCTCGGTGTTTGGCGTGAAGCGCCACCTATCGATTCGTACATACTAGTTTGCCATATGATTGTGATATGATAGCGTATGATTTACCATATGATTGCCATATGACTTTCAAATTAAGTGAATCAAAACTACGATCCAAATAGAATTATTCAAGTAAATGATTCTTATGAAGAGATTCAGATCACTGATTCCAATCATGTGATTCGGATAGCTATTAAATCAAGTGATTCTGTTCAATGATTCAAATCACTGATTTTAATCATGACACTCAGATCAGGGAATCTAATCGAGTGGTTCAGATCTTATTTCGAATCTAGTAATTTGGATCACTGATTTAAATAACATGACTTAAACGACTTAATGCTAATTACGAATCAAATGCTTGCCAGAGATGCCAACATGCTCCGGACAGCGAATAAATATTTTCAGGTGGTAGTTTATTAATTGTGATTCTTGGTTTAATAAATTCAATTTATTAGATTTTAATCTACAGTTATTTCTGAATAATTCGTAGTTTTATATAATTCACCACTTCATTATAGTTACATACCCTCCAACTTATGAGGATTTTGAAAATAATTCTTTCTAGTGGTAGCGAACCAAAGTAGAAATTTTTAAAGCAAATGGATCTCTCATAAAACTTTTATCAGAACTTAAGAATCTAGCCGTTTGGCCTGCACTTTTATAAGTAATAGTGGACAAGTTACGCTAAAATTAATTTTTTTTAAATATTAAGACATTAATTTTGCTACCGTCTGAAAAGAAGATTTCTGAAACTACGGAAATTCCGTAGCAGTTGGAGGGTATGTAGTTATATCATGCTAAACTTTTTAAAAAGCAAGCAAAATTAGTCAAATATTTGCAAAAGTTAGTTTGTAGTTATATACCGGTTTTTAAATTATTTTGGTTCGTCCGGAGCAGTTTGCATCTATGTGCTTCGCAAAAAATTGAAATTGCAAAAATTCGAAAAAAAGTTCACTTAACTACCACTATTTTTCTTTTAACTAATGTCGATTGAAAAAAAATTTATTATTCTTTCTCATTAATGAATTTTTTAAGTAAATAAATATACTTATTATAGCTTTCGTATAATTTTATTGTATAAGCTGCTAATATGCTATTAAGACTTTTAACTAGGGAAAATTTAAGAAACTACAAAATAAATATGCTAAATTTTGTTATTTATATTTTGATCTGAATCCATAGAATTCTTTCATTGGAAAATCTCTTGTCCTTAATAAATGGATGAGTAAGAATCTTTTAAGTTGTACAAGAAATTTTTAACTGTATATGATATAGCATCACTGTGAAACAAAACTAACTGAAATGTAAGAAGCAATTACATAAATGCCAACTTTTACGCATTTGGCGTAAAATTTTATTTTTATATTTAAAGTGGTAGTAAATATATATTATTTTTTCCTTTATAAACTTAATATTTAAAGCATTTTGATCACCACTATTCTTAAAAAAATTAAGCATGTATATTTATACGCGTTACTGCCGTAGTTGTCGGTTTAAGCTTTTCCAAATACAACGTTTTCTTTTGCGTAAAATTGAAATTTAAATTCCATTTTGATACCACTAGGAAAAATCATAATGGAAGCGATTAAAAGTTGGCAGATATGTAAAAGCTTTTTTAAATAAAGCAAAAATATTGCGGTTTAAAACCCTAAAAGGATAAAAAATTATTTTTTCAAGCTTTTTTTAAAAAGTATTGTCACTTAAGGTCCACAATGCCGTTATAGCTGACGTCACACTAGCGACAGGATCAAATTGCATTGTCCATTAAAATTTCATGACAAGGTGGATTTTATCTGAGCATACAAGACGTTGCGAAACGAAACCTTATAATTACCTACATTTAAGATTATTTTCACCTTGAAACTAGCTTTATGAAATGATTTTTTCACGCTTGAAAACCCTAAGTCAACCTCGATGTGAGGTTTTTTATACGTAGAATATGTTGTTGTTAATTTACGTCGCACTAGAGCTGCACAATGGGCTATTGGCGACGGTCTGGGAAGCATCCCGGAGGATGATCCGAAGACATGCCATCGCAATTTAGATCCTCTGCGGAGGGGATGGCACCCCCGTTTCGGTAGCCCGACGACCTGCGCGCGAAGTCGAGCACTTTACGGTAGCACAGTTTAACGAGGACCCATACCGCAGACACTCGGTCCCTACGCAGACTGATCCAAGTAGTCACCCACCCGCACACTGACCGCAGCCAGTGATGCTTGACTTCCGTGATCTGCTGGTAACCGTGTCTTAACGATCAGTCCACTGCGGGACATACGTAGAATAGAACAGATTGTCACAGATCTTGTTTTAAGGTTAGAAGGTTTACACGTAAACCACATTAAACCTTTTTAGGTTTACATTAAAAGGTTTCTGCCGAATGAAAATAAGCCTTTTTTTGCCATCTATGGAGTATCAATCCAATCCTACTTTACTCTTAAAAATGTTCATTAAAACTTAATTATTTATTCACAGTGTTCATAAAATAACTAACTCTTTTAAAATATAATAATCATAACAGTAATTTAAAATAATAAAATAAAAATAGAATCAAAGGTATGTCTAATTTCTTAAGCACATTCTCAGCAGCGTCCTCTTTTTCAAACATGAATTTTTAGTTATATCTAATTACATCGTTACTAGTTTGGACTTAAGTTATTTTTGCTGCGCATTTCTAGCAATATTTATTGTGTTAAATGTACATTTATACTTATATCTAAAACACAAACTTACTGACAATTGTTTATTTAATTCTCATGAGCATGTAAAAATCGGAAATATGATGAAAGTAACTCACAAGTCGAAAGATTAAATACCGTGCAAGTTCAGGAAATCATCTAGAATATTAATAAAAAAATAAAAATCAGAATATATTTCGTAAGTAATTCGAACCAAGTCAATAGTGCTTTTTAAATATAAATATTTTTTATTGCACGAAAAACAAACATTAAAAGGATCACAAAAATCGCTAAGCGTACGTAAATTTAAATGAAATAATTAAAAATGACACACATTCTTTAAACTCATACAACATAAAAAGCACAATTCTCCACCAAAACCTATAAATTGAGGAGATCCTAATTAGGTTTGCATTATATGCACGATGAACATATCAAGGTTAAAAGCAGTTGAAATTGTCATTATAATTGGTACAAAAGTACTGTTAGTTTTTTAAAACATCTAAACATAAAAAACATGCTGGACGTATTAACGGGATTCGTGAGTCCACAGCTGAAGTTGATACAGAAACTTGAGTTTACGAGTACTGATTTTGAGTTGAATCTTGAGTTAAGTTGATACGGAATAGAGTTCACAGCAAGTTGGTTCGGAAATTTGAATTCACAGCACAGTAAAGATGTATAGAATAGAGAATTCAAGGCATATTGGCACGGATTTAATCACTCTCAGGACAAGCTTCCACGGTCTGAGGTTTTTTGACATTATGAGTTTTCTCATGAATTTTAAGATGATGCAACAACTTAAAACGCTTTCTGCAAGTTTGACACGAGAAGGGCTTCGAATCGCTGTAGGTCATTCTATGCTTTGTTAACGAGTCTCTTTTAGTAAATTCCGTAGAACCAAACGGGAAATGGGGTGGTGATGAGTAAACCAGCATTTCAGGTACTACGTCGGCATCTGCCATGATCTCCAACGACTTTGAGTCTTAGCACTAAGATAGATTTCTATGAATGTAAAACGTTGTGTTTTCTTCAATGCAACACATCGAATGAAATTCGGATGTATAGCATATATTTTCTACTTATTGAATTAGTTTATTCAAATTGCATACATTTGCAAACTTGAGTGCTCAACTTAGGCTTATAAGCCTTTGTCAAATAGAATTACAGGTGCACCATACAGAGAAGGCCAGCACGAAGATACATCTAGGGTAACAGCGGGATTCGAACCCGCTACCTCCACAATTTGCACAGCGTTTGGCGGGTAATATCACTTGGCCAGGGAGGCCCTATTTACTACTTATTAATTTCTTTTTCTAAAATAAGCTTGCCCGCAGTGAACTTGATATGTCAGCCTATTTTTTAATCAGATAGACTGATCGTTAAGACACGGTTCCCAGCAGATCACAGAAGTCAAGCCTCACTGGCTGCGGTCAGAGTGAGGGTGGGTGACCACTGGGATCAGTCTGAGTAGGGACCAAGGGTGTGCGGTATTGGTCCTCGTTAAACTGTTCCACCGTAAAGTGCTCGACTTCGCGTGCAGGTCGTCGGGCTACCGAAGCGGGAGCGCCATTCCCTCTGCCGAGGATAAAAATTGTGATTGGCATGTCTTCGGATCATCCTCAGGGATGTTTCCCAGACCGTCGCCAATAGCTCATTGTGTAGCTCTAGTGCGACGTAAATGAACAACAACAATTAAGAGATCACGTAAAGAACATATGCGTTTTTAATCTCATTCCGGTATGCAATTACATCTTTGTGATAATTTAATTTAAATAAAACACAATATTTAGTTTTTTTTTTTTTAAAAATTTCGCTTTTTAAATTTAAATATGTAAATGTTCCTGGCAAAGATTGTTGGTTTTAGTACATAGTACCTCTAAATAATTATGTACTTGTTAAACATTTCTGATGTGCCCAAGTAAAATTATTTTTGCAATTTAAAAACATTCTTGACAGATTTTAAAATATTAAATGCTTTCCTGTTTTTACCCTCTGAATATTTGAGTACGATTGTCCTTGGGTTTTGTTTCTGATGTTTTGATAAGTAAAATATCAAATTCTGGAAGAATAAAATTACGTAATTATTTCTACATTTAATTTCAGTGAAAAATGAAGTAGAAATTTTATGGAAGCAAATAATTTTATTATTATCACAATTATTACAAGAAATTACAATTTAAAAATTCAAAGAATAATTTTACTTTGATCTTGAATAAATCTTTACATAAAGCTCAGTTTTGTTCTATGGAAATGAATGAAATATATAGCAATATTCTACGATTGCTTTTTTATTGTAACAATTTCATAATGTATTACAACAGCAAAATTACAAGTGACAAGAGAAAAATAACCAGTGTAACGACTTTTATACAATATGTTTTATAAACTAACTAGTTCAATTGAGATTTTGATAAACGTGACTCATCGTAAAAAGTACTCAAAAACTCTTTGCTTAGAGAGAGATCAAAAGAGCTACAAAAACTGTAAGAGGAGTTGCCAAGAGATCCTATCAGCTGATCAAAAGCAGCGCCGGCCTGAGCCGATTTTCAAGTGTAAGTAAAAATGGAGCCCCCTAAATTAAGGATAACAATAAATATGCACGGACTAAAATAAATGAATTTATCCCACAGTGGGCTGATCGTTAAAACACGCTTCCCAGCAGATCATCGAAGTCAAGCATCATTGGCTGCGCTCAGTGTGCGGGTGGATGACCACTTGGATCAGTCTGCGTAGGGGCCAAAGGTGTGCAGTATTGGTCCTCGTTAAACTGTTCTACCGTAAAGTGCTGGACTTCGCGTGCAGGTCGTCAGGCTACCGTAGCGGGGGTGCCATCCCCTCTGCAGAGGATCAAAATTGTGATGGCAAGTCTTAGGATAATCCTCAGGGATGTTTCCCAGACCGTCGCCAATAGCCCATTGCGAAAATCTAGTGCGACGTAAATGTACTTATAATTTTAAAAATAAATTAGTCAACAAGTTTTATTTTTTTTTTATAAAAATGCGATACAAACTACTTATATAATGTACTTTATTTTAACATAATTACTCCTTTTCCACTTGTTTGGGTTGGCCCCCACCTCGCCGATTTACTGCGGCCCACACCTTCAACATCTAACTTCCTACTAACAATTTACCAACTTAATTAATCTTATTATTAAATTTGTAAGCAAATTATTAAAACAAAAAATATTATTAATTCCCTAACCCACTACTGTACCAATGGTTTGTTTTTCTTATTACATGTTTGTGCTGTCCCCTATTTATGTTGTCCTTTCTCTCTTTTCTGTTATCATCAATCTAATTAATTACTAACAACTAATTTAACTAATTTTAAATAACACAGGTCTTTGATTCAGTATTTCATCTATAATTTACGGAGGTGGCCTTATAGGCCAGGTACTCCACCGCACCACTTCTAAGTTTCCGCAGGTTTCCACTTATATAATGTACTTTTATTTAAATTCGATAGACCGGGGGGGATGTCCTACCCTAAGCAGCTTCAGAAGAGGAATCAAAATATTAGATATCTTACATTTTTATCTACTAATCATTTATGCCTGGTATTCAATGAAAAGAATGTATTCTTTGCATAGAATTATAAATCTTACCTTTTTATATTTTGAAATTATTTTATTCGAAAATGATAGAAAAAAAATTGGATGATAAGGTACAACATTTTGTTTTGCTTCATATTTTAATATGGCAAAATACAGAACGTGTACGAAATAGTGCAAAACATTCAAAATTGCTCAAATGTATACATATCGGATTCTTCAGATGTATACAGAAGTTTCATTAAAAATTTTCTTACTTGATTATGCGAATTCACTGCTAAATATTTATTATTAACATTAGTACATTTCTTTATTTCATTCATTTCTCCCAGAGGTATAGATTTGTTATGGGAACATGGAGGACTTTTCAACTCGACAGATTTAACGTGCATCAGACACCATTTACTACACAGGGAGTCGTCGGCCGGCCGGCGGGGATCGAACCAACGAACTCATGGAATAATCTTGTAAAATTTTGTGAATGAAGGTTAGAGGACTATTTCAACCACCCATCATGATTCACCGACTTTGCATAATCAGATTTCCGGAGGGCCGGGCTAGCCTGGTTAGTAGGGCACTATGCCCGTGTCCGAGAGGTCGTGGGTTCGATCTCCGCCGGCCGAAGACTCCCCATGTAGCAGGTGTCTGATGCACGTTAAATCTGTCGAGTCACATAGTCCTTGATGTTCCCATGACAAATCAATACCTCTAGGGGTACTGATCCAGGAGTTTCCTTGTCTTCTGGAGTGGTTCAAAATTACAAGGTTACGGAGTTGAACATTAGTAGTCGTAAATCCAAAATTGGATCGGCTGTCATAAAATATAAAAAAGTAAAATAAAATCAGATTTCCATGAGCCGCGATTTCTCAGAGGATAGAGCGTTCGCCTTCCAATGAGATGAACCGTGTTCGAATCCCAGCGATGACTGGTCGATATGAATTCCACATCCGGCTTACATCTATCGCAGTGCTGACATAAAATATCCATAGTAGTAGTCTGATTATGGATTTGAGTCCCTTTGCCTTGAGGCTAACCGTGGGAGGTTCTCGTGGTCTTCCTTTCCATGTCCACAAGAAGTTCACAAAAAGTCCTCCACGAAGGCAAAATGTCTCCCAATACTTGATCCAGGAGTTTCTTTGTCTTTTGGATTAAAAGTTACAAGGCGACCTAGTTGAACATTAGTAGTCGTAAACCCAAAAATTGAATCGTCTGTCTAACGACGGTTATGATTAAATTTTCATACATTTGGATCACTATAACAATTTAAAAATGTCTGTTACTGATGTTTTGCTTAAAAACAAAAATGATTTTAATCAATCCAGTATTTAAATTTCGTTGGCTAGATAGAAAAAGATTTCTGACAACTTCGATAGGGGAGTAATCCTCAGATGAAGCTATGGAGGGAGACGGGTTACTCAACGTTACCTCTATAATAAGGGTTGCTACTCAAATCTGAAAAAAAAAATTCCTTGTGTTTTCCCTGTATGTACATATTATACGCAATATATTAAGAGGAAACAACAATTACTGTGCTCTTGTGTGAGCTATATTGGGCTAACTATATTTATTAGTTTTAATTGCTTGAATAACAGCTGAACATACTTAAATAATGCAATAGTAAATTAAATAGTTTAGTATAGCTGAAATATCATGGTTAAATATTCCATAGATTACGTTTTGCGTGGTCACCATTTTTTAAAAGATAAAAATGAGAAACGAAATTCCTTGTATTTTCCAAGTTTGTAAAGAAAAAATCAAAATCCCCAGCATTTTCCTTGTTATTTTAGGTGATTTTTAAATTCTCTGTATTTTCCAGGCTTTCCCTGTTCTCCCTGTGGAGTGGCAACCCTGATAATATTATTTAACTTTCGCCTTGTATCTTCACTTATCCTTAATTTGTTGTTAATCATGTACAGTAAACAAAAGAAAGAGAACAAAAAAGAAGAAAGAAAGACGGAAAAGAAACGGTTCACCCTTAAACGGTATTTGATTCGGCAAAATGTTTTGGAACTATCTCAAAGAAATCTCTCAAAATATTTATAACAGTAAACTGTAACAGTGGTGTAATATGTTCATTACGACGGGAAAAAAACGTACTATCTCAGTAGAACCATATTAAAATTTAATTTCATTACATTTAACACTCGAAATTAACCCAAAAAACCGATTTTCATAAAAGTTTGGCAATTACAAACGAACATTTGGCATAACAAATGAAATGCTGCCAATTTTATGCATCGGGAAGAAACAGATCTGTATTCTAACATTAGAGCAACTGAACCGTTATATCTGTTGAACCGTTGACTTTGAACTGTTATATCTGTTAAACTATTAAAGCCAGCTTATCGAAATTGCTCGTGAAAAAAAGTGAGAGAATCGAATTTAATCAAAAAAAAAGATTCTTTGTTCACAAAAAAGGGTGTTTTTTGATCAAGCTAAACATATAATATGTCTTGGTTTCTTTAATTGTTTTTCTTATTTTAAGAAATTTTTATTGAGATATTACCAACACGATTTTTCATAATGAAATTCCGACTTACCATTCAAAGGTTATAGAGCTGATTCGTTTTCCTGACTTTTCGTATTTTATGACTAGTGTTTTAGAAAATTCCTTTAAGATGTTAATTAAATACAAGTCATTTGTGAGAGTCCGATACCGACTACCACGTCTAATCACGTCTCTTTTTCTGAAATTTAGCAAATTCGAAATTTATTGCATTAACACTGACTTGATATATCAGGATTTTTACAGTCATCTCCGTTTCAGTCACAGGCACTGAGATTCTGCTAACATCGTTAATACGTAAGTATTGCACATATATATATATATATATTTTTAAAATCTGGAAAACATCCTCTCCACAAGTATATCACTTGAAATTTAACAAGGAAATTGACCTTTTTACTCCGCATCAAAACTATGATTTTTTTAAGTTGCAATTCTTTTAGGTCCGAAAAGGCAATCCATAGGCCTAAAAATAAATATAAAATGATATTTCTTAGATCAAAACATTTCTTCGATTCTCGTATATTAGTTAAAAACCTCAGATTTGAGCTACAAAAAAAAAAATTTTTTTTTTTGCCTCAAAAAGTGGGAAAAATTGCTAAATGAATGCGTGTAAGCGCTATTAAGCATCACCTCCTACATCAAAAAGCCACCACACGGTCTTTTACAGGTAGTCCGCGCAGACTATTTAAAATTTGAACCAGTGGTGCGCATGAACCCAAAACCTTGTATAAAAGTTCGTTCGTTCGTTGTAGTGGAACTGGGCGTCTGAGGCCTTACGGCCCTTTTCCCATTCATCTTGAAGTTAAACTTAGAAACATACATGACAAAATTAAAGTTTGGGGAGCAAATGGAGTTCTTGAGAAAAGAAAAATGGCACTTTACCATTATTAGGCAATGACAAAATTATAAGTAATAAAAATGTACATGAAAAAGGCTAGAAAAGGCTTTATTCTGTTATACAGTATACGTTCTAGAATTTTACCAAAAATACACAGTAGGCTGATTGGTCTAAAGCTCTCGGGTAAGGTTAGGTTTTTATTTGCTTTGGAAATCAGAATAATGGTTGCATTCTTCCAGTTTGGGGGAAAATAATTTAAGTGCAGACAGGCATTGTAAATATCTGTTAAGGTGGAGATGTAAGTATCTGGTAAAAGTTTAACCATTTTATTCTTAATATTGTCATCACCTGGTGCCTTCTCTGATTTTAGTTTCTTGATAATATTTTGTACTTCATAATTATTGGTGGGTTCAATAGGGGTGACTAGGGAGTTAGAGACTAGGAAGTCCGAGACAGTGGTATTGACAATATTATGTGTGCCGATATCATAGTCATCATTAACCCCTTGGGGACGGGTGATTCAGAAAAGCATTCGTACAAAATCAGAATCAAGTTGTAATTAAATAAAAAGCGGTAACTTAAATGTAGTCGTTGCTAATTTGACAGACTTACTTTGCTTTTTCTTTAATTATTGTTAGTTTAATCATATATGTAATCAATGTTAATTCAAAGTACAACTAAATAGTTTTATTTTGAACAAAGTAATGGTGAATTAAATAAATCAAACAATTATAACTCCGCCCACAAATAAACTGCTAAAGAATTACTTTGATTACCAGTTTCATGCTGTCACGTATTTGTGACAGTCGGCGCGAAAGGGTTAAAGGAGAATTGTTTAGCCATATGTGTGGCAAAAGCTTCTGCCTTGTCAGTGTTAGTACATGCAAAGCCATTATCTGTCTTAATTGGTTTGCTAATTACTTTTTATAAAAGTAATTGAGAGAAATTTATCTTATATATTTGAGATAGTGGTTGACAAGTGAATAAGGCAAACCAATAATATTCATAAATAAAACAAATTTTTAGTCATATAATTGTAACCACTTTCTTAATTTAACTAGATTTTGTATTAAATGACTCGTTGTGAAAGTGGATATCTTTCATAGTGATCTGATCGAATTAATAAAAAACCGTGTGGAAGCTTGCAGTTAAAAGAGGCGTTGTATTAAGCAGTGCTACCACTTTCTTAATTTAACTAGATTTTGCATTAAATGCATGGGTGAAAGCGAGACGGAAAAGAGGAAAAGCTGGTATTGATGCTGGTCGATTTTCCCAATGTTTTGAACTTTCGATTGCAAAAGGTTATGTCATGAAAAAGCGATGCGGCGAGACATCATGATGACAATGCGGTCAACTGGTTTTTGACGTCATCAACATTTGATTGAAAATTTCCGGACGGAACGGTGACGTTGCCCGAGGTGTCGAAGAGGAAGTGGATGTCTTGATTTTGCTGACTGCATTTGACCATTTTTCCTTCGAGTGAGTCGTACCTATTTCATTCTCTTGCAATTATGTCTGATTTTACTAATTCTGAATTGATTTGAGAGTTTGAGTAGTTGCAAATTATGTAAAGGTTTCTGCCTGCAAATTGTAGTCATCAATTTACGCAACCATACCGATTAAGCTGATAATTCAACTACACTACAATGGCTACTTATCATCATCATGGACGTGGCGGTAAACGGCTGACTGAAAGACATGCACGTGACTCAACGACGGATGAGGAATGCACGGATTTTGAAACCAAAATGGCTAAAGAGTTTGCAGACTTGGAAAGGAGAATTAAAGAAGATGAAATGAAAAATAAAGAACTACTTGAGAAATTAAATAAGTTGGAGCAGTCTCTCATGCCTGTGCCAAATAGGCCTGAAATGCCGATTGCAACAGTTGATGTCACTGCCATGGAAATTTATGAAGGCGGCCAACTTTTGGAACAGACGGGGAAAGCGTCAACCATTGATTCAGAAAGCTCAACCAAAAATAACACAGAACCCCCTCCGAAAAAACGAAAAAAGAAGAAGAAAACGCAAACCAACGTCAAAAAAACGGAAGATAATCTAATCATGACTACAACAAGCTGCCATTCTTCACCGACAGATACCGCCACTTTCTCACCACTACCAGATTCTTGCTTAACTCCACCCATGGAGGATTCAAATGAAGCTGCAGCTCCACCCACAACTCCAGTAAAAGTGCTAACAACCAAGCATATTAAAGTCTTAATTCGTGGACTCCCAGCTGAACTAAACACAGAAGATATCTCTCATGAATTGGGGAAAGCAGGCATCTCAATCCAAAAAGTAATACAGTTTAAGAGAAAAGTGGGCGAGGCCTATCGGCCCCTCCCACTTTTTCTCACAATTCTTATAGAAACAGAAAATAACCAACAAATCTTCTCCGTCACCAGCATATGTGATGTCCCGGTCAAAATTGAAAGGTTCCGCGGCGGGAGAGGCCCTATTCAGTGCTTTAACTGCCAAAATTTTGGCCACACTCAAAAAATATGTAATTCACCTCCAAGATGTGTTAAATGTGCCGCAGAACATCGATCTTACGAGTGCCACAAGGACATCAACACTCCACCTATGTGCTGCAATTGCGGGGAAACCCACACTGCCAACTACACGGGGTGTAAAGCCCGTCCCCCCAGGAGGGGCCCTCGTGCCATTCCATTCACAACTACAGGACAAGCTCACAGATTGGTAACGATCATCAAAGAACTTCATGATCTTTTAAAAAACAAAGAAGTGTTCCAGCTATTACAATCGATCATGAGGGAGACCACTCCTGGTGATATCTCTTGCCTTAGTTAGAACTCTTATTTTAATCACAGAACTCTAATTTCGTATTTCCACACTGCTTATTTAACAAATATAGAATGTTTTCAGTTTATTCAATTTCGAGTTGCATACATCAGATGGTGCCACTAAAGTTTGGCAAAACCAAAGATTTATACAGCTCGACTTATGCTTTTATCCATGTATCATCTCGTTCAATAACTTTCAATTGCCTAATTTCCATTTCACCTTTCATCTTTCTATGCATAATATTCATATCAAGCTGCATTTAATTACTATTACACACTTCTCAAATTTGGTTGAATTCATGTTTCTTTTGCAAATAATGATTAACGTATCTATCTCCAATAATGTTTGTAAATAAATACCAACGTATATTTTTCAAATCATGCCTGTATATAATTATCATATTTCTTTGTAATACAAAATGTTTTTAATTTATCAAGCAAAGAGCTTGACTTTTTTTTAAAAAGCTAGCATAAAAAAGTTACACTGCATTTTCAAATCAAGCTATTGCACATTTCACTAATTATGTTTGAATACAATGTTTCTTTTTCATTGATCAAGGTTGCAAATAATGATTAATGTATCTATCTCCAATTATGTCTGTAAATAAGTACCTATGTATATTTTCAAATCATGCCTGTATATAATAACCATCCTTAAATTGATAGTAGTACAAAATGTTTTGATTTATCAAGCAAAACGCTTGACTTTTAGAAATAGCTACCATACTGTTGCTAAAATCAAAATGTCTTTAAATCAATGTATATAATATTTCATGATGTATGGGATAGGGGCCGCTGCGCGGTCCAGGTGCCCAGTTTTTGCGAAATAAATAAAGAAAGAAAAGCTGGTATTAAACCCATTTCAGTTTCAACATGTTTTCGAGAGGGGTTAAACTATTCTTTTTTTCAATTATTCAGCCATATCTACTTTTCTATAAAGAAAGAAGCTGTTTTTTATATTTTACTAAAATTGTAAAAAAATTATGGTAGTTGCAGAAATTTAATGTTTCTTGAAAAAAATGCTACAATGAAATGCCATTCGTACCAGTTTTTGCTCTTTTCCGTCTCGCTATATATTGGCTTTCAGCCCTCATTAAATGACTCGCTGTGAAAGTGGATATCCATCATAGTGATCTGATCGAACTACTTATAAAAAAACAGTGTGGAAGCTTGCAATTATAGGAGGCGTTGTATTAAGCATTGCTACCACTTTCTTAATTTAACTAGATTTTGTATTAAATGACTCGTTGAGACGGTCGATATCCTTCATAGTGGGCTGATCGGACTACCTATAAAAAACCGTGTGGAAGCTTTCAGTTATGGGAGGCGTTGAATTAAGCATATGTACGAATAACTCACTTGCGAGTAATTATAGTTGATTTCATTATTACTTAGGTTTTAAGCTTAGATGATACGATTTTCAAGTTATAACTATTATTACATCTCAGAGTGGTATTAACAGGTGAGAGAAGCTTTAAAGGTGTCATTTTTGTTCGTGGAATGGAATCATTCAATTTTTTTATAAATCAAGTGAAAGATGCAGTGGAGAAATTTTTTTTAAAATATGTAATTTTTTTGCAAATTGTTTTCCCATAGCATACATATTAATTTCAATTATTTCATTCGAAATTGAAAGTTTATTGAAAAATGAATGCTTTATCATATTTTCAGAAATGTTTCAGCTCAAAATTTTGATCAAGTTAAGAGTTTTTCCTTTTTACAGCAGTCGCAAAAAATTTTTTTTTGTTGTGACATGTGAATGTTATAGAATGGAATCTAATTTATTTGTGACTTCTCAAAACCAATTTTTTATTTTTATTTTTTAAAAAATCATATCATAAATTTATTATTCAGCTGATCATATTATAACATATTATTCAGCTAAAGTTTTTCGAATCGAAAATAGTACCAGTTTTTAAGATTTTAACAACTTACAGTTGGTACATTTTGTTAAACGGACGCTTTTCCGTGGGATAACCATTTCCTAACCAATATTCCTCATGATTAATTTCAAATTATAAAAAATTTAACGAAAGAAAAAGCTACCGTTTCACTGTGCTTTAAGCACAAGAGTAACTTCAGATAGTAGGCGTTTCATTCTTTCTTTTTTTATTTCTTTATCTATTATCTGTGACGGTTAAAGCAATGACGCTATCATATCAATAGATTCATACCACGTAAAGCATGTATGAACATTTAAAATTTACAGTAATATAGTAAATTAATTACCTGTAGTAAAGTAAATTGTATCATCATAGTATATGATTTTAAAAAAAATGAATTATGCCTATTTATATATTAAATAAACTAAAATTCCAAATTATGTTTGAGACTTCACATTCCTAGGAGGAAAATAAACCTAAATTGCTATCTATGACACTTTTAATAAAAGTTAGGATTCCGGTGAATAGCATAGTAGTTATAAAAACAACAAGTGTTCCTTAATCTCGCCAAAGGATGAGTAAAAGCATCGTAACAATATTTGCTTTAAAGTATATCCATCTCACCACTAATTATATAAAATAAATTTTTATATATAACAGAAATTCCTAGATGGTGATGTTGAAATCTCCAGCTTGTTTCGGTATCTAGCAATATCGCGAACCAAGAAATTATTAATAATATTTTGGACAGCGATGTGTTTGAGACTTGAGTTGAGTGCCTTATTGCTTAGTTTATCTATCACTAGTTTCCGCAGAGTTAAGTACCTAATTCATACCCTCCAACTGCTACGGAATTTCCGTAGTTTCAGAAATCTTCTTTTCAGACGGTAGCAAAATTAATGTCTTAATATTTTAAAAGAATTAATTTGAGCGTAACTTGTCCACTATTACTTATAAAAGTGCAGGCCATATGGCTAGATTCTTAAGTTCTGATAAAAGTTTTATGAGAGATCCATTTGCTTTAAAAATTTATACTTTGGTTCGCTACCACTAGAAAGAATTATTTTCAAAATCCTCATAAGTTGGAGGGTATGTACCTTGTTAAATTGTTAGAGGTACAAATACTGTTGGCAAACTAGAACGATCTATCCAAAATCGCAATTCGTTGCGCAGTAATTCGAATATATATATATATATAAAGTCCAAATTGTAAAAAAAACGTGGGAAAAATTACAGAACAATATAAAACAAAAATTAATAATAATAAATATCCGAAATAAAGGAGAAAAAAATAATAAAAATCCGGAAAATAAAAGATATAATCTATTCATCACCTCAGACGATTATATCAGTGTGAGCTGATGAAAAGATTATTTCCTTTATTTTCCGGATTGTTACAAATTTTTTTTCCTTTTTTTATTGTTCGGTAATTTTTTTCATGTTTTCTCAACATTTTGAACTTATTTTATGAGTTATATTTACTTGTAGCTTATGCGCATATATATATATATATATATATATATATATATATAAGTGAACGCTCACTTATGCACCAGTGTAAGGGGCCAATTATTGCTCATACTATGATATTATGAGCGTTTTGAGCCAACTAGAAAAGTTCCACTGTGATAATCACCCAATTTAATGTTTCATTATTCATTTGTTGAACACTCTTCAAAAGAATACCTTTGAGATTTTATTCTGCTGAGTACCGATTTATGTTGGAATTCCGAGGAATGAACTTGCTGACTCAGATGCACGATCTGCCTCATTTGCCTTAACACTGTCTGTAGCTTTCTCTGATATGAAACTACATATTCGAAGATTTGCGACATCATAAAGGCGACAACTATGGGACCTCAAAGTTTTCAATAAATTGCATAGCATTAAATCTGATTAAGGCAATTTGCCAGTGCTGGCGTAAAACTAACCCGCCTCCAAATCGGCCACACCTGGTTCCCTCTAAACTGTCCTTACATCTGTAGTATCGCTAAGATATTTTGAGCCCGCTGATTGGATTTCTCGGCATTGTCTTCTGTTATGTCTTTTTGCAGCTCTTCCCCAACATCATTTTTTCGTAGTCTGTTCACAAAATGTAAATCAATCATAAATCAGTTCCAGTGTATTTCCCATACTAATTTAAAGACAAATGTTTAAGTTTTGTACAGAATGTGAAATCAATGGTTTTTTTAAAAATATTACATTCCGTTAAATCAAATTTGCTTTAAATTTTTTTCTTATATTTTTCTTTATTTGTTTAAAACATTTTTATATACGTTCCATTATAATATTTTTTAATGTTTATGTTCTGGATTTCAGGTAACTAAATGCAAGGTAAACAACCATGTTTTGGTAAAACATCAAATTAGTACAATAATATTTATTAAGCATAAATTAAAGCCTTATTAGCTAGCTTTTATATAATAAATATAAGGAATGATTAAGGATATAAGGAATGACCACATTTAGCCCTCAAAACTGCTAGCACCCGCCGTGGCATTGATTCCACAAGGTGCTGATAGGTAGTCTGAGGTATCTGGTACCAAGAGCTCACCAACTGATCCTGCAATTCCCCCACAATAGCGTGGCAACACGAATTTGGTTTTCCAAGAAGGACCACAAATGCTCTATTGATTAAGGTCAGGTGAATTTTGGGACCAAGACATGACTTGAAAGTCACTTGAATGTTCCTCGAACCAATCCATGACGATTCGACCCTTATGACATGGTGCATTATCCTGTTGGTAAGCACCATCCCCCGCAGGAAAAACTGTTGCCATGAATGGGTGAACCTGGTCTGCAATTATGTTCAAGTAGCTCACAGACGTCAGGGATTGTTCTATGAGTATTATGGGTCCTAATGTGCCCCATGAAAACATTGTTCCTGGGCGAGAAACCATGAAAACCTGGACGAGCCCATTGTTATAGATGGAGGTTGGTCATAATGTAATGGCTCTTCGGTGTATATTGTTGTTTAATGTTTAACGTTATGGATATTGTTGCTTGACAATTGGAATTTTTTGAAAATTTTCGTATGCATTTCTCCAGTAGCCCTTTCATACGTACTGTGGTGAACAAATAATTTCCAGCAATTAAATAATAAAAAAATTATTTGCAATCCAATAGAAATCTACTAGAATTAAAAGATAGAATTTTTTGTTAATTTATTCTTTAATTACTCATGGTATTAATTCAAAGAAAAACTCATAATCATTCTCTTTGATTTTGATGGGAATTATGCATCAAAAATTAATAAAATAAACATCTTAAAAGACAAATGTTTTAATAGTGGATATAAGAATTGAGCAAGGCAATTAAACTTCGATTTCAATGTTATTCAATAAATTAGAGTGATATTGCTTTGTATGTTTTATACTGCACTCATATGTTTTCATCTGGTTTTATTCACTTACTATCACAGTAATATCAGTTATAATTGTCCTGCAATTAAAATTTTGAATGCAATTAGACTTTAAACTGTTTTACCGTATTGTTTGGAGCAGCCTGTCCTCATTTGGATCTTGCGCAACGAAACCTTACACTCAATCAATCAATATAGTATAACTAGACATTAAGTAAAAGAAGGTGAGACATTAAAATATGAGAAAAGAAAAAATGATCTTTATAATATTTTTTTTCCAACTATATTTATTAATATTTATTTTGTAATAAAGTTCAATCTTCTTGTAAGTAGTATTACATGTGTCTGGCCACTACCATATCAGAAGGTTCATCAAATATACACCGAAGAGCCATTACATTATGACCACCCTCCATCTTTAACAATGGGCTCACCCAGGTTTTCATGGTTTCTCGCCCAGGAACAATGTTTTCATGGGGCACATTAGGACCCATAATACTCATACAACAATCCCTGACGTCTGTAAGCTACTTGAACATAGTTGCTGACCAGGTTCACCCATTCATGGCAACAGTTTTTCCTGCGGGGGATGGTGTTTACCAACAGGATAATGCACCATGTCATAAGGGTCGAATCGTCATGGATTGCTTCGAGGAACATTCCAGTGACTTTCAAGTCATGTCTTGACTCCCAAATTCACCTGACCTTAATCCAATAGAGCATTTGTGGTCCTACTTGGAAAACCAAATTCGTGCTGCCACGCTACCCCCTCGCAATGTGAGGGAATTGTAGGACCAGTTAGTGAGCGCTTGGTACCAGATACCTCATGCTACCTATCAGCACCTTGTGGAATCAATGCCACGGCGGGAGCTAGCAGTTTTGAGGGCTAAAGGTGGTCCTACATGTTATTAGCAGGGTGGTCATAATGTAATTGCCCTTCGGTGTATCTGACCATTTAAAGTTTACAGGTCCTGTGATTAAGTGAATTGTGTCATCATAGTATATCATTGAAAAAAAAAGACGAATTCTACCTTTTTTATGCACTGAATATTCCAAATTATGTCCGGGATTGCATCCTTAGTTGAAAAAAAAAAAAAACACGAATTGCAATCTATGAAAATTTTAATGAAAGTTTGGGTTGCGATGAGTAGCATGTCAATTTATAATAACTACAAGCGTTCGTTCAAAAGCACCGTAACAGTACTTCTTTAAAATATATTAATCTTATTAATACATTTTGAGCAAGTACTGTTACGGTGCCAGTATAAATTTTGTTAAACGGACGCTTTTCCGCCGGGGAAAAACATTTCTTGGTGAATATTCTGCATGTTTATTCCGCATATTATTAATTTAAAATTTTAAAGAAATTAACGATACAAAGCGCTACCGTTTCATTGCACTTTAGGTACAACAGTAACTCCAGAAAATAGACGTTTCGTTCATCCATTCCTTTTTATAATTAATTAATGGTATATAATGAAGGTCCTGTAACCAATTAGGTGCAAAAGACCAAATAACACTTTTTTTTCCGGCCTATATAAGTGACGAGTTATACCCTCGCTTCCGATAATGCCTCAAAACCAACGAAAACAGATCCCATTGTATTTTTCTTTTGCCATTAACGTTCCTAAAATGCCAGCTTACGGCATAAAATATCTTCTGTGGTAGATGGATCATGGGTTAGAATCAACTGGCCGTCTGGCTTACTGTAGGAAGTTTTCGTGGTATCCATCTCCATGTTACTGAAATATGGGTTAATTTCATCGAAAAAAGTCTTCCACGAAGTCTTCTGGGTTGCGTTTCTAATGCTTGATCCAGGAGTTTCCTTGTCTTCTGGGTTGCGCTCAAATTTACAAGGCTACAGATTGGAACATTGGTTGTCGTAAACTGAGAATTGGGTCGTCTGTTTTGCACCGGTAATGAAGTAAAGTTAAATAAAATAACATGAACCTGAATTTGCTTAGACTTATTACAATGAATCTGCATTTGTTTAGACTTATTTTAATTAGCCTGAATTCGGTTATGTTTATTATAAGGATCATTATTGTCTCATTATTACTGGCTTGAAATAAATTTGGCTTAGTAATAATATGGATAAATAAACATTACTACATATTCTTTTAATTCTATTCATTTGAATAAAAATAGTATTTAAACAGATGTTCTTAGAAACATTAGAGATCCAAGTAATTAATTTATTTATATTAAAATTAAAATCATTTCTTTTATCGTATAAATCAACAAAGCTGATATTTTCATCTTTTATAATTTTATATTGATATCGGAAAATTTTTGATTCATTTGACCATTTTTTATAAGGTACAAGTTTATTGCGATAAAAAAAAGAAATCTTAATTTTCTCATTACAAGAAGTTATGAATATTTGTAATCACCACGAGGAAAAAAAACTGCAAATAAAAAATCTATGATTAGATTTAATAGTGACTATCATGATGCATTATCATCATGTAACCACTATTGCATGTAATCGTATCATACGAGCACAAGTAATCATGATTACTAGAGCCCGGATTTTGATGACCTAAAAAATCTCAATTAATTCCCTTAAAAAGTGCAAAAAATGCCCTTAAAAAGTGCGAAAAATGCCCTTAAAAATGCGAAAATTGCGCTAAAAATGCCTTGTGACATGACTTAAATTAAGTAAAAATATTGAACTAAAACAATGTTTTACTCTTTAAAATTATTATGAATCATTTCAAAAAATATATAGCAATGCAATACTTGTTCTACGTTCATTAAAGTTTGAAACATACGTTTTATATCCTAAAATAACAAAAAAAAGGAAAATATATTGACTCCAAAACATTTTCATTTTGTATAAAAAACTTTAATTAATATAACAACTTCCATCTCATAATATTACTAAATATCAGAATTAAATTGGATTATAAATTTTTTTTTTTGAAATGTAAACGAGCGTTTATTGTCTGAAAGTAAATTTTTATACCTGGAGAAGCTTCTTTCAACGTCTACTGATGTTATTGGTGCGTACTTGAAAAAGACGGTCTCACTTACTTACAATTCTTCTTCAATTTAAAAAGATGTTCACCTGTTAATATCTTAGAGATTTTCTTCGTTGTTTGGAAGTCAGTGTCATAATAAAAAATGATAAAAAAATAATAAAAATTAGAAAAAATTAACAAAGAATTTAAAAAAAGCTTTAAAATGCAAAATACGCCAAAAAATTTAAAGAAAAATGCCCTATAAATCTAAAAAAATGGTCTAAAGGACAAAAAATGTCCAAAAATGCAAAAAATGCAAAAAAATTCAAATGTCATCAAAATCCGGGCCTTAATGATTACATTTAATCATAATTTAACAAGTCAACTAATTGACAAGTATAATATAATTATTATAATAAAATTATTATAATAAAAAATGAATAAATAAATAAAAATTAGTATTAAATAAATAATCCCTAGAGTCTGAAGCGATAAAATATTACCTTCTTGAAAACTTCATTTGCTTCAGAAATAAACAAATATGACATCACAGTCGACATGTTTCAAGCGCTTATAAGATAAGCACCCGTTTTCAAGACTTGCCAGACGTGAAAGTAAAGAAACAAAAATGATTTGAAAAAAAAAAAAACGTTAAGTCGGAAAAAACAAATACGAAATAACTGTCGACATGTCTTGAAATTGGGCGCCTATTTTTGAAGCTCTTGAATTATGTCAAATGTTATTTCATATTTGTTTATTTCTGAAGCGAATGAAGTTTTTAATGAAGATCGACGAGTAGTTTAATCGTTGTCTAATTATTAATCATGAATGCAAGTAATCATAATATTCTATTACATTAGGA
Organism: Parasteatoda tepidariorum; assembly: GCF_982258835.1. Taxonomy (NCBI): domain Eukaryota; kingdom Metazoa; phylum Arthropoda; class Arachnida; order Araneae; family Theridiidae; genus Parasteatoda; species Parasteatoda tepidariorum. Next base: position 20,633,373 of record NC_141759.1, on the reverse strand, counting down.
ACAAATGAAATCATAATTTCGAGTGATCTTGTTTATATTATAAATTCAGTTGTAAATGACTGATTACTTTTTATGACAATACATAAATTTTATATCTGAATCAATTCTATTGCTTGGTTTATTAAATAAAATCTTTTAAACACTGTAAGTGAGATTATGAAATTATATACCTAACGGTACTTTAAAAAATGAATACATTGAATATTGTATAAAATTTATGAAGTTATTAAGTTAACTTTGTAAAATTGTTAATACATTATCATTTCCATTTTTCACAATGTTCTTCGTTACTTTGCCTTAGTTTGTTATTCTTAAGCAAACGCACTTTATAAGAGAATCTTAAATTTACAAAAAACTGAAGTATTTGTTGCTTAAATTTATTGAGATTGTATTTTTTCCCCCGAAAGTAAACAGTTGTAAAACATTTTAATAATAAAACTGATGAAAGCCAAGGTTTACATAACTGAGCAACATCTTAGTTCGATGTTGGTATTTGAGACATCAACATTTTTCTTCAGCGTGAACTCTGTTTATTACATCTAAAAAACATTCCTAAAACAAAAAATAGCACACATGTGAAAAGTATCAAGGAAAAGTCATGTCAAATTTACTTCTTTTTGACAAAAATAATTTCATTTTCTTTTAATAATTTTTTTGTATTTGTAATTATTTTTAGGTGAAAATAACAAAGTGCATATTGCTGTTTGAATTACTATGTAAATAGGCCAAAGTAATTATCATTGTGAAATTTTATTCTCTACACATAATTAGCAATGGACTGATCGAAGTTGATCGTCGGGCTACCAAAGCAAGGGAGCCATCCCCTCTGCAGAGGATCAAAATTGCGATGGCATGTCTTCGAATCACCCTCAGAGTCGTTTCCAAGAGCGTCGCCAATTGCCCATTGTAAAGCAATAGTGCGAAGTAAATAAAGTACCTACCTACTTTATAAAACTTAAAATTAATTAATAAAAAATAATATTACGTGACTTATCTTATTATACCACGTTCTTAGGGCATTTATTGTGGCAAGTTCAAATAGAAAATCCTTATATTAGTGTAAAGAATACCAGTAAAGCAGCTGTGTTTAAATGGTAAGGATAAATATTTTTGATTTAATTTGCAATTAAAAACACATAAGGTATAGATAATGTTCATATGGATACCATGTATTAAGATGTAATAGTTACCTATTTTTAGTCAAATGTATGCATAAATACAACATTTCAATAAATATTTCATTTTATTTTAATTTCTTAGGTCTAAATTATCTAAATATAATTTTTCCATTTGAGATAAATGGTAGGGGAGAGGGGGGCACATGTGAACATGGTATGTTTTACCAATATGATCTGAAATAAAAAATCTCGAAAAATTTTCAATTGATGGCAGTACTAGTTTTTCCTCTCTGCAAAACTTTCAGAACAATGAGACATTTTGTTGTTCTATTCTGACAATTTCTTTGTATCAGCAGGTGTTGTATATATTATAATCACTCGCTTCTTCAAGTGAAAGCATAGTGTAAATCAACTAATAAACTAAAATTAACTATTGCAGACCATTATATGAACATTCAGGTAAGTTTATGACAGTTATTTTTTTTTTTACTCAATTAAAAATTCTTTATTTTTCAAGTTAGGTTTAAGAAGGATGATGGGGCACTTGTGAACAAAACATCTGGGCAGATATGAACAATTCACATGTGCCCCTACATAGTATCAAGATTTTAATCCTCATAATATTATAAGTTTAAAAAATATGCATGTATTTAAAATTATTATGATTTAATTTTTCATAATTAATTTATAAAAATTTTTTCTTTTAAAATATTTTTTTTTATTAAATGGTTGATCGCGCATCACGCTTATTAACTGATACACCTGAGAATTGCTAGAATTGCTAAAGCTACAAATAAAAATTTAGATAGAATTGCTAAAGCTACAAATAAAAATATAGAAAAAATGAAAAAAAATCATAACAGAGTATTAGAGAAGAAAGAAAAAGGTTCATTACAACTCCTGAGGAACATGAAGTTGTGAAAAACCCAACAGCGGAAAAATTATTGTACAGCTGAAAAATTATTTTCTTATTGACAGTACTGTTGTACAATTTAAATTCATATAGTTAGCTACAAACCCTTCAGTATAATGCGTATCTATATCTGTTATATTAAATATTTTTCCCTTTGAAATATGATGATTGCTTTGTGTTTTTAATCTTGTTCATATGTGCCCCAGGCATGTTCACATATGCCCCTAATAGGGGCACATGTGAAAAATGAAGAAATAAAAAAATTTGTTCACATGTGCCCCTCTCTCCCCTACATTTTTATGATGTATTCAAGTTGCAAGTTCTGTAAATAAAATAAAATTAAAACAAATGTCATAAGAATGTAGTCATAAACTAAATGATTTTTTCATTGAATTAGTCCATGGTGTGTATGGACAAAATTTTCTATTTCATATATAATTTTTTTTTCTATGAATGAAACAATTTTTCGTGTCTTAATGTATGTAATTCTAGCATATTTCCAAAGAAAATAATACCACATTTTATCAAATTTCTAAGCTTAGCCTAAAATTGTCTAATGGTTCGAATGCTATAGGTTTTACCCTTGGCCAAAGAATACCTAAAGAGGCCTTTTCATTTCAATTCTAACCTTCAGTAAGGATTAGGTTCGAAAAGGGACGAAATATATTGCACCTCCAAACCCCGTTCCTCTGTCTCCCCTACATTTTTTGTGGGGGTGCGCGTGTTAAGTAACCCGAAACTAATCGACTAACCACTGTCGCAGAAGGGGGATTGCAACCTGCGGGGGTCAACTAGCTTTCAAAAGATATCAGAAGAAACTCACTCTTCATCTTATATTATGCTTTTTCTCTTTCTAAGAAAAACTTAAAAAATATTTTTTTTTAACTCTAAAACGACTTTATTTATTTTCAAAATAGTTTTATCATTTTATTTAACATGCACTTTTTCTAATTATATCTTGAATTGTTTATTATTTTGATTTGATTATTTAGAGAACTAATAATAACCAAAGTATTTAAATTTATAAAATTTTACTATGTAGTCATATGAAAGTAATTCATATAAAGTAACTACATTAAAAATAAATTTATATTTTCTCTATAGATCAAATAAAGTTAGTTAATTTTTTTAAAATTGATTTGCTAATTTTTAAAACTTTTTATGTTAAAGTAAAACCTTGAGTTCAAGATTTTATTTTTTTATTACGTATTTAATTTTCTTCTTTCAATTACAATTCAAATACAAATATTTTTCACAATCTTTTTTTAATTTTAATTAATTTTTTTTAAAGATTGTTACACCGTTTTGAAACTAATTAAATTCTACCACTTTAAAAAACTATGTTAACATTTAATCCATTGTTTAAGCAAATATGGTTGCTTACTATGTAAGTTTGATTTAGACTTAAATATTTGAATTTCGCAATTTGAATGAACTAAATTAACCTTCACTAAAAACTCACTTCATTTTAATTATTACTTTTGCTAACTACAATTATTATTGTATAAATAACTCCGAACTGTAATTATGATTCGATCTTAAAAAATAAACACCGGGGTTATTTGTCACAAACAAATTGAAACATCAAAATTGAAAATTATTCGATTTAATTATCACAAAATTTTAAATCATATTAAGACAGATCTAGTTTCCGATTATATCACTTAACTTATTCAAATAATTTAGCTCGGATACATTTAAAACTTCACCCACAAACTCATATTCATTATTTTTACTTACATTATTTCTTCTCAGTTATAGTTACTTTAAAAACTTATCGCCAGAGATATTGTTTAACAATAATACAAAAGAAATTCCTTATTGATCTAAAGCAGTTATTTAGTATAAATTTATTAAACTGCATATTTTGAGAGCTCAGTTTTATATGAAGTTTATTTTAAAGGAATAAAGGAAAATATAACTTATTAAAAAGTGAATATATTTTATTTATCAGCTTTTGCTTGTTAAAAGGTATTTATATTTTATCAAATAATTTTTATCAAGTAATATCTTGTGATTACTTTATATAATAAAGGAACTTCATTTTTAATTAAATTATTATAACCCTAATAACAAAGAATAATGGTAAAAGTGGGTAATGAACGCATTTTATTTGTAAATGTCGTAAATAAAAGGACAAATAAATAACTTACAAAAGTATAACTTATTTCTAAGGAATTCCTTAGAAACTATCTTTGATAAGCTTTATAATTTTCTAAACGTAGAAGTAATATTATAAGAAAATTGATGCAACTCTTTCATTTCAGTTTTGAGGATTCATAAAAAAATACCATTATTTCTGTCGTAAAAATAAATTATAACATTTTCGACTAATAAGCTGAAGTGACAGTTTAAATTTATTTTTTTAATAGATCATTTCGATGGATCATTAAAAACAACAAAATAAAACAATTCTATGTTATTTTACATTTTAGTACATAGATTTGTGAGACTGCTCACTGTAATTAATATAAAGATTTATCAAAATAATCGAAATTAATTTATAAAAAGTACGATAACGAAATTTTTGAAAGAAAAGGCATTTATTGGTTTTGATTAAAACTTACAACATAAAAACAGATTGAGACAAGTTTACTTTACAAAATTTTATCAAATACAAAAATACAGAAAATTATGGTTATCTAGGAGATATATTCATATAGATGGCATGCTGGCTAACCCTGGGAGGTTTTCGTGTTTTTCCTCTTTACGTAATGCTAATGACGGTTAGTTTTCTTATATTTTAATTAACTATAATTACCCTAATTAAAGTTTGCAGTATAGAAATTTCTACTAAAACTCTTCTCCATGAATCGCAAAAAAAAAGGGTCAGGGAAGAGAAATTAAAATAACACATTGATTACATACTTTGTTCTAGCAAAACGTTATGAATAAAAATTACATTATACACTTTTAATATGAATTCGAAAAATTTCTCGTTATTAAATACATAAGATATTGCATAATTACTACTCTTAATATATATTTTTAGAATATTGCGAAAAAAAGTTTTAAAAAGTGTATTAATTAGGAACTACAGATCAGGGAATCAACTAAGGAATCAGGTCTGAAAACATCAAAACCAGTTTGACTGTCTGAAGTAGCAAAGAGTAGCTTAACTCTAAGTATTACAGCTTATTTTTATTTTTTAATTTATCGTGATGAAATTTCGTGGTGTTTATAATAATCACATTTCTCATTCTTTCTATTTCATCCGGCAATCAAACTAGTTTCAATATTTTCAGTGTTGCGTTCCTAAGCATCGATTCATTATATTTTGATACCGTTTGTATTTTTCTCTCGTGAATATTAATTATGACCACTAATGTTCTTTTACTTCCTTTTTTTTTTAAAGAATTTTACAATACATGCGTGTATTTTCATATTTTTCTTCATTTGCTGATTAAAATGAAAATTTCATAATACTTTAGTGTTCTTGTGTATTTACATTAAAGCACTAAAAACAGGGTGTTAATATTATTTATTTCTCCATATTAATTATTTCTAATACTCAATAGATGGCGCTCTGCGCAGCAATGTAAAATCAGTTAGTTTCTACACAGTTTTTCCTCCATAACACTGTAACATCATCAACATCCTTCTTGTTATTAAATATATTTTATGTTAAAGGCGTTTTGTAATGAATGAAACCCCGAGATCTGAAAGATCATATCACCGTATTTAATATTGGCGCACCAACCTGGAGCTAAGAATTTGATTAAAGGTGAGTGCAATTGATTTAAATTATGGATTCATACGATGATTTGAAAAACAAAAGAAAAACAATTCGCTCTTTAACAACTCGAATAATAACAAAGATTGAAAATTTGATGAATGATGATAATGTTGAAACTAAAGAAAAGATCGAAGAATTAATAGATTATAAGGAACAGTTAATTGATAAAAATAAAAGTTTGAAAGCAATAAATAATCGAATTGAACCACTAATTGAAAGTGAGGAAATAGAAAATGAAATTACTGGAATTGAAGAATATTCGGAAAAAATAATAAAGTGGCAATCTCGAATCGCAAGATTTTTGAAAGAAAACAATAAAGAAAGTAGAGGAGGAGAAGAATCATTTAACAGCGCACAATCTAAATTTGTACCAGAAATAAGTAATGCAGTTAAACTCCCAAAACTAACCATAAACAAATTTTACGGAGAAACAACATTATGGCTTGAATTTTGGAATCAATTTGAAATCGCGATCCATGAAAATGAAAGTTTAACTGAGATACAAAAATTTACTTATTTAAAGAGTTTACTGGGTGGAATTGCATTAAATGCTATTAAAGGGTTTGCTTTGACTAAAGAAAATTATACCAAAAGTATAGAATTGTTAAAAGATAGATTTGGGCGGGAAGATTTAGTGATTAATAGTCATATGAATCGTCTATTAAATCTTGATCCCGTAAAAAATTCTAGTGATATTAGAGCATTACGGAATTTATATGATAATTTAGAAGTAAACATTAGATCCTTAGAAAGCTTAAATGTAGTCTCTGGAACATATGGACACTTATTATGCCCTATATTATTAAAGCTAATACCAGAAGATTTAACTTTAGAATACAACCGCAAACGAAAATCAAAATCAGAATTTAATGTTTCGGAATTAATTCAATTTATTAAGGAAGAAATTCAAGTACGCGAATCATCTACATTATTCCATGATAATGCTAAGAAAAATAAACACTACAACTATTATAATCCCAGGGAAGTAATAAATAACAAAAAACAATTCAGATCGAATATTCCCACAGCTTCAGCATTGACTACTCATGTAAAATTTAATTGTGTATTTTGTAAATCAGAACATGATTCATTTATTTGTGAAAAAATGTCGGTTTCTGAAAAAAGAGATAGATTAATGCGCGAAGGTCGTTGCTTTAAATGTTTCCGTAAATCACATTTAAGTTCACAATGTAGGAGTAAAATTAGTCCTTGTAAAAAATGTAATAGTAATTCCATCACGAAATAATTTGTTTTGGAATTCCGAAAACTCAAAACAAAGGTTCGCAAGAAACCGCAGAGAAAAATACAGTTGTAGCCAGTGTTTCTCATGTCGAAGAGGGACAAAAGGGGGAGTTTCAATCAGTGTTTTTACAAACATGTGTTGCGAATTTACATTTGGCAGATAAAACGCAGGAGATAAATATTTTATTTGATTCCGCATCGATGAGGTCATTCATTACTAGAGAATTAGCTCAAAAGCTTAATCTCCCGATAATAAGAAAGGAAAATTTATTAGTTTATACTTTTGGAAGCCGTGAACCGCAAGAAAAAACATTTGATATAGTAAAGGCGAGTATAAGCAATAAAAAATATCCTACTCGAAGGTCAGAGTTCGAATTATTGGTTTCAAGTACCATAACACGTGCTTCTTTCCCACCGCATAATAATAAAATAAAGTTGCTGCTTGAGGATTTTGCGCTTACTGATGTATGCCTTTCGAAAGGAATAAATTCCATTGATATATTAATTGGAGCAGATTATTATTGGAAACTCCACACTGGGTACATAAAGGAGTTGACTAAAGATTTGTTTTATGTCGAAACATTACTCGGCGGAAGCGTAACTGGGATTACTCATTCAGATTTAAAAAATGACTCTATCATTGAAAATTTATGTTATTGTAAGGAAAAATTTAATTGTGAGGAATTAACTAATGAAAATAATTCTTGTGATGATATAAATTTACAGTTACGGAAATTTTGGGATATTGAAAGCTTAGGCATAAATGATAAAATTCAGAATACACCTTTAGAGCAAGAAACTTTAAAACAGTTTGAACAAAATATAAAATTTCAGGATGGCAGATACGTAGTTAAATTACCATTTAAAGATGAGGTAAACATTTCTGACAATTTTAATTTGTCTAAAAGAAGGTTAAGTAGTTTAACATCGCGTTTTAATAAGAATCCTTCTTTGCATGATAATTATGCTAGTATTTTTAAAGAACAATTATCGGAAGGAATAATAGAACCTGTTAATGATAAATCAATAGTTCCAAATATGGTTTATTACTTACCTCATCATCCAGTAATTAGAAATGATAAACAAACTACAAGGTTACGGATAGTTTTTGATGCTTCGGCTAAAGAAAAAAATTGCTACTCTCTAAATGATAACTTATTATCGGGTCCCAATCTAAACCCCAATCTTTTAATTTTACTATTAAAATTTCGCGAGTTTAAGATAGGAATAATTGCTGATTGTGAAAAGGCTTTCCTACAATTGCTAATTGATGAACATGATAGGGACTATCTTAGATTTCTTTGGTCAGAGCAATTCCCTCCCAAGAAAATTGAGGTTTTTCGCAATAGAACCATAACTTTCGGAGTAAAATCATCAACATTTTTACTGGCTGGAACAATAAAGTATCATATCAAAAATTATAAAGAATCTCATCCTTTGGCGTGTAAGGTTTTAAATGAAAATTTGTATGTCGACGATCTTATTACTGGTACAAATACGATTGAAGATGGACTACTATTATCCAGGGACACTAAATTAATATTAAAGGATGCATCAATAAATCTTAGGAAGTGGAAGAGTAATTCTAAGGAGTTATGCCAAAAATGGCAAGACACGAAATTTGAAAAATATCCTAGTGAAGAAACAGTACCTTTAAAGGTTTTAGGATTAATTTGGAATACTTTAAGGGATGAATTTAATTTAGATTTAAGTTCTTTAATTGACTCTTTGGAAAATGTGAAAAATACTAAGAGAAGCGTATTACGCATATCATCGAAATTATTTGATCCAATGGGATATATAACAGCATTCACGATTAGAATTAAAATTCTTCTTCAAGAAATATGGGAACAAGGCTTAGAATGGGATGAGGAATTCGGAGATATTTTAAGACTGAAATGGGAAAAATGGTATAAGGAAGTAAATGTATTAAAGGAACTTTCACTACCAAGATATTATTTTCATGAAGAAGATAGCTGTTCCGAAGTAGGGAATTATAAGATAATTATATTTTGTGACGCAAGTGAGAAGGCGTATGGAGCGATTGCATATATTCGATATGAAAGAAATCAAAATTTTTGCGTAAGCTTTGTTACTTCAAAGGCACGCGTTGCACCATTGAAGAAGTTGAGTCTACCAAGATTAGAACTGATGGCCACTCTTATAGGTTCCAGATTATTGGATACTTTAAGGAAAGTGTTTCAAATAAATAACAACTATATACTATATTCTGACTCAACCATAGCCCTTAGTTGGATTCGAGGAAATGCAAATCAGTGGAAGACATTTATTTCAAACAGAGTAAGTGAGATCCAAACTTTAACAGATCCTTCTAATTGGAAGTACATAAAGGGAAACGATAATCCAGCTGACATCATATCAAGAGGATGCAGTGCTAATGATTTGCTCTCAAGTGCAACTATTTTTAATGGACCAACATGGTTGACATTAAGCGAAGAAAAATGGCCGAAAAACGAAGAAAATTTTAGAAGATCAGATGTAGATGGAGAAAAGAGATCAAAATTTATTGCAGTTAATTATGGAAGTGAAAATAATGTTCACGATTCAATTTTCGATATCCACAAATTTAGTTCTATTAAGAAGGTTTACCGAATAACAGCCTGGATTAGAAGATTTATAACAAATTTGAGAGTGAAGAAAGAAGATAGAATCAAAAATGATTTAACTGCAGAAGAATTAGAAGAAGCTGAAAACCTTTGGTTGAGACACGTACAAGCAAAACTCTACAGTAAGGATATAGATTGCTTAAAGGAAGGACAACATTTACAGAAGTGCTCAAAAATCAGAGACTTAAATCCGTTCATTTCTGACAAAGGGATTCTACTTGTGGGTGGAAGACTACAGCACTCCAATTTGAACTATTATGAAAAACATCCTATACTATTACCATCAAAAACTAAATTTACAGAACTGATAGTGAAGGAAGCACACGAAAAGACCCTACACTCTGGTATTTCAGACACACTAACGCAGGTACGAGAGAAGTTTTGGATTCCGAAAGGTCGGCAATTTATTAAGTCAATAATTGGAAGATGCGTCTTATGTAAGAGATTCAATGTTCGATCAGGAAGAGAAATTATGGCTCCTCTTCCTAAAGACAGAATAGAACAGTCACCTCCATTCTCAGTTACAGGCCTGGATTTTGCTGGACCCTTATTTGTGAAGGACTCTGACAGTAAGTTTTACATCATGCTATGCACCTGTGCAGTTACACGAGCGATACACCTGGAAATTGTTTCCAGTTTAACAACTGAAGCATTTTTACTTGCTTTTCGTCGCTTCATTTCCAGAAGAGGACTGTGTTCTGTAATTTATTCAGACAATGCTCAGACGTTCAAACGAGCAGAGTTTGAATTGAAAAAAATGTGGACTATTTTGAGCAGTTCTGAAGTGAGTGAGTTTTATTCCTCAAAAGGAATAATGTGGAAATTCATCGTTGAAAGAGCACCCTGGTGGGGTGGATTCTACGAGCGAATGGTTCGTTCAATGAAAATCATTCTTCGGAAATTACTGAGGAAAACATCTTTGACTAGTGAAGAACTCGAAACAGTTCTATGTGAAATAGAAGCTGTGATTAACTCGAGGCCTATTACTTACGTGACTACAGATTCTCCAGAAACTTTTCCTCTAACGCCATCCCACATGCTACTTGGAAGACGATTAATAAGTTTACCGTCAGTCAAGTTATCCGGTATTGACTGCATGATTGACAAAAAAATGATAATTAAAAAATTTAAATATCGAGAAAGACTTATAAATCTATTTTGGAAGAAATGGAAAAGGGATTATCTTTTAAATTTAAGAGCTGTCAATTATGTAAATTTGGATAAAGGTAATCAAAATTTTAAGGTAAATGATATTGTTTTGATTCATGATGACAAACTTCCAAGGAGCATGTGGAAACTTGGAAAAATTGTGGAAACATTTCAAGGACGTGATAACAAAATAAGAGCATGTGCTTTGAAAACAGATACGTCAATAATAAAACGTCCTATAAATTTATTATATAATTTAGAAGTGGACAATTAAATTAATATGAACATTCTATTTGAACTTTAAATTCACATTTATTATTATTTGAACATTTTATTTTACAATATTACTTAAGATATTCATTTAACTTACAAATTAAGTTTATCTTAAGATATTATTTGAACTTTTTGATTTAAAGAAAACATGCATACATATATATTTTCTTGTTTAAATGTTTGTTTGTTTAAAATTGAAATATTTTGCATGTGAAAGAATTTGTGTTGTGAAAATTGCTTGATTTATTATTCATGATATGATAATTTAATTTCATCAATTGATATTTACTCAAATTTAAATAATTTCATTTATTTGTTAAAGGTTTGAACTAATGCTCATGAAACATATTATTTTAAGAATTCAATTAATATTATTGCATTATAATCTTTATATAATTAAGAAGGGCTCATATTGTAAAAGGTAAGATTATATTATATTTTAAATATTGGTACCTTACATTTGAGAAAAATAACTTTGATTAATATATGAAATGACTAAATTGTTATGAACTAAGAGTTCATCGGGGGGAAGTGTGTTAATATTATTTATTTCTCCATATTAATTATTTCTAATACTCAATAGATGGCGCTCTGCGCAGCAATGTAAAATCAGTTAGTTTCTACACAGTTTTTCCTCCATAACACTGTAACATCATCAACATCCTTCTTGTTATTAAATATATTTTATGTTAAAGGCGTTTTGTAATGAATGAAACCCCGAGATCTGAAAGATCATATCACCGTATTTAGTACAGGGTTAAGTGCTTGTTCATGTTTGGATGATGCGTGGTCTTGTGTAATAGCTATTTTTTTTTCCTTACCGTGAAAAAACATACTATCCCAGCTATTGGAGTAATTAAAACTATTTACGGAATGAAAAAATTGGAATCTTTTAAATTTTTTTAATGTAAATGTTTTTTTAAACCTACAAATGAGTGTACGATATATTTTTTTTTAAAAAAAAGGAAAACTGCAGTTTTGTGATGCTTTATAGTATATTGGAAGATCTTTACGTCATTTATTCGATTTTAATTAATCTCACTTTATTCAGCAGCTAATTTTTTTAATTCTGAAACATCTCTAAAAAATAAGAAACAAAGTTTAAAAAAAGGGGAATCATGTATTTGAAAAATAAATTCCATTCTCAAAATGAATAAAAACAAGAAAATTATTACTACTAAATAAATAAAATGTATATAGAATGAACGAATTATCAGCAAATATAATTTTCATAATAAATTACAAGCTTATAACTAAAAAGAAAGCTATCGGTTTTTAAAGCGTTCCCCATATCAGTTCTTCAGAAGGACAGAGAGAGAAAAAGATTTTCTTAAGGGAGCAAGACCTCCCACCGAGAAGATTAGTGAACTTGGGGGTGGAAGTTGCCTTCCTCCCTTACTCAAAGGTAGAAAGTGACTTGTGTTTCAAAGGCAATATTACAAAAAGTAATAAAGATTAAAAAAATTAACTTACATTTTCGTGGATAGGAAAGATTGAAAAAATTATTAGTATTTTTTTTTTAATTGATCACTCCGATTCTTGAACAAGAAAAATCGATTCAAAGTACGACAAGCCCGCCATAGACTTTACATGTTAAAAGCAGAATTGAGGAGTCTGCTTGGTGCAACACTTTTCTCCCGGCAACCACGATTCATGACCCTGATTTTCTGCTCTTTTGAGCGCGCCCCGTGACTACGAATTTGAAGGAACAAAATTCGAGTAAGAAGAACTGTGAGTCAGAAATCTCAGGTTCGAAAGAATACCGGAAGCGGGAAAAAAGACGAAAATGATTCAGAAGGGAAATCTTAAAAAGTCTTAAGCTCGGGAAAAAATATTGTTTTTTTTTTCTGAACTGTTTATTTCTTTATTTTTAAGCTTATTTCTGTTATTTAACTTACTTATCAATAATATCAAGGAATAAACTTACTTATCAATTGTAAGTTTAATTTCTACGATCTTTTATCCTCAATACTCAAGTGTTTCTGATTGGATATCAAATATATAGTTGTGTATATAAAACAGATTAAGATAAGGTTTTTAAAAATGTGTATAGAGCGACTGTAGCTGTTTGATAATTTTTTTACCTCCTCTATAAACGGAATGGAACCAAACACTTTCTTAAGAACTTATAAAATAAGGAAATATTCGCCTAAAAAATTCTAACATTCGTATACGAGGGTTGCTATTTATATTTCTGGCCTAATAATGAAAAAGCAAATAAGTAGGATCGAAATTGGTTTTATTGTTTTTCAAAATATTCTCCATGATGATCAATACACTTTTGCTTGCGTTTGAACCAATTTTCAAAGCACTTTTTCCAGTCCGATGGAGGTAACTCCAAAACATGCGTTTTGAATGCATCAACTGCTTCTTCGGGGGTCAAAAATCGTTGTCCACGTAATTTATTTTTGATGTCTGGGAATAAGAAGAAGTCATTGGGTGCCAAATCAAGGCTGTACGGCGGATGACCCATCAGTTCGATCTTTCGCTCCGTCAGAAATGCCTTTGTTTGAGTCGATGTGTGAGAGCTCGCATTGTCATGATGAAGAATGATTCGCCTGTTCTTCTGCTTTTTTCGAATTTCTCCGATGACTTCTGGCAAACAAATGGTCGTGTACCATTCAGAATTGACCGTCCTGCGTTGCTCTAACGCCACTGTTGCCACATGACCGTTAATGCCGAAGAAACAGGCAATCATTTGTTTCGATGTGCTTCTTCCTCGAACAACTTTTGTTGGTTTTGCCTCGTCTTGGAAGACCCATACAGTTGATTGCTGTTTTGTTTCCGACTCATATGCATAGATCCATGATTCGTCACCTGTGTAGATGTTATACACAGCCTTTGATGTACCTTGAACGTATTTTTCCAACATTTCCTTGCACCAATCGACACGAGCCATTTTTTGAGCGTTTGTCAGATTATGCGGGATCCAACGCGCACAAATTTTTTTACGCTCAAATGTTCATGCAATATTTTATTGATGCTGGTCATACTAATGTCCAAAGACGTCTCTATCTCACGGTATGTCACATGACGATCTTGCTTTATCAGTTCACGCACAGCATCGATCTTTTCTGGCACAACAACGGATTTTGGACGACCTGCACGGGATTCGTCCTGGATCGAACATCGACCACGATTAAATTCGTTATACCAATTTTTTACAGTGCTGTAGGATGGCGCTTTATCGCTGAATAAAGAATTAAGTTCATCGAAGCACTCTTGTCTTGACAATCCACGTCGAATGTTATGAAAAATAATGCCACGAAAATGTTCACGATTCAATTCCATTTTTTGAAAGGGAAGAACTTTTCAATTTACTGCCAACAACACAAATGAAGCTATAATGGTAAATCGTCTGCTGAATTTATGTTTAAAAATATCAAACTTTCGATTAAAATCGTCTGCGGTCGCCTAGCAACACTTACTGTTGCCAAGGCCAGAAATATAAATAGCAACCCTCGTAGTCGGCTCAAATTTGAAAATCGAGGCATAACGAAAAACGAGAAATAAATGAAGAGAATTAAATATTCGATTATTGAAAATTTATTTAAGTTTTTAAGTCAGCTAAATTTAATAGCAGAAATATAAATAGCAACCCTCGTAAAATAGATTAACATACTACAATTGAAGTTTGACCATAATTCCACTTGTGTAATAACACCATTCTTACAACGTTATTCATGAAACGAGCTTTCTGACTCTAGCGACCCTAGAACACGTGAATAGGATCTCAATATTGAATTACATCTCTTATTAGATTTTTACGTACGTTTTCTATAGTACGCTTAAACTCTTGAGTTTGCTGACCGGAGAAAAAGCTTTTTTCTCTTAAAGATGTTAAGAATCATAGTTTATAAGTAGCTGCACGTTAAACAAATACTAGATTTGTTAATAATTTTAAAAAATCACAACGTAAATATATTAAGTTATAAATAATAAGTCTATTAATAAATGCAACGCAAAAATATTAAATTATTTAAAATACCAGATTATACTTACACCATTGTCCGCCATTTTATTACAAGTAGCAACTTGGAAAGAATCAGCACAGGTCTCCTTAAAATGTATAATTGTCTTTAGTGAAAAAATATATTTCTTTAAAATATCATAAATACAAATAATTCATTAATATAAAAATATCAGAAAATACCACTTTCTTAATTTGTAATATTTTATGGAAAACCAAAAACTTACCGGAAGAGCATGATGCGGTTTAACTAATTAACTGACCTGTCAAGAATGAATGCACATTATGTGTGTGTATATGTGTATATATATATTGTATATATAATTTAAACTATAGTTGTTTCATCAGCCCTAATTAGTTGGTTAATTGGTTCCAATGTCATCAAAAATCTGCTCCTGATTTCAGTTTTATTATCATTTATCACCATTACTTAAATTGTGTGAACTTGTGTGGACAGTGGCTATCGACACGATCAACCTTCACTTGTGAAAAGGAACCCCGACACAGAATCGAGTTAACATGTCTTATATGCTAGTGAATTGGAATTGTATTTTTGTAATGGTAGACACACTACAATTTCTTCAAAAGTACGTTTTTCAATCTGACGGATTTACAATCCGTGTATTTCTGTGCACACTATATACTTCGCTTTTTCTTTCTTCATTTTCATGCCTATATCCTTGTCAGCATTTCAAAGACCCATAAACGTTTTCACAACAGCATGTTTTATTCGCCGCATACGCTAATAATGGTTCAGATTTTTATAGAGCCTTTAGGGCTAATTCCTGAATTTCTTACAGTTATTTTAAATAAAATGCTTGATAAGGACTCTCCCTGTCAAAGACCTCTCTCTCTGCAATAGAAAGCCTCTGATTCATTGGACATGATTTTAACCCTACACTTAACACTATGTCATTCTGACAAGATTCATAAGTTTCGAAGGGATATCGAGTTCAAACTTCGCCTCAATAATTCTATTTCTGGAAATGTAATTCAAAGATATTTTGAAATATACAGAGAAAGAAAATGGTTCGCATCAACTCCATATCCCTTTATTTTTTCAAGAATTTCAAGAATCAACTGTATGATCCAATTAGGGGCCTTTCATTAAGCATTATTACATTTTTAAACAGAGATACCATCTGGTTGTTTTCCTACCTCTCTTTATATGACTGTGAAAACTTTCTTAGTGGGGCTGGAAATAGGTATTTTAATGAATTATCCAACTTGTTTGGATTTTTTATTCATACCTTTTCCAAACGTATTTCAAAGTTGTGAAGTAAATCCTTCAAATAGATATAATTTAAAAGTTGCTGCTGTGACAGAAATACAAAAGTTGCATTATTTTTATATTCCTATAAATAAGTGCATTATTTATGCAAAATACAATCTTTATTGCACGAATTTTTTTTACCTAATGATAAAATTCAGAAATAAAGTGTAAGAGCTTGAAATGTAGCAGCTGCAACAATTCTTTGTAAAAAGAAATTCCTTTCTTTAGCAAACATGAATCAGGGAAAGAAAATAAATTGCATCTCTTTTTTTAAACAAATATTTCAATTGGTGTAGATCCTTTTACTACATTGGTTACATATCCAATAAAATCTGTTGCTTAAGATGAATATCTTGAAATCTAATGGTCATGTTTACTCTATGATTTTATAAAAACAAAATATCAAATGCCCTAATTTTGATTTCTACGTATTTCTTTTTTTTATCGTACTTAACATAGACCTTCTCAAAATATAGTATTTAAACATACAAAATTAGTTATTACAAATACTCACTGAGTACTCGTCCATAAAGAGCTGCATAACTTCCACAAAATATTCATTCTTAAAAAGAGAAAAATATTTTAGATAAATTGTTGAAGAATAATATTATTTTCTAAAATGTATTCAACGATTAACATTCGCAATATGTTCAAGATAAATTCCAAATATGTAATGAAAGTTCTATAATAAATGCACAATATTAAATGAATATATCTAGAAAGTGAAAAGATAAAGATATTTGATATCTTTTCACTTCAATCATATATATCTTTATATATATATATATTTCGTCTGTTCGTGTGTATGTCACTGAACTCCTCCTAAACGGATGGACCGATTTAAATGAAATTTTCTGTGTACCTTCAGAAGGATTCGAGAATGGTTTGTATCTAATTTTTTTTCATTTTTTGGACAGATTTAACGTATATTTTAAATATATCTTTATTTAATCGTATTCGGATCCAAACTAGACATAGAAACATACTAATTCAAAAATAATATTTAACGCACGTTGCAAAAAGTCATATTAAACTCTAATACTTATGCATGCCCTTAAAAGAAGAGCATCAAATATATTTGCAAGTATGTGAATAAAGGCAATGATATAGCAGTATTTCGAGTTGAAAATACCAATGTGGCTGCTCTTCCAGTGAATAACAACGACGAAATAACGCTGTACCAAATAGGCCGGTACATCAGCTCCAATGAAGCTGTTTGGCGTATCTTTGGTTTCCCAATTAATGAACGGGATCCAACCGTTATTCATTTAGCCGTCCATCTTAAAAACGGTCAGAGCGTATATTTCACGAACGAGACAGCGATTGACCGAGCTATAAATCCACCAAAAACTACACTCGCCAAATTTTTTGAATTGGGTAATCGTACGGATGCTTTTGGCGTCTTTGCACGGACATTACTCTACTCAGAAGTACCACCCTATTTCACATGGGTTCAAAAAAATGGACACCCCACAAGCAAGGCACACCGGTTGATGCATGTCCCGGTTTATTCAAATCAAAAGCCTTGGGGAGAATATTTACAGTCAATCCAAAGACTGAGTGCTTTTATTTTCGACTGTTGTTGGTTAATTACACCGGCTCATTGTCATTTCAAGATATATGTAAAGTCGATGGAAATCAGCATCCAACGTATAAAGATGCATGCTTTACACTCGGCTTGCTGGAAGAAGACAACCAGTGGGAATGTATGCTTGCTGAAGCAGCATTGAACTGTACTGCAAAGCAAAATCGTCTACTATTTGCTATAGTATTAGCCACATGTTTCCCGGTCCGTACAGAAACGTTATGAGAATATCACAAAGATTCGATGACTGATGATACACGGTATCAATATCGCACACGTTGCAACGATCTAACGATAGCATTCAGCGATGATATGTACAATGAAGCACTGATTGTTATTGAGGATCTTTGCATTATTATTGCCAAATTGCCACTCAGTCATTTCGGTATGCTTTCGCCAAATCGAAGTGCATCTGATTTATTAAACACTGACATGAATCGTGAACTTCAATACAATACGATAAAAATGGCAGAATGAGAAACAAAGGAGCATTTATGACCGCATTATGCTCGCAGTTTCAGCAGGACAGTGCGGATTTTTTTCCTGATGCACCAGGTGGAACTGGCAGAACATTAATTACTTCGCTAATTCTCGATGAAATACGATCAAATAATGACATCGCGTTGGCCGTTGCATCATCTGGCATTGCGGCAATTTTATTGGACGGAGGCAGAACAGATCATTCAGTATTTAAGCTGCCACTAAATATTCAAAACAACCCAGATGCAGTGTGCAAGATAAAAAATATTTCTTCTATGGCCACAGTGTTAAAACACAGTAAAATTATCATCTGGGATGATTGCACTATGGAACACAAAAATCGCTTGAGGCGCTGAACAGGACATTGAAAGATATAAAAAAATAATGACAAATTATTTGGTGGCACTCTATTACTCCTTTCAGGTGATTTCAGACAAATACATTTCACGTCATTCCGCGTTTAATGTACGCTGATGAGATCAATGCTTTCTTGAGATCATCTCCACTTTGGCGTAATGTTGAAAAAGTTCTACTAAAAGTAAATATGCGCGTCCAAATGCTTCAAGATCCATCTGCTGAAGCATTCTCAAAACAATTGTTAGATATCGGTGATGGAAAGGTTACAAAGGATGAGACTGGATGCTTAAATTACCGGACGATTTCTGCACAATCATTGATTCACAAGATGCTCTCATTAGCCTAATATTTCCCGATGTACACACGCAATGCATTCATCATGAGTGGCTGGCAGAAAAGGTGATTTTAGCAGCAAAAAATGTGGACGTCAACGAATTGAATCTGTAGATGCAACAGTTATTGCCAGGTAACTTGGTGACATGCAAATCCGTTGATGCAGTTTGCGATCCCATTGAAGCTGCAAATTTTCCAACAGAGTTTTTAAACTCATTGGATTTACCTAGCATATCACCGCATAATTTAGTACTCAAAGTTGGATCTCCGGTTATTTTGCTTCGTAATTTGAACCCACCTTGGATGTGCAACGGCACGCGATTAGTCATTAAAATATTAATGAACAACGTCATCGAAGTAATTATTTTAAATGACAAATTCCGGGATGAAAGTATATTACTTCCACGAATCCCTATTATGTGTCAATCCCTATTATGCCCCCTATTATGCCTATTATGCCCCCACAGATGTGCCAATTCAATTTCGCATTCAGTTCCACATTCGATTGGCATTCGCAATGATAAGGCCAGACAATGTCTGTATGCGTCTTAGATTTGAACACACCATGTTTTTCGCACAGATACGTGGCCATACACTCGAGTGGGCAAACCATCCAGTTTATTTGTGTTAGCTAAAGATGGAATGACAAAAAATATTGTAAACTCCATTGCACTAAGAGATTAATATTGTTGACTAATATTTTCAGAATTCGTTGTATATATAATTTATAAGAAAAAGTTGCAATAAATTAAAAAAAATATTATTTGGTGTGTTGTTACTTTCACATTCCGTCATCGTTCTCAGCGCTCCATGCCTCTTCCACTCATATACCACATACGCACACATTTACCATAAATAAGATACTAGGAGGCTTTGCCCCCTGCTCGCTGGCGCGCGCCAACCCCCGGAACTGCTTTCGCAGTTCATTTCGGATTGCTTCGCAATGCTCGCTTTGCTCGCTCATTGGATACGTTCTTAACGTCTAGCTTTTGTATACTTTTTTGAACACTGAAGTTCTGAAAACTTTTCACTGTAGAGAATTCTAAACCTGTGCATTTCAATATGAATTTGAAATTGAAAACAGTTCACATATTTTTCTTAATCACACTATTCCAAATTTCAGTTGTTGAGAAAAGTAACTGTTGTAAGTTTTGTTTTAAAGTCTTTCCCACCAGAGGGCTAAAACCATGTGTTGTAAAACAATATGTAATAGTATTGAACACCGGATGTAAAGCATCGGCTTTGACGAAGATAATTTTGTGAGAATTTTCTTGATAATTCGGTGAGAATTCACCCGATTAGACATATGATATTCACTACATGCTCTTGCGCACCAAAGCCTATCAATTAAAACGTAATAGCGTTTTATATAATATAGATTAGCCACATGATGCTCACTACGTGCTCTTGCGCGCCGAATCCTGTCAATTAAAAATGAAAACTGTTGCCAACGCGAGAAAAGAAATATCATCGGTTTTATTGATACATACGTAATAGCGTTTTATATAATACTAGGAGGCTTCGCCCCCTGCTCGCTGGCGCTCACCAACTCCCGGATCTGCTATCGCAGTTCATTTCGGATTGCTTCGCAATCCGATGCTCGCTTTGCTCGCTCATTGGATACGTTCTTAACGTCTAGCTTTTGTATACTTTTTTGAACACTGAAGTTCCGAAAACTTTTCACTGCAGAAAATTCTAAACCTGTGCATTTCAATATTAATTTGAAATTGCAAACAGTTCACATATTTTTCTTAATCATACTATTCTAAATTTCAGTTGTTGAGAAAAGTAACTGTTGTAAGTTTTAAAGTCTTTCCCACCAGAGGGATAAAACCACGTGTTGTAAAACAATATGTAATAGTACTGAATGTCGGATGTAAAGCATCGGCTTCGATGAAGATAATTTTGTAAGAATTGTTTTGATAATTCGGTGAGAATTCACCCGATTAGACATATGATGCACACTACGTGCTCTTGCGCGCCGAAGCCTATCAACTAAAACGTATTAGCGTTTTATATAATATAGATTGGCCATATGATGCTCACTACGTGCTCTTGCGCGCCGAAGCCTATCAATTAAAAAAGAAAACTGCTGCCAACGCGAGAAAAGAAATATCATCGGTTTTATTGATACATACGTACGTATTGGCGTTTTATATAATATAGATAAGATATATTTTCATACTCTAGAAATAATTCATATGGCAAAACATCGTTTGCCGGGTCAGCTAGTATATATATATATATATATATATATATATATATATATATATATATATATATATATATATATATATATATATATATATATATATATATATATATATATATATATATATATATATATATATATATATATATATATATATATATAAACTAAACTCAGCGGCGCAACAGCCCATAGAGGGCCAAGGCTTACTGTACGCATCTCAGCTTTCTTGACCTTTGGGCTCTGGGGTGCAAGAGCAGATGTTCCGGTTTGGTGGTCAGCCGAAAGCGAAACCCCCAGTGTTTAGTTCCCAAGCATGATTGGTACTCATTTATCGACCCACTGAAGGGATGAAAGGCTGAGTCAACCTTGCGCAGCCCGAGAATCGAACCAGGGACCTGTGGCACGACAAGGAGAAGCGCTACCGCTCAGCCATCGGGCGTCATATATATAGATAAGATATATATATATATATATATATATATATATATATATATATATATATATATATATATATATATATATATATATATATATATATATAAAAACTAAACTCAGCGGCGCAACAGCCCATAGAGGGCCAAGGCTTACTGTACGCATCTCAGCTTTCTTGACCTTTGGGCTCTGGGGTGCAGGAGCAGATGTTCCGGTTTGGTGGTCAGCCGAAAGCGAAACATATATATAGATTAATTTCTAACGAAACAAGTTATTTCATTTCAGATTGAAATAACTAATCAACTCTTAAATTACTATCCACTTGGATTTCTTAGGACAATGTTTAACTTCCAATAAATTCCCTATGTTCTTTTCAATTAATTTGATGGAGGAAGTTATTTCTAGACTTGTTCCGGGGTAAAAATATTTTGTATACATATGTATCAATTCAAACCAAATGATGTTTATGTATATTTTGACTAATCTTCTTTCAAAACAGCATTTTGGGCACCTTGCTGCAGCAGCAGCTGCCGGTTAACTTTCTTGAAGAAAGTATATAAAAGCCTGGGTATAATAAACGGTACGGTGTATCAGAATTTTGTTTTGAATATGTTTAGGTATAAATGGATTTTAAGTATTTTTTACGGTCAAAACTACCGGCACTCTGAGTCATTGTAATTTTTACCTTAATTTGATTCGGATCCTTGTTTTCAGTAAGTTTCTTAAATTGACATGACACTTTTCAAATTGTTACGTTCTCGTTATAAGGAAAATGTTAGATACATGAGTATGACTGCTAAAAGAGAAGATAGCAAAACAGAAATGTGGTATGGAATGAAAGCTCTGTCTAATATGCTATCAAAACTTTCAGCAAACTCAGAGCCTGACTAAGGCATGGGCGTACGGGGCAGTTGCCCCGGGCCCCACATATGAGGGGCCCCCAAATAAAATAGAAAGTTTATTTTAGGTTTCCTTCTTTAATGAACTTTTTTTAAACAAAATATCAGTACAGTGTAAAATCCGTCATTTTTATGTTAGCTTCTTCATTAATCTATCGTATGAACACAAAAATGAATTTTTTCGTTAATCCATCGCTTTCTAGCGCGGAATTTAAGTAAATTTCGCCATTACGATGGACAAATTTGGCCAATCAAAAGACTGTATTCTTACATATCGCAAAATGGGATATGTTTACGAAAATACAGGATTCTGATTGGCGTTATTGAGCCATCGTAATTGCAAAAATTTAACTGAATTCCGCCCTAATGTCAGCAAGGATATAAATTTTTCGCAGCTAGATGACAAAATTTACAATTAGAAAACTGCATTCGGCAAGATGGACATAGAATCGTCAGAAAATCACTAAAATGGGCAGAACGATATTTCGTCAGACCATTGGTGGAGGGGGGGACTTAATAGCTTTTTTAAGATTTTAGTTAATTTTCTTGCTTATATGTGTAGAATGAGGTGAAAATTTAAATACCTCCATAAAGTTCGGTTCTTCATTACTGAAAAAGTGAAGCAGAGGGGGGAACCCAAAGAAGTTTTTGCCCCGAGCCCCAATTAGGCTAAGTCGGGCCCTGAGCAAACTCCGGTAACTAATGCAATGCCAATAGTAATCGTTGTATTACCGACACTCTTAAAAATGCCTGATCAAATAACGGTAAAAAGTAGCGGCACTCAGACTGCCGGTATTTTTGACCGTAAAAAATAAAAATCGATTGTTACCGGAACATGTTACGGATCAAAAAATCTGATATAACGCGATTTTCACTGTGATAATTTCAATACAATCATTAAATCACTCTAATAAACTATATATTACATGATAATATTTTACGGCAAAAATGGTTTTTTCGGTAAAATGAATTTTACGGATGATGCTCTAAAACTACAGGTTCTATTTACCGTATTAGGTATTTTTTTACAGTGTAGGTGTTTTGGTTATCACAAAATGTATGAATTGTTGTAAATATGACACTTTTTTACCATACCTGTCGTTCTGCATCCCAGGCACAGTAATCATTATATCCTTCTTCTAAATCTGACCATTCTTCTTTGGCGAAAGCTGCCAACATCTTTATAAACTTTTTCATTTTCTTAAAAACAAATATGGTTAAGCTCTAAATTATTACTTAGTAGTACAGTGAACCGGAAGATAAAAGATAATCACCCTTATTAATTTACATGCTAGTAGTTTTTTTCATTCTAAAAACTAGTAGTAACTTTGAGATAGATTATACATGTAGTAAGATTGTTTTATTGGTAGTCGATTAGTCTTAATTAAATTACGAAATTAGATAAAAAAAATTCTTTTATAAATAAACATTATTTTCTTTTCCAATGTATTTAGATCCGGAAAATATGGTCCCATTAGTTTGATTTGAAGAGTGCGTATAAATGTTGTGAACACGTAATTCTCCTTGTCTCGGAAACTTAAGTGAATCAAAACATATTTGTTCACAATAATAAGAATCCTTCTCCAAATGAAATAACTAATCCTTTTTTTCCCTTAAAAAAACTTTTATTAATTTTTCACTGTTTTATTACTTTTCATTAAAATAGCGGGGTATCCAAAAACTGGGAAATGGGGTGAATATCGTTTAATCAGGAAAATGGCCAAAGTTTTGACCCCTCAATTTAAATTTTAATATTTGTGTATTTCCACATATCTCGAGAATGTTTTAAGCGAATCAAAAAAATTTGAACAGAATTATGGAATTTATTTCCTTCAATTCAAAATGTAATTTGTAATAGTTATTTATATTTATTATTTTATATAATGATCGTTGAAACATATTTGAATTCATAAAAATATTTTAAATCATTTTAAAGAACGTAATTTTTTATGTCAAAATCCCAAAATTTGACAGGAATCGGTCGAATATTTGTTGAGAAGTCCAATAATTAAAAATTCGGTTTTCTCAGAAACTATTCAAATGATTTGGTTCACATTTTCCATTTTGTAACATAAAACTACTTTTTCCACCTAAAAATTTGTATACCTTACAATTCAAAAATTTTTGAACATTAATAAATAAAATAATAAAAAAATAATAAATATTTACTAAAATTTTTGTTTTGCACAGAATTATCTTTGAATAAACAAATTTTATTATTGTTTGTAGCAATTTTTTGAGCTTCTTAAAAAATCAAGGAGATATGGCGAAAGTATAAGAATAAATTAATTAAATATAAGAATAAGAAAAAAACGTGAACAAAGCATAAACGAAAGTGCATAAATTGACATAGAATAGTTTCAGTTCCATAAACAAAGATCTTCCTCATTGTGTAAAATCTTTCTCTGTGTTTAGACTTTAAGGAAGTTTTTTGTTTATACAACTGAAACTATTATACGTCAGTTTATGTATTTTCATTTGTGCTTCCACGTTGTTTTTTTGTATAAGGGATCAAAACGTAAGACTGCGCTCTTGACCGAACTATTTGGCCACATTTCCCAGATTGCAGCTATCCTCTTTACTTTTGAGATCAGGAACCCGAATCCATGAAGAAAAAAAAAGGAATGCAGATTCTGAAAAAGGACATTTTTGTGTTTGATTTCGTAACTTAAAATATCGTCTGTACTAATTAGTTAGCATATTTGAGATCCGATCATTAAAACAGAAGTTATTCAGGGTGAGTTTTTTTCCTTTTCTTTTCCCCGCGCACTATATACGCTAGAGTTTTCCGATCTAAGACTTTGTTCCTGCATGATTATTTTCTACGCCGAGATTGCACAGACTGTTACAGCCACGCAAAATTAAAGTCGAAAACGGTAAAAGCAATCATAATCACAAATGCTACCGTTCTAAATTACTACAAGGAGGTCATAATGTGACTTTTAATGTCTATCATGTGATAACACATGAAAGCCTCATTGACTACTTATTGTGACTTTTGCCAGTTCGCAAGTCACAAGCGTACGTTACTGTGACTAAAGCCACTGAGAAGTCTTTTTGCAACTTTGTTGTAATTTTGATCCGTTGAAAGTCACGAGGAAACTATTCCACGACTTGTCTTATTATAGTAAATTTCTTACGACTTTTCTTATTCTGTTCTTTTATTCACTTCTTAGCGAATTTATTTTATTGATGTCACGTTACTCGTGTCACTAAAGTTAGATCAAATAGTTAAAAGTCATGTAAGCAGTTTTTTGCTACAAATGTTTAAAAATTAACTATGTGAATCAAATAAAGTAACAAATGGTCACAACAAGATACACTCATGGTTGTGATCCGTTTAAATAGTTTCGATATCTTCAATATATAACTACGAAGGGAAAAAATATTTCCGTACAATAGAGCCATTAAATGTGAATATACCCTCTGCTTAATTTAACGAAATTTATTTCATTATTCTTAAGATTATTGTTATTTCGAAGAAAAATTTTGAATGTAATTTTCTTCTGTTTTTAAAATAGGTGACTATGCTTATATTTTCTTTAAAAATCATGTTAAAAATTTCAAGTTTTACGTAACTTTTATTGCAACAATCTCGATAAAATTTGTCTCTTTTAAAAATATTACTGCCGAGGTAAGCCCCGAGTAAAAGGGGGCTACTGGGATTGCCTCCCCTTGTTTGGGCTAACTCGACACGTGATATTTAAAAAAATAGCGGGCAGTAAAAAACACAAATAAATAAAAGAAATTATATAAAAACCCTTTACTGCACTTCCCATCGTGACATAAAAATAAAAGAGGAAAAAAAGGTGAAAAATAAGAAGCAATATACATTGCAACGCTTTAGTAAATCTTGCCTAAAAGGAAGTCAGGCCTTTAACATTCAAGGCTGCTTAGATCGCCTTTTTTTTCTTCTTTTGACCTCAAGATGGAAAGTTCTTCATAACTGATTTGCTGGCAGTTTCAATGTCTTGTGTTTGTTCAACAAACGTTCGATTATTTTCTTTCTCCTCTGTATAGTTTCAACGATGCCAAACATCTATACCAAGATCTTAAACGTATATAAATCAAGGCTTGAAGTCTAAAAAAAGTTACTTTATCCTTTTCTGTTGATGTCGCATTCTAAAGTCACCTAGATGTCAACATGAGACCACAATGAGACCTTTAATTGTCGCAGGTATTTCATCCTGCTATGAAAACGGGACATATTCACGCCAACAGGATATCAGGGTGAAAACTGTGACATATTCAAGTCACAACAAGATGTCAGTGGGAAAACTATGACATATTCAGGTCTCAACAGGATGTCAGTGTAAAAACTGTGACATATTCAAGTCATAACAGGATGTCAGTGTGAAAACTGTGACATATTCACGTCTCAACAGGATGTCAGTGTGAAAACTGTGACATGTTCACGTCTCAACAAGATGTCAGTGTGAAAACTGTGACACATTCAAGTTTCAACAGGATCACCATGTGACAGATTCTTATCTGAACAGGATCCTTGTGCGAGACTATATCCTCATCTCAAATGAATCACTAAGACTATTGCATGTTTGTTGCAATTTGGTAACGTTGCTACCCTGAGTATGAGCCATGAATTAAAATTTTGTAGTTGTGAAATATAATGTTTGCATTGATATGAGTTAAAATTTTTTAAATATGTCAACAAGTTCGAATTTACCAAGGGAACCTCAAAATATTAAGATTAAAGACATAAAAAGTTGTAAATTTCTCTAAATTTGTTTTCATACTCTAACAACTATAAAAAAAATAATCTTACCTCTTCTGGTACCTTATCTAAGCATGTATCAAACTCATCAAGTGCAGCTTTATCTGCAATTAAATTGTTTTCAGTTAAGGAACAAAAATGTCATTTTTAAAAATGAGCCACTTTCTAGTGTTCAATATTATATGGAATAAAAAAAAAGACTTACAAAAGTTTAAGATATTCGTTGCTAAACTTGATATTTAAATAAGAGTTTGTTCCTTTGGTTTGGCTTAATAGAAAGAAATTCAGGTGATAACTGAAGCTTAGCTAAAGTTCGGGTGACTTAGCTAAACTTTTGGCAGTTACAGAACTGCATTGGCTAAATTATTTATTCATTTTTTATTTTTTTAATTTGTAAACGAGGAAATTTCACAAGAATTAGAACGATCAGAATTGGAGTAGAATCAGAATGATCAGAATTTAGTTAGACTCAGAAAGATAGTTCTTTCGAGGATGGTGGGTGAGTAAATAGAATATCACTTTTATTTTTGTTAGAAGTGGACACGAGTAAATTTGAAAAAGTCCGCATACTGTAACTGTAGTTAATACATTACATATTTAAATTCAGCAATATTACTTTCCTTCTTTTTGGGGACAAGAAAAAAAATAACATTATTGTAAATGTCAAAATAATCTTTAGTTTTTAATCCTAATTATTCTCTTCCAAAAAGATTCAAACAAAAATAATCAGTCTTTTATAATTTAATAATTTTTTATTTCCTCTGAATGTAATAAATATATATATATATATATATATATATATATATATATATATATATATATATATATATATATATATATATATATATATATATATATATATATATATATATATATATATATATATATATATATATATATATATATATATATATATATATAACAAAATAAATAAATACAAAAAAGCACGAAGAAAGTTAAGAAAAACAATAAGTATCATTTATTGCGCTTAAGCTGCAAGTAAACAGAACTCATTAGATAGGTTCAAAATGAAGATAAAACAAAGGAAAATTACAGACATATGGAAAAAAAAGGGAGGGGGAGAAAAAAAATAAACTGGAGAAAAAAGAAGAAAAAAAAGGATACTAATTTTTAAAAAAATCCGGAAAATAAAAGATATAATCTCTTTCATCAGCCCACACGATTATATCCGCAAAAAAGAGTGCGTTCTTATATCGTATCAATATAGCCAAAGCAAAATATATTAATACAATAGTGTGAGAAGCACTCAAAAATTTTTTTTACAAAAATTACAACGAATAAAATAGAACACAAAAAGTAAAAATAACACGTAAAAACAGAAAATAAAATAAAATAAAAAGAAAAAACAGAATAAAACATAGATAAAATATAAGTTTCATCTATAAAGCGAGTAGCGAATTTAAATGTACTTACATGAACGGGAAATTTTTAAAAAATGATTTAAAAAATAGTTTCGTAACAAGATTGCCAGATTGCAAAATATGAAAACAAAAGCGCAAACTGAGCGTTACTAGAGGAGTTTTGTTTTAAAGTGCCAACTAGAGGAGTGTGGGCTAATGAAAAGATTATATCTTTTATTTTCCGGATTTTTTAAAAATTTGTATCCTTTTTCTTTTTTTCCTCCAGTTATTTTTTATTATTTCCTTCTCCCCTTTTTTTTCTTCATATGTCTGTAATTTTCCTTTGTTTTATCTTTATTTTGAACCTATATATATATATATATATATATATATATATATATATATATATATATATATATATATATATATATATATATATATATATATATATATATATATATATATATATATATATATATATATATATATTGGTCATTCTCACGAAAACTGTCATTTTTCAGTTCATAAAATCCCAAAAAAGTAAAGTGAATAAAAAGCTCTGAAACTTTTTATATTAATAGAAATATGTAATGGCATTATAAAGAAAGTATATATCCTATAAATTATACTTAATATTTAAATTTATTACTTTTTTAAATAATTAATTTATAATTAATTAATTTATAATAATTAATAAATTAATTTAATAAATAAATTAATTAATTTAATAAATCAGTTTATTAATTTTTTAATTTATCTTTCAAATTAATTAATAAGTAAATTAATTATTTTCACTATTTAAAAAGTGAGGGAATGACACTAATAGTGAGGGAATGACACTAATAGTGAGGGAATGATATTTTATTTTAATACATGTTTTTATCTAAGTTCCATCTACCTAACGTTTCAAAATGATAACATACTAAGTATATCTAATATTTATTATAATTTAGTCTTATATATTTAATAGTTTTTACAGGTTTGGGAAATAAAATTGGCTGGCACGATTGAACAAAAAAAAATTTGATAATATACTCTTCGTGAATCATTCCCTCACTTCAGTGTCATTTCCTCACTTTATACACTAGTGAGGGAATGACGAATTCAATAAAATTTAAAAATAACAGTTAAGCCTATTTAATTTCTGAAGTCAATCACATACAATTATATTCATACAAGAAAGGAACATATAATTATCCACTTTCTCTATGAAGTTGTATTTTATTTTACTCTAAAAAATGACATGAGGGAATGACAAATGTAAAAATTTTTACCTGGTTTGATTCATTAAAATTTATTCCACAGCAAAGCTTCTTTAAGTTGAAGATGGAAACATACTGCAATTTTGTTCTATGATGCCAGTTGTTAACTTCTGAAGTTTTTATTAAAATATTTTTATTCTAAGAAGATTGCAGGTGATAAGAACATTGTTGTGAGGGAATGACGCGAAACACTGGGGACAAAGTTTAAAATAGTGCTGTGTTAATATTTTTATCAGAAATTAAATTGAAAATTGATTTTCTGAATTCTACATTTCAGTATTCTGATATAAAAAACACGAATTTGTAAAAAAAAATTTCTTATTTCAGAAGCAATTTTTTTCTTTTTTTAAATCAGCAGTGGGGACAAGTGAGGGAATGACATATTGGTATATTTTAATTACCTAAAATAAATAAAAATTGATAATTTTATTTTTATTCTTTTGTTAGCTTGCATTCTGAAGGACACTTTCCCTGAATTTTCTTTTCGTAAGGTGTAAAACAAACATAAACTATACTGGGGACATGAAAATGATTGTTTTTGTGAGAATGACCCATATATATATATAATATATTAATGGTGGAGGACTAATGTTCGCTTCACCGATGAGTCCAGATTCAGTCTACAACCTGATTCTGGACGGTTATTAATATGGAGGGAACCTGGAACCCGATACCATCCCAGCAACATTATCGAAAGGGACCATTATGCTGGTGGAGGACTCATGGTTTGGGCAGGAATCATTCAAGATACCCGCATACCCGAAGTTTTCTCCTTAAATTCATTTAAAAATCATTTCTTTTTCGTACTAGATTACTTGTAGCTTACTGTTTAACTTGTTTAAATTTTTACTCGTTACTTTTCAAAACAACATTCCCATACATGTTGATATGTATAATCAAACATAGCATATTTTTTAAGCATAATATTACAAGCTATTATTCAAAAGTGAAATACTAATTAACTAATAATTTTAAAACTTATCCAACTAAGCAAACATAAGAGTTAAGCATAAAAAATATATATTTTCTTGGAAGTTGATACAATGAAGTAGTTTTTATTTAATTTTATAACCGTCGTTAAGATCATTTTGGGTTCACGACTACTTATGTTAAACTCCTTAGTGTTGTAATTTTGAACCCAATCCAGAAGACAAGGGAATTTCTGGATCAAGTAATGGGAGAAATTTGTCTTCATTTTGAACTTCTTGATGGAACTAATACGCATTTGCGTAACATGGAGAGGAAAAACCACGAAAACCTCCCTCGGGACTGCAAGGGAGCTCTAACCCATCATCTGTCTACCACTGAGGATATTTTACGACGACACTATGGTCGATGCAAACCGGGTGCGGAATTCGTATCGACCAGCCATTGCTGGGATTTGAACTGGGTTCACCTCATTGAAAGGCGAACGCTCTATCCCCTGAGCCTAATCTGTGTCTTATTAAAACAATCAATCTTTCCTAGGAAGACAAAGATGATGAAAGCAGTTGGCGAACCAATAAGGGAGCACTTTGGTGCATCCAATTTGTGTCCACTAGCTTGAGAAGACATGACAAAAGAAGAACAGAAATGTGTAACCGAATATAATCCTACTGCATTTTGATAATTAAGTTAGGAAATTTCGGAAAAAAATTGATAAACATTTAACTTGCTGAAAGTTATAAGGGAAGGAAATGAAATCTATTAAATCTATATATGTACTTCCTAATGAACAGTTACTTAGGAAAATAGTATTTTTTTTTCTGAAAATCCATTATACTGAAAAGCTGCAATAATTACAGTTGTTAATTAAATACAGTTGTAATTAAAGGTGCAATTATAATTGCGTTTAAGATTTAAACACAAAAAAATTCTCACCCTTTTCACTGCATTTAATCCATGTATGACAAGCTGGAAAGTGTCCTGCCTCATACAAGTCGTCTGACCTTGAGCCATTTATAATAGTCAAGACAACAACAGTTAATATTAAATTGATTTTCATGTTAACAATGATTATTTACTGCTTAATTTTAATATCGATACTCAGCTATTAATACTCAACTCATATGAAGTAGCTTTAAATACGTAAAAATTAGCTGTTTAAACAATAAAACGTGATCAGAATACATTTTGTGGGTTGAATAGGTAGGTTTTGTTAAAAACAATTTAAAATTCGTTGGATGCGGATCTCTATTTCCCTATTCTTTGTTTCGAATTTTGGATTTCGTAGAAAAATCTGAAAAAGGAACAATAT
The DNA here is from genome assembly GCF_982258835.1 of Parasteatoda tepidariorum. NCBI lineage: Eukaryota > Metazoa > Arthropoda > Arachnida > Araneae > Theridiidae > Parasteatoda > Parasteatoda tepidariorum. The sequence continues at coordinate 20,601,183 of NC_141759.1, read as the reverse complement.
TACTATTGAGACATCTTTTTGATTACAACTGAAACGAAATCTATTATAATTTATTTTGATATTATAAGTTTTATTACATATAAAGAAATATTTTTGTTAATTTATTTCATTTTTTACAATTCATTACAATACAACACACACATTCATTTTCAAGCTTTTTTTTTTACGGAAACAATATTGTTCTTTGTGCATGCATTGCTAAATATTTTTTCGATCGTGATTTTTATCATATTTTCCTTTTTTTCTGTTTAAGGGACGGATAGATTGTTACGCTTTTGTTACGTTTATTTTTTTTTTCGTATTGAAAAAAATAATTGTGGAAGGAAAAGAAAATTATAATGTTATGAAACTTGAATATATTTGTTGAGTTTAATTCGTTTTTATTAGTTTGTGAAACAAAAAACTAGTTGAGTTGACAAAAGTGGCAAGATCAAGTTGAAAAAATTCGTCATACCTCATTTATAAAATTAATAAATTTTCCTATAAGTTTTCATAATAATTTACTGCGATAGAACAGCATTTTAAATTGTTGATGAAGCGGCAATGCTTTTTGTAGTATACATACCAAAGTCACACTTTTTGATGGTTTTCTATTGATGGACCAACATAATCTTGATGGTAACCAACGTAAGTAACCATCACCCCAATGTAGGAATTCGTTCTGATTTATGATGGGCCAACATAAAAAAATATCAAATGGTTTTGATGGTATATTCCTACTAAATCAACAAGAATTTCTATTAAGCAATCATGGAAATGCATTATTGTACCATTATGAATTTGAATATTGTACCATCATGAATTTCCATAGTATAGTAGTAATGAAATGCTGGAATGATCATGAACAACCGTCATTCCAATGTAGGACTTTGGACTGATTTATGATGATCCAAATTCCTGAGAACCAGCAAGAATTCTCTTTAAACCACCATGGAAATGTATAGTTGGAACCATCATGGACTATCACGGATCATCATAGATTGTTGGTTCGTGTGAATCAAACTTCTCTTGGTGGTCAACCATCATAGTATTAAAGAAGCATTTTCCATGGGGAATAGAAATTAAGATGCTATGCAAAATTCATCCTGACCCGTGTGGTTGCGATCCCTGTCGTAATAGCAGGAGAGAAATACTTGATTAAGGTATGTTAATCAAGGATTGAAATAAAATGTTTTTATACTAAACCTTTCCAGTAAGAGGAAGAGCGTACATAGCTATACATACTACTATATATAGAGTGATAAATCTACTATAACCATATTACTATTTGTTGTTTAGTGATAAACTGGAAGATGTCAAATAAAGCACTATTGCACTGAAACAGCTTTCTTGAACACGTTCACGCCGGGAAAAGTGAAAATACTGGTACGGAAAAAGAGAAAATACTGGTAAAGAACTATTTCAATATTAGATAATGTTCGGGAGGAGTTAATCTATTCTGAACAATAACAATTCACTGTAAGAAAATTGATCACGGCGAAGAAGCAATTCAATATAAAAATTGCATCCGTTAAAAACAATTGGTAGTTATGGATTTTTATTATTCTTGGAAAAAAATAAAAAATGAAATTTATTGTTACCATTTTTTACTCCGGTCCGCTGCCAAAATGAGACAATCTAGCGTGACCCACCGGTGGGTCACCCCGGCGTGAACGTGTAAATAGAAAAAAGGTAACAATCCATCAATAAACAAACTCCAGAGAATGGTTATTCGTAAAAAGCATTTTAAAAGTTGTTATTAAGACAATTAAAATCTTAAACCCTCGAATGCAAGCATATCTTCTTGAAGGTGGGAGTCTCCGGGGAAAACGAAGTATCGGGACGAAGACTCGGACGTTGCAACAACCTCGATGTTTGCTTGCTTTATTTAGAAAAACTGGGCATCTGGGCTGCGCAGTACTTGCAACGGCAATATATATATATATATATATATATATATATATATATATATATATATATATATATATATATATATATATATATATATATATATATATATATATATATATATATATATATATATATATATATATATATATATATATATATATATATATATTCACGACTCTCTTACACATCCAAAAAATTTCCTTGTATATTAACACCAAAATTTTATTGCAATTACTAATTAAACATCGTATATAAACTTCAATTTATTTACACCAAGTAAGGTTATTAAAGACAGGAAAAGTTTTCGGTACACTACAAATGCTTGATTATCCTCTTTTTTTTTGTCGAAGAGTAGTTGCCTCTATTGACTGTCCTTGCATTATGCTGACAATATTAAAATGATTCGAATGATAGAATAGAAGTGGATGAAAGTTAAGATTCTGTGCAAAATTCACCCTGTGACATACAGTTGCAACCCCCCTCGTAATAGCAGGAGGGAAACCCCTGGATAGGGTATAGGGGATAATGTAAGATTGCTTCGATTGCAAGCCAAAAATCACTTAAAAATACTGCCAATACTATAATTGCAACTTGACAGCACGTCACGTAAAAATATACCTTTCTTTTCTTATATGGATAGACCGCGCATGCTCGAGAACTCAAAACTGCGGGGGGGGGGGGGACTTAGATCTTACTTTTAGTTAGTGATATCAATGTAAAATGTAGATATTGATGCTTATTGATGTTCATTCAACAAACTAACAAATTCCGAACTTTTCCTTTTTTCACAAAAATATTCATTCCAAGCATATACATTCATTTCATTCTTTTCAAAAACTTTTACACAGTTATAAGTTAAATGTTTTAGAACTAAACCTTTCTAAAAAAAGGAAGAGCTTAGATTGATCTTCCTTTCTCTAGATGTTTTATTGCTGATAAACAATTGGCATGATAGCTGTGATAAATAGCCTTAAAGTCAGTTCGATTTCAATTATTTCGAGATTTAAAATCATGTATTCAAAGATGAAGAAATATATTTATAAGCTCTTGTTGTAAAAGTGACACAGATTTTAATTTTTAACTCATACATGTTTGCATATTCAGGTTTTAGGTATTTTGGGGTATTGTTTAAAATTTTTACAGAGATAAGTATCGAGAGGTATTTTTTTAATCCTAAAATCATAATATGTTTAGAGCAACGTATGCCAACATTGTAAATCTAAAAAGAAAGTGCTTTTATAACTTATGTTTGTCTGCGCATTTATCACACATATTTACTTCAGTACATAAACTATGAGGTTAGTAAACTTTAAGCTAGTATTGGATTTCCCCCATAATTTTGTCTGCCTATTTTATCTGTTAAATTAAAAAAAAAGAACTATTTGTTACGAAACTGTTTTGATGGCAACACACTTCGAAATAATGAGAGATACATTTTTTTGTTTTCAATATTGCATGTGAATAATTTAACGTAGAGGAAGGAAATATATTATAAAATTGTCCAAAATTATTTGCTATCGGTAAGAAAAAATGAGAGTTCGCGGGTTCGAACCCCGTCGGCCGAATACTCCCCGTTTAATAAATAGTGACTGATACACGTTAAATCTGTCGAGTCGCAAAGTCCTCCATGTTCCCATAACAAATCCATACCTCTGGGGGTACTGGATTGGAGATTGAGCGTTCTCTGATTCAGTTCAAAATTACGATTTGTGCATGAATGAATGGTTGTATGAATGGGTCCGCATCATAAACGGGTTTGACGTATGGTGTGGCAGAAGTCGAGTTCTTGGCCATAGATGGCGTCACTGAAAAAAAGAGAACAATGGCACCCCTCTGCCTAAACAGGCTTACAAAAGCAAGCAAGCAAGAAAAAACGAAGTGTGAATGGAATTTAGAAATGGATTAAAGCAATAGATTTTCGTATTTTCAATATTACCTATGAACTACTCGGCCAATTGCTAATAAACCAACCAATTAATAATTTCAAACTGCAGAAAAAAGCATTATAAATAGGGGTGTTTTCTTTCTTGAGTTTCCAAAGTGCATTCTGACAAGCGGACAGTTTTTTCACTTTTATATAAAAAGAAATCATTAATATTTTAAACTAAAGTAAGATTATTAAGTAAGATTTTATTTTACAACAAAGCCGACCCAATCGTGAGTTTACGATTATCAATGTTCAACTGCGTAGCCTAATTAAATAAAAATTATTATTATTATTATTTTGTTGTTAATTTTGTGTTACGGTCAAAATGAGAGCAATGGTGTTTCTAAGGAGATTTTATTATATAATTTTTAATTAAAGGTTTTATAAAATAACTAATATAATTAAAGGTTAATAATATAATTAAAGGTTTTTATTTCGGTTCTTCAAGTGATGTACCGCAATTGTTTTTAGACAATGCTTGCTTTAAAAATGAAAAAATTTTACGATTTTACTTTCATACTCTGAATTATAAATGCTAAAAGATTTAACTAATTTTCAAAATGTAAATTAACACGCAGTTGTATAGTTTTCAAAATCAAAATCTACACGTAATTTTAAACACTATGTAAGATATATTCCTCGTGTTTCATCAATGTAATTTAATGTACTTTCGCAAGACCAACTTGAAATTTTGATAAATTTATGAATTTGCATTTTTAAAAGCCAAAGGGAAGTTTTTATTGTTAAGAAGTCTCTTTTAGTTAAGAAAACTGAAAGGGAAAATACATAGAAAAAATTTATAGAAAGTTAAAATTGTTCAGCTTCACAATAGAAAAAAAAACATTATACAATGAAAAAAGAGTACTTTGCCAAGAAAAATAAGTATTTAAAAAGTATCATAAATACTCATTTTTACTTCAAAACAAATTATTTTACAATATTTAAAAAAAAATTAAATTGCATGTTTTACGAGAGAAAGCTTGAAGTCAATTTCCTAAAAACCATCTTTTGAAAAGAATCTGCATAAATATATGCATGAAGTTAAACATATTTTCCTATCATTAATTCCTAGTTATAGGTTATAAAGGATTAAAAAACATTTTCAAGTATTGTCTCGATTTATCACGCAGTTCCTAACAATGATAGCAGCTATTTAAACAGTGCGCCGTGCTTTTATTATAAAGAATTTAATACAATTGAAAAGAAGAAACATTATTATTGTTCCATTAAAAATTATTTTTAGGAAACAAACATCACTGATATAACTTTTTAAAAAGTTCAAAGCAATTGTAACAGTGCCTAATGCTAAATCTATTAGAAGAATACATTTTTAAACGTCTCTACAAAATAGAATTAGATAAACTTTTTGAACAATTTTGGGGATTTGTGGCTAAAGTTGCCCTTTGGACCAACTGCTCAAATTTCAGAACTTTAAAATTCTTGAGTTAGAAGAGAGACACACAGACGCACACAAAAATTCTTCCTTTTTTTAATTAAGAAAGTTTTTTCAGACAACTGCTTAAACAGTAGTGTATAAAAAACTTTTCTCTTAGGACAGGAAATATTTAACTTCAATAAGTTGATTGCAAATATTTTGAAATGAAAGTCATTTTTTCAATTAAATTTAAGAGTACTTAAATTAAATTTAAAAGTTTCATAAATTTCCAGACACTCTTTGCTAAATGAAAGTTTAAAATCAGAACGGGTATGCCTCTTACATGTCCCACTAAGAAATCTATTTTTAAAAAAAATTGATTTAACTATTCCCTGTATGAGTTATGTTACACTAGTATACTCAAAATAGCAGTTTATCCAATATTTTTAAATTCATTTATATTTTTTACATCATAAATAATAAAGACTTATTTTAATATCAAAGCAACTATGCGTTCATTTTCGGACACTTAATTTTGCAATAATGAATTATTAAAAGTCAGAATAAAAACGATATTTTTATTCTGATATGATTTATTGATTTATCAGAGTGGTTTGGCACACATATTACTTTAATTATTAGAAATTAATTACTTTTACAGAAAAGAAACCAATGTGAATGGTAGAGGAGGAGATTGTATTTCAGATAAAAAAAGAAAGGTTTTCGGTCTTCTTTGAAAAATCTTTTTTGTTCCTGTTGCGGAAGGAAATAGATTTGAATGAATCGAAATGTATGTAGAGTTATTGCTGAAAGATGATAAAAATTATGAGATACTTGAATAAAGAAGAAAAAAAACTACATTGCAAAAAAAACTGTACTTAAAAAAATTAAGTCAATTAATGCAAATGACTTAGATAGAAAAGAAAAAGGAAAGGTTTTGCTCTTCTATGAAAAACCTATTTAGTTCATGTCACGAAAGGAAATAGATTTGTATGAATCGAAATGTATGCAAAGTTATTTTGCTGAAATGATTATAAAGATTATGAGATACTTAAATGAAAAAGAAAGAAAACTATATTACAAAAAAAAAACTTTACTTAAAAAAAATAAGTCAATTAATGCAAATGAATTAGATAATAAAAGAAAAAGGAGGGGTTTTGCTCTTCTATGAAAAACCTATTTAGTTCATATCACGGAAGGAAATAGATTTGAATGAATCGAAATGTAGAGTTGTTGCTGAAAGATGATAAAGATTATGAGATACTTAAATGAAAAAGAAAAAAAACTACATTGCAAAAAAACAAAATGTACTTAAAAAAATTAAGTCAATTAATGCAAATGACTTAGATAGAAAAGAAAAAGGAAGGGTTTTGCTCTTCTATGAAAAACCTATTTAGTTCATGTCACGAAAGGAAATAGATTTGTATGAATCGAAATGTATGCAAAGTTATTTTGCTGAAATGATTATAAAGATTATGAGATACTTAAATGAAAAAGAAAGAAAACTATATTACAAAAAAAAAAACTTTACTTAAAAAAAATAAGTCAATTAATGCAAATGAATTAGATAATAAAAGAAAAAGGAGGGGTTTTGCTCTTCTATGAAAAACCTATTTAGTTCATATCACGGAAGGAAATAGATTTGAATGAATCGAAATGTAGAGTTGTTGCTGAAAGATGATAAAGATTATGAGATACTTAAATGAAAAAGAAAAAAAACTACATTGCAAAAAACAAAATGTACTTAAAAAAATTAAGTCAATTAATGCAAATGACTTAGATAGAAAAGAAAAAGGAAGGGTTTTGCTCTTCTATGAAAAACCTATTTAGTTCATGTCACGAAAGGAAATAGATTTGTATGAATCGAAATGTATGCAAAGTTATTTTGCTGAAATGATTATAAAGATTATGAGATACTCAAATGAAAAAGAAAGAAAACTATATTACAAAAAAAAATCTTTACTTAAAAAAAATAAGTCAATTAATGCAAATGAATTAGATAATAAAAGAAAAAGGAGGGGTTTTGCTCTTCTATGAAAAACCTATTTAGTTCATATCACGGAAGGAAATAGATTTGAATGAATCGAAATGTAGAGTTGTTGCTGAAAGATGATAAAGATTATGAGATACTTAAATGAAAAAGAAAAAAAAACTACATTGCAAAAAACAAAATGTACTTAAAAAAATTAAGTCAATTAATGCAAATGACTTAGATAAGAAAAGAAAAAGAAAGGATTTTGTTCTTCTATGAAAAACCTATTTAGTTTATGTCACAGACGGAAATAGATCTGTATGAATCGAAATGTATGTAGAGTTGTTGCTGAAAGATGATAAAGATTATGAGATACTTAAATGAAAAAGAAAGAAAACTATATTGCAAAAAAAAAAACTGTACTTAAAAAAAAATAAGTCAATTAATGCAAATGACTTAGATAAGAAAAGAGAAAGGAAGGATTTTGCTCTTCTATGAAAAACCTATTTATTTCATGTCACGGAAGGAAATAGATTTGTATGAATCGAAATGTATGCAAAGTTATTTTGGCTGTAAAGATTATAAATATTATAAGATACTTAAATGAAAAAGAAAGAAAAATATATTGCAAAAAAAAAACTTTACTTAAAAAAAAAATAAGTCAATTAATGCAAATGAATTAGATAATAAAAGAAGAAGAAAGGGTTTTTCTCTTCTATGAAAATCCTATTTAGTTCATGTCACGGACGGAAATAGATTTGTATGAATCGAAAAGTATGTAGAGTTGTTGCTGAAAGATGATAAAGATTATGAGATACTTAAATGAAAACGAAAAAAAAAACTATATTGCAAAAAAAAACTGTACTTAAAAAAATTAAGTCAATTAATGCAAATGACTTAGATAAGAAAAGAAAAAGAAAGGGTTTTGCTCTTCTATGAAAAACCTATTTAGTTCATGTCACAGACGGAAATAGATCTGTATGAATCGAAATGTATGTAGAGTTGTTGCTGAAAGATGATAAAGATTATGAGATACTTAAATGAAAAAGAAAGAAAACTATATTGCAAAAAAAAAAAAAACTGTACTTAAAAAAAATAAGTCAATTAATGCAAATGACTTAGATAAGAAAAGAGAAAGGAAGGATTTTGCTCTTCTATGAAAAACGTATTTATTTCATGTCACGGAAGGAAATAGATTTGTATGAATCGAAATGTATGCAAAGTTATTTTGGCTGTAAAGATTATAAAGATTATAAGATACTTAAATGAAAAAGAAAGAAAAATATATTGCAAAAAAAAACTGTACTTAAAAAAAAATAAGTCAATTAATGCAAATGAATTAGATAAGAAAAGAAAAAGAAAGGGTTTTGCTCTTCGATGAAAAACCTATTTAGTTCATGTCACGGAAGGAAATAGATTTGTATGAATCGAAATGTATGTAGAGTTGTTGCTGAAGGATGATAAAGATTATGAGATACTTAAATGAAAACGAAAAAAAAAACTATATTGCAAAAAAAAAACTGTACTTAAAAAAATTAAGTCAATTAATGCAAATGATTTAGATAAGAAAAGAAAAAGAAAGGGTTTTGCTCTTCTATGAAAAACCTATTACCTATTTATTATCTTCTATGAAAAACCTATTTAGTTCATGTCACGGAAGGAAATAGATTTGTATGAATCGAAATGTATGAAAAGTTATTTTGCTAAAATGATCGTAAAGATTGTGAGATACTTGAATGACAAAGAAGAAAACTTTATTGCAGAAAAAAAACAGTCCTGTACTTAAAAAAAAAAAAAAATTATGTCAACTGAGGGATATTCATGATTAGATAGATATGATACCGCTGAAGGGATGTTAAAGATTAGGAACAACAAAAATGAAGAAGGAAAAAACTGTATTACATGAGTAGCAAATAAAAAAAAAATACTATTTTGTTCTCAAAAACTAAAATAAGCTAATTTTTTCTGCCACAGAATACAAAAGTTAAACTGGTTGGAATTGAAAAATAAGTAACGTTGTTTGGTGAAAAAAGTGTCTACGATTGCAAGAATACCTTAATTGATAAGGAAGAGAAACACATTGCAAATAAACCTTTCATAAACCCTATGTTGTCCTTCTCAGAAAAAGCAATCGGCTTGTATGAATCAAATGGATAGATATTTTTGAAATAAAAAAAGATAGCGAGAACTTTAATCATAAAAAACTGCATTACTGGTAATACAATAAAAAAATAGTTTCATTCTGCAAAAAAAAAAGAAAAAAAAATTGCCTGTGCCAGAAAAATTATTGAAAATTTAACATTAAATAACAATAAAAAAATTTAACAATAAACTAAAAAAACAATAAAAATATTCACTTATAAATTTAAAAAAAAAATTCATGGGGTACGATTATAGATCCACCTCCTCATGGTGTACCCCGGAAACGTTTCGACGGCTAAGAGATCTATAACTGCAACTTCATCAGTTGCTTCTCCCCTGAGATTTTTGACCAGTTTATTGCTTCATTAAAATGCTGCTGACTTCGCCTTGCTTAAAAGGCTTGATTTGCAACAATCTTTCAGGAAATATTAGATTTACATTTTCCCATGACAGGAAGCAAATTTTCAGGTGAAAACTTCTGGTCGTCCAATTCTCTGATTATCAATTATGTTTATTACCGAAGTATAGACAAATCACCTGTTAATTTTAACAAACATAAAATAATATCTATGATCTCAATTTTACACCATAAAATAAATGGACAATATTGATGATAAGTATGAAATTTTTGTATTTTAAAAATAAAAAGGCGGATCATTTCTTCTGAATCTATTCTTTATACATTCCTCTATCAGAAGATCTCTCCATAATCTCCTAATTTCTGAAAAGCCATTCTGATTGAAGATTTTAATGTCCACTCCAGGCAGTGGGGCTACACTGATCTCAATCCTGCAAGTTAAAAGGCACAGAACCTCTGGACTGTGGTCGTATTTCAGAAAAGAAAACTGGCTAAAATTTCATACTTCATATACATTTTCTTAAAATTATCAATAAAAGGTTTTTGAAGACACTGATTAAAAATCTGAATTTAGAATTTATAAATGGCTGTGTTTAAATGCTAACAAATTGCCTAATTAACCATTTGATATTATTTAAAAAAAAGAGTAATTTTATTTTTTCTGTAGATTTTTTTCCGTACATTAGTTCATTAATCAAGTTATGTTTAATTTCGGAAGGAGTTTCATCACCAAAACTACGCCACTATGTTGATATCAACTCATTCAATATCATTTTTCCATTTCTTTATGATAAAAAACGTGGATAAAGAGGTAGGTGTTGAAAGACACATACCTCGATCTAAAGCTCCTCAATAGTGAGAGTGAAGCTGCCCGCCATTATGCAGCAAACATGTTCGCTAGTTACGTAGTGTTAACATTAGCGTTTGAATTTGAAGCCCATTTAGATACTTAAAATTGTTGATATGGGTAATTGTCCAGGAATGAATTGAACGAACGGTTTAAAAAAAGAACTTTCCATTGTTAAGATTTCAATCAGATCTCGAAAGGAAGAAGAAATGGGTAATAAAATGCAAGAGATTTAACTGTGAGCCTGAACTCGGAGCTCGATTATGTGAGGAAATTACTCTTATTTATAACTTAAATTTATTTACTTATATATGCAGTGTATAAGTGACCTGAAGTTGATAGAATTTGTTTTCTGAATGCTTGTTTTCGCCTGTTTCCTTAAAAATAAATGAGTGAGTGATTTTTCTGGGTAACTTGAATTGTTTAGTTCTAACTATGTATCAAATATAAGAATTTTCAATGCAAATTGCATTTATTAAGTAAATATTTATTTGAGATATGACCTTTATATAGTATTTAATAATTTATTTAACAATTTTGAGTGTTTGTGCGGTATAAAACCCAGTAAATAAAGGCAAGATATTGGCTAAATAAATATTCGCCAAGCTTATCTCAAAATCGCCAAGTTTTGTATACTCGACCTTTTGTGTAAATAAATATTATTTATATGTTACATTGGAATGTTATAAATTAAAGCGAAATTGGATAATAATCATCATTTTTATTTTAAGAAATTACTGGTAGCTTTGTATTTATGAAATAAATATTCCGTGGTTCAAAGAATAACATGGAAACTAGATAGGGAAAAGTGGGAAGGGCCTAAAGGTTTTGCCCTCTCTTTTCTTGTACTGCACTTTTTTGAGATATCAATGTCCAATTTTCCTAATTCTGAGGAAATACATATCATCTGTTTTGTAGTCTACGGAGAACTTTTAGATTCTTAACTAGAGGAGCTTTTTCAATAGTGGAAGGCTATTCGTCTTTGCAGGAATTTTCGCTGTGGTCTCAGGAAGGGTCGAGGGGGGGGGGTAGTCTCCGGCTGTTTAAGTGATTTAGAAGAAGAGCAGTTTCTAGTCTGAATAGATAGGTTTTCAGTGTTTTTCTTGTCTTGAATTTGCTTTTTCTTCTTCTTTTTTCCCTTCTTAAGGGGAGGCTCTATGTTGTTGCTAGTCAGAGGCTCTGTATCAGGAGCAGAACCTTCGTCACTCGGTTCCATATTCTGAACAGTCTCTTCGAGAGTCGGATTTTTCTAAGTCTTTGTCTTTCAGTTCAGTGATAGGCTCCGGATCTTTTTTAGCATTATTCACGGGTGTATTTCCGCTGTTGGCAATCTGATGTAATTTTCTAAGAAAATCTGGATTTATTGTCATTCTGTATTTCCCAGGAGTCGAAAAATCTGATGATATGGATTCGTCGACGGGTGAAGTAGCCTGAAAGCCGCCGAGAGGTGAAACATTTCCTCCGCGAGCTGATCGATGACAGGGCACGTTTCTCCTGTGATATACTTGAATCGTACATGATGATGATATGGAGCATCCTTTCCTTTATTTAATAAAACAGGGCACCTACCTGAATCAGAGATGCCAACTGCTCCAGACACGCCAAAATAATTTAAAAAAACAGTAAATAACTACAAAGTAAATTTTTCAAATATTTGAGTATTTTTGCTTGCTTTTTAAAAGGCATAGCATGACATAAGCACTGCGGAAACTAATACTTGGTGCACCGGAGTACCTGGCCAAAAAGGCCACCTCCGTAAATTATATGATTACAAACTGAATCAAAGGCCATTGATATTAAAATTATTTGGGTTAGTAAACTTAATGTTAGTAGTTAAATAATATTGTGGAAAAGAAGATAGAACGGGCATAACGCAGACAGGTAATAATATAAACAATAAAAAAAATTAAATTATTTATTATAAATCATTATTTATTTTTTATTTATAATTATTGACAAATAAGCAGTTAGTGTTTAGCATTGTTAGTAGTTGTATTAGTAAATTGAATCCGAATGAGCCGCAGTAATTCCGGGAAGGATTAGGCCAATCCAATAAGGTGGAAAAGGGTAATGATGATAGAGGAGATGAGGAGCCAGTCAGGGGGATAGAAAAATCAGCAATACGACTCAAACGATGTCTTGGAGATTATTATAGTAGTGGAGAATTGCCTTAGGTCGTCTCCTGCACTTAGGGTCATCTGGGTCATAGTTAGAGGAAGACCATATAAGGTGGTTGGAGTGTCCAGTGCTCTTAAGAAAACACATAAGAGAACTATTTTTTTATAAGTCAAGAAGGCTAGCCGTACAGGTGTCATTACGGATATTTTTTATTCCTGAAATACCAGGGTGAATTTGTGATATTGCGGAGGGTTTTGTTATAAGCACTCTGTAAGAGTATAAGATTTGTCTTTGCAGCCCCCCCCCCCGAAGGCGGTTGCTGCATATGTTAATAGGGGGGTGAGAAGCATTTTAAGAAACCTGTTATTAGTGCTGAGGGGAGAGTTCTTTTTTAGAATAGGATAAAGTGCATATTTTGCAGCTATGAATTTACTCTTAATGTTTTTAAAATGATACTTGAATGTCAGGGTTTTATACATAATGACACTTAAGTACGTGGCCTTCGTTTCCCATTTGAAAGAGAAGTTGTTATCAATGATAACATCCTTCTTGTAGGTCCTTTTTCTGGTGAATAGCACCGCCTGAGTTTTGTCGATATTGAGGGCAAGTTTCCAGTTTTGGAAGTAGTCAATGATGGTGAGGAGATGGTAAATAATATTCCTGTTGATATCGCTGATATACTTGCTTTGTGTGGCAATGGCTGTATCGTCAGCGTACAGTGCAGTCAGAATACCAGGATCTCTAGGGATATCATTAATAAAAATTAAAAGTAGGAGAGGTCTTAGTTTGCTCCCCTGGGCAATACCGCTATTAATGGGTCTTAAGGTTGAGAAAAAGGTGCTGCAGTTGGCCATGAACTTTTTGTGTGTTAGGTAGGATCGTTTAACTACAATAAGTGGTCTAGGGAAATTGTATTTAATTAATTTATAGATAAGTGAATCGATCCATACCTTGTCGAAGGCTTTTGCCAACTCGAGAAAGACGGCACCTGTGTGTTTGTTGTGTAGCAGGGGTGAAAGCGAGACGGAAAAGAGGAAAGGCTGGTAGTAAAACCATTTCAGTTATTCTTAGTTTTGAGGAGGAGTTTATTTACTCTTTTTTTAAATTTTTCAACAATATCTACTTCATCTTGGAAAAGAAGCAGTTTTATATATATGCCAGAATTATAAAAGAAATCTTGATAGTTACAGATATTTCATTTTTTTCGAAAAAAATGCTGGAATGAAATGTTTTACGTACCAGGTTTTTCTCTTTTCCGTCTTGCTATATAAGGGCTTTCACCCATGTTGTGTAGCCATCCCAAAGAACTTATACGCTTCGCGTAAAGAAGGGAAACTTCCTATACTATCAATGTTAAGTCGTAAGGATCTTTCCCCCAACTTGGGCGCTGAAGGTGTAATGCAGGAAAGCCACCGTTAAGAGCGATTGAAAAACGGGCGCAGATCATTTGATTTTCACCCAATGCACTCATATTTTCTCCGTTAATTATAATCGGATTCGATTTTACTTTTAAATATTTTTCAGTTCACAAATTTAGCAGAATTATAATTTATTTTAAAGTAGTAAATATTTATTTAACTAAAGTAATTTATATTAAAAAACAATAATTCATTAAAATTTATTTCCCTTTGAAAAAAAAAACTTTTTCGCTTTGTTAATTTTTCCATGTGTGTATATGTATAAGAAATGTGCTATATATAAATAAAAATTTTCAATTATATATATACTTAGAGTTTTAAAAAAATAAACAAGACACTTGTTGCAGTATTTGTTTTATCTTTATTAAACTTATCTAAAAATATTCATTTTGGTTATATATTTTAAGAATATACTTTTCAATAAAAAAAAATTTCCCAAATAAAATTGTATACATTTTATACAATAAATAAATATTAGAGCAAGTTTATGAAATAAATGGCCCTGGCACAAAAATATTTTAGACCTATAATGTGTCATAATGCTTAAAAACAAACTAAAAAACTTCACATACAAAAGATAAATCATTTTTAAGATACAGTCCCTGGCCAAATTATTCGACGCACTTTAAGATTCTATGTAAAATTATAATTATCAGGCAATACTATACAGCTTTATTGTTTTTACGTAGCTGAAACCGGTTTCCACTTCTTTACGTTAGTGTATCAGTTGGTTAACAATGAAATTAAATACGTTAAAAATAAATACAAATAGGAGGTGAATGAAAAATCTCCTGAATAAAAATCTATTTGTATGTTTAATTATAAAAGTATTAACATGTATATTAATACTTTTATAATTAAATACATTATATTAATAAATTAACGCGTATGCTTAATTATAAAAGTATAGTATATAAACTCGTGCAAATCATGTCATTATTAAAAAACTACAATGCGTCTATTAATTTGACCTAATTATTATAATATAGTACCTGATGCAATAAATAATCTGTATTTTTATTACATTTTGTCGAATTTATATTACATATCGCCTAATTTAACCAATTGATACACAAACGTAAACAAGTACAAATCGGTTTCAGTAGCGTAAATACAATAAAGCTGTGTAGTATCACCTGAGTAATTAAGATTTTACATAGAATCTTATAGTGCGTTTAATAATTTGGCCAGGGACTGTATAATGCAATAATTTTAACTAATTTTGATTACCACAAAAACTCAAATAAAGTACTTTTAAACTATGCAAGGTTTAAAAAAAATTGATACGCTAAACAGTTGTAATCCTCATATAATAAAATAAGAAAAATAGTTTTCGGTAGACTTCTTAAGTTTTCCTGGTGATAAACTACTCCAATTATTGGTGTTTGATAAGCAATCACCATTTGTAGAAAAAAAATGCATACTCTAAAAAAAAAATTTTTTTTTTAAATATATAAGGTAATGTTTTTAGTCTTAAATTCTTTTTAATGCAATTTTTCAAAAAAGTACGATTCTCTAGGGCCCCCTGAGAAAATGGGATCCCCGGGCATTGCCCTGTGTGCCTATAAGTAAAGACGGTACTGTTTACTGGACATTTAGAGCTAACAGATAAATAAAATATATATATCTACTATAAACCACTCTATAAATATTATATGAATAAAAAGTAACACTTTTTACACTTAACACTATTTAAATAATTTCATGTATGTAATGAACTTTCAAAAATTTAAAATGTCAGATTTATAGATCTTTTTCACATTTTTTGAAAAACAAATTTTTACTTAGTTATATACATAAATTTCATTTGTAAATATTTAATTCCGACCAAAAAAGATAAACGCACTTATGGAATTATAAAGAATTTAAAAACCGAATGAAATTAAATTAAAGTCGGACACTATAAATTAGTCACACATTTAGTTACGATTCTAAGTCAGTCTTATCTAATAGGTTCATATAATCAATCATTGAAAAATAATTTACCGAAATCTTCGAAAATGCTTAACTATTTACTTACATTTCGATATTTTGAGGAAAGCGAAACAATTTCAAATTTGGATAATACGTTCTATTTACATTGCAGTAAGCACATCTATCATAATTCTTTGCTTTGCGCACAGAAGAATCACTGAAAAATATTGAAAGAAAAAAAGAGGATTACAATCTTTATGAAAAATGAAAACAAGGAGAAAAATATCAACAGAAGATAGGTTATACAAAGCGCACTTACTTGTGAGGGATAATTGTCAAATTAACGTCCGCCATTGAATGATTTCTCATGTGCTTCTCTCTCCAAACTCTCCTTCCAAAACTAAGGATGATATTGCGCATGCGCTGCACTGCGCCCCTGGAGACAAACTTCTCCGCCGTACACGAATCGCTGGCATTGTGCCAAATTTTGTTACGACTTTCGCGAGTTTCCCATCTTTACACTTATACAATCTTTGGACATCCTTCGTGTATGTATTCAATGAGCCTGATGAGTTGGTGTTGTGTGGAATGTTAAGACAAGTTTCTAGAGACTGCATTCTAACTATAGAACCCAGGTATGCACATGCGCATTGCTTGAAAGTTGTTTTGAAAATTCCCTGCTTA
The DNA here is from genome assembly GCF_982258835.1 of Parasteatoda tepidariorum. Classification (NCBI taxonomy): domain Eukaryota; kingdom Metazoa; phylum Arthropoda; class Arachnida; order Araneae; family Theridiidae; genus Parasteatoda; species Parasteatoda tepidariorum. Next base: position 20,584,538 of record NC_141759.1, on the reverse strand, counting down.
TTCCCTACTCATCTATCATTACGGAACACAGTAGGATGATCATTTCTGCCCATTTATATTATTTGAAGGGACTAAAAACTAATTTTTTTTTATTTTATATTCAAAAGTTGATTTGCCGGAAAAAGAAAACACAGAACAGTTTTTTCTTTTATTGTTTTTAATATCAATTATTTCCTTAATCATTTTCTTTTATGATTAATATTTTTACTTCTTCAAGCTTTATTTTCTTTAAACTATTCTTCACTAATTTTCGTTAATTTTTGTTGTTTGAGATAGGTAGGTATTTATCTCGCTTTACAGCTACACAATGGACTACTGGTGACGGTCTGGAAAACAATCCTGACGATGATTGAAGAGAGGTCATCACAATTTTGTCCCTCTGCAAGAGAATGACTCCTTGCTTAGCGGTCACCTGCACGCGAAGTCGAGCATTTTACTCTAGAACAGTTTCACTCGGGCCGATACCGCGAACCCTCGGTTCCTACGCAGGTTAGTCATAGTCGCAACCCATTCACCAACTGAACGTAGCCAGTTATGCTTGACTTAAGAGTTCTACTGAAAAGTCCGTGTCTTTACGATGTGTCATTGAAGTATACACGTATGAAAAAGAATGAAGGGTCGTTTTAACTGCTTTAGATTCTCACGCCTCTGATTGCTGCCGAATGAGAACTTGGTTGGTGAAATATATTCTCCAACGAAGTGCTCATCAATCGAGTTCTTGTTCTCTCTCGATGGTGGTCGGAGGTGTTTAAATCGTTTAAAATGTGAATGGTTTGGTGCCCTTCTGAGCCAAGAGGCTGATTTTGGGTACCTTCGATAACAGACATGTGTCCATGAACCAGAACGCCTGTTGTATTTAAGAACCATTATGATTTAACAGACCTGTGTGTTCATTCTCTAAGAACCAGCAGTCATAATGTGGGTACCTTCATAAACCAAGAGTTCTTTCTTCCATTTACCAATAGGTTAAATGTTAAATGAGGGGAATCTCATCAACCTACATTCTTGTTTGTATACTCTGACTGAAAGGTCTAGTATGTTGCGTGTGGAGACCCTGGACCTTTAAATAGTCAAAATGAAAATAAAACGAGAGTAAACTCTTTATATTATAACCAGATGTTAGTAGCGTGTGGTAAACTTTCAATACATTATAATGTTAGTTGGTATAGGTACTATCCCATATTGAAATCTTCATCCGTATGTTAATTTTCAACCTCTGCTTATAAGTAAGAAATGTAAGTTTCGTTTGAGACTCCGAATTAATCAACGAGCTAGACCCTTATCAGTAGCGTGCCAGCTGCTGATAAGGAAAACTTTATTTTCCTCTATTATTTAATAAAAGGGCAAATATAATGCGTTTCGCCCCTTTCTGAAGTTTAGACATTCACAAAAATTAAGTCAGTTTAAATTAGTAAACTTGGAGAAAAAAAAAACTTTTTTTTTCAACTTTGAAGCGATTTTCGAAGTAAAAAACCTTTTTACCTCGGAAATTTAATAGAAGAAAGAACGATGTGCTTTGTCTCTTCAGAAATTTAGCCATTCGTGAAAATAATGCCAAGTTAAATTGATAACTTAAAAAAAAAAAAAAAAAAGAAAAAAAAAAAAAAGAAAAAAAAAAACATTTGTTTCTCTATTTTAAAGTGTGTGCAAGTGTGTTTAGCCCTTTTTGAAATTTAGAATTCGTGAGAATGAGGTCATGTTAAATCAATAACTTTAGAAAAAAAGAAACATTTCTTTTTCTACTTTAAAATTATTTTAGAAATCAAAATTTTCATTTTACTGTAAATTTAAGTTGAAGGGGCGAATTCGTGAAAATAAATTTAAGTTAAGTAAATAATTTCAGAAAAAAAAAGAACTTTTTTCAATTTTTGAGGGAGCTAATAGTATGCTTTGCCCCTTATGAAATTTAGACATTCGTGAGAATAAAGCCACATTAAATTGGTAAATCTTTAAAAAGCCTTTTTTTTTTGAAAAAAAAACTTTAAAGCTATAATTTTATTTTCCTCTGAAATTTAATTGAAGGGCGGTGAATAATATGCTTTTCCCCTTCTGAAATTTAGCCTTTCGTGAAAATAAAATTAAGTTAAATTAGTAATTTTAGAAAAAAAAACAAACAGTTTTTTCCAAATATACTTTGTTTTCTTAAGACAAAGACTTTCTTTTTTTTACGTATGATTACTTTCTATATAACGAAAAAAAAGTGATTTATTTAACTTGAATCAATAAAACATGTTTTAATGATACAACTTTTTATTTGTTTGTAAAATGGCAAAACTAATTGTATTCAGGATGCAACCTTAATGGCTCGAGAGACGTACCTTATGCTAATTAAATAAAAAGTTACAAAATCGCTTTTCTGAATAATTGGTTGGCAGATTTAGAAACATGTATATGTATATTCTCCAATTATGTTTGAAAGTTTTGGAACAACATATTCCATTTGAACTTAAGGCCAATAAACCAAACTCAACTCTTTATAACTATGACCCTAAAATTATTAGTGCTTATGGTATCATGACTCACAAGTTTTTAAAAAGATCTCATTGCTAGTAAAATTAAACATAAAGTAAAGGTCATTGAAAGTTGGAAAAAAAATTTAAAAAAAAAAAAAACTTTTTTTTGATACATTTTTTAAATGGAAGTTTACTTGGTATTTTTAATTCTTATTCTTAGTTGAATAATTGCACAATCAATTTAAATTATAATTTCAACATCAAATCCTCAATTTTGATTTTATCAGTTTTTTTGTTTCAAAATGTTTAAAATAAGTAAAATTTTGGTTCTAAAAAAATGTAGAACAGAATTTTAAGTTTGCTTTAATTACTTAGTCATTTCTTAATTTTAGATAATTTGGTTAAATAAAAGTGATAAAAAGTTGGAGAATAAAACTTCTGAGTAAAAAGTTTATTACAAATTAATTCTTAATGGAATTTGTTTTCTTGGTTGGAGTCACAAAATATACAAATTGCATTTTAAAATGTAAAGCAAGCAATATGTTTTTAAAGTATCATAAAGTAAATGGTATAGTGGAGAAAAAAAAATATATATTAAAATTTTGCTCCTTCCACCAATTGTACTGTCACCATACACAAATACACATTTTAAATTTACAAACCAAATTATAGAAATTTGGTTTTAAATTATTGTGTTCACTTACAAAATTTGATCTTGCTTAAGGTAATAAGTTACATTATTTTATGCAATTACAATTTAAAATGTCACTAAATTTTTATTTTTAATGTTTTTCCATTACTGGTTATTGATTTTTAAACTTAATTGTATAGACCTAATGTAAAAAATTTTAACATTAAGTTAATTATGAGATGAATTCTACTTAATTGTCATAAGCAAAAGTTAATGTTTTGAAAAAAAAATCTCCCTTATATTTAATTGCTAAAAAATTTAATATTAGTTTTATTGGTTTGCTATTCATTTCAAAACTTAAATGTAGTTGTTTTTATTTTGCTATTATATATATTTAAATTTATGAAGTTAAAATACTCAAATACATTACCAGACAAAGGAAAAAGTAAATGTAATAATTAAAACATAATTTAGAATATTGTGAATAATAAGAGAAATACAAATATGAACTAAGAAAAAATATTTATTTAAATTATACAAAATAGAAAACTACCAGCAGTTTAACAACACAGACTATTAATAAATGTTACACAGAGCAATGTTTACAATTTACAAAAATTTGTATCTAAAAAAAGGACTAATTAATTTAAGGATCATTAGAATTACTTTATAACTAACAGAGACTTTATATTAGAAATTGACACTGTTTTGAATAACTGCTTCATGACATACTTCTAATGGCTGAAAACTGATCTTGCATTAATTACACAGATTGACACCAAATTATGACATCATGAAGTTACCTAGTAGAACTGTAGAATATGTTACACAATCAGGCTTTAAATTAAGAGATTACATGCATATGTATAATAAAAAAAAAAGAAAGAAACTCATTTAAAACAATTTACCTAAAAAAAAGGTACCCTCTTCTCTAATCTTTGCTACTAACTCATAAAAAAAAGCCTAGCTGCAGCAATTAAATTTTTATCTGAAATTTACATTAATAAAATACGCCACACATATTTATTTAATAACATAAATGCAACCAACTAGTAACTTTATATTTGATTAAAATTGGCTCAGTTTTAGGCTTTAAGTACATAATTTTATACACATAAAATCAAACCTTGTTAAAAATTGCATATAAGGATTAACAAATTTTCCAAAAACAAGACTCTTGACCATAAGCTGATAACTCTTTTGCTTTTCTAAGTGTTCAGAAATTTTTTTTAACAAATTACTACACAGCAATTCTTTTTTAAAGATAAACTAAAATAGAAGGGAAAAAAATGATTTCTGTTGAAAATAAAAAGCATTCTTTATTTCCTATTATTTCACCAGAAGTCTAAAATATAAAAATTAAGGACAAAATTTTCTCAAAACTTAAGGATGCTGATTCTCTATTGGAAATAATTTGTGCAATACTAACAGGAATTCACACATAAACGATTTACTAGTTTCTGATCTTATGTGAAGAAACTTCAGAATTTTTTTTCTTCTTAATGTTAAAAATCATTTAGTCATAACAAGATACGAGGATTCTCTTGTGTAAAACAGTTGATTATGATGTAAGGGAAGAGTAGAGAGATTTTTTTTAAAAGCATATTCCTCCCACACTGAATTATTTTATGCCATCAAATCAAGGGTAATCGTCTCTTAATACCATACTTGATGTGCTATAAAGACTTAAGTCATTCATTTTGTTATATATGTTGTCAGCAAAGTATGAAATGCCTAGACATCGTGCATTATGGCAGATGTTTTTAGGCACTGTATGAAAGATGAGAATTATTACATATTACAAAAATTCAAAACGTTAGGATGCTGAACAAGTATGAAAATTCACATACTGACTTCTTCCCCAAAAATTTTGAAGTAGAGAAAAGCAGAGAGAACACTTCAACCATGTGTGTTTATAATATCATATGATTACTTCTACAAGAGTTTGTTTGATAGGATAATCCAAAAACATCACATGAAAACAACTCTGTTCAACTAGAAAGCTATATAATAATAACGATAAGCAATATTAAGGTCAGGATTTATAAAATTGTGAAAAACTGATGAAGTGGTTAAAAAATATTCATGAATCGCAATAATTAAATGTGATATTTTTGCCCTTTTTATCTTAGTAACATGTTTTTTTTTATTTTTTATAAATTTACTCCTTTATTGTTACACATGAAAAATATAGCATCTAGATCAACACATAAAAATGCAGAATCAGAAGCCTGTTCTACATATTTGAAAGAAATACTATGCCGAAAATGATGTATATCCAAAATCTAAAAATAAGCAATACTTAGAAAATCTAAAAATAAGCAAAATTATTAAAAAATCGATACAATATCCATTACACACAGCTTACAATGGATGCAATTACAATATTTTGCTCAACTAGTTATTTCAGTTAGCATGATATACAAACAATTTTGGTTAAATATATTTGATGTTAACACACAAGTTTTAGCTTTTATTAAAAACAAGTTCCATAATTTCTTGAGGGTGGTTAATGGCAACAGCTTACAAAGAACAGAAATTAAAATATTAGAATCTTGCTCTTAGGATGGGTTTATTAAGTAGTATTTAGAGATATTATTACATTTTTGAAATCAAACTACAAGAATTTTTAAAATAAATAAAAATAACATGGATAAAAATTTAAGTTTCAAGAAAGCAAATATGATTTAAAGGATAAGTGAAACTTGAACATTGCTGTTTGTCACTTCAATACAAACAAATAGTACATTATAATTGCCTACACAAATAAAATAAAGTTTATACTGGTTTCCCTTTATATGTTGATAGAAAAAAAAACTACTTATATTATTAACTGCAATGACTTCACATAATTCATTTCGGCATAATTAGAGATAAAGCAATATCCTGGGACTCTTGCACAGTAGGATTTGAAATAGCATTATTACGCTTAACTCTTTTACTTTTAACTGAAAATAGTCGCCGCTGTGGTGCAATTTTTCTTTTCCTTGTTGGAGGCAAAGGATTGAGAGGAGTGGTAGAATTATGATGAGCCAACAACTTTACTTGAGCTGATTTATATGTGTCGTTTAAAATTTTAACTTCTGATGCATCTTTGATACCGTAAATCATATCACTAAATTTTTTTTATCAAATCCTCTTTTGCTTCAATTAATGATATGTTCACTGTACCACTTTCCTTTAAAAGTTCTGTAACTATAACATTTTCTTCAAAATCTTTATCAGCTTTATCTGTATCAATACATAAACTAGTTGCTTCTACACCCACTTTATCAATGCATTGTTTTGACTGCAAGTACCTGCATGTCAAATGAATATGCTTGCACATATTACTTTTAATACTTGCATCTATACATGTGCAAGTATATGCATGTAAACAGGAATCACATTCATTACAGCGTAGTCGACAGGTACAGCTTTTATTGTTCTTTTTTACCATATAAGTTGTCGCAGGGTCATTTGAAGAAAGAACAATGAAGGAATCATTTATTTCACTAACAAAATCAAGAGATAATGCAAGGCTAGTTTGATGCCTCAGACGCAAGTCACTCAACTTTGGAACTAGCTTGCCTTTATGTAAAATAACTAGTCTATCAAATAGTTTATCTCTGATAAATTTCATAATCTGAATAACAGATTTGTCTAAACGTTTCACCTTTTTACCCTTGAAATAAATATATTTCAGTGTCCGGTGCATACTTTCAAGATGCATGTTGGTATTGATTCCAAGGTTTGTTCGATAACAGTAAGCCCAGCACGCTGAATTTTGTCCATAAAACTGAAAAAAGTAGTCTCCCAAACTGCTTTAGTTCATCATTTAAAGAAAACATATCTTTAGTTTTTGTAAGCAGAACTTCAAATGTGTTTACATTAATTTCGTACATCAAAGTTTTTAGAATTTTGTACACAAAAACACGTAGATCTTGGTTTTTTATTTTGTTAAGATTGTTTCTCCAGGCATTATCAACATGCCAGGCACAATAAAGTCTGTTAGTAGGGACAGTGTGAAATGTTGATAGCCAGGCATTATAATAAGTTTCAGCCATATCAGACATAAAAATTGCAGTTGAGATATCCCCTACAACATCTTTAATCTCACTAAAAAACTCAGCACATGTATCTTGATTGACTTTACTTGAAATCATGAAGGCGCATGGAAGTCCTTGCCGCATGTCATCGAGGACTAGCAATGTTGTCAGTTGAAAATCATAAGCATTTGTGCCATGGGTGCTATCGATACATATGCATTCAGGAGCATATTTAGTTAGCATTTCTCTCTGTGCTTCAGTCATAATAATAAGCACAAAATCATCACTTTGCAAATTTTGATGCTTTGGACAATCATACTCTTGAAATTTATAAAACAAAACATCTTTATTATCTTTGTGATTCACCCAAAGATCAATGCTTGCAGCATCACTTTTCAGACCACAAGCTTCAACCTCAAATTCCATTTGAATATTATGCAGGTCTTTATTTGTTAACAAATGAACTCGTCTAATTCCAGAAGAAGGGATATTGTCTCTAACGTCATCTAAAATTTTATTAAATGAAATCCCTGTTGCAATTTTAGCAGCAAAGAAACTTCTTTCTTCCTCAGTTAATGACAAATGTCCAATTTCATTTGTATGGCCAATATGCGTTTTGATATATTTTACGAGACACCCATCTGCGGAACTATTCACAGTGAAGCCAGCAGGGCAATAGCCATTTATTTTTCTACTGCCTTGCGTTTTTAAGTGTCTCAGTCCTTTACCTTTACATTTATAGTAACCAGATCTGTTACAGATGAAGAACTGTTTTTCCACACCAGCAGTAGTATGGGCAACACCACGCTCTTTAACATAGCTAACAGCATGATCATTCTCCAGTTTAGCTTTCCATGTTACAAAGTCATTTTCACTTTCAAATTGAAGAGTTTCTTCTTCAATATCAATGTCGTGATCTGCTTCAAAATGTATTTTTAAATCCTTCTTTGATCCCTTAAAATGACACATGGGGCAATCATCAGATTTTGTATCAATAATTCCATGAGCAGTTTTTTCGTGAAGGCGTAGATTGTAAATATCATTATATTGCTTTGAACACACATTACAAGGAAATTGAAAAACTTTACCTTGTTTTGATGAAGGACACAGAGATTGAATTTCAGCCGGATGAAATTTAAGCACATGTTTTCGTAAAGTTTTTCTATTTTTAAACATTTTTCTGCAAGAACTACATTCGAGACTGCTTGTGGCTCGATCTGGATCCTGATCAACATCCTCAGCAACATTTTGTCTGTCCGTATCCAAAAAATCATCGTCCGTTTTATGTTCCATGTCGTCAGCATCAGTATGAGAAACCATAGGTTTGTCCATATCCAAAAAATCATTATCCGAATTCCGTTCCAAGTCGTCAACAGTATTAATGCAAGTTGGCCCTAAAAAGGGCCGTTTTTTATAAAAATCATCGGACATAATAACACAGCAATTTAAGCGAGACAGCAGAGGCAAGCAAAAATGGCGATCAAAACAACATTCGAAAAATCCCACTCGCAGTGAAGAAAGTGCATATTTCCCTATTTTTTCCCTAAGTACCAAAGTTAGAAAGCAGGCCCTAGACAATTCTAATGTTAAGCACTATAAAGTGGTGAATTATGTAAGCCTATGAATTATTTAGAAATAGTGGTGGATAAAAATCTACTATATTGAATTTATTAAACCAAGAATCACAATTGATAAACTAAAACTACCACTTTAAAATATATATTTGCTGTCCGGTGCAAGTTGGCATCTCTTGAGTGATATAGAAAATGGAGCACAAAGTTCCAGCTCTCTCTTTCTATTTAAGATTCATTGTGGTAGCATTTTTGCTATTGAAATTACGATTTAAGCTGGGTGTATTTTAACCATGCATTTTTACTTGTCTTTCATTCAACACATTTTATTTAACTTATATTAACAGGATATATGTCACCTTGTTTTATAATTAGCTTTCTTAAATTAACATAAAAGCATTAAACCCGTATATTTTGTTACCTCCGTAAATTAGCAGAAAATCTTAATTATTTATATAAAATATTTTTTAGTGTTAATCCTCATTTCGTACAAAATTGCACTTTTATACATGGGTGCATAGATATGCGAGACAAAAAGACACGTAAAGGAGGAGTGATGGACTTGAATATGAAATCCGAAGATACATTTTAGCAAGGGAAGCTTGGGAAATTACACAAATATTTTCATTCTTAAAAAGTTCCAGATAATTATTTTTCTTATAAATATGAAATAAGTAAAAATGATGCGTTATTATAAGTTATTTCAAGTTAAAATGAATTGTTATAATATAGTCTGCTTAGTCTTTAAATTCAATTTCTAAAACACACCGTCACGAATCTCATTTAGAAAATGTAAATTGTGTGAATTAAGCCATACTACGAGGAAGTAGGCGTTACTTTTGCGCATATCCTAACATCTTTAAAAATATATGCGTACATTGTTGCTTTGATGAATGTCCGAAGCACTTGCGATATCCGATTTGATTTTATATTATTCGATAATATTTCAATAGTTATTAGATATGTACACCGAAGAGCCATTACATTATGACCATCCTCCATCTATAACAATGGACTCGCCCTGGTTTTCATGGTTTCTCGCCCATGTCTAGGAACAATGTTTTCATGGGGCACATTAGGACCCATTATCCTCATAGACGTCTGTAAGCTACTTGAACATAGTTGCAGACCAGGTTCACCCATTCATGACAACAGTTTTTCCTGCGGGGGATGGTGTTTACCAACAGGATAATGCTCCATGTAATAAGGGTCGATTCGTCGTGGATTAGTTCGAGGAACATTCCAGTGACTTTCAAGTCATGTCTTGGCCCCCAAATTCACCTGACCTTAATCCAATAGAGCATTTGTGGTCCTACTTGGAAAACCAAATTCGTGCTGCCACGCTACCCCCTCGCAATGAGAGGGAATTGCAAATCATTTGGTGAGCGCTTGGTACCAGATATCTCAGACTACCTATCAGCACCTTGTGGAATCAATGCCACGGCGGGTGCTAGCAGTTTTGAGGGATAAAAGTGGTCCTACATGTTATTAGCAGCATATGGTCATAATGTAATGGCTCTTCGGTGTATATGATATTTCAATAGTTATTAGATATACAGGGTCTTTATAATTAAAGTTCCACTTTGAAATGGCTATAAAAATAAAACTACCCGACCAAATGTCATCAAACTTGGTAAATGTCTATAAAAGGTCATGGGATTTTAGTTCCCGCAACAAAACAAAAAAATTCAAACATTCACCACCAGCGGAGAATGGCGCTGTATGCAATAGTGTTAAACAAATGTGAAATATGTAAATTTGTTTTACGCGACTTTTACCGTAAATTTGCCGTAAACCTTGCGATGTTATTGGACCTCGGCGTTTTCCTCTTACAGTACGGAACTTTTGTAAAGCCCTCCGTTCATTGCTGTCGCATTCATAGTAACATTTCACGAGCAAAGCACGGTCTTGCATGGTAATAGACATTGTCGACTCAGAACACTGACAGCTCAGACAAGGCGCTTCAATTTTATAACTGCAAAGTCACATGACGTGTAAAACAAATTTGCATATTTCACATTTGTTTAACACTATTGCATTAAGTGCCATTCTCCGCTGGTGGTGAATTTTTTTTTTTTTTTTTTTTTTTTTTTTTTTTTTTTTTGCGGGAACTAAAATCCCATGACCTTTTATAGACATTTACCAAGTTTGATGACATTTGGTCGGGTAGTTTTATTTTTATAGCCATTTCAAAATGGAACTTCAATTATAAAGACCCTGTATTTATGTTTTTTTCGAAATTTTAATATCCTATTAGGCTAGATTAGGTGCAACATCAGAGTTCGGAAAAACGAGCAAATGCATACCAAGCAGTGATATTTGGCCATTCAAACATCATTGCACGTAATACCGAGTAGAAGTAGATCGGGCAAAGATACTTAAAGAGATCTAGCTTATATTTCGGACATTTACCAAAGGTTCTATATAATTGCTGACATTGACAGTTGAATGTCGAAAACCATTAATTTTAATCTTAGTCAGTGAGATTAACAGGTAGGGGGTAAAATGATACAAACACAACTAACTCTATGTAAACAATCTTATTCTTAGCAGCAATAGCTTGAAAAGATTTTGCATGGCAAGACTGTTAACACAAGTTAAAAGATCATATTTTTTTAGTTATTAGAAATGGTGCCATTTTAACTCACCCAAAATTCGGAGAGATTAAAATGAGAATGAAAGTTAATAACCTATTTCTATAATTAATATCCGTAATTTTAAAACCATTCTCTGAGATATCATCATTTAATCTAAGAAAGCTTTTTTAATTAAAGTTGTAATGGAAAAGGAAATCATGTTTTTAAAAGAAATCGAAGTTCCAATGACATTTTGGTCGATATAAATTTTGTAAGTCTCCGAGATGATATTTTAAATCTTCCCTAGTTATTTCTTGAAAGCAGATGAAATTTTATACTTAGAATAACCTTTGTTATTCAGTACCAAAACTGGCGGTTATTTGCGAAAAAAATATGAATGAAATTTTACGCTATGCGCGCGTAAGTCAAGTTCCTCGTAAGCTAACCACATTTAAATATTAATCGACAAATTTAAACATTTTATAATTAATAAATATTTAAATTATAATTAATAAATATTTAAATTATAATTAATAAATATTTAAATTTTATTATATTAAATCGCCAAATTTAAATAGCATATAATATGTTGCCAAATTATTCTTTTAAAAATGATTAATTTTAAATTTTCTCGGTTTCTGCTACAGGACAATTGAACTTAAAATTTTACAATAGAAAAAAATGTAGATTATTATGGTATAAGAAAAATTTATACTCATAATTCAATTTTTTTGCCCACAGTTTAATTAATTGATAAAAAATAATAAATGATTTTTGGAAATTTTCTTTGGGAAAACCTGTTTTAAAAATGGGGGATTTTTTTTTAAATTGCTTAATTAGTCTTAAAAATATGACTAAAAACGTAAAAAGTGAAATTAACATTTAGGGGTTCGAGCTTTGGATTGTTTTCCTGACCAAACCCTGGGGACCATATTTCCCAGATTACGGCAACCTCCTCTATTTTGAAGATTAAAAATCCAAATTTGTAAAAAATAAAAATTTAAAAAAAATAAACTATATATTTATTTATCAGTTATTTGAATCATTTCTTTCGATTTACTGATCAGAATCATTTGATTCGAGTCATTGATCCAAATTACTTGATTCAAATCCGAAATTTGAATCACCGATTTCACATGATTCACACGAATTCAGATGATTCGAATAAAGTGATTCGAATCGCGAATTTGAATCATGTGATTCAGATTATCGATTCAAATAATGTGATTCAGATTACCGTTCCAGATTACACATATTGAAAATAAGTGGTTCAGACCAGTGACTCAATTCAAGTGATTCAAATCATGTGATTCGCATGAATGACTTGAATCATGGAATATGGATCAATATTCGAATCAAGAAATTTATATCAGTGATTCTAATCACTCGCTTTTATCATTATTCGAATCAACTGATTTAGATTAGTAATTAAAATCACACTATTCGGATCAATGATTGGAATCAAGTGATTCAAATCACTGGTTCAAAATCAAACGATTTGGATCGATGATTCGAATCATGGTATTTGAATCACTGAATATAACGAGGTGAATCTGGTCACTGAATTGAATCATGCGATTTGTGTCACTATTCAGATCAAGTGATAAATATTAGTGATTCAAATCAAGTGATTCAGATCAATGATTCGAATGAAGTCATTGAAATCACAGATTCGAATCATATGATTTGGATCAATGATTCGAATCAAGTGATTAAAATCTGTCCTTCAAATTAAGTGAATCAAAACTTCGATTCAAATAACTGATTCTTACGAAGAGATTCACATCACTGATTCAAATCATGTGATTCGGATAGCTATTAAATCAAGTGATTCTGTTCAATTATTCAAATCATGCTTTTCAAATCACTGATTTTAATCATGCCACTCTGATCAAGGAATCTAATCAAGTGGTTCAGATCTTATTTCGAATCTAGTAATTTGGATCACTGATTCAAATAACATGACTTAATTGCTAATTACGAATCAAAAGCTTCAAAATAAATTGAAATTGCCAAAAAATCGAAAATAAGAAACTACCACTATTTTTCTTTTGATTAATGTACATAGAAAAAAATTTTATGAATTTATAAGTAAATACATAAATATACTTATTATAGCTTTTGTATAATTCATACCTGACAACTCGTTCGAATTTTCCCGAAGATTTTATTTTCATATTTAAAGTGGTAACAATACTCATGTCATTCCAATTAACTTTTTGAATTATAATGATAATTATACCAAATGAGTTTGATCATCACTACATATAGATAATTACATTAAATATATAAAAGCATAATAATCCTTGAGCAAGCGAATTTCAACGGGATCAAAATGTAAATATATTTTTGAGTCAGATTGTTTTTTTGTTAATTGTATTACAACCACTCTGAAAACCCGTTCTCGGAAAGAGTGAAAGTTGGCAGGTATGATAATTTTATTGTATATGCTGCTAATATGCTATTAAGACTTTTAGCTAGAGAAAATTTATGAAACTACAAAATAAATGTGTTACATTTTCTTATTTATACTTTTATCTGAATCCATCGAATTCTTTCCTTGGAAAATCTCTTGTCCTTAATAACGGATGCGTAAGAATCTCTTAAGTTGTACAAGAAATTTTAAACTGTATATGATATAACTGTGAAACAAAACTAACTGAAATTTAAGAAGCAATTATTTATTGTAAATTAAATTTATTTCGATAAAAACAACTAATTCGGATCACAGATTCGAACTATCAAAGTTAGCTGATTCTATTGGTTCGAAATCACTTAGAGGATTCGTTTTGCCCAACTCTAATTTGTAAGATATCAAATGTTAAAATTTTCTTGATAGGAGATATTCAAAAGAATGTTAAATTTCTAAGACTTACAGTCAAGGTTTTACCAGACCTGCCAACTTTTAATCCCTTCCATTATCATTTTTCCCAGTGGTATTAAAATGGAATTAAAACTTCAATTTTAAGCAAACAAATACGTTGTATTTGAAAAAAATTAAGTTGACAACCATGATAGTAACGCATATTAATATATAAGCTTAATTTCTGTAAGAATATTGGTGATCAAAATCATTTAAAAATTAAATTTATAAGAGAAAAAATAGTATATATTTACTACCACTTTAAATATGAAAATAAAATCTCCCCCAAAATCCGGGAGAGTTGGAACGTATGATTTAACTATTAGTAACATCGTCAAACGCATGGCTGTAAGTCCTTATATAGCAAGACATTTCATTTTAGCATTTTTTTTCGAGAAAAATAAAATATCTGTAACTATCAAGATTTCTTTTATAATTTTAGTCTATATATCAAACTGCTTATTTTCCAAGAATAATGTCCAAAGCCACTAGTCACAGTTGCCCTAGGGCCAATAAATAGATAAAATACCTATCCAAGTCAAGGATAATGTAGATTTTGTTGGATAGTTTTAAAAATAATTAGTTAACTCCTCCCGGAAACTAGTTACAACCGAAATGGTTTTACTACCAGCCATTCTTCTTTTCCGTTTCGCTTTCACCCATGGTCAAACGGTGCACACCTATGCAACCTTTTTGGAACCTGCTCGATAAACTTACCCAGAAAACAGTTCCTGTGGCGTGGTTGTCCTGCAATCCATTTTTATATCATTACATAATTCTGCTTCTATTTCTTTAATATGAAAAGTAAAATTTATATATCACCAGGAGTATTTTAAATATTAGTTTTTATATATTTTCTTAAACTGATAATGCTAGTCCGTGTTTCGAAATTCTAATTATAGAGCCCACCTTGATCTTCCCTCTGTTTTCAGCAGAATAGATTGGTGGGCATGTAAGTAAGTTGAAGAATGCAAATACTTGACTTCTCTGAGTGATATATTTATATGTTGCAGTATTGAATCTTAACATAATTCAGTTACTCCTACTTTAATAAAAAAATTAGAGTAACACCAGTATTATTTTAAATCTTGTTTTTTAAATATTTTCTTCAAGCCGAATTTATTATTCTCGAAGTGTACAAGTTAAATGTAAATGCCTGACCTCTCTGAGTGTTTTGTAATTTTGCTTGGTCCACTTGAATAATTTATATATAATGATATGGGTTACGACAATTAGAAAATGAATAGAATTAAATATCGGGCTGGCATTTATTGAACATAACACGTTCTCTGTTCTGAGGGACAGAGAGCTACTATTTCTTATTTGTCCCTCTCTGTTGTGGTGGAATTGGCAATCTGTATAAGTATCTGGGCGCGCATGTAAAAGTCGTTTTTTTTTTAATATTTTATAACCGTCGTTGAACAGACTATCCAATTTTTTGGGTTTCCGATTATCTTTGTAATATTGAATCCAATCCAGAAATTCCTATATCAAGTATTGGGAGAAACTTGCCTTCTTGGTGGACTATTTAATGGAACTAACCAACATTTGTGTTACATGGAGATAAAGACCACGAGAACCTCCCGTGGTTAGCATGAGGGAAAGGAGACTCTAACCCATGATCCGTTTATCTGTGAGGATATTTCACGTCAGCATTGTGGTCTGCTCAAACCGGATGCGGATTTGACCAGAATCGCTGAGATTCGAACCGGGGTCACCTCATTGGAAGGCGAACGCTCTATCTCCTGAGCCATCGCGGCTCAATGCCTAGGCATTGCAGAAAAAGACTGGAAGTTTTTGGACAAGGTCTGAAACATGGGAATTATCACCAACTTCATCTAGGCAGTGTTTATAATACCTAGGCATTCCGAAGAATGACGAATACTATCAAGTCAAAGTGTGAAAAAAAAGGTCTTGATAAGGCTATTATATAAATAACTGACATGCAGTCATCAAATATGGAAATGTATTACGAAGAAATGAGAGTGCTCTTAAAAAAGTTTATTCGAAACACGTTTTACAAATAAAAAATTTATGTTCTTTATTAACACATTGCTAACCGAACCGGCAACATTTCTGAAAATTACCCCATGTGCCCGGATATTGTTTTGAAAGCGAATGTGGAAGTAAAACTATATAAATAAACTTTAAAAAACTCTGAAATTCTTAATGCCGTATAATATAAAGTTTAGCAATTACCTTCGCGTAATGGTACGTCATACCCTCCAACTGCTACGGAATTTCCGTAGTTTCAGAAATCTTCTTTTCAAACTGTAGCAAAATTAATGTCTTAATATTTAAAAAAAATTAATTTTAGCGTAACTTGTTCACTATTACTTATAAAAAAGCAGGCCATATGGCTAGATTCTTAAGTTCTGATAAAAGTTTTATGAGAGATCCATTTGCTTTATAAATTTCTACTTTAGTTCGCTACCACTAGAAAGAATTATTTTCAAAATCCTCATAAGTTAGAGGGTATGGTACGTTATAAGTTTTTCAAATATTTGAGGTTTCGTAAAGTTATAATAAATTGGTAGAAAATTAAATAGTAAAACTTGAAAAGTAAGGAATATTACGCCCACTTTTTAAAATAGTCACCACGAGATCACTGCTAACGAAAACACGAATTAACTCATGACCGGTCACCAACGGTTGGCCACGAAAACACGAGTTAACTCGTGACTGGTCAGCAATGTGTTAAGAAAAAAAAAATTTTATACATATGAACATTAAAAAAAATTAAAATTAATCTACTTATTCCAACATGGGAAATTTGAACGACATTTTGAAGTACATTCAAAATGAATCGGAGATATATTTCATACTTATCCGGTTTCTCATTTGAGATTTTATCTTACCAAGGAAATGTGTGAAATATGAATCTTTTCATGCATTGTCGGCTACTTTAAGCCATTACATGTAATCCCTAGGTTATCAATCCCTAGGTAATCCCTAGGTAACACGTTCACGCCGGGGTGACCCACCGGTGGGTCACGCTAGATTGTCTCTTCGGGAGGCGCACCGGAGTAAAAACTGGTAACAAATAAATTTCATTTTTTAGTTTTTTTCCGGGAATAATAAAAATCCATAACTACCAATTGTTTTTAACGGATGCAATTTTTATATTGAATTGCTTCTTCGCCGTGATAAATTTCCTTACCGTGAATTGTTATAGTTGAGAATAGATTTTAATTCCTCCCGAATATTATCTAATGTTGAAATAGCAGTATTTTCTTTTCCGTCCCGCATTCATGCGCAACACCCGGCGTGAACGTTTTAAGTATGTTAAATAGTAGCGCCTACTTTCTATTCTACGCTTAATTCAGCAATGCAAACAACTTGCACATGGCAATGAAGATCTTATGTAAAATTGTGAATAAAATTTAATTTATTAACAATAAGTCCGAAAGTCTTGTGAACCGGAAGTAGAAGACAAAATTAGTTGTGGGAAAAGTTTATTACATCGATATAAATTTAATCAATATTTATATCAAATAAACTACTAATCGAATAATGAAATTGCACTTATTATATGTTTTAAAAATAGAAAAAATAATTTAAACTGTAGTTTTACGTAATCGCAATCATAATTCTGGTTTCTTTCGGTAAAACTGTTCGGTAGACCGTCAAGTATCAGTTTCTTTTTGAAAAAGAATGTTTATTTTGAACCAAAGACATTTTATTAAACCCTATATTTTTGTTAGGCTTCCATAGATGTATGATGAAGAATCACATTTAATCTGAATAAAAATACAGGTGGTGATGAGCTAAATGATTGAGCTTCCTTTGGCGGAATAACAGCGTTCTATAAAACGAAGAAAAAAAGTTATTAGTAACTGGAAATATACTAACTTTAAAACAAGACTCACGTCGAAAATGAATAAAATACATACGTGAAAATGACATACGCGGAAAATAAATAAAATACATAAGTGAAAATGACATACGCGGAAAATAAATAAAATACATAAGTGAAAATGACATACGCTGAAAATGAATAAAATACATAAGTGAAAATGACATACGCGGAAAATAAATAAAATACATAAGTGAAAATGACATACGTTGAAAATGAATAAAATACATTAGTGAAAATGACATACGCGGAAAATAAATAAAATACATATGTGAAAATGACATACGCGGAAAATAAATAAAATACATAAGTGAAAATGACATACGTGGAAAATAAATAAAATACATATGGGAAAATGACATACGTGGAAAATAAATAAAATACATACGTGAAAATGACATACGTGGAAAATAAAAAAAATACATACGTGAAAATGACATACGTAGAAAATAAATAAAATACATATGGGAAAATGACATACGTGGAAAATAAATAAAATACATACGTGAAAATGACATACGTGGAAAATGAATAAAATACATACTTGAAAATGACATACGTGGTGAATAAATAAAATATATAAGAGAAAATGACATACGCAGAAAATAAATAAAATACACTGAAATATGGTGTTTAAACCTAACTGCTGTAAATGTGGAAAATAGTTCACAGATAAACGTAGTTATCTGAAAACTATTTTAATTCTGCAACACTTTCCATTCTATAAACTCTTAACAAAAGCAGTCATTACTTCCTCATTACCGATTTTAAAATTTGCGCTATCTATTACGCTAATGAGCTAATCACTTTCCATTATGTAAATTCGTACCTAAAGCAATTAAAAGCAAAAATTCCTGAAATTTTTTTTTTAATTTTTGCTTTTAACTGCATACCGTTAAAAATTATAATTTTAAGGAGATTTTTAATGTAATTTTATTCTTAAGTGCAAAATTTAATTTTAAATGCAAATTCAAATGCTTTAATAGATGCTGCAGGGGCCGGGATAGCCAGGTTGGTAGGCACTGGGTCCATGTCCAAGAGGACATGGGTTCGATCCCCGCCAGCCTAAGACTCCCTGTGTAATAAATGGTGACTAATGCACGTTAAATCTGTCGAGTCACAAAGTCCTCGATGTTCCCATTACAAATCATACGTCTATGGGTTTCCAAGAGTTTCCTTGTTATTTGGGTTGGTTCAAAATCCTCACGTGAAACATCCTCACGTGAAATATCCTCAGTGGTAGACGGATCATGGGTTAGTGTCCTCTTGCCATTGGGCTAACCGTGGAATGTTTTCGTGGTTTTCCTCTCTATGTAAAGCAAATGAGAGTTAGTTTCATCAAAAAGTCCTCCTCGATGGCAAAATTTCTCCTAATACTTGATCCAGTATATCCATTGTCTTCTGGATTGGATTCAAAATTAGAAGTCTACTGAACATTAATAGTCGTAGACCCAAAAATTAAGTCAGCCGTTCAACGATGGTTATAAAATAAATTAGAGGCTGTAAATGGGAGTAAAAAAGAATGTATATACTTTTCTTTTTTTTACAATGAATCATTCAAAGAATATTGAATATACAATTACATTGTATACACAATGAACATTGTATATACAATTGGTGGCATTACTTTGACAGCGAATCATTCAAAAATGGTTCACATGCATTAGACAGTAACGCCTACTTTCACTTCTATTCTTTCCTACGCAATACGAACAGCTTTGCTGATATTAACTGTAACGGCGAGCAATGTGATTTAGATAATTTAAAAAAATATTGTATAATGTAGTCACAAGATGAAAACTGTTAAAAAATTTTGAAAAATCCCGAGCATTTAGAGAATTCTGTCTTATTACGATATTTCATATTGGCATTTGCAACGAAATGGATAATATGAAATACCGTAGCTGTAAAGTTCTGGCAATCATAGTGAGTTCCATACCTGCCAACTTTTAACCCTTTCAAGGATGATTTTTCCCAGTGGTAGTAAAATGGAAATTAAATTACAATTTTAGGCCGAAACACACGACATGCGAACATTGCGAACATTTATGCGAACATTGCGAACTACCAAACCTAGATGCTGGATATAAGTGAAATCTCGTCATTAAGCCCGAAGCGCTTCTATCCGATTCGTCGATACTGTTGAGACATAAAACTTAAAGGTCGTATGTGATTCAAAGTTCTAAGCTTAAAGTTCAGATTAAAAGTCCTTAATGAGGTGAGGCATGAGTTGCAAGCAATAGAACATCAATTGGAAGGGGTATTCCCCTTGATTAATGTCGTGAGCAGGTTTAGCAGTTCTTGATCTTTCATCAATTCTTGAAGTTCTTTGATGAGGCTAACAAGTCGATGAGCACTGGAAGTTGGGGTAGTATCCCTGTTCGATGATCTCCTTCTACTGGGGCGAGCCTCGCACCCAGTAAAGTTAGTAGTCTGATCTTTCTGGCAGTTACAGCGCTTGGCAGGGGTATCTCTGGGCTTTTTGCATTGGTACGAAAAGTGCCCTTCGGCACACTTCATACATCTAGCATCTTTTGTGCAGCTACGTTGAGAATGTCCAAAGCCCTGGCATCTGAAACACTGAATTGGTCTTCTTCCACCTCGGTACTTCTCTACGGCGATCGGGAACTGCTTTAAACTTTCGATGCTGTAGATCTTGGTCTGATTGGCCAATAGAGGAGTGACAACATGGTGGAGGGGGAGTGGCATATAGGCTCCTCCCACTTTCTTCTTGAACTGGACTACTTTGGAAACTTCGATGTTTGATTTTCCTAATTCAAGGGAGATCTCGTCGATATTGAAATCATCTGGGAGTCCTCGGATGAGCACTTTTTCATTCTTGGCAGGAAGGACTATTTTACCAGCAGTTGGAGTCGCTTGAGCTTGGGTAGGCGTCTCCTCCGAAGTTACAGATGAACTACCAAACATAGGCCTAGGCTGAGTTCAATTACGGAGTACCTGTCCGCGAAGCGGACACTTCACTCCTTCATATATGATGGTGCCCGTGGGTGCGTAGAATAATGACTATATAGACAAAAAAATATCAAGTCCTTGTTGGGATATGGTATAAGTTTTAGTGGTAGAACATCATTCTGTAGGGGATGACCCCTGGATTAGAGTTTGATGTAAACTGAGCACTTCTTGATTTTTTAGGATCTCCTGCAGTTCTTTCACGATTGAAACAAGTCGATGAGCAGAGGTAGCAGGCGTATCCTTAGGCTGATGTCTTTTTCTACTGGGGCGGGTCTCGCACCCTGAGAAATTAGAAGTATGGGCCTTGCAGCAGTTGCAGCAGGTGGCAGGTGAATCTTTGCTCTTTTTGCACTGGAATGAACAGTGCCCTTCGGCACACTTCATGCATCTTGGTTCGGAAGTGCAGGTTCGCTGTGAGGGTCTGAATCGTTGACATCGGAAACACTGTAGCGGCCCCCGGCCGCCTCTAAATTTCTCCACACTGATCGGAAAGTCCTCAATGAATTCGATGTGGTAGATCTTCATGTAGTTTGCTATCCCTGGTAGGATGATGAGGAAAAGTGGGAGTGGCCTATAGGCTCCCCCCCACTCTCTTCCTGAACTGAACAATTTTCAGGATTTCTAAATTCTGTTTCCCTAATTCGTGGGAAATAGTGTCCGTATTAAAGTCCAAAGGGAGCCCGCGGATGAGAACTTTTAAGTTCTTGGCTGTTTGAGCTTTCTGTACACTAGTGGATGACTCTGGTTCTTTGACATTGCACTCTTCCGAAGTTTCCATTGGGGAAGGAGTGGAGTTCACCAGTGCAGAAAGAGAATCAGAAGTAGAGTTTGTAGACTTTGTTGAGTACATATCAGTTGATTTCTTATTCTTTTTCCTCTTTCTCCTTTTGGTGGGTGGTTCTTTAAGCTTTTCAGTCTGAGGTTCTGACTCAAAGGCCGAAGCCTCCTCACAGTTTTGGACTGGTTCTGTATCTTTAGTTGAGTCCAATTCCTCGGTAGGTTAAAATTTGGGTTCAGGGGAGGGAACTGGTGCTTCATTTGTCTTTAATTCCTTCTCTTCCTATTTCTTTAAGCGTAATCTGTACATGATGTTGTATGCAGTTTGTGATCTTTTTAAGAAATAGTTGTAATAAGGTCCTCTCTTATCTAGCTTGTTAAGAAAGCTACGAAAGTAGTCTGACACTTTAAGCAGTTCATCAAAAGGAAACTGTAAATAGAAGTCATTAATTTCCGTCTCATCGGCGTTTTTCGATGGCATATATTGCGGGGGAATTCCGCATATCGAATGTAATTCGTTTAGCGAGGTTTAATCTACGCCAGTCAAGACTTGAGTGCGGCCGGAAGGGAACACCTTTCTGCAGCAGTTGACAGGTTACTACAGGCCATTGCGTTGTTCTTGCATTGTCATCGATGAAACCCTATGGCCAATAATCTCTTAAAAATAGAATAATTATCTGTCTTCATTGCTACATCGAAACGCAGCTCCATTTTTATGCTATGAGCATATCTACCAGCATTCAAAAATATTAAATTCTATATATATTTATAAATACGCACAATTACCAGCTACAGATTCGTTATGATAAACTTTTCTATACATTAAAGCTGTTCGCTCAGCTTGTGTTGCGCGGATGGTTATGGTCACAGCCAGCTCTCTGTTAGCGGGAAACAAAATAAACCCTTGGCTAGTTTCCCTACCGGTAGCGTGTTTCTTAAAGACAGACATAGTTCGGACCCTTTAACTCTCATCACGTTCCACCAACTAGAAATAGAACTCTCGCTCTTTCTTTCGGGCAATGCGGTGGATCTCGATTGATTATTCGAGAATTTTACTATATTCATTAACAGACATTTAAATAAGATTTCAATAAGCAAAAAAACAGATAACCATAAACCTGTTCGCAATTTTATCAACACGCTATAGCGTTTTTCAAATTATTTATTTTACCCGGAAATAAATAGATTAATTTTATAATGACCTTTGAACTAGATAACAGCTTTGCTCTGTTCTTGTAGCTTGCTCTAAAATCAAGGGGGATTTAGCATCCTCTTTTAAGGCTCTAATGAATAAAAAGGGAAAAAATCTGCTTTTAATTGAACTTTAAAACATCAAAAACTGTTTTTTGCTTCACCTAGAGATTGGGATTAAATTTAAAAAAAGTCGGTAACAAATATTAATTTAAAAATGAAATAGAAAATTAACATTTGTTAAAGCTAGAGAATTATTAACTGTTAAACTTATAATAAAAAATACCATTCCGTCTCTCTGTAGAGTTGAATTTCAATGTGCTAAAGGAGCCGGTTTAATCTATGAATTAAACGTCAGCTTTTTCCTCCGAAATTACAATTTGTTGAAAAAATACTGCAATTTTAAATATTTTTTTATCAAGATTTTTTATTTTACTTAATTATTATTTATCTTTATTCAAGCCTTTATCTTTCCTACTTCCGTTTCCAAATTCTATTGTGGAGAAGAGGCACTTCTGTCTAATATGTAATGATGAAAATAAAAAAATCTATATTACATTACACACAAGTACTTTTAAGCCAACCGGACTGTGCAGGAAAAGGGAGCTGGCCTTGCATTGGAAAGGTTCTGGGTTCGAAGCCCGGACAAGGTCTGTCCTTACTGAGGGAGCAACGTTGGCTTACCTAATATGGTGTCCCTGAAAGAGAGGCAAATCTGCCTGTGAAATGCCTGAAATGACGACATTGCCACAGGTGGGCATTGGATAAAAAAAAACTGGTACTTATAATGTCTCCAAACAAATTAACCTCTTCGCGACGGGCGAGTCATAGAACGTTGGAAGTTAGAAATTGTCTGTAGCTCGGTAAATTGCCACGAAGCGGCACTATCCCATTCATGGGATGTTGGAAGTCGATTTTGTAGATTCTGCAAAACTACCCACTCCAAGAGGAAGTAGAGAATCTGGAAATAAACGAAAAAATGATCATAGCAAGCTGTGATCGGGTCGTGGAAAAGGCTCAGTCCTGGATGCTGGGGGCCTCGGTGAGGAGTGATTGCAACATCGTCACTAGTTCGGCGCTTTGATGGAGCTCTTGCATCTCTTTAAAGGTACGGTGAAGACTATTATCCTTGTTCGTGACGTTTCCTTATAGTCTCTTTCCTGATGTTTTCATTGGTCGGTCACTTCAGCCAGTGAAGCAGGCAGGATGGTGGCCCTTGCAGTTCACACATGTTGGAGTCTCACTTGGTAGTTTAGTGCAGGTGTAAGTGAAATGCGCTTTCGCTCATTTTATACATGCTGGCTCAGGAGCTGGACAGTTTCTCTGCGTGTGCCATGATATTGATACTCAAGATATTGAAAATAAAGTAAATTTAACTTGTGTTTCTACTGAAATCACGTTTCCTAACAGTGCTTCTTTTTCCAAGTCCTCTCTTAGTTTCACGCATAAATACTGTACAAGATTTTTCGTTAATCAAAAAAAAAATCTAAAAAGACATCGTCATGAAGACTAAAAGCATCTTCTCTGTTTCTATATATAGATCTCCTCCGAAGACTTATCCGTGTAAAATAATTAATTATCAATGCATTCCATGTGCTCGCCATTACTCTACTGAAAATACCAGTGGGTTTCGCTTCGACCGAAAAGAGCATTAAGATCCACTAAAACTTGCTTGGAATACCAAAAATTGAGCGATGGGCGGGAAAAGTTGAATATCAGGTAAACCGCCCCCTGGTGCGGCTTCCAAAAGCTCAAATCGACTGTCGACTTCGAGCTCAGGATACCAGCCCGTGATGTCTCACTTTCGGTCTCGGGAACAGTTGGTGTCGCCGTGTTGACACCGTTTTTCCTCCGCTTTTTTTTTTCTTCTTATCCTTAGGAGCTGTTTTTGGGTGTTGTGATGCGGGATTTGTGGTGGGGGTTGAGCCTTGCTCATTTGTCTCAGATGTAGAGTCGACTGATGTCGTGGTCTGGGTATCTTTCAGAATCTCCTCTGGCTCAGAAGTCTCCATAGCTGGGTCTTCCTTGTTAGTCTGAGATTCTATCAGGATTTTTAAGTTCTTATCATAGTAGATTAATGTGTATAGGTTTCCCAAACAATCTGGGTTGATTCTCCTATTGTTTTGGAGTATATAGTCTAGCTCAGGAGTTTCCAACTGGGGGCCCGTGGAGCCTTCTTTTGTGGCCCGCGAACTAATATATAATATATATATATATATATATATATATATATATATATATATATATATATATATATATATATATATATATATATATATATATATATATATATATATATATATATATATATATATATATATATATATATATATATATATATATATATATATATATATATATATATATTATTTTTTTTTTTATTTAAACGACTTAAAACTCTTCATGCACCACAAAGTATAGCATGAGGCTTACAGTTGTAAGTAGAAAACAAAAGAAGAAAAATTCACAAATTTACATCAAAAACAAAATTCCGCAAGGCCGCAAGACTTTTGACCAGTTCTGACAAACTAAAATATATTAGTTGTCATTTTTTGCGGACAACTTTCGTAAAAAAATCTACATGGGTTTAAAATAGTGTTCTCGTAAATAAAAACCTAATTTCTTCGTTTCTGTGAAATTTAACATACCAACGAGGCAAAAAAATTTATTTCTCAGGTTTTGCATCCAAGAAAATATTTACTTAAATACAAAAATAATTGTGTATGTTGCTCTTTTTTTATTTCATTTTTTTGTATTTTGTGAATATAATTTAGCATGTGTGTATCAGAAATTTTCTCGAAGAAATTCTCCGATTTAACTTTTTGAAACCACTCATTTAGGACGAAAATATTTACACACACATTTATAAATTTTAAATGTAAATATCTATTCTCTGGTGGTTGCAGCAGACAAACCTCAATTTTCTCATTGAACATTTTGTGTGCTACTATGTAAGTTTTAATACTAACCTTTTTTAAAGTTTTATATTAACAATTAGATATCTGTTGCACATAAATTGTTCAATGCATAGGTGCACATTAAAGTTATTGTAGCCCGAATTTTTATTAATTATTTAATAATTTTTAAAATATTATTAATAACAATTAAATATTTTTAAAAATCTACTTCTTATTTTAATTTGTAATTCAATACTTTCCTTTTGTACAACTTGGTAAAAATCTGACAGTAATATTTAATGTTCCTTCAAACATAAAAGAGTCCTACATAAAATGTTGACAAAGTTGCGGCTTGCCATTTGATTTGTGTTTTTGATTGTGGCTACCGGCCTCATGTAAATTGGAAACCCCTGGTCTAGCTCTTCTCCACATCCTTGTGCGTTGCGTTCTGAATCCGCCATCTCTTTTTCAATGTTCGTTATTTTTTGAAGTTTAGTGCAGGTGTGTTTCCCCATGCTTTCTCTTGTCGAAGTAAGATCGATGTCCGATACGCGAGAGGATCGGAAAGCCTTCGTAGCAGAGGAGCTCAGTCTTTACACATAGATGCCAACTGCTCCGGACGCTCCAAAATAATTTAAAAAACGGTAAATAACTACAAACTAACTTTTGCAAATATTTGACTAATTTTGCTTGCTTTTTAAAATGTTTAGCGTGATATAACTATAATGAAGTGGTGAATTATATAAAACTACGAATTATTCAGAAATAACTGTAGATTAAAATCTAATAAATTGAATTTATTAAGCCAAGAATCACAATTAATAAACTACCACCTGAAAATATTTATTCGCTATCCGGAGCATGTTGGCACCTCTGTTAACACAACCTAGATCAAATGCACGAATGTTGGCATGCAGTTAAAAGTGGTGAATTATCTAAGCCTACGAATTGTTTAGAAATAGTTGTGGATAAAAATCTACTTAATTGAATTTATTAAACCATGAATCACAATTAATAAACTACCACTTGAAAATATATATTCGCTGTCCGGAGCAAGTTGACATATCTGTGTATATAAATAAAACTATTTTTGTGTGTTCTAAGAATTGCATTAATTTCTTCAAACCATTTTAGCAACGATAATAATATTTAAAAAAAATTTACTCGCATCATGTGTTTCGAATAATCTAGGCTTCGCCGGTCACCGGTGATCCCCATGGCGCTACGAACAACCTCAGTGCCTGTCACCGGTGACCCCCATGGCATTCAACATGTTAATAAGAAGGAGTCGTCCGATAGGCCCAATGAGAAACTCTAAAATTTATCCTTTTGTTTAAATTAAGTACGAACTACTTTTGATTTATACCTATTTTTACGTTAGCAATGCTATCTAGTTGCTTTCTAGACAAGTGCTGAATTGCTTCTCAAATATCTCTTTTCCTGAAAATAAGGAGTCTGAAAATCAAGTTTTTCAAATGATTTGAAAGTTGTAAAGTTTTTTTTTTATAAGAGAGTGAGTAGGGGTGGAGGCTAATGTGGAATATTTTTTTTAAATTCTAAGAAAAACTTACTCAATATTATTTAGAACTCATATATTCATTTTTTTTCATTAAAAATTGAACAGTTTCCTTCATTTTAGCTGAAACAACTATCAGTTTGTCTGACAGGATGGCGGTCTATTTATTAGTTTAACGAGGAACATTTTTACTCCGCATAGAAACTATTATTCCTTGACATTGCAATTCTTTTTGGTCGGAAAAGGTAACACACAGGCCTAATAATAAACTTAAAATGATATTTCTTAGATCAAAATATTTCTTCCATACTCGTATATTATTTAAAAGCATCAAACTTAAGCAAGAGAAAAAATAAAAAAAAAAATTTTTTTAAAATTTTTTTGCTGCAAGAAACGGGCAAATTTGCTAAATGAATGTGTGCAAGTGCTGTTGAATTTTGTTTTGCATTGTGAGAACCCATATTTGATTTCATTATTACTTAGGTTTTCAATCTAGATAATAAAATTTTCAAGTTAAAACTATTATCAAATCTGAAAGTGGTATCGACAGGTGAGGTAAACTTTAAAGGTGTGATTTTTCACTAAATGGAATCACTCATTTTTTTTTTTTATAAATCGAGTGTAAAATGCATAGTGTGGAAATTTTTTGTAAAATACACTACTGGCCATTAAAATTGCTACGCCAGGAAGGCGGAACACCACGAACTTGAAATTTACAAGACAGATAAAACATGTTGTGGTATGCAAATAATTATCTTATCAGCGCATTCATGCGAAGCGGGTGGCGGTAGCGACACTTACAATGTGTATAAAAGAAGAGATTTAGCAGTAAGTTTGCCATACAGAATTGATTTTGAGCGTTGATCTTGGGTAAAAAAGTTTTTGTTATGCTCGTGTAAGAAGGAGAAATGCCTACCAGCGCGTGTCTGAATTTGATCGAAGTCGAATTGTCGCGTACCGGGATTGCGGTTTATCATAACGAAGTATTGCTCCTCGCGTTGGTCTAGATCCCATGTCTCGCAGAATATGACAATGATGGAGCACAGTGCAGGATCTCAGCTGCCCCCATCACTAACAGCGGATAAGACAAATATGTTATCCGCAGGGCCTTAACCCTTTCGCGCCGACTGTCACAAAATACGTGACAGCAAAAAACCGTATCAATCAGGGTAAGAAGATAAAACTGGTAATCAAAGTATTTCTTTAGCAGTTTATTTGTGGGCGGAGTTATAATTTTTTGATTTATTTAATTCACCATTACTTTGTTCAAAATAAAACTATTTAGTTATACTTTGAATTAACATTGATTATATATATGATTAAACTAACAATAATTAAAATAAAAGCAAAGTAAGTCTATCAAATTAGTAACGACTACATTTAAGTTACCGTTTTTTATTTAATTGCAACTTGATTCTGATTTTGTACGAATGCTTTTCTGAATCACCCGTCCCCAAGGGGTTAAGGGATCGTATAACCACAGAGATGCCAACTGCTCCGGGCACGCCAAAATAATTTTAAAAAAACGGTAAATAACTGCTAAGTAAATTTTGCAAATACTTGACTATTTTGCTTGCTTTTTAAAAGGTATAGCATGACTAAAGTATACTAACTAACTAACTAATCATATTTTACAGAGTGCCTATCCCCTAGGGGATATCTGCTCTTTCATCGCATTGAAATAAATAATGGGTGGGGCGGAAAAGGGGGGTGCCTAGTCACTAATAACAGTATATTAAAATAAAGAAAACAGTGTATAATCTGGGTTAAGTACGTAGGTATATCACAATTGAACATATTATAAGTACAAGTGAAAATTAATAAATGAAACAAGTGAAAAATTATTTACAAAATATTTACAAACATTATTTACAAGAACTAAAGTATTATAAAGTTGTGAATTATATAAGCCTACGAATTATTTAGAAATAGTGGAGGATCAAAATCTACTAAATAGAATTTATTGAACCAAGAATCACAATTGATAAACTACCACTTTAAAATATATATTTGCTGTTCGGAGCAAGTTGGCATCTCTGTAACCACGTCACGAACCCTGTTTCAACAAATGGAGTCATTTGCAAGATAACAAATGTCTGCACGAACAGTTCGACAACGTTTGCAGCTGCATGAGCTGTCAGCACAGAGAAAATAGCTTTGGCTACCCTTGACGCTGCATCGCAGGCAGGAATGCCTCCAATAGTGTGATCAACGACGAAACTGGACGCAGGAATGACATGACGTAGTCTTTTCAAATGAATCCGGGTTCTGTACACAACATCAGGATGTGGCCGCATCTGTCTGTCCTTGGCGCATCGTGGAGAACACCCATTGGTAGCTTGCATTCGACATCGTCATGCTGCTCCATCACCTGGAGTAATGGTATGGGGGTGCCATTGGATACGCGTCTCGATCATCTCCTTTTCGCTTTGCCGGCACTTTGAACAACAGCCGTTACATTTCTGATATGTTAGGGTCAGTTGCTCTTCCTTATCTTCGAGGCCACTATAACGCTACATTTTAGCAGGACAATGCACGACAGCATATTGCGCGCACTTTCACCTTCCTTGGCACAGAACATGTTCGAATGTTGCCTTGGCCGTAACGTTCTCCTGATCTCTCACCAATTGAAAACGTCTCGTCAATGGTTACCGAACAACTGGCTAGCCGCCGCTCGTCAGTCACTACGGTCAATGAATTGTGGCATAATGTTGAAGCTGCATGGAATGCTGTACTTGTCCATGCTATCCAATCTCTGTTCGACTCGATGTCTAGGAAAATAACTGCTGTTGTTGCTGCCAGGAGAGGTTGCTCTGAGTACTGATTCCTCAGGATCGATGCATCCAAATATCCTGAAAATTTAATCGCTTGTTCTTCCAACTATAATGTATGTGGCCAATAAATATCATTCTGTTATTTGCATTTATTCTTGGTGCAGCAATTTTAATGGCGAATAAGTGAATTTAATTATTTTGCAATCTTTTTCCATAGCATATACTATATTAATTTCAATTATTTCTTCAAAAATCGAAAAGTTAGGAAAAATGAATGCTTCAACATATTTCCAGAAATGTTTCAGCTGAAAATTTTGATCAAGTTTTGAGTTTTTAATTTTTAAAGCAATCGTAAAAGTGAAATTTGTGTTGTGACGTTCATATCATGAATATCATAAAACGGAATCTAATTTGTTTGTATTTTTTCAAAATCCCAATTTAGTAAATTTTTTTTTGTTTAAAAAATCATAGTAATGATTCAGCTAGTGTTTTTCGAATCGAAAATAGTACCAGTTTTTAAGATTTTAACAATTTACGGTTGGTAGATTTTGTTAAATGGACGCTGTACAGAGGGGAAAATAATTCATGGCAAATTCAGCGTTTCGCACAAATTTAAAAAAAAATTTAACGAATGAAAGAGCTACCGTTTCACTGCGCTTTAGGCACAAGAGTAACTCCAGAAAGTAGGCGTTTCATTCTTTCTTACTTTTTTTTTTATTTCTTTATATACCATCTATGCAGGCTAAAGCGGTGACGCTATCATATCAATAGGTTCATACCTACATAAAATATCTATGAACATATAAAATTTACAGGTCCTGTAATGAAGTAAATTGTATCATCATTGTATATGATTTAAAAGAACATTGAATTCTACCTATTTATATATAAGTAAATTAAAATTCTTAAAATATGCTCGGGATTCCATTCCTAGTTGAAAATAAAAATATACCTAAATTGCAATCAATGACATTTTTAAAAAAAGATTGGATTCCGATGAACTGTATAAAAAGTTACAACAACAAGCGTTCGTTACTCTCGACAAAGGATGAGTAAAAGCACCGTAACAATGTTTGTTTTAAAATATATTAATCGCACCACCAATTATATAAAATAAATTTTTTAATATAATAGAAATTCCCAGGCTTTGTCATTATTTTGATTCATTGATTTTTGTTACAATGAATAATCTAGCCATATCGCATTCCATGAAACTATTGGGTCGCGATGAGTTAGTTTGAGTAGAGTACCTTGTTTTATTCACGCCTGGGTGGGTCATGCTAGATTGTCTCATCGGCCGGTACACCGGAGTAAAAACTGGTAACAAATAAATTTCATTTTCTAGTTTTTTCCCGGGAATAATAAAAATCCATAACTACCAATTGTTTTAACGGATGCAATTTTTAAATTCAACTGCGACATGATAAATTTCCTTACAGTGAATCGTTATTGTTGAGAATAGATTAACTCCTCCCGAATATTATCTAATATTGAAATAGTTCTTCTACCAGTATTTTCTCTCTTCCGTCCCGCTTTCAGGCGCAACACCCGGCGTGAACGTGTTAAATTTGTTAGAAATACAAATGCTGTTGGCAAACTAGAACCATCTACCCAAAACCGTAATTGTTATTATATATCTGCATATATATAAATAAAGTTCAAAATGTAAAAAAAGCATGGAAAAAATTAAAAAAAAGGGGAAAAAAATTCATTTAAATCCGGAAAATAAAAGATATAATCTCGTTTACATCTTTTATTTTCCAGATTTTTATTCAATTTTTTCTCCCTTTTTCGGATTTTTCTTTATCCCTTTTTTATTGTTCTGTAATTATTTTCATGTTTTCTCAATAGTATTTGGAACTTGTATGGAGTATTACATGTGTCTGGCCACCACCATATCACAAGGTTCAAACCTACATCAGATGTGGTGTAATGAACATTAAAAATTTACAGGTCTTGTAATACTGTATTTAAGTAAATTGTATAATCATGGTATATGACTTTAAAAAAAATAACGAATTCTACCTTTTCATGTATTGAATAAATTTCTTATTAAAATTCCATGTTATGTTTGGGATTTCCTCCCTCGTTTTATAAAAATAATAATCCTTAATTGAATCCTATGAAATTTTTGATGAATGATTGGATTACGCAGCCGGTCATTGACTACATACTATATATTGACTATACATACTACATTGACTATATATTGACTGCAAGGTTTCGTTACTCTCGCCAAAGGATGAGCAGAAGCATCGTAACAGTACTTCTTTAAAATATATTAATCTTTTTAACATATTTAAAACAAGTACTGTTATAGTGCAAGTAGATTTTGTTAAACGGACGCTTTTCCGCGGAAAAAACATTTCATGCAAATATTCCGCACGATTATTCCGCACACGTTTAATTTAAAATAATAAAAATTTAATTATACAAAGCGTCTTTCTTCTTTTATTTAATTTTTTTCAATCTATTGTGGGTGTTATTTAAAGCGATGCCACTATCATCAAATATCAAATGTGAATGAACATTTAAAATTTACTGGTCCTGTAATTAAGTAAATTGTATCATCATAGTATATAATATAAAAAAAGAATTGAATTCTATCTTTTAATATATTTGATAAAGTTTTTACTAAAATTAAAATTCCAAGTTATATTTGGGATCTCATCCCAAGTTAAAAAATAAACCTAAATTGCAAGCTATGAAATTTTTAATAGAAGATTAGATTGCATGACAATTTATAATAACAAGCATTTGTTACTCTCGTCAAAGGATAAGTAAAAAAAAAAAGCACCGTAACAGTACTTTCTTTAAACTATATTAATCACATCACATATTAATTATCTATAAACTGTTTAATTTAATAAAAATCCCGTGATTGTGTTGCCGTTTCGTTTGTAAAATACCTTTTTTCTTTATCCAGCCTATATCGCAATCCATGAAATTATTAACAATAATTTGGATGGCGATGATTACCATTACCATGTTAAATTGTTAGAACTACAAATACTGTTGGCAAGCTAGATTCATTTACCCGAAATCGTAATTCATGAAATTATCAACAATGATGAATTGGATTGTGATGCATGAATGACAAAGCAGGTGCAACCGTATGTTTTATTGCTCTCGAGTCAAGATTGGCCAAAAGATGCATTTTTAAAATCATTATTGAGGAAATAGTTCCTTAAAGCCTCATTAAACTTTATGCTATTGCAATATACTCTTCTTAAGCGGACAATATCGTCCTCGAAAGGATCTCACTTTGGTTAACACGTTGAGTGCCACGCTAATTCTACATGGCTTGACAATCTTACTTACTTACTTTATTTAAAAACAGCTGGGCACCTGGGCCGCGTAGCGGCCCCTATCCCATTCATCATGAAACTACAAAAATGAGTTAAAAACATTTTGAATATAAGCAGTCGTTGTGGTAGCTTTACAATAATATTACCATGATTAGAGAAAATACAAACTTGAACAGAGATATTTACAGAAATTGCCATGAAAAAATGTACAGAAAATATAACCTTGATTAGAAAACATTACAACTTGATCAGAGATATTTACATTAATTGCCATAAATATGTACAGAAAATTGAATATGAGCATGAATAAATGATGATTATATATATACAAAAGTCGTGATTCATAGGCGTGAAGGTTTTACATAAATTTTGTCAAGCCTTAGTGGCGCCATCTAGTATGATCAACTTCAATTTGAAAGGGCAGTATGCAGTATTTATTTTAATAATCTGTATGGAAAATTAGAGTTCTGAATAATAATAAGAGTTCAAATAGAAGCTCAAATCAAGTAAAAAAAGACGTTACTGTGCAAGAGTGGCTTCCCCCATAATCCTCTGAAGCAGTTGAAGCACTTCTTGATTTTTTAAAAGTTCTTGCAATTCTTTAATTATTGTAACCAACCTTTGAGCAAGTCCTGTTGTTGGTGGTGGTATGGCACGTGTTCCCCTCCTGCGGGGACGGGCTCTGCACCCCGTGTAGTTGGCTGTATGAGAGTCTCCGCAGTTACTGCACTTAGGTGGTGTATTTTCATCTTTTTGGCACTCGTATGATCGGTGTTTGGCGGCGCACTTAACACATCTTGATGGTGAATTACATGATCTTTGACTGTGTCCAAATTCTTGGCAGTTGTAACACTGGATTGGATTTTGCCCGCCTCGGAACCTTTCAATACTAACCGGGATACTTTGTATATTGGTGATAGAGAAAATTTGTCGATTAACATCTGTTTCTGTGAGAATTGTGAGAAAAAGTGGGAGGAGCCTGTAGGTCCCGCCCACTTTTCTCTTAAACTGAATTATCTTTTGCGTTATGATGTCTGACTTTGCCAGTTCCTGGGAGATGTGATCAGTATAGAATCCAACTGGAAGACCACGAATAAGAACTTTTATATGCTTAATTGGTTGAACTTTTGCTGCAGTTGTGGGTGGATCTACAGTTGAACTGGAATCCTCCTTGGGTGGAGCTAAGTCAGTATCAGATATAGATTCAGATGGCTGAAAGGAGGTGGCGGTATCTATCGGTGAAAAATGTTTACTATTTGTGGTCATGATTAGATTTGCTTCAGCTTTTTTGACATTATTTTTCTTTTTCTTCTTCTTCAAAGGGGGTTCTGCAATATTTTTGTTTGAACTTTCTGAATCTCTGGTTGACTCATTCCCCGGCTGCTCCAAGAGTTGGCCGCCTTCATAAGTTTCCATATTAATGACATCAATTGGTGTTGTCGGTATTTCGGGCCTATTTGGCACAGGCATGAGAAACTGCTCCAATTGATTTAATTTCTCAAGTAGTTCTTAATTTTTCCTTTCATCTTCTTTAATTCTCCTTCCCATGTCTGCTAACTTTTCAGCCATTTTGGTTTCAAAATCCGAGCATTCCTCATCCGTCGTTGAGCCACGTGCACGTCTTTTGGTCAGCCGCTTTCCGCCACGTCCGTGTTGGTGATACGTAGCCATTGATGTGTGATTGCGAATATTAACTTCAGCAGTGATGTTAACGTAAATTGAAAGCTACTATATCGGGCAGAATCGTTTAACTTAACTTGCATCTACTCATACTCTTAAGTTAATTCAGAATTAGAAAAACGTACATGATTGCAAGAGTATGAAATAGGTATTACTCACTCAAAAGACACCAATGATAATCCGAAAGTCGCAGTTTTTCAAACCAACATCTGGATCAAGAAAACGCCGGTCGGGATGACAAGCATGACATCTTTTTCTTTTCACAAAAGTAATATCACAGAGCCTAAGCTTCCCGCATGACCTTATTACCTTTCGGCACCGCATGTCGGCTTGACAATCTGGTGAAAGAGGTGAATTATATAAATCTACGAATTATGTAGAAATAGTGGTGGACAAAAATCTACTAAATTGAATTTATTAAACCAAGAATCACAATAATTAAGTAAATTTTGAATAAATTTCCTGTAATTCCATAGGAGAGTGTAAATTTTATAGTTCTATATCATGTTATACGCTGTCAGCCAGCTGTTTTTCGCGGCCTATGTGAAAGGTCAGTGGCAGCAAGCGGTGGCAGACGCAGCCTAAATGTAATTTCAGTGTCAGCCACCGGTGGTTGAGGCGGTCTAAATATAATTTCAGTGTCATCCACTGGTGGCTGACGCGGCCTAAATGGAAAGTCCAGTGTCAGCCACCGATGGCTGACGCGGCGCTCAACGTGCTAAATTAGGGAATTTAATGAGGTAATTGATTTTTTTTCTATTGCTCAGAGAAATTGCTATTTTACATATTTTCGTATAGCGATTCTTTCAATAAGAAAGAGTCGTCCCATAGGCCAGTTTTTTTTCCCATGAAAATTTGAACATTTTCCTTCATTTTGCTTGATATGACTATCAGGTTGTCTGGCATGATGACGGTCGATTCACGGTGTTGACCACATTGCTGTTGCTTACAAAATTAAAGAGGCTTAACGTCAATGACTCCCAACGACCAAAATGAAACTAGCATGGTTTCTTTACTTTAATCAGTTTTTACAAACAAAAACATTAACACAATTACTCAGTTATTGTATGCATTGCTTGAATGGGTTCGATATGAATCATCGATTCCTTTCGCCCCAATTAAATTTGGATTTTTTTACAGTTGCTTTATTTGACTATCAGTTTGTCTATCTGACATGCCAGACTATCTGTCAGGATGGCGGTCGATGCGCAGTGCTGACCACATTGCTATTTAGTGACCACATTGCAGTTGGTCACTAAATTGAAGAGGCTTTATGTCAGTGATTGCCAACGTCAAACATCAAACTAGTATGAATTCTTCACTTTAATCAGCATTACTCAAATAAAATTATTGACACAATTCTTGAGTTATCGTACGGATTGCTTGAAGGGCTTCGATATTCTCCTTGTTTCTAAAGTAGCAGGCAGCCTCATTTTTTGTGGCGAGGGGAGTTCTTTCTACAGGTAAACTATACAAGGTATTCAAGCAACTGTTAGAGTGGAATTGTGACTTAAGTGGGACAAGTCGCATCGAAGTATGCGACCTGTCCCACTTAAGTTACGTTTACGATGCGAAGTATTATGACAGAATTAGCTATTAAATAAATATGAGAACGGACTGAGAGAGGTCGCAAGAAAAACTTGCATGACTTAAAGGAGACATGCTGCAAAATGCATCCCATGAGATTTTCAAACCATCAAACTTTCAAGAAATTTAAGATAATAATTAAATCTTCAATCGGTTTCTCTGTACAAGCAACAGTTTTTGTGTAATTTAATAATATCAGAATTTTTTGAAATTTTCTCGAGTGAATACTTAGTGTCCCCCTACCCATTCTGCTACGCAGGGAGTGGTAAAAAGAATTTCAAAAAAGTCAGATATTTAAAATTTAATTTCTCAGGAACTATTCAACTGATTTTACTCCAATTTTGTATTTTGTCATGTATGGACATTTTGTCTATGGACATTTTTCTTCATATTTATAATTTTTGTAGAGCAAGCAATATCATATTTACAAAAGAAACTTAAAAAAATTAATTTGAAATTCGTTGAACATCGGACTCGTTATCCTATTAATAGTTTCCTAGTAATAAAACGTCACATTTATTTTGTAATCATATCCTATTTGAGGATTTGCAATTTTTTTTCTTCATATTCCATTTTTTTCTCCGAAAATTTTCATGTAAAATGTATTGAAATATCAGTATCTTGTATTGAAAATAAATTATAACGAATATCTAAGCATGAGCCCTAATAGCTCAGGGGATAGGGCGTTCGACTCCCTAAGATGTGCACTAGATTCAAATCCCAACTACGGCCGGTTGATACGAATTATGCTTCCGGATCGCATCGACCACAGTGCTGACGCAAAATAACCTCAGTGGTAGACGGATAGTGGGTTCGAATACCCTTGCCGTCTGGCTAACCGTGTGGAAGGTTTCCCTCTTCATGTAACGCGAATTCTGGTTACTACCATCAAAAAGTCCTCTACAAAGGCAAGTTTGTCCCACTGCTTGATCCAGAAGTTCCCTTGTCTTCTGAGTTGGGTTCAAAATTCTAAGGCTACGGAGTTGAGCATTTGATAATCGTAAACTCAGAACTGGGTCGGCTTCTCAGCGCTGGTTATAAAATAAAATCGAAGTGGCTAAAACATAATCTTTCATTTGAATATTATCTCACTACATTTAAATAGGTTTATCAAAATTTTAATTCATTTTACCATGCATTGTTCTTAAAGCTTGACAAATTTCTCCACACTAAATTTTTTTTTCTTCCACTTGAGAATGTTTGCTATCTTATAGTGAAAATAAGTTGTAAAAAAATATTGTTGTAGTTTCTTATCACTACGATGTTATCTTTCATTTGAATACTATTGCTGTATAAATAATTCCATATATAAAATTTTTCTAAATCATGCAATATCGTGAATTACCCCCCCCCCCCCTGCTCCCTCTCTTCCAGCTCGTCTGTGAATATTAACACGTTCACGCCGGGAAAAGTGAAAATACTGGTACGGGAAAAGAGAAAATACTGGTAGAAGAACTATTTCAATATTAGATAATATTCGGGAGGAGTTTATCTATTCTCAACAGTAACAGTTCACTGTAAGGAAATTTATCACGGCGAAGAAGCAGTTCTATATAAAAATTGCATGCATTAAAAACAATTGGTAGTTATGGATTATTATTATTCCCGGAAAAAAACTAAGAAATGAAATTTATTGTTACCAGTTTTTACTCCGGAGCGCTGCCAAGATGAGACAATCTAGCGTTACCCACCGGTTGGTCACCCCGGCGTGAACGTGTAAATGAACATGTTAATTGTCGTGCTTATCAATGTACGCCTATTTGCAAATCCTCAGTCGCTGTGGTAATAAAATTGCAAATTTTATTTTATTATGCAAAAAGAAAGAATATAAAGCTTTGAATTTTTCTTGCCTTTATCTATTATTTCACAACAAAAGTTTGCACGCCATTATTTGAATTTCAAATTACCAGGTAGTGGTAAAATCAGTTTCACACCTACAGGCCTTACTCTCTTTTTGATTTTCTTAGAAGTATAACAAAGTAGTTTGAGCAGCTGTCCGGATGTATTATAGTGCGTGCCGTTAGCATTATTTTTTTCTTCTGTAAAATAAAAACTGAATTCAGCCTTATTCAAACAGTAGATGTTTGAAACAACATTGTGAAAAGCCTCTTATTCACGACAACACAGGAGGCTGGTTATCTAGTTTAGATTCCTATTGTATTCCGTAATGCACATTGGGTAATTTTCAAATCAACATTTAATTACTGTGATTAGTTCCATTAACACGTTGAATGCCACGCCAATTTTACGTAACTACAAACTAAATTTGCAAATATAGACAGATTTGGCTAGTTTATTAAAGGTTTAGCATTACATGTCGGATAAAAATGGTGAATTATAAATGCCTACGAATTGTTTAAAAATAGTGGTGAATAAAAATCTACTAAATTCACATTATTAAACCCAAAATCACAATAATTAAGTAAATTTTGAATAAATTTTCTGCAATTCCATAAAAGAGTAAATTTTACAGTTCTATATCATGTTATACGCTGTTAGCCAGCTGTTTTTCGAGGCCTATGTGAAAGGTCAGTGTCAGCAAGCGGTGGCAGACGCAGCCTAAATGTAATTTCAGTGTCAGCCACCGGTGGTTGACGCAGCCTAAATGTAATTTCAGTGTCAGCCACCGATGGCTGACGCGGCGCTCAAGTGTTAAGCAAGGATTTATAAATTTTTATTTATAAATTATTTTGATAAAAATAATAATATGTATCATAAATGTGTAAAATCAGGCATGATATTCTTCGACTTATGGTGGAACTTCCGACTTCTAGAGGAATATATTACTTTATTATCTTTAATCATATTTATACATAAAACTTAAAAGTTTGTTGGACACTGTCTATGTACAGTGCTGGCAGATGGTAATAAAAATCACAAATAAAAAAGACTAGTAAAATGCATATAAAATTTCATTTTTCGAGAGTTTAGCAAATTCTGCATTGCATGTAGGTAAAGTATTAGAAACTGAGACAAAATTGCAAATTCTGCATTGCATGTAGGTAAAGTATTAGAAACTGAGACAAAATTAAGAGAGCATTAAATTTTTGGTAACTCTTTGCAATATTTTTGAAATAATAGTTTAAAATAAGCTTCAGCAATTACAATGATAGCTACACGTCTGAATGCCGATACTTCTTCTTGCAGCCTGCTCAACAGATGAAAGAGAAATAATGTCTTCTTGGGGAGGTCAGAAAACAAATGAATCCTCATACGAACGACACCAATTTATAAAAAGATCGTATATAGTTTGTCTAAAGCAAGAACTCTCCGAGCCATTCGTCTGGACCATTGAAGGTGACTATGGTAACGAGGTATAACTATTTCAAGTAGGGGTGTGGAGTTTAGGACTGGCTTTGGCTCAAGTTAAAGAGAGAAAGGGAATTTTTTCTTTAGTCTAGAGTGAAGAGAAGCTACCCTCCCTAAAATGCGCTATTCTTGTTTCCATAGCAGCAGACTTTGTGGAGGGTGGTGTTCTTACCGTAGACAAACTATAAAGGGTGTTTCTATCGCAGTTGCACATTTTTAACGATATGCCTTCGATTAACAATCTAGTAATAGTCACTTACTAAATCTTCTCCAAAGACCTAAAAGAAAAATAACAATTATTATTTCTTTTTATAAAATTAATATTTGTACAAATGTGACGACCATTTCACTAAAATTTTGGAATTGCATTTCTTTTTTAATCTTTCAAAATCTGAGTAAACTTAAACATCAACTGAATACAAGAAATTATTAAAAATTTTACAATTTTATAGTTTATAGTTTTACAGTTTTACAGCTGATCCAAATTTGGGTTTACGACTACTAATAACTAGCTTAACTCGGCCCCGCCGCTACAAGGGGGCATCCGGGGACAAACCGATAACTCGAAATGCGGGCAAAAGTTCAATCACATAAGCAGCACTTACGTCTACTAATGTTAAACTCCGTAGCCTAGTAATTTGGAACCCAATCCAAAGGACAAAGGAACTCCTGGATTAAGTATTGGGAGAAATTTGCCTTCGTGGAGAGCTTTTTGATGGATTCAACCGTCATTTGCGTTACACGGAGAGGAAGACCACGAGAACCACCCACGGTTAGCCTGACGACAGGGGGACTCTAACCCATGATCCGACTACCACTGAGAATATTTCACGTCAGCACTGCGGTTAGTGCAAGTCGGATCCGAAATTCGCATCTACCAGCCATCGCTGAGATTCGATCCTGGTTCCGCTCATTGGAAGGCGAGCGCCTTACAATGAGTGAAACCGGGAGAGGTATGAGAGCCACGATGCACATGAGCCATCGTGGCTCTCCTAACAAAGTGGATAAAATTTATGTCATTTTGCTGCATAACTGGCCAAATCCGACAGAAGTTAAAATGCAAATTCGGCCAGGTCTATATTTGTCGAAAGTCGTTTTTAAGCCAGATTTTGGTTTTTCTCCTTCTGTACCAAATTACTGGCTGCATTTGAATACTTTGGTACTGGTTATTGATCCTGATTATTTAGTGGTTTTGTTTGAACATTTTCCAGAGATTTCGTTATGGTATCAATTAATAATATTTAACTTACTTACCAGGCATTCCCACCTTAAATCAGTACCAAAGTAGAATTTTTTCTCGTTTTCTTTTTTTTTTTTTTGGTGAATGAAATTATGATGAATTTATGAGAGAAAATAGTTAGACTATTTTCTCACATAAATATTTAAATAAATAATTTAAATATTTCCTAAATTTTTAAGGACCATAAGAATCTTTTAAGCTGCAGTTGTTTAGTTTGAATCAAATAGAAATTTTAAGAAAAGTTAAATATATATATATATATTTAAGAAAAGTTTGTTCCCTAATGATGATGGATATAAAACTTTTTTACTCACTTTCGAAATTCTCTTTTAGCTAAATATGCAAAAACAACAACTAGTATCAGAATAGAAGAAATGACCAAAACTGCTACCAACCATCGATTATAATCTGAAACAAATAAGAAGATGACGTTTTAATTTATTAAACATAACCTGAAACAAAAACTTCATAAAAATTAGTTTTGCTTTACACTGTCAAATAGGGGATTTTTATTAATTTAGGACCTAAATCCTCAAAATCCTAGAAATCTAAACCTCCTCTTTTTTTAAAAAACTGTTTGATCAATTTTCCAATATTGCGTAATGCCATTAATGTTTGGTGCATTATTGCCGATTCTGGCTCTCTTGCGCTTAAACTTAATATTCAACTAAATGCATTTCAGTGCAAATACATCTGGATATAATACATCTGGACATAA
Organism: Parasteatoda tepidariorum; assembly: GCF_982258835.1. Taxonomy (NCBI): domain Eukaryota; kingdom Metazoa; phylum Arthropoda; class Arachnida; order Araneae; family Theridiidae; genus Parasteatoda; species Parasteatoda tepidariorum. Next base: position 20,542,590 of record NC_141759.1, on the reverse strand, counting down.
AAATGGATCTTACATTAAATTTCGTAAATGTATTAGGAGGACCGGAAAGTAATGCCGTTTTGGTGCATTAAATATTCGTTTGTCTTAAATACTAATTCATTTTTTTTTTTTATCTATTTCGATTCATTTTCGATCCAGCATTGGGAGGTTGTGGCTAACGTGGGTAAATACATTATTGATTAAAAATAAAATCTTGATAACAAATATTAAATGCACCGAAACGACATTCCTTTCCGGTCCCCCTAATAGTTGAAATAAACTAAAGACTAAACAGGCTATCAAAAGTCATCTGAGTTAAATACGCCATTTATAAAGTAAAGTAAGCATCTATTTACTAGGTAAATATACATTTTAAAGTAGGTAATAAAACATTGATAAGTAATATTGAGTTCAGAAATACAATAAATAAATACAACAGAAATACAATAAAGAAAAATTTAAGACTATTGCTGATTGTCTACGATCAGCGATACGAAACGAAAAATCTACGATACAATTCACGCAACCTCTAAGCACTTAAACGACACTTTAAAGTTCAGTGTAGCACCTCATGGGAACTGTTAGTCTTGCATATTTTAAACAAACTCTTTTATTAACTGGGAATGTTATCACTTTTATACGCTAGGCCAGTGGTCAGGACAATGGCAACTTATGACCAAGCAGATCATCAAGTAAGTTGTATTAGATAATCCACTCTAACGTTTTTATTTTCTGTTTACTAAGATAATACATCAACATAATCCAAATCAGAAGTCATGTGATCCACCAGTCAAAAAATCAGTGGAAATTTTTTTTTTGTTGAAAAATGATACATTTGAATAAAAAAAACGTTGCCGATCATTGTGTTAGAGATAGATATACATTCACTCGAACTCTCTTATCTTATAACAAGCCCCGATTTAAAGAGAAGCACTTGGTACATTGTTTAGTTTTGTGGAGCAGAGCTCACTTTTAGCGAACGAACCTTCAGTTTAGCGAGCAATCAGTTTATGCAACTAAAGATATTTTCAGTTTATGCTACTGCAAACCATACAATCAGTCATAAATTCAGGAATTACGCACAAATGATGTTTACATTTAACATCCCGAAGGCAATTGAAAGCTAGCAATCAGTCATAAGTCCAGGAAATACATACAAATGATGTTTCCATTTAACATCCGAATGCAACTGTAAGCCATGCAATCAGGCATAAATTCAGGAAATACGTGCAAATGATGTTTCCATTTAACATCCCGAAGGCAACTGAAAGCTAGCAATCAGTAATAAGTCCAGGAAATACGTGCAAATGATGTTTCCATTTAACATCCCGAAGGCAACTGTAAACCATGCAATCAGTCATAAATCCAGGAAATACGTGCAAATAATGTTTCCGTTTAACATCCCGAAGGTAACTGAAAGCTAGCAATCAATCATAAATCCAGTAAACATGAGTAAATGATGTTTTGGAATACGGGCGATTCTCACGAAATATGACAATTCACTGTCCCTTTCTAGATCTAATACTATAATACTAAAAGAACTTTTTAGAAGAAAAAAAATTAATAAATGGCATTGCTGTTAGCATTTTAAAATGATTTTGCACAAGCATTGACTGTTTCGTATAGTTAAAAAATTTAATTGAACTTCAAAATGTCATTTTCCTGGTAACAATGTTTCCAATAATAACTAACTTCAAAACTTTCCATAAATTTTTCAATATCTAATTTTTTTTATTGCAACCGGTGTAAGCAATTCTGGAATATACGCAGAGGGTATTACTTACAAAAACTTCGTTTAAAATAATTTTTTCTATCAATAATTTGTTTGTCCCAAGAAAATCTATCATTTTCCTGGCTACTTTTATTTAGTGGTTTATAACCAAAATTGATAGAGCCAGCAATCAATGTCTTATGTTAATAGACTGATTAGATGCCCTCCTATATGGACATGGACATGTCTTGTTACATGAATAAAGAACCAATTTTCTGGTTCAAAATCTATTTCAAAAATTTTTTCAAGGTGAGTAGGTTTTTGTGTTGTTATTTTCCTGGCTTCTTGAAATAATTAATAACATAAACTACATAGATTTATCTGAGTTATTGTAAGAAATCCTGTTGTTTTCTGCAAAATATAAACGTCTCAGGCTAAAATATTAAATTAAAGTTATATTCTATAAAATGGCGAATTTGTCAGTATCCTGGCTTATGAATTCTAGATCATTGAAGTGTTACCAGAAATTTTTCTTAACTGCTAATACTGTAAAGGATGGAAAGCAATTATTAACCTAATACCAAGTTTATGTAAGATTGTAATATGCTTGAGAGTAATCAAAGTTATTTATTTATCCAATGATTGATTATTATACACAATTTCCTTCCGTACATATCAGCAACAAAAAAATTTTGATTCTTCCTTCAGTGGATAAAAAAAATTAATTTAAGCAATTTATGGTTCATCTAACACATAGGTTCCCAAAGTGGTCCATAGGAGACCACACGGGGGTCCATGTAGACGTGAAAAGAAAACAGGGGTTCACCAGTTGTAAGTGGGGGTCCACGAAAAATTTTCTGGTTTTCATAATAAAGACCAAAAATTTTGGCTTGGATTTACCTATCAGCGTAGGCAGATAGCATCATTCACTAGGTATGTACTCAAAAATATTCGAGACTCAGTTCAAACACAGAATTGAATAGAACAATAGATAATAGTACAAGTGTAAACCACGTGTCGAGACTTGCAAAGTGCCGCCTGTGCGCTCGCTCGCATTTAAATACCCTGCATGATGACTTCAAAAATAGATTTGAAGATATTCTAACGATGGAAATACCACCATGGATCATAACCCCATTTGATAAAACGGAAGAGACGAATGTGGTATTACAAGAGGAGCTACTTGAGCTCAGCACCAACGAGGAACTGAAGGTGAAATTTAAAAAAGGCTATCAAACTTTTTGGCTGCTGACAGAAATCCCCGAAAAATATCGTGGGTTGTGGGAAATTGCGAGAAAATTTTTGATAGCGTTTCTCTCGCCATATCTTGTCGAAAGAAGTTTTAGTGCTGTTACCAACCTGTTAACAAAAAAAAGGAGCAGATTGAACATCACAGAACGGGGATCACAGATTACTTCTTACAAAACTGAAGCCAAATATTGATAATTTGCTGTCAATTCATCAACTACATCCGTCTCATTAAAAGTATGACTATTTTTTATTGTTGATTTACATTTCAGAGTTTATTGTTGATCTTTTGTCAATTGTTGATTGCTTGTAATAATAAATGTGCATTAATTTTGTATTAGCACAAGTATTATTTTAATAAATAGGACACAAGAAAATGTGCTACTTTTTTTTCTTCTTAACACCCCCAATTTAGGGTGATATTTTTTTGGAATACAGTAGAAATGTAACAGCAGGGGGTCTACCGAAAATAGTAAAACTTTGAAAGTGGTCCACGAGAAAAAAAAGTTTGGGAACCTCTGATCTAACATAAAGGCCTAAGTTGAGTTTCTTACTATTTACTTAAAATGAATGTTTTTTAAACTTCTAAGCTAATATGTCATTTTCCTGGCATTCAAGATTGGTGAATTTCTATTTTTTTTCTTCGAGAAAATGTCAATAAACTACACTGCTGCCTGTAAGATATTAATAAGTGTATCTAAAGAAGTGCACAAAAAAATTTTAGATTATTTTGAAGACTTTAAATTTGAAGAAATTTTTTGATCCGAATTGTCATGCTTAGAAAGAATCACCCATACAAGAGAAATTAAGACAGTTCAAAGTGGAATGCGGAAATAAAATAAAAAAAAATAGACGAAGTACAGTCAATTCGCTATAACTCGAAGAACGATAACTCGAATATTACTATAACTCGATTTTTTTATGAGGTCCCGACCCTTTTATCTTCAATTTCATGTTAATTATTCTCGATTACTCGAATTTTACTCCCTATAACTCGATTTTTTTATGAGGTCCCGACCCTTTTATCTTCAATTTCATGTTAATTATTCTCGATTACTCGAATTTTACTCCCTTTAACTCGATTTTTTTTGGATCCTTTAAAGCAAGAAAAAAAAACCTAGGAGCTGAGATCTTGCCCCTTCCTTTGCAACACACACACAATGTCTTTCGCACTCTTCATGGAGAAGCTAAAAATGTCCCTCTTTAAGTATCTGAACAGTGGTTAAATGAAACGTTACCAAATTTACTTCAAGCATACAGTTAAAATGATGTTTTCAATATTGATGAAATGGGTTTATTTTTTAAATGTCTTCCAAATAAGACTATGATGTTAAGGAAACTGCTCAGGGGGTACAATGAGCAAGAAACGTTTGACTGTCCTAGTTGAAGGAAATGCGTCTGTGACAGAGAAATTGCCCTTACTTGTTATCGGGAAATATTGAAATCCCCGATGTTTCAAGAATGTAAAAACGTATCCTTTGGATTACAAGTCTAACAAAAAGTTTTGGATGACATCAGTTTTATTTGAAGACTATGTAAGAAAATTGGATCGGAAATTCTTCGCTAAAAAAAGAAAAGTGATACTTTTTATGGATAAATTCACAGCGCATAGTGATTTACCTAATTTGAAAGCAGTAAACTTGCAGTTTCTCCCGCCAAACACAACAGCAAAGTTGCAGCCGATGGACCAGGGTAACATAAAGTGCTTAAACAGTCTTATCGTAAATGGCTTGTCAGAAAAATGATCTTAAATATTGCAAGCATTTAGAAGATTTGTAATTAATAAGCACTAATTAAATAATTCAACAATATTTTGAAAGTCCAAAACCTAAACTAACGGTAAGTCGAACTTCCGATATGTCGAAGTTTTTCGTCAGTCCTATCAGATTCGAGTTATCGCGAATTCACTGTATTACGTTTATAATTTAGTAAGTTTGAACTTCTATGATTTCGTTTTTCACGAATCCGTTTTTCACGTCACTCAGTCACAACGAGCATACAATGAGGTCCCTTCGCTCTAGTTATGCATAAACAAAGATGCATAAGCTATAGATGAAATATGCTTACCTGCAACATCAACAGTCAAAGTATTTCTTACATCCAAAACTGGGGATGGAGTCAAATCATTAACACAAGCAAAAGCCCCAAAAATATTTACACATTTAGTTTGACTCGGGCAGATCGCAGGGCTCTCCTCACACTCGTTAATATCTATAGTGTGGAATTTAAAAAAAAAAAAAAAAGAGTCGAATTAAATTAATTTCTTAATAACTATACATCAACACTAAGCATCAGTTTCACTATTAGATTATACCTACACAACCATCAACCCTAATGTCGGATCCATTTGCCTTGTATCCCTCATTGCAAACACAACTGTAACTTCCATCTGTATTTACACAAGTTGCAGATAAAGGACATGGTTCGTTGGAGCAATAGTTAATATCTGCAGAAAAAAATAAATACATTCTTTAATACTCATATTTAACTGATACTAATAGGGAAAAAATTTCTGTTTCATGAGATTTTTGAATGGATTTCCAATCTGCAATCGGCTTCTCTCAAATAACAACAGTTCTTAAACGATTTAATAATACATTCTGAAAGAGGGCTTTTTGAATATTCACTACTAAATACTATGTGTTCAGACATCTATGCTATGTAGTGAGTGCTAAGTTTTTATGATGCAAGGCATACAATATATATATATATATATATATATATATATATATATATATATATATATATATATATATATATATATATATATATATATATATATATATATATATATATATACACACCAAAAAGCCATTACATTATGACCCCCTTTAAGCCTCAAAACTGCTAAGCACCCGCCGTGGCATTGATTCCACAAGAAGCTGATAGGTAGTCTGAGGTATCTGGTACCAAGCGCTCACCAACTGGTCCTGCAATTCTCTCACATTGCGAGGGGGTAGCGTGGCAGCACGAATTTGGTTTTCCAAGTAGGACCACAAATGCTCTATTGGCAATGTAATTACATGAAGCAATGTAATTACAAAAATATTCTAAAAGAGAGTTTAAATTAATGTGCACAATGTATTTTTATCATTATTTTAATTAAGAAAAGATGAATTGAAAGATAGATTGTTTAATGACCTGGCTTAGAAAGACGTGGAAAGAAATTTTCATGTACGTGAAACAATGTAATTTCAAAAAAATTCTAAATGAGAGTTTAAATTAATGTGCACAATGTATTTTTATCATTATTTTAATTAAAAAAAGATGAAGTGAAGATAGATCTTTAAACTTTTCAATAAACAAAAAAAAAAAAAAAAAAAAAAAATACAACAAATAACTTACTCGAATTAAAATAGAAATTTTGATTAACAGATTCTTCATAAAAATCATCCGCAAAGTAATTATAATAATACACAAAAATAATGAAAAATATAATCAGTAAACAAACTACAACACCGGTAAAAATTTTACATAATTTACTTGGAAACATGCATGCTCGCATGCTTGACATGTATGTCTAGTAAAACCAAAATTCACAATAAATTCGAATCTAGAGTAACACAATGAAAGATAAGAGTGTTTGTTAAAAAGGGAGAAAAAAAAATCTTTATCTCATTTAAGAAATGATAAGGCTTCATTGATATGAATTAAATGTTGGATAAAATGATCGCTGAAGCTTTATTTTACAACCAGGAAGTGTGGTTTTAGGGAATTGAAACTCTCATATCATGTGACTCTCATCGCATGCATCTTTTCAAGGTCTGAATATTAATGTTATGTTTCATGTTTTATTACTCTTCGTTTTTCAGATTTCCCTTTCTCTTTGCGAATCTTCAACTGAGGGAGAAGCCTTCCTCACTGCTTGTAAAAATGTTTTGTCAAAGTGCATCGTTAAATTTCTATATTGCTTAAAAAGATGCTTCTTCAGTGATGCTAGTTTAACACATTCACAAATTAATCAATTTCAAAGAACTTATTTTCAGCCATTCATCGTACTCATCGAATTGAAAAGGTAAGATTTGCTACCTTTTTCCTATCATTAAATATATGAAATCATTTTTATTTTATTTGTATTAAATTAAACTCGGTGTTTAAATTGAAAAGGAAAAACCTAAATAACCCTTTGATCGAATTAGGGAATTTTCAGTCTTCTAACAATGCTAAAAGTTTAAAGCTCTAAATAAGCTAATTTGTGCAGACGATAATTTAAATTATAAAATTAAGTACTCGTAAAAATTGTTTTTTCCTCTAATTAACATACCTTTCTTTATGTTATGTTTTTTATTTTTGATATAAGGGTCGTAACATTTTGAAAATATGATCCCAATACTTCCAGGGGTCTGTTTAGAAGAAATTTGGGTCCCTTAACGGACTCTTCACAAAATAATTTATCTTTTAATTGAACCCTTCACAAATTTGTTTATCTTTATTATTGTTTTGTTATTAAACGAATAAACCCTTCCCGAGGAAAAAAGAAAGAAAGACGGTTCGAAACGAACTAAGTTTTCGAAGTTTCTTTAAATTTAAATTCCAAATGTAGTATCCTAAGAAAATATTTGTACTTTTACAAACATCGTGGGCACATTCTTATTGATTAATTGATAATTTTTTTGTAAATAAATAATTGATCAATTTATATTTATTCATAAAATTAATAAATAGAATATTATGTTAATAAAAATTAATTTCTGGCAATTTATTAAATAAAATATTACAAATTTAAGAATTGTTTAAGTTTACTTAATGCGTAACACATTAAAAGTGATTCATAACTAAGTTGTATTATTTAAAGTATGTCAATTGAAATTATTAAAAATGTGACTGATTTTGATTCCATTATTCGCCCGAAATGTGAATATTCTGCGTTGAGCAGTATAGGCTTAATGGCAAATATTTGTATGTTGCATCTCTAATTTAGTAGCAGAAATTGTTGAGCATAATCTTGTATCTATTTACAATTTAAAAACTTCTCGAAAAGGTTTTTAGCAATTTTTGCAATAACAGGATCTAATTTGCACAAATTCACAAAAGCAGGACCCTGGTTGAAAGAATGTGACTTACACTCACATCTAATTTTATATTCACAAATTATGAGTAGTTTTTTCACAATTTCACAAAAACAGGACCTTTCGTAAAATGTCTGGACAGACCCCTGACTGATTAGTCAGTAAAACGGTCGAAAATTTACGCGCTTTCTATTGATGTTATATTTTGTGTATTTCACCATCTCTACGAAACTATTTGGGCGAGGTAAATAATGACATCCGTTTATTCCACGATTCTGTATATCTTTTAAAATATCTCAGAATCTCTCTACGTAAGTAATTATCTTGACAAGAGCATATTAACATTACCATCAAAAATGCCAATAAAGCCTTTTATTCATTAAAACATCTTCTATGTCAATACTCGAACCTTTCTTTAAGAAATAAAAGACTTTTTTACTTGATGTGCGTAGGATGCATCGTATAGCTCAATAGCCATGGCACAGAAAACTTACATCAGCAAGTTTCGAGAACAAATCTATAAGGAAAATAACTGGAGCCCCATGGTTCGTGAGAAACGAAGATCTTCAAAATGACTTAAAAATTAAACCAATAGCAGAATACCTTGAAGAAAGTAAAGCAAAATTCTATAAAAATGCAATAAGCTGCAACACAGCAAAATATCATCTTTAAAATCGAACTTTCTGATAATATCAATTACAGCCCCTCAAGTAACTTCTTACTTTCCGACGGCACTCTCTCAAAATTCTTTTGTAATTTTGCGAATCATTATCTAATTTTCCTTCCGGATTTAATATTTAATTCCTAATAGACGTGTCGTCCTCCTGTGCACCTGCGCAGCCCGATTTAGGGCGAGAGGCGAGGCGGGGGAATGATGTCTACCCCCGAATAAGTTATTGATATTGATTATTTGCGAGTTCGTAATATTAAACTTGTAAATATTCGATTCGGTTCTTGTAAATATTTCTTTTTCGTTCTTGTGAATATTACATTATATTATTCGGAATATCTCGTTTTCATTCATGTAAATATTATATCATATTATTCTATTTTTTAGTATAAAATTCATAATATTGTACTATAAATTCAAACTTAATTCATTCGCGTTACCTAGGGAAAATAAGTCAGTTGAAGAGGCTGTAAAGCAGATACTTCGAACTTTACATTAAAGCATTATCACGATTCGGCAGCCAATCAGGTTCGACACATACGCGGGATTTCACTTCCAGGTGTATCCAATCATATCTGATCTGAATATTGATTGGGCGTGTTAATAAACTGAGCCATAATATATTTATAAATTTAAAGCGCAATGCATGCACATCTACGTGCTTAAGGACAATTATGTGACTTCAACGATATTCTTCTCCACGAGTAGCAAGTACACAATTATAAAAATGATGATTTTTTTAGAAAAAATAATCCAATGTAAAAAATATTTTTTTCGAAACTGTTACTTTTTATTTAAAATGCTTTAAAAATTTTAATACATAATTTCTTTTAGATAATTGGGTACTTGCACTCCAGGAATTTTTTTTTTTTTTTAATGGCGGGCACTTGGGGGTTGTCCCATTGGCCACAGGAATGAAAGAACTGCTACTCTCTTCTCGTTACCCAGTGGGCACCTGTGGCGAAGCCACGGCGGTGGAGCAGCATCGCTCACGTCACACAACCACAACCCGTTTATAAGGCGGGTCACATTCACACACAAAGGAGAAAGGACATAGAACACAGAGAGAAAGAAACATCCATGCCCTGAGCAGGATTCGAACCCGCGACCAGCGGCTCCGCAGTCAACCACGCTAACCACTCGGTAACCAGGTCGGCTCTACAGGGAAAATACGATCACAAATACCCCCACGTGCAAAGGCGCCGGCAGCGGGGTGCAAGGGGGTGCACTTGCACCCCCCTGGTCTTTTTTTAATCAATTAAAGAGATACAGAAAAACAATTTTGTTATAAATTTTTTTTATTAAAAAAACAAATAATTAGGTAATTAATAATCTATAACAATTAAAAAATTGTTTAATCAAACAAGAATTGTAATAGTCCTGTTTGCTGTCCAAATCTGTTTATAACTTTTTCAATGAATTCTGAGTAAACTTTGATTCTTTTCTTATGCACACTGAGCATGCATGCACAAACTTGGCAGATATCTAAGCTATATTTTTAAGTTTCATTTAATAAAAGATAAATAATGTTATATTTTCCATTAGTCATTTAGTTTAACAAAGGTGTATGAGTTGTAGTTTAACAAACTGACTTCTCACAACTGTAAAACTTCATCAACACAATAAATACCAATGTTAAGCGTACACAAACACGTTAGCATACGAAACTACTGTTTTTAGTTATTTGTGTTTCAAAGTCAGTAGCTATGCCATATGCCAGCACCATCAATACAGTTTCTCGTGGCAAAATTTGCAATTACAAGAAATTCGTACTTTTTTAAAATATCTTAACAATGAAGAAATGTATCTTGAAAAAAATTAACAGATGAAAGCATATGTAACAACAAAACAAAATGTAATAACAGAATATTGAAGATAAAAAAAAAATTTTTTTGGGGGGGGGAGGTTGTTTGTTAGAGGGTTGCACCCCCTTTTATATTATTCTGACGGCGCCCTTGCCCACGTGTGACCTATGATGACAGCGGCAGCCGATCGTTTATAAGCAAAATAGCGTGTTAAACTTGAACTAAGTTCCTCCATATAAGTTAGAACATCGAAGTCAAGCATCACTGGCTGCGGTCAGTAAGCGGCTGGGTGACCACTTTGATCAGTCTGCGTAGGGACTCAGGGTGCTCTGTAAAGGTCCTCGTTAAACTGTTCTACCGAGAGGTGCTCGATTCGTGAGCAGGCCGTCTGCTAAACTAAAGCAAGGGAGCCATCCCTCTTGCAGATAATTGTGATGGCATTACTTCGGACTTCCTTAGGGATGTTTCCCAGACCGTGGCCAATAGCGTAACTCTAGTGCGACGTAAATAAAGCGCCTACCCACCATATAAATTAGAATGTTAATTAACGCAACTTGTAAGAATTTATAAATTACAGAGAACATTTATGAAAGGTAAAATCACGCGTAAATGTAAAAACAAATCTCAATGACAAAACTTCCTAGAATATTAAGCTTGTTCACGCATCGCCTTATGAGCATACCATAAGCGGAGGAATTCACCGGAAGTCTTCTAAAATTTCTTCCGGGTTTAGGAAGCTTGTGATTCGCGATCGTAACGCCATCTGGAGAGAATACAGGTTCCACATGTCTTGAACCTTACCCCTTTTCACTCCTCCTCTTCTCAGTTGTTTAGGAATATACTGCATTATTTTCCCCTTTCTTAACATTTTTCGTATATAATTGTCAAAAATACTTTTTTCAAATTTCCCCTACGCTTTCTTTTAGATCTATGCTCAATATAATTTTCAGTTCCAAATAGTTTCCCAACTTAAAAGTTTTTAATCTACTTAAAAATCAAGAGAGTAACTAACATACTTCCTTCTCCCATGACTCTCCACTCGCTATTGGTGCGAAGTGTTGCCATATGTAGAGAGTTCTGCTTTAAGCCACCTGTAACCCATTTCGATCGCCAAATGGTTACATTCAGTCAACCATCCATAAAAGTAGTCAGGTGTGTCTTATCCTACATCAGTAAAAAAAAAAGGAAATGATTGTTTTTTTCTCGAGAATTGGCGATCGAAATGGACTATAGGTGGCGTAGAACAGAACTCTGTACCTATGGCAACACTTCACATACTTTCACCATTAGCGTGTGGAGAGTAGCCATAGAAGAAATTGCGTTAGTTTCCATCTTGATTTTCAAATAGACTAAAAACTTCTAAGTTGGAAAACTATATGGAACTGAAAACTACATTGAATATAGTTCTAAAAGAAAGCGTCCTGGAAATTTAAAAAAATATTTTTTGATAAGGGAATTGATCCTCTGCCCGGACGGCGTATTAGAATGTTGCGATCGCGAATATACCAACTATAAATTAAATTTTATGAAAATTTGCAGCACGTGGATAAAAAAAATTATTTTCTATATTATTTCCTCTCCTACGTGGCATTTTAAAATATTTGTTTTTGCTATTTATAAAAATTTAGAAGTACTCTTACGTTGAAGGGAAAGCTTTATATTTTAATTCGAAAGTAAGAGAAGCATATCAGTTAAGTTCCCAAAGAAATTGTTCTTCCACGTTTAAATTTAAAAAAAAAAAACTCTTCACGCCCTCGGTGCATCTGACTTACTACGACATGCCCTCCTGTTTTTGGCTTCGGGCCTGGCATTTTGTAATCCTTTAACTTTTACGCTCTCCAAATCTACTTAAATAATCAAATAATTGCAATTTACATAATCATATCATCATAAAATCCTACTTGGTCTTCTCCGTTTTTTTTTGCCATCAGGGGTCCAGATAAAGAAATGTGTATCAATTTATCTCTTGGTGACACCATATGTCCTCATGTACCATCCATTACTACCTTCTCTTGTTGAATATTCTTTTTATTGTAGTGAGGTTTCCTTTCTCTGATATAATTTCATTTCGTATTTTTACAAGCCAAAAGATTTTAGATTTTTCTGAGACAGTTATTTTGATAAAATGACAATTATTTGGAAAAAAATAACTGATGGACTATCAGTGTTTTAACTGTAGACTGTTTGCGTATTGAAATACGCGTAACTAGACAAGAGTAGTCATAAACATTCAGAAAAAAAAAAAAAACAAATTGGTGTAAATTTATTTTATCTGATTTCTTGATTTTTGTAACCTTTTTCATTTATTTTATATCCCAATTCTTCAGTTATGCCTTATTCTTATGCATAAAATGTATTAAAAAACATTAGGATTAAAAATAAATAAATTTTGAAAAAAGTGATTCAATTTTTGGAAAAAACATGAGCACTTTAGATACCTTAAACTGCAAATTAATCCATTACAATAATTAAAATTCTAAATTAAAGTAATAATTAAATTTCTTGACTTTTCCCAGATTGATAAAATTCCCAGTTCAGGAATCACTCTCTTGTGTGGACCTACAACTCTAAAATTGCAATGACAATATTGTAGTATGAAATCTGTGAGTAGTGAACTAGTTGTGTGGTAAATTGAATACTGTTTTCATTACTATAGAATTTGAGCTCACATTAACATCTGATATAAGTGAAACAGGTGAGAGACAAAACAGGAGCTTCAATTGAATTTCTGTAATTCAACTGAATTACAGAAAAATCAATAGATTTAACACTGAATTACACAAACCTGATAAAAATTTTACAAATTAAAATGATTTGTTTTTATCCAAGACTCAACCATAAAATTAAATACATAGATCTCATGCTTAATCTTCTTTTCAAATTCATTTCAATGAAAACACATGAATGTACCCATTATTATTTACTTGACCCTTACATGTTAGGCAATAATTTTTAATTCATGTCTAGTTGCAAAAAGATTTAATGACATATTTGTTTGATTTCAAGCTTATTAACTTTTATACTAAGCAGCAGTTGTATTTTTGCATCCTCTTTCTTTTAACTTACAAAACAGGTAATGATTAATAATAACAAAAGGTTTATGGAAAATACAAATTGCGATGGCTTCTGTGGTTAAGTCACAGAACTGTCAATGTGAAGAACTGAGGTTCGATACCCAATCGTAACTTGAAACCCACCCAGCTTCAGATCGATGGGTACAAGTTTGTCTGAAAAGTAAAGGCCGCTAGTGCGCAGTACTGTTCACATTGCTACAATCATTCTGTAGCTTACAAAATTGTGGAGTTTTAAACTCCGTGATTCTCCCCTTGGCCTACAATGGCAGTTGTGAAAGTGCTCTACTTTATCAAAAATACATCTTAAAAAGATGGGATTTAGATATAATACAGTAATGAGTAAAGAATGTTTTAACTTATTCCCCATACTTAATAATTGCTTTTTGTTACCCATTTTGTCGACAGGATCTCAATATTTGACATAAGAATATGATTTTCTTCAGTACAATTTATAAGCAATCTCAAAAATTAAAGATTCAGCTTTGCATAAAAGTAAAAGATTGCAAAATATTTTAATAAACTTTAAGTTGCAATTTAAATCTTAGTTAAAAGTATCAGTTTTAAGAATTTTTTTTGGTAGAATAACAGAAAACAATTGACAGCATAAACAGTGAACAAACAGTGAACAAAATAAACTTTTACTTTAGTTTATTCCATGCATTTTTATGTACAAAAATAAATTTACATTTTTTAATATAAAAGGCTAAAAACGTAGAGGTCACCGATCAATATAAAAATAACATTGTTAAGTATTTATCAAACTGTTCACATTCCATAAAAAGTGGCATACAACAAGAACATAAAAATGTACATCAAAAATGATAACAAATTTTGATTTTTAAAAATTGATAACAATGACATAAAAAAAATCAAAATTCCCAAGATTCTAACCATTTGATTTTACTTGTTGTACCATTGGATTCTGCAGAACCGTCAATACCATATGCCAAAGGACTGAACAAAATGAAACTGAAAAATAAGAAGAAAAAATTTTAATAGCCTGTGGAGTCAACTACTTAAATGTTCAATTCTGGACTATTTCTCTTTAAAAGCATGACTCCAACTTTATTAAAATTTTCACCAAATTCTAGAAAAGTATCAATATTATTACTAAGTAAATACTACTCTAAAATTACAAATCTGTATTATATAAAACACTAATGTGTATGGATGTTGATTGTTAAAAACACTGAGGAAATTTATTTCTGAAATTGACAATGAAGGAGTGAATTATCAAGCGAGAGAACAATCATAAGCATGAACGTTTAAACGTACAAGGTAACAAATTTCTAATAAAACAAAACTAACTAACTCAGTGGCGCGACAGCCCATTAAGAGGGCCAAGGCCGACTGTGCCCATCTCAGTTTTCTTGACCTTGGGCTCTGGGGTGCAGGAGCATATGTTCCGGTTAGGTGGTCAGCCGAACGCGGAACCCCCAGTGTTAGTTCCCAAGCATGCTTGGTACTCATTTTATCGACCCACTGAAGGGATGAAAGGCTGAGTCGGCCTTGCCCGGCCCAAGGATCGAACCAAGGACCTGTGGCACGACTGCGCGAAGCGCTACCGCTCAGCCACCGGGCGTCACAATAAAACAAAAGCAGAAACAAATTAAGTTAGAAAGAAATGAAAGGTCAGCAGTAATCAATTCATTCCAACCAACAAACTGTTCTATATTTTTTTTTTTATTTTCCTTATTTATGCAGGTTCAATAGCAATTTAGAACAAATTGTAATGTACAAGTTGAAAATGTAATAAGTTGGTGTTGCAAAGCTTTAGAAGACCCTAATATTGGCCTGTAATCCCGGTCTTCAAAGGATTTACAGGATAAATATTGCATACTTCCAAGACTTCATTTTAGATACAAAAACTTTTAGGAGTTGGCAAGATCAAAGAGAAAAGAGGTCCCCTAATTTGAATCTTACATTTATATATAAATTTTTAGTACTAATTAAAGGCATTTTAATTAAAACTATATTGATTAATACAGCATGACAGTTGAAAAAGCAAATTTCAACCAATATATTTTTACCAAAAAATTATGCATCAATCAATTACAAATCAATACCTCACACATGCACACACATATAAACACCTTACAACAAGGAGATTCTTTAAGTGCATATTCACGAACTAGTACAAATTACACATTATTATCTCAAATAAACAGCTTTGCTTAACAAATTATAATTTATGAAGCAAAAGATAATTTATTATATTTTGATTAACATTATAATGGTATAAATACTAATAATATATTTTTTTTAATATTGATATTTCAATAATTTTAGTAATCAAACATGGGATCAAATATATTTAAAAGAATTAAATTTATTTTGAGTCATAGATTAAAATACTGGCATGACATTTATTCTAGAAATAGCTTTGTACAAAAGATTATCTAAATTATAATATTTATTTAAATAAGTTACATAATACCAAAGACTTTTTTTTCTACTTTTAAACTTTAGGACCATATTTTTAATTAATCAGAGTCGAGCAAATTTCTTTGATTGCTGCAAAATAATCTTTGAATCTTGATTCAAGCTGATTGATTTTCTACAAATTTAATAATAAATTGAAACAGAGCAAATTTCTCTGATTCCTAAAAAACCATCTTTGACTTCGATTCAACAACTAATTGATATGCTACAAACAGTATAACAAATTATTTATAGTTTAGAAAATATCTCTGAATCCTCCTAAAATTATGTTTGATTCTGACTCCACGATGTTTTCGTAACTATAACTGTTTAAAGAATTAATCTTATAAACTTTAAGTATGTTTCTAAGGTTGCAAATGTAGCTGTGCTTTAATTTTTTTTATCATGCATTATATATATATATATATATATATATATATATATATATATATATATATATATATATATATATATATAAAAATAAATTTCTAAAAATAAGTGTTGCTGAACAAGAAGGCAGTAACAATTGTCTTTAAAACTAACTATTAAAGATTCGTTTTTATCCAATTTGTAGGGATTTGTTTATTTGACAAAACTCTGGCTATAAAAATAATGAATGTAACATTTAGTGCCGCTTAAATTTCAATACTCATAACAAACAAATTTAACTACTATAGAATATCTACCACTACCAAAATTACAATTACAATTCACTAGTATATAAGACGTGTTAACTCATTTCTACAGTGGGGTACCTTTACGTAGATGAAGGTTGACATTGTCGATAACTACTTTTCCCAAAACTTCATTTAAATTTTATTCTCACAATTAGCCATTTAGTGTTATTATGAATTTAAATTGTTAAAATTGACGAAATTATTGTTCATTTTTACATTTGATATACAAATTTACAGATAGTATATATTTTAGAAATTATACCTTACCTGTAGACAACACTGGCAAGAACAAAACCCAACAAAAGATGATATGCAATGTTTGCAATATTTTCTGGTAGTAAAACAGGTGACACTTTGAGTATATAGTTGATAACAACAGCTATAAATAAATAAAAAAAAATTTTAAATTATTCACAGATTCTGACAAGCAAAAAAAATTATTTTAATCATTTTGTTCTTTGAATTAACTCGATAACATTTTTTCCATCTTTGAAATTTTATTTTTTAACACATTTAATAGTACAGTTGATCTAATTTTTAATAAATAAATAAAATTAACAAACATAACATCTGAAGAACAAATTGATATTTATTTTTTTGACCAGGTATCAAAAAATACCTGGTGCTAAATCTTCTACATTATTATTATTTTTCGTAAATGAATACAAAAACGTGATATAAGACAATCAGATATAAGAAAATGAGTTATGTTTTGAGAATTTTTCTATAAAATATTTTGTTATTTGCAAATTAACAAAATAAAAATATGATTAAAATTTTCAAGTAATCTTAAAAAAATAAATAAGCATATTTTATGCTAAAATTCTTACCCGATAACATTGAATTGAAGAGAAGGGCAGGAAAATAATGATGAAAATATAAAACTCTGCTCATCGCAAAGAAAGGAATGTAATGCAATGCCCAACCGAGAAAGAGCCAGAAGCAGGCATTTGTTGAAACATCATTCAATTCTGAAATAATGAGTATTAATTTTTAACGAATTTTATAAAATAACAAACATTCTTTTATTTAATACCAACAAGAAATTTTTATGCTTTTCATCTACAGGGTGTCCAGCGAATAGTCAAACAGTGGATTTATTGGGAAATCTGTAAAAATTGCATACAGAAATATTAGACATCAGTAACAAAAGTCTACAGCAGATGGCACCAAAGCTGCACTTAAGGAAGGGAGAGATTCTCAATAAGTTTAGATTTATTATAGGTATTACAATTTTAAGAACTCTTTTTTTTTCATGTTTTTAAATCAATATATAAATACAAAACCAACATAGAAACTAGTTCAAAATGGTTTTCTAAATAATTGAATTTGGAGTCCATTTCCAATTACTTCAGATGAATGATGGTGCTACTGTATATATACAATTAACTCATAAATTTTAGCTGAATTTTGAGGGTTATGACTACTAGAAAACTGTTATAGAAAATGACTGATATAAATACAGTGGAAATTTCTGTATCCCGAGCCACCAGAACTTCATGAAGTCCAGTATCATAGGTTTTTAAGATAAAAGATCAAAAAAATAAATAACAATATATTAATGACAAATAAATAATGTTGAGTTAGATAAAATAAATGTCACTACTAAAATATTTATACATTAAAAAGGAAAAAGTGAGCAGCTAATCTTTTTCATTAATAAAGGCATATTTGCGAATCAGATACAACTTTGAATTATATAGACTCTATGGACAGCCACAGATAGTGCAGGTCATCCGAAACTATAGATTAAGATGGCTTGGCCATATCTGGAGAGGTCCAGAAAATAATGCAGTCTGAATCGCCACCTTTAAAAATCTTGGAAACACTTAAAACAAAACTACGTCCTCTATTAAAATACGCAAATTGAAAAAAAGATTGATTTTTTCAATCTGTGCATTTTAATAGAGGGCGTAGTTTTCTTTTGTTCTAAGTGTTTCCTTTGCTTTTAGTTTGCTTGCATTTAATTTTGCCTCTCTCTCAATAGAAAAGGTTTTGTTTCATGGCTTCCGAGGCCGGTACCCCCTGAAGACGTCGGCTTCGGTGGTCATATTTTTATTTCCTTCATTTTCTTTATTGCTATATCCAGAATATAGAAGTTTCTGAAAAATGGACATCCAAATATGGGACTTTTAACAGTATATACATTCAAGGAAATTGAGAATCGGAGGTCTGAAATAAATGATAATATCGTGAGTAATTTAATTTAGACCAAACATTTTTCAAGAACACCTGTTTTTCTTAGATTTGTACAAAAGCTGATCGACAAATAAAATATACCTTTGACTGAAGGACTCTGGTTCAACCCCCTTTGATCCCTCACAGCAAGCACAAGTTGGAGAAATAAAAATATTGCAAGAAGAAGCAAGTTTCCCCACCAAATCACAGGGTTACCTAGCAAGTAAATTTTAAGTTGTTGCCCAGAGAAAAACTGACCCTGAAAACAAAATGAATATTGTAAAAATTTATAAAGAAAACAATAATCTAATTGCAATGCAAATAGATTGAAATCGATTTAAGAAGAAAAATGATTTTTTATCAGACTCAAGAAAAATTTTACAAGCCCTTAAATGAATCAAATGTGACAAAAATATATTTTTATTTATATCAAATCACTTTAATTAATCAATAAAATGCAATTATTTAATATGAAAAAAAAATACAAATTCAAAGCACAGCACAACATGTTAAGTTAAATTGCAACATTTGAATTCACTATTTTGAACCAGAATAATAAAATTAGTACAAAAACTTTGTTTTAAATGCATGGAACTGGATGCAATTATTATTATATAAATTCTTAACATATTTCAAGGTGACAAATTTGTCACCCATGTGTATGATGATTTATGTGACATTTGTGGAAACTTTTGGCAACAATTGTTGCCATGTCACCCTGGGATGAAGTCTAAAAATTACAAGGCTATGAGTCGCAAACTCAAATATGGGTTGGCTGTTATACTCCAGTGATAAAATAATAGATCAAAGAGAAATTCTCTCCTGACTTAAGTGAATTAAAAAAAAACTAAGCTGGAGCTTTAACTATTTCGGATCAAGTAAACTTGATTTTAAGACCCAATAATTTTTATATTCAGAGCAGCATAGTGCTTATAAAATTATAATTTTTTACCAGATTCAAGCATGTATGTTTACAGCCTAATCCAAAAAAAAAAAAAAAAAAAGAAAAGAAAAGGAGAAGGGTAAAACAATCTTTTTTTTTCTTCTCTAAATCAATTTTTGTAGCACATTTGAGGTATGATAAACATATGAGGTAGTATCACTACAATATGGTTGAAATATGTAGTTATATCTTTTGCTGAATTGTAATTAGTGCTACAAATAATAACCATATAACTGTTACTATGCAGTACTTACAAGGTGATTTGAATTTTATTAATAGAGGAGCAGCATGTGTGCAATAAAAATAAACTGAATATATCGCAAGAGGAAATTTTATTAAATACAAAATCATAAGAAAATTTATGATTAAAATAATTATACCCTGATATTGATTGGCCACTGCCAGGGTCTGGATGTAATTTCCCCTTCTTTAGGTTTCAAACCAGAATTTCCCTGAAAGAAAATTGAATTATTGTTATGCATGTTTTTAATGAAACTTAATAGCAAAAATGTAAAAATAAATGGCAGCCACAAATAATTACTTGAAACATAACAGCATGAGACTCCAAAAATTTCTCAACAAATGATGGAGCATAAACTTCAAAACTCACATTTGGTACTAAAAAGAAATGAACAATAATATTGGTATAATAAAATACCTATTCCTGCAAAGCGTATCTAAATATTGATATTAACAAGAATTTTAAAAAATCAGAATATTAAGCACAAACCAAAAAAGAAAAAGTTCATAAAAAATTTCAACTTTGACACACTAATAGAATTTGCAAGTAAAATATATAAAACCAATGCGCAGTATGCAAAATAAAAATTGAAACACCCTTAACTACTTTTAATCCTATTAACAGATTTCAATGTACTAATATGTCCTCTTAATAATTTCAGAGTCTTTTAAAATTCTAATTAATCTCTGCAGATCAAGTGTTATGCTACAAAATTAGATATGAAGTACACTTGGACATAAATTGACAAAATAATCAGGCATATAATCTTCAAAGCAACTTTGAAGATTAATAATTTTTTATAGATGCTGCAAACAAAAATGTAATGATAAGTAAATAGAAGAAATAATAATTGTTGCTTACATTTTGGGAAATAGTTATCTTCAATATTCCACAAATTGGTAGAGTCACGGATGTTTGGATTACAGGTCACTTCCATTTGTTCATATCCCCTATATATAGAAACAGAAAAGACATTGAGCTTAAAAGTATTTCTAATAATTATTTAATGAATTGCATAATTGATATTAATGTATTAATTTATATATAAAATTAAAGAGGATATGACTAATTATTAATATTAAGTTCAACTTAGCAAATTTCAATTTTGAGTAGTAATTGAAGGGCGAAGTTTGCGGTCACCAATTGCCATGTGCCGACAAAACAAATAGTGATGGAGACTGTTTTCCATTCTAAAACAGAAGTTTAAAAGTTTGTTTGGCAGTAATAAGAAAAACATTTAAAACATCTTTGAAAGAAAACTGCAATAAAAAATTTATCATTTTTTTTAAAATTTCCTTTTTTATCATTTAGTTCTCCATAAAACATGACATTCTAAAGTAATTTCAATGGCATCATTTATGAATGCACAACAAATTGCAAATTCTAAAAAAATAATATCTACTCAATGCAACAGTTTTACTCTCCCCATATATGTCTACATTAAAATTTTTAAAAATATTTAATTACTTGAATTTTTACTTTTGTAATAATTATTTGATTACCTTGTGGCGTAACTACCACTATATATATTAAATACCAATTCACTAATATAAGACACGTTAACTTTATTCTACCAAGAGGTACCTTTTGATAGAAGAAGGTTGACATAGTCGATAATTAATTCCCCTCAATGGTGATCTGCGAACGTGATATGAACATCCCACTTTAAGCAGTTAATCTGCGCAAAAATAAACTGTTAAAAAAAAATAAATAATAAATAAAAAATCCGGTGAAGTAAATAAAGTCCCCAGGTCATTAAACAAAAATTAAGAATTATAACAACAACAACAAAATGCTGTTATCTGTACAAAAATGAAGGAAAAAATAATGAGTGAAATGCTATGAAGTAAACATATAATGAGCAAAATATGACATAAATAAAATTAAAAAAATAGCATGAATCAACTAGTGGTATCCTTTAATCGAATTCTATCACAGATAAAATTCTGGAAGGGGAGTAATGTGGCATAACTAACTATCACTACAAATATTAAATACCAAATCGCTAGTATGTAAGACATGTTAACTCAATTCTATCTTGAGATACCTTTTGATAGATGAAGGCTGACATAGTCTATAAATAAATCCCTTTAACCTTTTATTATTAGCATAATTTTATGTGAGACTTGAAAAATAAAAATTTAGATGAATATTACACCATTAAAGTACTAGAAACTAGGAAATATGTTTTTAAAAAATAATATCAAAAAAAAATTAATTAATTAAAAAACAAGAATAATGTAACTTATAGTCACCATTTTGGGAGTTGTTTAGAATGAGAATGTAAAGCGCATCCAGTCAAATAATGAGTGATTCTTAATTTGCTGGTTACAGTTGTGACAGGGACTCTCTTGTCCTCTCCCACAATTTCAATTTTCCACACATCATTTGCATCACCGGTACCATTCTGAAAGAAACACAAAGTATAAGTAACAGGATCCCCAAAAGAATTATTATTCCCCTATTAGTCATCAAAATATAAATAACAGGATTCACAAACTAGTTTTTCTCCCTTATCTGTCACCAAATATATAAATAACCACAGGGAAGCTGACTGCTCCCTTTCTGAAAAAGATATTATGAATAAGGCATAGAATTTACAACCAAAACTTACAAAATGTTGCCAATAATAAATGTTGTCACTTAAAAACAATTAATGAACAACAATTTGTCTATGTGTTGGTTGTTATTTTCTCAATTTTGACCTAAAACTAATTGTTATAGTTGTTTTCAAAATAAGTAAAACTAGTCATTTGATTAATAAAAGCTTTTGAGAAATGTGATGTTTTTTATTTCTTTTGGGGGAGAATGTGGGTTTATGTCAATTAGTTATGTTATCAATTCCATATATTTAATAACAACACTTTCATTACTAATAATATATTAAACACATTAGAATGTGACCTTATAGTCGGCTGCTATCAATCAGACTACATTCAATCTCTGGTGTTATTACATCATACCATATCCTATACAATTAAACATCGCTGACTGCCATCTGTCAGTATAAAAGAATATTTACAAGAAGAATATTGATTTGATTGCACACACAATTTATACCATAAACTGTGTGTGTAACGATAAATATATAGCAGGGCAATATCTCCCAATTATTTCAAAAACTTACACTTGTTTTTTCTTTAAACTTAAATTTAACAATTTTACAAACTACAAAAAATACTCTCAAATTTAAAGACCGATAACGCATGAATTAAAACAATTTTTTTTAAAAAATAATAACTTATAATAACATTAAATTACTTTTTCTCTTTAAAATGATAAAATATTGAACAAAAATGTTGGAAGTAACAAATTGTTTTTTGAATACTTAATTTTTATATTAAATTAACATTAAAAAAAAGTAAATTAAAGTTAATAAAGCAATGTTAACCAAGTAAACAAGTTATAATATAAAAAAAAAGAAAAAAAGGAATAGAAATATTGTTTGACTCACCTCACCGTAACATGTGACTTGTTGGTGACGCTTAGTAATAGGAGCTGCTTCTTTGTGACTGTGTAAATTTCTTCTAGTTCTGAGAAAATAAATAAATAAAAAAGCATTAACTGTTAGAAATATAACTAATTATGTATTTATAAAACACCATTTTGTAGTGCGAAAATATTCAAAAAGCCTAAAAAAATATTTAAATTTTTTAATGATAAAATATTGTTATTTATTTGAATTTTGATTAAATTAGAATAATTGGATTTCTTGCAAAATCTTTTGGTATTTAAACAAACTAACAATTTTATACCAGAGATTTGAATTGATCAACTATTTTTTATTAACTTAGAAGAAGTGTTGTAACAATAACAAATTTTTATCGGAATGCAAGTCACTGCTCAACACTAAGATTATCAAAGCTAATTTTTGATAAATAATAACTATAAAATCATCTGAAGTTATCGCGTTTTTCTTTTTACTTATGTTTCCTTATTTTCATTCTATTGTTGCCTTTGCAACATTCCTCCCATTTTGCTTAAAAACTATTCTAAATAATTTTATTAGCATATTTATTTCCACCCTTTCTTTTTTATTTTAGATCTTTTTGATTAACATTTTTACATTTAATCAAAAGTATCTGGACTATTTACTTTAAAATATGAGATTTTAATGGAAAAAGATATTTTTTATAATTTTTATCTTGAATCGTGTGTCCAAATCACGCAAACAACGTATATTTAATACTAATTAAATTTTACAAATTTATATTTATGTAGGCACGTTAAAAAACAGTTCTGGACCTATAAATGTTTCCTTTTTTTTAAAATTTAGGAAGCATAATGGACTTTCTCTTTCTTTCAACGAATCTCAATAGTAATGTAATTGCATGAGAACAATAGTTTTATTCTATGCATGTAGGCTTTTATTACTTATATATTTTTTATTTTTGTAAACACAAATCTCTTCTGCTACTTTAATTTATTAACATATGTTTTTGTTACTATTAAAAATATTTTGCTGAAGTACTAGGGAAATTGACCACAGAATTCTCTCGAACACTGAGCAAAATATTTTTAATAGTAACATATAGTGCTAACACTCCCTGACTTTACTAGATATATTAGGTAAATTTCAATGAAAATCTGCACCATATTTTATCTATACCATGCAATTTTTCAAAAACAAAAATTTGAGCAAAAACATATAATAGAATGAGAATGGAAACATGGATAAATTTAACTAAAAAGTAGAATTTTATAAAATAATTGTAGTAGATGCTAGAATTATTTAACTTGAATCTCAATAACTGATTACTGTTACTGACAATTCTAAGACTGGTTATTTTCCAGCTATATGAGTAATGTAGGAATTTTCCAAGCATTTTGCAAAAGATTGCAACTTTCCCTAACTATTCTCTGCTTTTTAGAGTTAAAATTCCCAAACAATTCCAGGTTTTCCCTGTTCTCCTTGACTTGTGGCAGCCCTGGTGCATAGAAAGCCGGAGAAGAAAAAAAATCTGCCATAGGATCACAAAATCAAGGGACACCAAAGACCAACTAGTAACTCTACTTTGCAGATAATATAAATATCTTCTGTTCAAAAAATTTTGCACTTAAAAGGTTTCTCAACTTGTAATCATAATGCCTCCAGCGATCCTCCTTGAGAGCCAAATTTATGCAATAGGATTCCAGGATTTCTGTGAATTTCATGTTTCATTAAGTGAAGTTTTGTCACTAACCACATGGCTACAATAGGGTGGGCTTAACTGCCCCAGTGATTAAATACATAGTTTGATTTTGAGTTTTTAAAATTTACAAATACAGTGAAACCTCTCGGGAACACTTGTGTTGGCGTCATGAAAATTGGATCAATGAATAAAATTCAGCTTCAATAAAAATCACCCTTACTGAACTAATTATGAGCAAAAACAAAATCACCAATTATGAATGATAAAACTATTTTCAATAAATAAGCAATTATGTCTTTTTAGCTCACATTTAATTTCACATCATGAAAATTAGTTTATGAAAAAAAAAATGAAATGATGAATAAGAAATGAAAGGCTTGTTTGTTTGAGACGCTTAGTTTTTTTCTAAAATAATTTGTTTCTCTAATTTAATTTTCAGCTCTAAAGCTAAATCATTGATAGCATCGTCTTATTGCACTGTGATTGTAACATGAGGTTGTCAATCTTTTTCAGAAATCCTCAAAAAGAGCTCTTTAAATAAGAGTTACTCCCAAATATTTACAATAGATTTAAATCTACTTATTTGTTTTGTTAATATTTTTTTATTTTGATATTTTCTTGTTTTCTTATTTAACATTTTCTGCATTTGGTGACAGGGTTTTCCTGCTCACTGGGGAAGGTTTTGATGTTCTCTCCTATAAGTTTTCTTCAATAGTAAATTTAAGGAAAAAAATTCTGTGCCTCCCAAAAATAGTCATATATACAGGAGGACGCTACACAGAGGTGGTTCTTCCTGTAGGTTTCATAGTAGTAGAATCAGTTATGAAGAAACAATATGAAAAGATTGGTTTAATATACATTATATAAGAGGTGAGAGAGTATCTTTCTACTTACAGCCAGCAAGACACTTCAACATACTATACAAAACAAAAGCATTAATTGCAATATTGAGGATTTTAGTGCAAACATCGAAAAGCAAGCCACTTACATAACGTGTTCAAAGCGTATCAAGTCACCATTGGAGACTAGTTCTATTGGAGAATTCTTGGTGATAGGAACTGGTTCAGAGTCATACTTCTTAATTAACCACTTGTTGTTTTCATCTTTGTGAGAATAAGCAGTCACCTAATTTGGAGAATAACAATACTTAACATATTTACCTGGGTTTATTTTTATTACAATACAATAATAGTCTGCTATAAAGACAATTGCAATCTTGACATTAGTAAATACACTTATTTAATGTTAAAATATCAATTAAAAAGACTTAAGTGATACAACCTGCAATACATTTTGATTTAATTTATAATAAAAAAATACTGATTTCAATAAAAAGTGTTAATGTTTGTGGTCAAATTTGGTTAAGCCAGTAGTTGATTACATAAGTTTGCTTAATTACCGGATCTGCAAACTCATTTTTGTACAACATTGGAAAAAAAATTGGTTTAATTTCTTAATAAATACAGCTGTTTTAATTTCTAAAAACTATTTTTTTATTTTTTTTCAAACATTTAGTTTTCCCTTCTTAAATTATCAATATAGTTATTAATATATCTTTCATGGATACTTCTATGTGTAACTCTCTACCAACTTTGTAGAAAATAAATTTAAAAAATTTTTTTAAAAATTAAGTCTAAATACATGATTTATAATTAGTTAAATAATGTACCAATACAAATGCCAATTCTAAGTCTAAAATTAAAAAAAGCTTAAAGGAAAGTTACCAAATAAACATTACTATGCCAGTTTATAGAAATAGTCAAATTACCCAGATTTTTCATTAACCATTTGTAAATTGGACTCAACCTATCCAGATATTCATATGATAGTTATCCATTTGAGATTTTAAGTATGTTTATATTTTATGTATGGTATTTTATGTTTTAAGTAGGGTGTTAATTCTTCATTTCCTACTAGAACAAGAGAAATATAATTAAAAAGTTTCCTTATTTGCAATATTCTAGTGCATAAACTTTCACACAAAAATGTAAGTATAGAAATAACATACTTGTTGCTGCCTTGCTCCGACGCTTTCAGGATAAAGATGCCAATGAGAATGAAGATAGCCACCACCTGTTCTATGATTTTTTAGAGTAACAATTGCTCCATAGGCTACATCTGTAAACAAAAAATTTGAAAGTCCTTAATAAAAATTTTAACAAAGGTTTATATTTTTTTTTCTTTCAAAAAACATGAAAAGTATTAATAATCATTCTCAGCAAGATATTATTAGAAATAAAATAAACCAAAAGTTTTTTTCCCCATGGAAGTGCAATAAGAGGTAAATGATAATGCTATTCCATAGCTGCCAACATTGATAGGGAAAAATCCAGTAGATTTTACGAAATAGTATAAAATTCTTGACACTTGTTACAAAATGTTTTAAATATTTTACACATAAAGAATTTTAGAGATTTTTAGCCATCAAAATAAAATAAAAAACTGCAATATTTTCTAGTTACAATTAACACTAAATGAACTTGAAATGTAATATATTATGTTTACTTTTAATTTTGAATAGTAATAAGAATTTAATTCATCAAGGATAGTCAACTGACTTTTATAAATGTGGCTCACTTCTTTATGCATTAGTAACACTTATTTAAATATTCAAGCAAGCAATAATCTCTGCAAAAATTCTATTTCAATAGGGATCTTTTAAGGAAACTTTTTCAATTTTAGGGAATTTTCTAAAATACACAAAAACCAGGGGAATTTTTATTAAACCAGTAGACCAGGAGAATCTGGCAAAATCCAGTAGAGTTGGCAGCTATGCTATTCCAATTATCAAAAAAGAAATAAAATAAATACACAGGGCTTCCAACTACTATAGTATTTTGTAGAGTGGTAGACAATTAAAAAAAAAAAAGCTTTCAGAATTTTTGGTAATTTTTCCAACATTTTAAGATCCATCATTAAGACTTGGAACAAAATGGTGATTAATGTATCAACTTTTGTTGTAGTGGTGTAGAAAATGTAGTGGTGTGAAAACGAAATTTAAACCAAAGTTATAAAAAAAAAGAATCAAACTTTAAAACATAAAATTAGAGAGCATTATTAAATTAAATTCTAATTTAGACAGAAATTTGGAAACCCTGAATACAATTGTTAGTAAAAAATAAGTATGACATCTATAAGAGCATTACATTAAATTTGTATTAATTTTACTTTTTAATTTAAAAAACTGTAAAAAAATTGCAGATTCTAGGCAACCAGATTTAAAACTATCTTAAAATTTTTGATGAAGAAAGAAAAAAGACAAATTAAGAGCCGCTGCAGAATTTGAAAGTAAAGAACAAGATAACAAACTTTAGATTTATGCAAAAAAAAAAAAAGTGAATACTGCACATGTATAAAGCGTTAATTTTGCAAACTAAATTCAACTAAAAACACATATAGTAGTCAAATATCAAATAAACTCAAATACAACATAATACAGATAGTTCAAATTTGTTATTTTAATTTGTTCACTTTTATATTTATCAAAAACAAGTCTTTCTGTTTAATTTTGCAATTTACTTTTGAACATAGCTCACAGCAAAGAAAAAAAAATCAGCTTATATTTTTACGTACCTTTTTTATTAAATATGGTTGGTTACTCTTTGAGTAGAGATAATTAAGTTTAAGAAATTCTACATCACAAAAAGGATTCATGCAGTAAATTAATTCTTTGGAAATTAAGTAAAATTAAAATAAAATAATAAATAAAAGATAAATAAACTAAAACAAGTATTGTATTTAAAAAATTTAGCATTTGTAGATAATTGCCAATATTTTATACTTAGATACTATTACAATTATTCACGTAAACTAACATTATAGAAAACTAAACAAATTCTGTTAAAGTAACATAAATTTTTTTATTCAAATATTACCCAACATAAAGTTATGTTTCTGATGTCAAAATTTTTTTTTAACACCTTTATTTGCTTAGTAAAATAATGTAGGACAGCCAAAAGGAAACTAATTAATCTATTTAGAAAAAAGTATAGTGTTTTATAAAACAATACATTTTTATTCTGATGTTTATTCAATTAAAGAATTTGAATTTTGTTTCCTGCATTCTGCAAAATAAAATTGCAAAAGTTGGAAGAAATTATTTTTGATGTTTTTGGTTATATCTGTATTAAAATGCCACTAAGTTCAATTAAATATGCATAATAACACTATTACCTTTTGGCATATGAGCATGATAAAGTGAATTTCCTTCTAACTGGGATTGAAATGCCGAGCTGAAAAATCCATCGCCAGAGCCACTGAAATTAATGTTGAAAACTTATTTTTCTGTTAAAACAATCATTACATAAAATGAATAAATGTCAATAAATAAATAAAAATTTTAATAGGACTTTTGACCAGTAATCCTTTTTTTAATTATTGATAGAGCTAATAAATATTTTTCTTTCAAAATACTGAAATAGGGAAGGTGGTTTAAATTTAAAGGCATGTTTTAAGTTACCACCGATAATTTAGAAAACAAATTTTCTTATCCTAATAAGAAAATTAGGTATAAAGTAACATATAAAGCATCAGACATCCTCCTCTTTCAATCTAAACATTATGTTTAACATACAGCTTCATCAATTATTGGGGTAAGAAAACATTTAGATGTAAAAAATGTCCAATGAGATAAATATCTTAGAAGGAATTAAAATTGCTTTAAAATGGTAATATGCATGAAACAAAGTCATATCACATTTAGTTTGCGCTTTTTACTTATAAAAGTGGTATATATATATAAATAAAACAATGCATACCTGACTAAAGTAATTAAATTCTATATAAATTCACTGAGTTGCAAGTAAGCATTTAGTTGCAAGTAAATTTACTAACTAAAAGCTTCTTTGTTAATTTATATAATTTTTTTCATGTGCAAATCCATTTTGGCAAATCTGAGGCTAAAAATATGTGCAAAACAGGTAATTCATGTTTCTTTCTCTCTCTCTCTCTTTTCTTCAATAAAAATTAATTTTCGAGAATCATTGAAATTGAATAATTAAATATCAACCTTATTAATTTATAAACTTTTTTAAATTATCCAGTATAATATTACCTTGTGCACATCTATTTTCGGCCCAATGCTTGGCACCTAACAAATCAAACGTGCTTCAGCATAACAGTAAGAACGAGCTATAAAGCAAAATCCCTCTATTCACATTTTTAACCTCAAATTGCATATTTTGAACTCTGGCAATCTCATTATGAAAATATTTTTAAGTTCCTTTGAATTTGCTTTATAAATTTGGTTTTATGTTTTGTTCTGATTTTTTCCTTTATTTAACTTTCTGTTTTTTACGTTACATTTATTACTTAATGTGTTTCATTTTGTTTCAAAAAAATTTTTGAGTGCTCCTCACACTATTGTATTGATATATTTTGCTTTGGCTTTATTGATACAATATTAGAAAGCACTCCTTTTTACTGATATAATCATGTGAGCTGATAAAGAGATTATATCCTTTTTACCGGATTTTTATTATTTTTTTAAAATAATTTACTTCTTCTCTTTTTTCATTATATTCTGTAATTTTTTTCCATGTTTTCTCTACATATATATATATATATATTTGAGCTACAAAATAACATTTCTGTTAATCATACTGATGAAAAAATAACTGCACAAAATGTGTGATTTTCTTTACTCTTTTTTACATGATAGTTTTTAGTATTTTCACACCTTAATAAGTGGCTAATGGCTTGTGAAAGTTTTGCACTTATTTATTCAACTATGTTCAAACAATTATTAAACGTTAATTAACACTTATCTTTAAAAAATATTCTACATAAAACATACAATCTTAACCCTCTGAGACATAGTTCCAGTATTTTCTGAACTTTGAGCTATCGGCTCTTCTACACCCTAAAACTAGTTTTCTTCAAAACATTATTCAAGAAAATAATGCATAACAGACATGAGGCAAAATTAGGAAACTTAATTACTGGTCAGTTAAAGCCTTCATAACAGTCTCCACTTTTTTAAATTATTGGTCAATTTTTAAAAAATTAAAATGTTCAGGTGATTAAAAAAATGTTTATATTAATAGTGTAAAGCATTTCTTTTGAAAGATTTTTCAAAATATGGTAAGTATTATAAGGTCGATTTCTAAATTTAAGAAAAGTTTTAAGAAACAAGTTGATATAAAATCATTTTCAGAATAATATGACAATTACATATTTATTAAAAAATAATCATAAAATGCATGAGGAGGCATTTTTGAATTGTTATAGTTCGTTCCAGTGGCAATTATTAATTATGCCCTATAACAGATAAAGTTCAACAAAATTTGTCAAGAGCTCAATGCTTGGAGGGTTAATAGGTTAAATATCATTAATGGAATGTCAACATACCTTTTGTATAGTGTCTTCAAGTGAATATAAAAGAAGGTGACATACAAAATGGCAGGGAGCAAAATGAGACAGACTGCTCGTGCTGTGAAATGTTTAATCACTTGAGTCTAAATTAAAATTTAAGCATTTTAATTAAAATGCTACAACATAAACACACAAAAAAATTAAAAAAGAAACAAATAAGATTAAAGTGGATAAAATTAAAACAATTTAAGTATCATAGAAATATACTTGTATAAAGTTGTATTGCATTAGTAACAGCATAGATTAAACTGTACAAACTGATAAAAAAAACATTTACATTTTATTCTTTACTTTGAACATAATTTATGAAGTGATAAACTAACAGCAAATTATTTAAAGATAACCAGATGAAATTATGAATCTAAAACAAACAAAAGGATCTAACATATGAGACAAAAATCACAACATCCCAGAATAAAATAACTATGTGTGTTTTTCACTAAGTAAGAAAATATTTCAGCTTCTTTCTAAATACTATTTTAAACAAAATAGTATTTTGTTAAATGCCAGATTTTTCCTACAATTAATTGATAATTAGTATTTATATTTATCCACATTAATAAATTAAAGTAATAAAAAAAGGCATTTTAGGTTTTTTTTTTCCTTAATAAGGCATTATTCATGTTTATTTTATTTATTTATCTTTTTGTAATTTATTTTTAAAATTATTTTATATATTTTTGTTAATATTTTCATTTAAAGAGATTTTACTCGTGAATTATTTATTTATTTATTTTTTGTAATTTATTTATTTTTAAAATTATTTTATAAATTTTCGTTAATATTTTCCTTTTAAGTGAATTTTACTCAAGAATGAAATTTTTTCTTCATAAATATATAAAAATTTCCCATTGCATTTGGTTATTTTAAATATCTTTCAACAACAAGGGATGATGAAGTTTTCCAAAATATAATAATTTGGCTTTGAACAACAGACAATCTTTCTGATATTCTTAAAGATTGTAACTAAAGATTAAAAAAAAATTTAATTATATTTTAAGACATTTATTAATATTTTATTTTATTCATACATTAGAAACTCATTTTTTTACCTTAAATTTATTAAATTTCTAAATAAAAAATAAAATTTATAATTTTAAAAAAAAATTAATTTAAAACATGTGTTCTAATATTTTTAAGGGCATTATTTTTCATTTTAAGGTCATTTGATAGTTTTGGTTCAGCAAAAAGCAGAATCACAACAACTTGACACATTCATGCAGGACATCATTAGGTTCTTGCACTAAAATTTTCATTTGAGAAAAAAAAATGCATTTTTATTTTGGCCTAACATTTTGGGAAACAAAATTTTCTTAGCAAAATTTTTCAAAAGGCGTCCCAGAATTGTTTTTTTCAAAAGGTTGCTTTGCTTGCATACCTGAGGGGTAAAAAGTGCTTCTGACCCTCTGCTGCATTCAACTCTGATTGCTATTATGTTGTACACTTTTTGAATTTTCATGAATAAAATTCTGAAAAAAGTTTAACTTCAAAACTAGTAAACAAAGGTAATACAAAAGCCAATCGTTTACTATGCTTCAAATGATCAGTAAAAATACTTTGCATTATGTTCAAATTTTATAGTTATATTTTTCACCTATTGAGTAATTTTGCGAATTTTTCAGCAAGAAAAATTACTTTCAATAAAAATTTAGATGTAAGTAATACAATTTAAAAAATATATAAACACAGTTTTAGTCAAACAGTTTAATCACATAAATACACAGTTTTAATCTACAAATGCAGGATTTTTTTTATAATTATAAGACACTTTTATTATTATAAATTGCTTACATACATATACCTTACATATTGCTTACATACATATAAATTGCTTACATACATATACCTTACATATTGCTTACATACATATAAATTGCTTACATACTATAATGCTTACATACATATTTATTACCATTAAAAATATCTTGAAGAAAGATGTAAGTGCTAGTGAGGTTTGTTGAGCAAAAACTAAATGAATTTTGCTATAGGGTTCATCAACATGCTAGCCTGGTTATTTCCATTTTATTTAGCAAACATTTTAGCCACAAAAAAAAAAAAAAAATTTCAACACAAATTTAAAGTTAAAAACTAGGCACTTTTTAAAAAAAAAGTAACTTAACTTTATTCTTGGTTCTACATATTTTTATTCCTGTCTTATTTAAGATTTTGTCAATACATTATCTTATGAACTAAGAATTGATTCCATATTTTTTCTACCAGAAAGATACGATTGAAACTGTTAAGAATGATACTTACGATAGGAGTGTTCAAATTTCCAAGTATGTTCCATAAATCATAAAGAGTATGAATGCCAACTAGAAGAACCACAAACAACCCAACAAACTTCACACTACAAATCAAAATTGAAAAGAAAAAAAAAATTGAAAAATTATTCATATTTTTCTACAAAAGATATATATATATTGCTAAATTAATTACACAATTATGAAATGTGTGTAATTAATTTAGCATAATGTCAAGAATAAATTTTAACAATAAATACAGATAAATACAAATAAGTATTTGATAAAAAAAAAGTTCAAGTATCAAGATTATGTGTGCCCTTTAACTTTATTTCGTTAGCAAAAAACAAATAAATTACAAATGAACAATCATTTACCTTATTGAACAAGCCATAAAAACTCCTGTCCATGATAGCCAAAACCACCAAGATGGGCTGAAGTTTCTACAAAAAACCAATATCTTATTAAGACTACCATAATAGCAACATATATAGTAATGCGAACTATATTAAAATGATGAAGGCAAAATAATGCATGTAGAAATATCGATTAAATTTTGTAGCCTAACAGTTAAAAGGATGATATACCATGGAAGAAACCCTGCATGGCGATTTCTCTTTTCCCCAACATGAAATTTTTAAAATTTAAAGTATAGAAAAGGTGAGTTCACAGAAACCTAGAGAAAACCTTGAAATCTTAAATGAAAGGAAAAAAGTTTCACATTATGAAAATGCAAACAAATTATGGCAGGGGAAGAAATGTTATAAACATTTGTTTGCATTTCCATATTCTGAAAAAAAATTTTTAGCATTTGAAGCTATGTGACTTATCTACTAAACTTTAAAATACCAATAGAAGTGAAACTGAGTTTGGAATGGAAATTTCTCCAATGACCTTTTCTCATAGAAGGACTTAACAGGAAAGATAATGAATATAATATTTTTTGTATTTTGTTGAATGTATTTGTAATTTTTTTTATATTTTACTTTGTCTTTTAACCAAATATAATAAATAACAAAAACCCAATAAATAAATAAATTAATCCTAAGATAAACCATTTATAAGTTCAATAATATATTTCAGTTTATGACAAAATAACTTTAGACATCTTTATCAGCATTACCCGTAAAGGTTATTGGAAAATATAAATTTGAAATGTTCTAAAATTTATACAAATAATTACACAACTAAAAATATCATACTTTTTAATTCTTACTTAAATTTTAATAATTAGTGTTTTCTTAATAATAAAAATTTAAATATTGAATAAATTTTAAAAACACTTGTTTTAATGAGACATCATTCTGTAAAGAGAAACAGCATTGTAAAATTTTCTAGAAAAAAATATCATAATGATAATTTGATATGATAAATAAAGTTATTTATTCTTTATATTATCAGTTAAAGAACAAACATAAATATCATTATGTGTATTTTTAAAGTCAAGATTACACTAAAATTTTAAGCTCAAACTAATAAATGAGAAAGATACAAAGCAATGTTTTTCTTAATTAAAGACAATATAGCTATTTCAATTATCAACTTATTTCATTAATTGTTTAACATTTAAAATCTATGATTATACATAATTTCCTTTGTTTGTAAGATACTTTTTCCATTCAATCCATAATGAATTTAAAAAAACAGTTATAAAACTCCTTAATTGTGTTCTGTAGATTCTTTTTGAATAAATGTTTAGTTTGTGGTAGGAAGTTGCAAACTGATCACTCAAGGCTTCACTTGACATCCCCCAAGCTGCATCTACTTAAAGGAATTTAAGAACAAAAGAAAAAAAAAAGGGAAGAGTTGCTATATATACTTTTGGGGGAAATAATTAAAGCCTGGATATTTATGACCTAAGAAATCTCTGTATGCCAGGGAAAACAATAGATTTTTTTTCCTGCCTAAAAAATCGCAATAAATTTAAAGTAAAAAATTTCCTAGAAAATTGTAATGCTCTAAATAATTAAAAAAGATGGGAAAGCAGTATCAAAGAACTACTGCTAAAAATTTTATATCAATAATATAACGAGAAAACATGGTTGCATGCTGTATTGTGACTCACAAGATAAAATGTAAAATTATAAGAAAAATCTTGCAGTGAATGGAATTAAATGACCCAAAGCTTATAAAAATAATAATAATAAAAAAAACGTAAAAAGATTTTAAAAATAATAATAATAAAGAACACTCCAATGCCAGAAAAAGATAAAAAAATAGTCGAAAAATGCAAATGTCATCAAATTCCTAGTCTTGGTTATAATTTTAAGTTAAGACTATTAATGTAGAATTCAAACAAAAATATGAGAAAAAAAATACACATAACATAAAAAGAAAGCTAATACCTGTGACTCTGTGACGCAAATTTAACCATTCCTAATACAGAACCAATAATGAAAAACATGAGAATAGGATCAAGGAGAATATATTGCGATAAAGTGATCATTCCAACATCTGAAAAATGGAAAATGAAGTTTTGTCAGAATAATATAAGATAAAAGAGAACTAAATGTGATTCCATTTCACTATTTTGTGCAGATACTATAATATTTAAAAAAAATTAACAAAAATGGTTATAAATTTCTCAACAGGAGCCTATATCATATCACAAATAGAAATAGTATAGCAAATAAAAACTCACTAATTGAAATAATAGAATAAAAACATAGTGCTTGAAAAATGTACAAATTAACTTGAATTAATGAAATATTAGATACAATACTTTAATTAAGAATATGCTACTATATTTAAAACAAAACTATTTACATATATCTGAAAGACATTAGTTGGTCAGTATGGATTTAAGTAACCAACGTATAACTTGATAAAAATTCATTTGTGACTGATCAATTTATAACAGGGTTCGGTTTTTGACGTCAAAATCTCGTTTTTGACATTACACACGAAGGACCCATTAAAAAGTGTCAATCTGACAAAAACAGTGAAAAACCTGGAGCATGTATCTTTTTTGCCATTAAGGATCTTATTATATATTAAATCATACACAATACTTGCATTAAATACTACTATAATTATTATTTATATTAAGCATCATATAAAAAAAATAGCCCAAAATTATTGAAACTATTAATTGGTTTTTCTAGAAACAGGCCCTCTTAATACTTTAAGATTTAATTATTTACTAATATTATAACTATGCAGTTTACATTACAGGTAATAACTATGAAAAGTTCATTATTATCAATTTAAATATTGATTTTAATTCTTTAAGTCACAATTTGGGTAGATTTTTTTATATTAAGTAAAATAAAAAAAGCTCGTCAATAATTGTCTACTTTTAACTTACAAAAAAGTTTTTTTTTTCCAATTCCCAATATTTGTTGTTATTACTCTATGCAGAGGAGCAGTATATGTCTGATCGTGCAAACAAGGTTTTGGAGGAAATTTAGGCAGCCCTGGGGAAAATGTTTGGTTCAAAAAATTTCAATATTATTGTTCAAAAATGTGCTGCTTTGCAAAATTTTTCTTGTTATAAAACATTACTATTTTGATATATTTTGATTTCTATTATTCTTAACACATATGCTTGTTATTGAACTGTGTAAAATTAAATTAATTTGTTTTTTTTATTATCAAAAACTTTGAACAATGTACAAACTTTACTTACCAAAAATATTTTGATAAAATACAATACTCATAAGAAGAAAAAAAAACACTAAAATTTCTAGAGAAATTTTGATCTAAAAAAAATCTTTGTTCTGAGGAAATATTAGGCTCTTGTAACACGACATCGTCAAGCTACCACAGCGCCACCACATACTAGACAGTGGATGCTCAGACTTTGAACCGAATGAACCTTCTTCTTCATTTCTCCTATTCTTAATTAATTAAACTTATGTTTGTTTGTTCGTGTGCTATATGTAAGTTAATAAAATATTTGGCACTAAGCTTTTCCTCAATTTTAAACTCCCCGAGATCTAGCTAGGGCCACACTCTGAGAATTTTCTGCACTTGTGCTTATATATATGTTAGTCTTTCCAATAAATCATGACTATAATATATTCACAGATAAAGTAAACTAATTATAATTTACATAAATTATAAATATTTGTTTAAATTAGTTTATTTTTTTTAATCACTCAATGGTTTAAATAAGCTATTAACAATATTTAGAGCAGTCATTACAATAAATCTCCTAATAACATGTTATTTTAACTTACCAAAAATTACGAAGAAGCCAGACAGAGTGGAAGCACATAGAGAATGAGTCAGTTCCCACACAATCAAAAAGCAAAATGGAACTATAGCCATTCCAAGTGTTACACAAAACTGCAATTACAATTATTTTTTTAAATGTTAAATTAAAATAATTAATCATGCATATCGTTATACATAATAATGTAATCAATATGCATATTTGGGATCAGAAATTCCTGTAAAAAAACAACCATAAAGAAAACGGCGAATATGGATCAACATAAAATATCAAATAATGACTCAAATACAGTCAATTCGCTATAACTCGAAGTACGATAACTCGAATATTACTATAACTCGATTTTTTTATGAGGTCCCGACCCTTTTATCTTCAATTTCATGTTAATTATTCTCGATTACTCGAATTTTACTCCCTTTAACTCGATTTTTTTGTGGATCTTTTAAAGCAAGAAAAAAAGCCTAGGAGCTGATATCTTGTCCCTTCCTTTGCAACACACACACAATGCCTTTCGCACTCTTCATGGAGAAGCTAAAGCTGTCCCTCTTGAAGTATGTGAACAGTGGTTAAATGAAACGTTACCAAATTTACTTCAAGGATGCAGATAAAATGATGTTTTCAATATTGATGAAATGGGCTTATTTTTTACATGTCTTCCAAATAAGACTATGTTAAGGATGAAAACTGCTCAGGGGGTAAAATGAGCAAGAAACGTTTGACTGTCCCAGTTGGAGGAAATGCGTCTGAGACAGAGAAATTGCCCTTACTTGTTTATCGGAAAATACCGAAATCCCCGATGTTTCAAGAATGTAAAAACGTATCCTTTGGATTACAACTCTAACAAAAAGTTTCGGATGACATCAGTTTTA
This sequence comes from Parasteatoda tepidariorum, assembly GCF_982258835.1. Lineage (NCBI taxonomy): Eukaryota > Metazoa > Arthropoda > Arachnida > Araneae > Theridiidae > Parasteatoda > Parasteatoda tepidariorum. The sequence goes on along the minus strand of NC_141759.1, from coordinate 20,503,841 downwards.
TTTGAAGACTAAGTAAGAAAATTGGATCGGAAATTCTTCGCTAAAAAAAGAAAAGTGATACTCTTTATGGATAAATGCACACCCCATAGAATTTGATAGCCCCACCTTATTTGAAAGCAGTAAACTTGCAGTTTCTCCCGCCAAACACAACAGCAAAGTAAAGTTGCAGCTGATGGACCAGGGTATCATAACGTGCTTCAAACAGTCTTATCGTAAATGGCTTGTCAGAAAAATGATCTTAAATATTGTAAGCATTTAGAAGATTTGTAATTAATAAGCATTAATTAAATGATCCGACAATATTTTGAAAGTCCAAAACCGAAACTAACGGTAAGTCGAACTTCCGATATGTCGAAGTTTTTCGTCAGTCCTATCAGATTCGAGTTATCGCGAATTCACTGTATTTAAGAAAAGAAATAGAGTAATAGACTTAAAAGTTGATACAATAAGTATAAACATTTAAGATGAAAAAATGCACACTGATACAAGTATGAGTGTCACAGGAAATCAATTTTTGAGGAGAGTAAAATTAAATTACACACTTACAATAATTCTCTAAATTTCACACACAAGAAAAAAAATATTTCTTAGATGTCTTAAATACGTGAAAATTATAAATAATTATTTTTATCTCTTTAAGTTTTTAAATTTAATTCATTTAAATTGATAATGATTCAAGAAAATTTTCTTTATCTGTTTAAAATATTGAGAAGGATTTTTAGATATTTCTAATTATTGAAGGGAACATATATCCACTGTCTCATTCCTACCAACGACATTCATGGATACAAATTTGAGAATAAAAATTTAATAATATGTAAGCAATTTACAAAAACCATATATTTATGAAAGACATGGGGAACAACTAGGAGAAATCAAAATTTTCCAAAGGTGACCTTTTTACTTCAAATTGTTTTTCCAATGTCACTTTTAAATTATAGTGTGTACTTGCTAAGTTTCAATTGTATCATAGTTTCTTGTGTTTATAATCATCTGAAATATTACTTAATCTCTTTTTAATATTTTAAAGTATAAACAATATCATTTAATTCTTTAAAAAAAAAGAAGAAATGAATTGTTAGTTTGAGTTAGAATATTTATCCTAAAAGCTTTTAGATATAATGATAATAAGCTTTCATTTTTAAAAATTATCTTTATAAAAATGTTTTAAGCTGTTACATATTTTAAAACATAATAAAATACTTTTAAACATTTGTCTTAGATAGTAATTTATAATATCCAATCTTTTAACAATTTCAAAATGCTTATTCACAAAAAAAATACTCATGCTTCTAACCAGATCAGAAAACTTAAGTCTGTATCAAAAACTGCAATGAGATAATACAATCACAATTACCTTGCAGAAATTGATAATTAATAAAACATTGGCAATTTACTTTTATGAGTAATAAATAAAAACCGTGAATTAAAAGTGACTACTAATAAAATTAGAATCACAGTTTTGGAATTCAATCCCAAAATTACCTCATAAGTGCATATAAGTAATTCAAAATATTTGCATATCCTAATTAAAACTTAGTATACCATTATGCTATCAGCAGATAATTTACATAAATGATAATTGAACGTTTAGCACAAAAGTTAAAAACAATGAATAGTTAATAACCAAATTATTACTCCATTTTTTTTTGGAATATTTGGATCTTGAATACATGAAAAAAGTAACAACTGCCAAAAGACGATTGAAATTAAGTTTGGATTGAGGATGAAATTAGCACAAACAAAGCACATCATAAGAGATAAATAAAATGAGCAATTGAATACATGTGAGCAATAAAAAATATAGTATTATTTTTATACCCATACAAAAAAACTAATTACCAAAAATTTGATTAAAAAATTCTATAGATTTGGGATGAAATCGTCACAAATAAATTACTTAGCGATGTGTCAAACATAAAAACATAATTCAAGTGCCATAGTAATAAGAGTGAGTACTAAAAATAGCTGGATTTACAAAACCATGTGGAAAAGCATAGCAATAACTACCAGAAAAGCTATTAAAAAATTCTTCCAATTTGCATGAAAATCAGTACAAATAAAGCACACATTTAATGGGCAAGTCAAGTGACGTAATTTATGTATTAAAAATATTGGGATTTTCAAAAGCTTAGCAATAACTACCGAAAAAACAATTTTAAAAAATCATTTAGATTGCGATCAAATCAATACAAATTAAGCGCACATTCAAAACAGCGGCTCTAGAGACCTTATATGTATTAAAAATATGAGGATTTTCAAAACCATGTGAAAATATGCAAAAATAACTTCAGAGAAAACAATAAAAAAATTGGATTAAGATAAATTAGCACAAATAAAACAGATCAAAAGTAATAATTTAAATGTGTGATTTGAAACTCGCAAGTAGTAATGATATCATATTAAAAATACTAGCATTTTAAGTATCACAAGAAAATTTGATAACAGCTGCCGGAAACATGAAAGAAAATTCACTTAGATTAATGAGGAAATCAACATAAATAAAGTACTTAAAAAATGGTAATAACTCTACTTCAAAATTCGTTCATCATAATAATATCATATTTCTTATGATAAGATGTTTAAAACAATGTGGAGTTCTGTAGCAAAAATTCCTGAATCGCAATGAAAAAAATCTCAAAATTGATGGAATCTGTGTAATTTGAGTTCAGTGGAGCCCCTATTATCAGAGCTTATTGGGACCACCTCGGATATCTCGGTTAATAGAAACTGTATATAAAAACCGCCTTGGTCGCAAATTTAACATCTCTTGAAATAAAAAACAACAGAACATTTTTTAAATGATAAAAATGAACATATATAAAGTTCTGTTTCACAGCTCAACAAATTTAAAATGAAAATCAATACTAATAGTAAGTTTCAAAAAGCAAATAGAAATGTTTTTAACTATTTTTAAAATTAAACTAAGAGATGCATTTTCAAAAATAACACAAATCTCAAGAAATTATTGTATTTTTAAAGATTTAATATGCATTAACTTGTTATAAAAATACAGTCCAAAAACACATTGCACCTGGTGTTCAATAGGGCTACTGGAAACAAAGCTTTGCTCGCTGCTGTTGACTTCTCAGGGTGAAATATTTCTCGGAAATTGAGTGTATTCAAGGGCAGTAGAGTTGGGCGACGAACTAAAAAGTGTGGTCTCTTTCAGGATTCATTCAGAAAAAAAAGACTTTGTTATTGGCTCTGTTAACAGAAACCTTGGTTAATCAAAGCTTAGTTAATCGAGGTTCTATTGTACTTGAGATTTAAAATTTTAACTTTTTATCTTTTGAACAGAAAAAAATTCAAATTATTTCTTTGTTACATTCAGGGGCAGACATGGGTCAAACTTCAACAGCGGTTATTAATATCGTATTTATTATGATATTATAAATTTGAACAAGCTTTTTGAAGAATAATTTAAATAACTTACAAGCCTCATTCCAATGTAATTGTGATCTTGGTATTTATCTCCAGGTTTGTTAAATGCAAATGTTCCATTGTAGCCAGTAAGTTTACCTGATAGACCAATCAACATCTACGGAAAAATATAATATCATATTGTAAAAAAAAAAAGTAGTACTATTAAAAATATTAGTACAAGGAAGACTAAATAATCTTCAAAAAATTAATTTAAAATATCCGACCATAGAATTTTACTTATAAAAGTTGTTATTAATTTCTGATTCTGAGAAGTAAATAAAGGTTTAAAAACATATAATTCATTTGCTGAAACAGAATAAAAAAAATATTATATAAAAAAATTATTAAAGAAAAAATTTATTATAGAATAAAAAAAATTATTATGCATCATCATACTAATTATACATAAAAAAAAAATATGATAATACTAGATAGTTAAAAATAGTTTATAATGAATTAAGAAAATCACAATTAAAGAATTATATGTTACAAGTTCTAAAGTTAAAAAAAATATTAGCGTTATTAACAAATTTATGATATAAAATATGAAACAGAACTTACTTTTCCCAGAGGAGGATGAACATCAAAGAAAAAAGTACGATTGATGTACCAACTACCCATCTTTCCAAAATGAGTTTCATCCCAGCTGTAAATACACAAATAAATTAATATACATACAGAATTAAAAGTATAAAATTTTTACAGCTAACAGCTTTTCTTAACTTTTCATAGAGATACATAATGTTAACAAACTTTCATTAAAAATGTAAGTTTTTATAAGCAGAAACAAATAATTTTAAAGTCATTTTCATACTAGAGTCTCTCAACTTTTTTTTTTTAATTCTACCCGAATTGTTTATCCAAGGCGCAAAAGCTTTTTTTAAACTTGCAAGAATGTTTAAAATTACTAATATTTAATGATTAAAAATATAAACATTTTCACACATAATAACGATTTTGTGTAATGTACAATTAGGTTTTTGATATTTATCATGTCAAAAACCAGTCTTGACATCAAAAATCTTACCTTGATGGTATAAGAATCAAAAACTAAAATTCCTGGCTATACCTTTAAGAAACTTAAAATCTTTGTCATAACTAATGAAACATTTAATTCAAATTGCATTAAATTTGCAACACAGCAAAAAATTTATTTCAATCTTTTTAAAATTAAAGAAAAATTACTATTAAAACTGAACAGAAAACTAGAAAGTCTATTATCTGAGGTTTTATAACAAATTAGACAAAAATAAAAAATAAAAAAATAACCAAGGAACAATCCAAACCAAAATCTCTGAACAAATCTACTATTAAATTAACACACATTTGAAGAAATTGTAAGACAGGTCACATTACATTCACTCTCGGGTTTCAGAGAAACTGAAAGCTATAAATGTCATTAAAGGTAAGATTGTAAAAAAACAACGAAACATTGAAATGCAGGGACAGTTTTCATATCAGCTTCAGTTTGAAACAACTAACATTGAGTTTTTTTTAAAGTTTCTGTACTTAAAATAATTTCCGGTTTTCCTCGAGGTGGATATGAATTATGTTGTACCTTGCAAGCTGGTCTATTTCTGTGCTGATTTTCAGTTTCATGCAGGTTACTGGCAGGTCATATGGCAAATTTTTTTTAACAGAATTTCTTCTAAAACTTAAAGTTTACTACATGGATTCCAAACGGGTATTGAGAACAAAACTATACTGTCTCGCTATGGAAAAACCTACATTGACATTTGTCTGGAATATTGGCGGTGAATATGGTTATGAGGTTTAATTATTTACAGTAAGGATGTTATTTTAATATTTAAGAGATTTATTTGTTCATCAGGAGAGAGAGAAGCTACGCTCTTTGAAATGCAACTATTTTTTGTTTCCATAGCAGCAGACAGCCTTAGTCTTTGTGCGAAGAGACGTTCCTTCTATACACAAACTATACACATTGCCCACATCCTGCATCTCTGACAAGAATTATTTTTTTCCCTCCATGGCATATTTAGCACATTGCAATAACTAATCGAAAAAATACTTTTCAAATAGAATTAAAGTGAAAGAGTGAAATAGAATCTGGGAAGATATTCGTATCGGTGCATACGTAAAAAAATCGCCAAGTTTTGGCAGCAACAGGCAGTGATCTGTAAATAGAAAATATTGCATTATTTCCTAAATTGATAAAATAATCAAATAGGATATGGCTTGCACACCGGCATTTTCTCATTACTCCTTCGAGGATGAATAACTACATGCATTACAATACATAAAAAAATAAGAATATAGATTTCTACAAGATTTAAATAATAGTAAAATGCAATACCAAACATGATCCGGCTCTTCAATTTTATAAAGGCGTGTAACGGCAGCTAGCACAGTTACAACAAAAAATAAAAGCCACCACGTTGAATCAGTTTTTTCTTTATTAGCCATAGTCAAACAATATTAAACACCATATTCTCAATATTTCTTGTATAAAGAAATCATAATAATAAATACTCAATGCATTATATTGGAGAAAATAACAACAAGGTTTTACTCTGATTTCAAATGAAATCAATCATCGAGTATACGTGGGTAACTCGAATTCTTTAAAAAGACTATAAATAAATAAATGAAAAGTAAGTTACTTGACCGGTCTCAAAAAACAAAACCTGTCAAGTCCTCTCAACCATGCGGCGCATGCGTAATAATTGCTTTATTTCTTTTTAACGTTACTCAATTCTAGGTAGTTTCCGACTTCTTTTTTTTGTCTTATTCAGAACTGTTGGTAAGCGTTATGTTGCTTATTCGCCAAAATCACTATTTTTCCTCCGTTAGATCCGTTAGTTATTGTTATTGCTTCGGCAGATCCGAAGGCGAGTTTAGAGCTCCAAGGCCTTCGCGATCGAATACGCCATCTAAACGATTACAAATCCAAAACCTTTGGAAGATCTAATATGGTTAATCAACTAATTATACCATAATGGTGACCTCTGGACGTGATAAGAACTTGCCAACATAGATGGATGGTTCACATTAAACAGTTGATTTGCTTAAAAAATATATTGTTCAAAGAAAAGAAAAAATAAAGCGAAAAAAATATAATGCGGTGAAGTATATAAAGTCTCCCGGTAATAAGCAATATTGAAGAAAAAAAAATTTAGTGAAATGCTATAAAAAACAAAAACAAAAATGAAGGAAACAAATAATGAGCGAAATGCTATGAAGAAAAAAATATATAATGAGCGAAAATAATAAATAAATAAATAGACAGCATGAATCAACTAGTGGTATTCGTTCATCGAATTCTATCACAGATAAAATTCTGGAAGAGGTAGTGTTACGTAACTACCACTACAAATATTAAATACCAAATCATTAGTATATAAAAAGTGTTAACTTGATCTATCATGAGGTGCCTTTTGATAGATGAAGGTTGACATAGTCGATAATTAATTCCCCTCACTACTATATATTCCCATTCCACGATATTTTTTTGTATTTAAGTGTCAAAAATATTTTCTAAAATCTCCGCGACGCTTTCTTCTAGAACAATGTTTAATGCAGATTTCAGTAACATCTTTCTAACTTAAGAGTTTTTAATCTATATTTGAAAATCAAGACAGAAGTTAACGTACTTCCTTATTCCATTTGAAAGTGAAATAATGTAAAAGCTACCACTAGAAAAAGTTTTCTCAAATAGCGTAGAAAGTTGGCACTCCGCTTAATGTATAACTATTAAACACAACAACAAATCAGTTACAATCAATACGAATAAAATTGACACAATTTTACGTCAATTTAAATTAATCGGGTAATTAACTATACTTTCTAAAAAAATCTTCGAGTGGTAGCTAGGTTTATGTTTTATTGTATAATTCTTTGATGTGTGTAGTTGATTTAAAGTTATTTTCCACACCTCTACATTGTAAAGGATTCAAAAGTTATTATGAAACCCCACTTTGTCGTAAATCTCTCATGGTGAACTAAGTAACACATAATAATCGAAAACATCAGAAAAACAGAATAATCTGGCGTTATCTTGGATAATTTTCGAATACGTAACATACTAAATAATAAAATAATACTAAGATAATAAGATACTAAAAGTCGCTGTTTTCTCTGAGTTATATTACGTTCGATTCTAAACAAACTAATATTAACTAGTATTTGTCGTGATAATAATTTGCATTAGTTTTGATGTTCTATAATATTTGATTTTATATTTTCTGTTATTATCTTGCGCTGCTTTCCATTTTCGGAACAAACGAGAGGAAAATTTGGATGGTAGTTGTAGTAGAATAATTCGGTGATATAATTCTACTTAATTTTTTGTATTATTGTGAAGCAGTGAAATACAGAACAACAGTTTTATTAACCCTCTGATTCCGATCGAGTCCTAGAATTTGTGTCCCTTCATTACGGGAGTTTTCTGAAAGCAGTTTCTATGATTGAACTCGTCCAAAGCTATCTTCCTGTGAGGGGTTGAGGAGGGGTCATCGTTTTCTCGCAGTTGAGTATTCAAAATCACTCATGCGGCAAAGGAGGGGAATTGTTGACAAATTAGAACATTTACATGAAATATAAGTTTTCCGAAAATAAAAGTTTAGCACCTTATTGGCGATTTTCAAGTAGAGGAGTAATAAATTATACTTAAATTTTTTTCTTTCTTTTATTTATTTCGTTCTTTTTTTTTTCTATTCTTTCGAAATTTTAAATAAGAGAGGAAGACTCTTTTGATAAGTGCCGAATATTCAAATTATCTCATCCGTTTAGTTTTTGTATAAGTACAGCGATTTATTAATTTTATTTAATGTGACATGGTTTATGAAATCTAATATTATGATTGTGTTATCTTTAAATTTATTTCTTAAATAAAGAAATTAATACTAAACGGTTCCGAGTTATATTTTAGTAAATTTAAGAGTATTAGCTTTTAAAATAAATCAATAATAAGAAACGGCTTCTGAAACATATCTTTCATTATATTAAGTGTCCTGACCGAAAAAAAAAATTAAGATGCATGCAATATGATTGTTCACGACTTGCTTCTTAATTCAAATCAACAGTGTTCAAATTGGCAGGATTTGCAATCATAATTACTTTGTAATAACGTTACTGAAGAATACAGTTGAATAAAAATATAAAAATTATAATAGTAATTATTATTCTTGTATGTTCATAAATCAGTCATTCATATGTAGCGGGATTGATATAATTAAAAGTATTTCTTTACAATAAATTATTTTTATAGATTGTCATAATTATAAGGAGTAAAATCTACTTACTGAAGTTAAAAAAGTTTTTTTTATAATTTCGACAGTAATTTATACTGAAATATAAAACATTTTAAGCATATTTATTTTGTGCGTTTTTTATTTTATTTTTCTCTGCATCTATATTTATATGCATCTATATTTATATACACCTATAACTATCAATTTATGAGTTTGTGTTTCGTATTAATTAGGACCGTTAGTGCATTTTAAAATTTGGACAGAAGATGAAAGAAACTAATCTACCACTCATCTTAAAAATTCTCTAAAACATTTAATTACATCGTTCAAGTGTTTGAAAAATAGAATTTACTCATTGGTTTTACAGATACCTTTGCTATAAATTAAACAATAATTCAACAATTTTAAATATATGTATTTTTATAATATATATATATTTTTATAATATATATATTTTAAAGATAAAACATCAGTAATGTTTGCTAACTCATAGCTCTATTTAATTATTAAAAGAGTTTATTGCGCGATATTTTCAAGTGTTATCTTTTAATGTCAGATAAATCCAATGATGAACAAAACTATGGTTGACAGCGTCTCGAAATTAGTAAGTTTTCCGAAATCGCATGTTTATTTTGTTCAAAGTTATACTTTTAAAATATTTTTCTATAATACAAAATAATTTAAAATCAATATAAGTGGAACAAAAAAAAAAAGATTATGTTCTGAAAGTCACAATAAATGAAGAGAACTACGTAGTATGTTTAGGAGAAACGTAAAAAATCGCCTTAATATTATTGATACCAGTTATAATTAGTCAACTTTATTAATAGATACTTATTGAAATAAAAAAGAATAAACTATGTATTAAAAAATACAATGGATGGAGAAAAGGTTCTTCTATTTTGGGGAACCGTATGACGCTTAAATAATTTTGGTGACTTAATTTTAATATGACCCAATTACGATTAATTTTATTTAGTAATATGCCCAACTAATATTATGCAATTGATACACCGCTGATCTAGATATAGTTGAAATAGTTTTTTGGTAAGGAATAAGTAAGTATGAAGGAATAAGTAAGTATGCTTTGTTGATTGTGTTAAATTTTATTTTAACTATCAGTTGGCATCGAGCAACAGAATATATATATATATATATTAACATAATAATAATAATTAACATAACTTATATAGAAATGTATAGATCATATTTTTGGGTTTTTAAGAAACTTTTTAGGAACAAAAAAAATTTGAATATTGTTTCAGGAAATTCTAGTATTTTCTTTTAGGACATTTAATTTTTCCTAATTTTTCGTTAAAATGTATTTTTTATTTTAAAAAAATTGAAAATAATGTGACTATAATATTTTTTGTAAACATTGCTCATTGACCTCACCCCTTTTGTTAGAAAAATGAGATCTCAAACTTCCTTCTTCTCCCTTTCAAGCGTTTACGTAATACTTAAACAGAATATTTAGCCTTAGTCGTTACATTTAAAGCTAAGTTACATTAGCGGTTGATTTATAATCTAAGATTCAATTTTGATTAACAAAAAAAGCTGTCTTTAGTTACTAGGTTGATTTTCTAATAAATCTTTAAGTATGTAGAAAAGAAGGAAATGTGCAACGTGTTTTTCTACAATAGAGTGTGACAAAAGCTGTCATCTTATAGTGCTGCCTTTTCAGGAACACGGCTGGAATTCCCCGTTTAGCTTAGGTAAAAGAGAACCGCTAAATATTCCCTGCTTCTGTTCTCAGAAAAGTTGAATGGGCTCTTCCTTCCATCTGTCTCTCTCTCTCTCCTGTCATATAGTCTAAGAGCAACTCAGTTTTAGAATTATCAGTTTCTTACCGAAACAGAGATAATATGATAGATAAAAAAATTAAAATAATCTAAATATAAATAAAAAAATAGAAAGACGATTGGGAGAATAAAAAAAGAATCGGAATTTTAGCAATTTTTCTCGAATAGGAAAGATGGAAAAGAATTTTAAAAAAATCGTTTCGGTGCTAAATATCTTCAATAAATTTTGACGCTTTTTTGAGAATTGTTACAATACGAAATAAGTTTATTAAATCTAATATTCAATTCCCTATATTATAATGCCATCAGGAGAAAAAGAAGTGCCATTAGGAAAACATTTGTTTGGAGTGGAGGGTCTGACCACAAGGGGGGCACAGGCTACTCTATATAAAACATAAAAAGACATGTTCATTTTATTTTACTTTATTTATTATTCACACTTATATATTTTTTGAAAAGGAAAGCTTCTAACATCTTTCCAGAAATATAAAATGTTTTGAACATCTGGTGGAAATTTGACAATTGAAACATGCATAAGGCGTAACTTCTCTTTATATATATGATCATAGAAAATAAAAATAGTTTAAAAATAATTAGACTTTAAATTTAAAAAAAAAACTGAAAACAAATTGTGAAAGTAAAGTAACCTAAAAGTCCAAGTCACAGGGAAACATTTTTTCCAAGATTTGCGATGTTAATATTAAAAATAAAATATTATGTTCATAAATTTGGCATTATGTTTATAAATATTATGTTCAAAATGGGGCATCGAGACAGATAAAGTTTTAAAAAATGTACGTATTTTAGAATCAAATACATAGTTAATGAAGCTCACGAGCTGTGTTTTGTCAGCGATGGCATGATCGCGGCAATATGGTCACTATTGCGCACAAACCACCTTTACTTCCTAGACAAGCTGCTACTTGGTACTCATCCCTCCAAAACTGGGTGGGTTTCCAGTCACTAGCTCGGATCAATAATATTACTATCATTAAAAATATAGCATTTAATTTTTTATTTCAAATCTAAAAAAATTGAAATGCTTTATTTGCTGAAAATTGTCAATTTTTAGATAATAGCGCATTTCGTTTTTATTATAGCAAACGTTTATTACATAAAGCTGGTTAAATTTATTACATGAAGTTCCCCGGTATTAGAAATGTCATTTATTGCTACAGTAAATTTAAAATACTTACTGAGATGCGGAGAAAATTTAGTGCTTTCGTATTTGTCTTGATTCGTCCCTGTCTATATTGATTGATTATTTTTTTAATTAATTACAGATTCTACAGTCCGGGTAAAATAGAAATCCTTTTGTCCTAAGAGTTTTCTTAAAGCGAATGAAAATTACCTGAACTTACAACTTATATTTTAAGAATCATTTTATGATTAAGATGAATATGGTGTAATACTTTTTTTGTGTGGTTATTTTTTATATGTGGATACATTCCAAATGTTTAAGATTTCACTGTTGATAATTATTTTATTTTGATGATAAAGTAAGTTACTAAAACATTAATTTACTTAATTATTTCAAACCAGACCATATGTTATAATAAGGTCGTGTAAGTTTTACCCGAAATTTCAATTGGGAAAAACTTCAATCTTTTTTTCAACATAACAAAATTCCGTTTTTTTTTTTCCTATGAAATATGTAATAATCAAAGTAATATGTTCGCTAATACTTAAGGTGTTAACACACGATTTCACTGTAAATGCAGAAGTATTTCCCTTTCTGTGATGCCGATAGCACACAAAGGGGAGTGGTGGATGGTATAACTCGGTTATAAGTGTCAAGAGCTATATTTTGTTGTATATTTATTATCCTTTCAAGAACGTGTATTGTGTAGTTTTTACAATACTTATTTACTTGTTGACAGCCTGTTTAAAAATAATGATTCCGGTGAATTCTATAATATGATACAGGAAATGCTTTCGTATTGCAAGGAATTAGTTACTTTCTTCCATTCGCCATGCTTTTTCTTTCTAGTAATATTCTCTTGAAGTGCTTACTACAAGAACTCAAGAACAATAGATGGTTTATTTTTAATTCTATTTATTAATTTATTTTCAAATTCAATGTAATTGCAAAAAATATTTAATTTTTACGGAAACAGGGGAAGTAAGATGCAACAAATAACTAACGAGTTTTGTTTTCAAAATATTTAGGAAATTTCTAAAATTAATGAATTTATTTTCATGTTGATTTTTATTCCTTATATCTTGGTCTTACGATATAAAAGTCCATTCATTCTAAAAAACAAAAGCAAAAAAAAAAAAAAAAACAGGTTTTTTTCCTTTTAAATATTATACTTACACCTAATAATATGAATTGTGTGAATAAATAATTAAGCAGAAACAATTTTTCTCATAGTTTTATGCTTTCATTTTGATTTAATCCGTAATCGTTATAAATATTATGATTTGCTAATGACAAAAATGCTCTATATTTACCCATTTGTAACATAACTGATTGCTAACTTTAAAATCAGTTTCGGTGGTTAATGTAATTTGTTGTTAAAAGTTCTTTTTCCCTTAAAAAAGTCCTTTTTAATATATGTATTGGAGTTGTAACTGTTGTTTTCACAATTAAATTAAGCTGTTTTTACAGTAGGATGTTTTTTCCCAAATAATGAAAAATAATAATTAAGTAAATAACTAAAAAATAATAATTTACTACAAATTTGTGCAATCCATGTCCTGATTTCTTTTAAAAACTAAATTTAAGGATTATAAAATCAATCAATAAAATCAATCTGCTCAATTTATATTACACTTATAATAAATTTTAAACATATTTCTTTATATAGTACTGATGCAAATGAATCCGCATTTAATTTAATTTTTTACCAAAAATAGTAATAATAATCACAGAATAGCATGGAAATTACTTCGTTTTCACTTTTAGTGCAAAAATAGTACTGTTGTAGCATGAATAATAGTACTGTTACTGTTCTCGTAACAAAATATTTCTAGATCTCAACCATGTTCTTAGTATACACTCAGTACTTCAAATTATTTATAATCGCGATAGTATGATGGTCAATCTGAGTTCAAATTATGCTTCCTGTTCATTCGGTTTTGTTACTATTGATGCATATTTTTCAAGAACTAAATAATTTTCACTGAGCTCTTAAAATTTGACTAATCAGGAATTCAAGCTGATCCAGACCAGATTAATTTCTAAATAACATTAAATTATCTATAAAAAGACCAAATTTACGAAAGGCTAACTTTTAATTGTGTAATAATATGAATATATTATATAATAAATAATAAATCATATTAAATTGTATGACTAAGTCTGTAATTATATGATTATATCAAGTTATTTATACTTTTTCTGGTACCCTGAGATGCTTACCGTGATTTAGCAAGCCTTGAATTTTAAAATTTTATGTCAAAAACATCTAACTTATAGTTAAAGAACAAGTTTTTTTCCCCCTTCTATAGTGATTAGAAAGATTAGTCGAGAAGCTTTTTCGTATCAAATATTCGTGGATTTTAACTATTCTGGTTTTAAACAACTTTTATTTAATTCTGATTTTAAATAACTCGTATTAATTCTTCGCTGCAGGTTCGTTTGAAAAAAGGCAGGTAAAATAATTTAAAAAATAACATCCCTTGTTCCGTTTAAATTTTTTGCTTTTAGTAAATCCGTAAATATAATATTAATAAATTTATTACATGCATTAAAAGAAAATAAATATAATATAAATAAGAAGTAAAATAAAATGAAACTTTTATTAATATTTCGCGCCATATCTATTAATCATTATTTTTGTATTTCTATTAAACGAAAAAATCTTGAAAATTGTAAAATTGTGTAAAGTTCTTATAATCAGATTTTTTGTTTAATATTTTGATGAATAAATCCTCGATTAATAAAAATTTAAGGAATCACTTATCTGATAAAATGGAAAGAAAATGAAGAAAAAATTTATTATTCAAAGAATCTTTATTATATTCTTTGCAGAAAAACAATAAAAAGTTTTATAACAATTGAAATCTGTAAAAATTTAGGTAACTAAAACAATATAAAAGCACTGAATTTTTTTTTTTTTTTTAATATTATTATCAATTTTTTTACTTTATTTATTTATTTATTTTTAATGATAACAAAATGCGGATAAAAAAATAAAACATTATTTGAAGTAGTATATTATCGAATAATCATAATCTTAGATTACATATTTTTAATAATGTTATTTAAGAAAAAAAAACATTGCTTAAGAAAAAGCTTCTTAGTTGTGCTTTTCAAAATAGATTTCAATGTAAGTTGAAATGATAGTATTGGCGTTTTTCTTGAAGGCCAAATTTCAAAGCAAAAAGCAACCCATTCAAGGGGAAGGATAATAGTTTGAGTAATTGAGGTAAACTGCCAACCCTTCTCTTTGTTCGTCCTCCCCTTAACTGACCCCCATTTCTTTCCCCACCCAAGAATCTCTTTTTCTACTCTCCCTACCCCAAAAAAACCAGACCGTCACGAAACGACACTTGCCGTAGTTTGCTTGTAAATGTCTTTTCATGACGCTTCGGATGCAAGGGGTTAATAGCAATGCATGTATTATTTACTTAGCAGTACAGAAGAGATAAATAAAATTATAGTACCGAATTCTGCTACCATCTGTTTTCCTCTCTCTTACTCCAAATTGTATTTTTTGTCCTACTCATTTATATGAATAAATATTTCAGAGATTTAACAAGGAAATAATTCATGAGTAGCAAAAATTTTCATTGATTTTTTTCCCCTTTGTTCTTTATACAAAGAGTTATCTTTAAATTTTATATAATTAAACATATTCAAGTGTTTATTTTTATTTTTAAATGTATTCCTATTTTTTTTTATTTTTTCTTCAAGAAGTGAGCCAATTTTATCATGATCTTAATTGAATTTGTTGTAAACTACTATATAGTTTTATAAACTAATATATAAAACTTAGTTTAAAAAACCTGTCTTATGATTTTTATAAAATATGTTTTATAAAAGTCATTACTCTAGTCATCTCTTATTTAGTCGAGTCAATTGTAATTTTACAATCATTATACATTATTCATATTCAGAAATAAAAACCATTGTATTGTATAGTTATATTATCATTTGAACAGATTGGCAATTTTAGGTTTAAAAAAAAAATTTTCCCTTTCAATCTTGTAATATTGCTGTAGATAATTTATTTCCAAAAACTAACATTTCAGCTAAAAAATTTATTCTAGATTAAATTAATTATTTTTTGAATCTTAAAATTCTCATTTTTTTGTGATAATAGTGATAATAAAGAAAATAATTTAAAAACAAACAAAATTGCTTACTGCTATAAATTTCCTTCCATTTCTTTTTTAACTGAGATTAAATGAAAAAATACTTACATAACTTTATTTTTTCGGAATACAAAATTTTATTTAACAAAACATTTGATACAAAACCCCTATCACATTTAGAATTTTTTTCAGGGGGTGAAACCAGGAAAACATCTAAGATCGTAAAAATTATCAGCAATGTTTCATACTGTAAATATAATTTTAAGTGAGCACATTAAAAAATTTGAATAATTCGATAATTATTTAAAGATACTTTTTACTAAATCAGCAATCGTTGTAAAAAGATTAATACTTAAATTTCAAAACCAATAAATTTGCATAAACTTGTAATTGCGCAACAGAAGGAGACAAAATACATTCTTTACACACCTTTTAAAAGCTGTATTTTATATTAATGATTCAAATTTGAGTATCATTAATTCGTATTTTGAGAAAGCTATTATCTTAGAATTTTGAAAGCGAATCAATTTCATTGTTTGTGCTTTGATGGTATAGATTTTGCCTTACGAACATTGTAAAAAAACACACTACGTGTTACATGTAAACATTTTAATCGAGGACTTCAAAATAACGTAAATAAAGCAGATGCGAGAGTCAAGTTTCTGATATTGATGAATTGGAAAAAGCTATATCATGCATTTACAAAAAACATGTTTTCACAACAGAATATCTAGGCATTATCAGGTGAAAATTTAAACAGGATTCTTCTTCTGATTTGATTTAATTTTTTTCACAGATGTATAACGCTACATTTTAAATATTGCGTCAATCAAGGAAATATTTACTATTATATAATTTTACACTATCTTCTTTCAAATTTCAGTCAAAAATTCATAATTAAAGTAATAAACACAATCACATAAACAGTCACAAGCTAGAGATGGTAGCTAGTGACAGTGTTTAGAGACGGTATTAAAAGAAAATTGCTTCAGATATCATATCAAAAAATAAAAAGCAACGAAATTTGAAATGTATTCAACTGTTTTCACAAAACTTAACTTTTCCTATAAAATATTTCTACACATTATATCTTATAAAGTTTTATCAAATATCATACTATCCGACCCCCTTTTCTAAAATCCTGAAAATTTATTAAAAAGTTGTAGAATAAATTACACTCTACTGTAATTAGGAATAAAAAAACATTACTACTGTTTCACAACACAATTCTTTTATTTCAAAACAAAGCACACTATAAAATAAACTTCATCCAATTATAAAAGAAATATATATTTACTTTTATAGCTCATCATAAACGTCTCGATAATCTTTTGGCAAAACGTAAGTTCAAAATACATATTTGATCAAAATACTATAAAATAAACTTCATCCAATTACAAAAGAAATATATATTTTCTTTTATATTTCATCATAAACGTCTCGATAATCTTTTGGCAAAACGCAAGTTCAAAATACATATTTGATATTAAATAAAATAATTCTTATTCTTTACTCAAAAAAGCAACAGTTGAAATAACTGCCTTCATTTTATTTGTTATAATTTTTCCATGACTTTACAACTACTTGATGCAGTTTAAGAGTTTAATTCATCAATTGCAAGTCTTAGTTTATTTGTAACTATATTTCCGAGTAATAAACCGTGGACTCTTTAAATGCATTTTTGAAAGTTTTTATAAAATGATCAGCACACAGGTTAATAACGTGTACACACACACTGCAGGGATGAATCACACATTGTCCGGCAGCCCTTCTCAAAATTAAATTGGTTTTACTCTCGCAGATTAACAGTAATTCCTTCCTAGTAGATTAATATACTACTAGGCAAATTTGCTTAAAGATGAAGACATGAAATGCATAGCAAAGACGAAATACATAACTGAAATTTAAAGAGAAAAAAAAAAACTTTACCCTGAAAACACTAAATTTAAAACTGTTTATCATTTAACATTTATTTGAAACTTAAATTATTTAACTCGGAAATATTTATAAATATCTCTTACAATAAAATTCAATGGGTAGATTTTCGTATGAATTACTGTGCCAAAAAAAAAAAAAAAAAAAAAAAAAACCTGGTATCGCAACACAAGAAGCAAAAAACATTATAGAAAAAAAGAGAATTAGCTAAAAAAGTTTAACTCATATCCGCTTTCAAGAACTATCACATATATTTATAATAATATTATCGATTGAAACACCAAGGATGAGAAAAAAAATTTAATAACTTATAATTGAAATCAATAATTATTTTTGCTATTTAAACAAAAATTTTTTCTTCTTCATAATCATTAAACATTTCTCATGAAACATTTCAAAAATTATCACTAGATCAGAAATCAACAGATCAAAATTAAAATAATTAATATATCTGGCGAACATATAATCATTAATTTAAACCGAAAATATTAACTTTTCAAAATCCGAGTATTGATAGAAAGATTGTTAATAGAGCAAAAGTAAAAATCTGTTTCTATAAAACGCAATTACAATCTTTAATAGAACGAATAATATCAATGGATAAATAAATATGTTTGAAATTATGTTGTATTTACAAATCTTTTTATCTGAAATGAGTTTAAAATAAAATATAACTAAACAAAATGTTTCAAATGTTTATCATATTTTCAGAAGAGCAGAGAGTTGCAGGTTACGCCCAGAAGGTGGAATTGAACCACTCTGACTCTCATCAGCTACGGGTTTGAAGCCCGCACACCGGACCACCGATGTTCATCTGGGCAATACAACTCATTGAAATTCTAATATATATACTATCAATACTTTTTAATTTTTATAAAGTGGTAGTTTATTTTCAATAAATTTTCGAATTAAATTTCCTCTTCGTGGTAGTTCACATTTCCTTAGAAAAGAGAGAAGATATCAATATTGAATAAAAAAGATTGTAATTAAGATGCTATTTGTCCTTCCGCCTTTTCAGAAACTAAGAAAAATGTAAAAGCGTAACTTTAAATGTAAAAAAAATACTTCTTAGCTTTAAAAATAAATTACGATAATTTTACACCAGTTTAAATATCTAATAAAATATATCATTATTTTTCTTCTCAGTCTGATTAATCGTGCCTTAAACTAATGAGTAAGGAAAATAACGTGCCTTGGTAACGCTTGGCACAGCCAAGCATTACTTGGTCGTAATTTTTGGAAGGGCTCAGGTCGTCCCCGTGTGACCTACCTACTTTCGTAGGTTGCTGGGTTGTTGTGATCTGCCCTAAAATTAAAAAGTAGAATTATTCTAGCTTTAAATAATACTCCTCTCTTACCAATGGGTGACTGGTTACATTTTATTGTTTTTAAATGCAATTCGAATAATTTTCCCGAAATTAATAAATAAGTAACTAGAATACATTTGAAAATTTTCTTTTCAGATTAGACAAAATTATATTATGGTTTGAGCATTTAAATTTTCTTAAAGAAGTTTAAAAAAAATTTTCAAACTAAAGTAGTTCATTTTACTAAATTTAATATTATGAAGTTTTTTTAGGACTTTTTTTCCAACTAAAATGTTTTATTCTACAAAATTTAAGATTGAGTGTTCATTTCAATTTTCTTTAACACTCTTTTTTCTTCGAATTGGAAAAAATTATTCTACTCAATTTAAGGTTGCGTGTACGCTTAAATTTTGAAGTTTTTTTTCTTTCAAAATTAGATTCTATCTCCAAATTATACTGGGCAATAATAACATTTAAAAAGTCATACGAAGCTGAAATATTAAATATAAAGTAATTATTATTTTTTTGAGTAATAATAATAATTCCTTTGAATTTTTTAAAGTAATAATAATAATTCCTTTCTCAGAAAAGGTTTAAATAGAAAATTCCTTTAAACAATTTTCTTCTTCTTAAAGAATAACAAAATCACAGAGAACGCAGCATATGTCTTTTTTTTTCTTTTTTTTTTCCAATCTGTCTCAGGATTTTAATGGAAAAGTTTTGCAAAATCTCTTTCAAATAAGTTTTGTAAATTCTCGTTCAAATAAGTTCGCTTCGATTGAAATTTATTTAAACATGAAGAAAACAGTACAAAACAGCACTTTAAGAAATAAATTTTTTTGAAAAAAGAATATCGCCTGTTTTTTCTTAGCCCAGAAACTGATTAAAGAAAAATATAACGGTTTCCGATAAAGTCGTTTCATAGATTTAGCCAACAAAATGGTTTGAAGAAATTTTATTATGCACATCATAGTCCAATTTGAAAATCTAACTCTTTGCAAATCACCAAGCTATTTGGAAAAAAGGAATCTCCAGTGTTTTTACATCAACATGATCATTTTTAGGTTGATTACAATGAGTCTACTTATGTTTTGGATAAGTAGAAAATGTGTTATTTAATATCTATTTAGCCAAATTTATTTTAAGCCAGTAATAATGAGATAATAATGATCCATATAATAAACATAACCAAATTCAGGTTACTTAAAATAAGCCTACGCAAATGCAGGCTCATTGAAATAGGTTCATGTTATTATTTTTTTTTATATATATTATATTTTGCTACCGGTGCTAAACAGTCGATCCAATTCTGAGTTTACGACTACCAATGTTCCAATCCGAAGCTTTGTAAATTTGAACCCAACCCAGAAGACAAGGGAACTCCTGGATCCAGCATTAGGAACTAGCCTTCGAGGAGAACTTTTTTCGATGAAACTAACCCATATTTGAGTAACATGGAGAAGGAAACCACGAAAACTTCCTACGGTTGGCCGGATGGCAAGGGGAGAAAGTTAACCATGTGAATTCATTTGAATTCGCTGCTTGCTTTAAAGGTTTCGTTTTGTTCTGTTTTTTCTTTACTTTTTATTTTCTGCTTTTTACGCGATATTTATTACTTTATATTGTTTTATTTTGTTTCATAACTTTTTTGAGTGTTCCTCACATTATTGTATAGTAATATTTTGCTTTGGCTATATTGATACCATATTTAGAAAGCACTCCTTTTTGCTGATATAATCGTGTGAGCTGATGAAGAAAATGGATCTTTTTTTTTTCCTGTTTTCCATTTAAATTTTTTTAAATTTTATTTCAAATGTTATTTTATTTTAATAATTTATATTCTCATATTATCATTATTCAGTTATTTTTTCCCTGTTTCCTCTATATTTTAAAACACTCTTTCTCTCTCTCTCTCTCTCTCTCTCTATATATATATATATATATATATATATATATATATATATATACAGTGGTGGCCAAAAGTGTGGACACTTTTTGAAAGTTTCATGTTTTTCAACTTTGTGTGCTTGTAGAATACATTAATTTTCACTTAAATACAAACGTTTATATATCAAATTGAAGGTAATTTAATGTAGAATTTAATAATAAATACAGTATTACAATATCTGTATCACAAAAAAAGTTATGCAACAAATAGTCAGATCTATCTTAGATTTGCATTTTGATAGATTTGCTTTGTGATAGTTACACAATCAATACTTAGTAGGATAACCCTTATTTCTTAAGACAGCTTCACAGCGTCTTTTCATCGAGTGAACGAGTGTTTGGAGTTCATCTTTCGTAATCACATAGTACCAAGAATCAATTATAGCTTCAATAAGTTGTCTTTTATTGGATAAACGTTTTTTTCGTACAAGAATTTTCAAACGTCGCAACAAATTTTCAATTGGATTGAGATCAGAGCTGTTTCCTGGCCATGGTAATATATCTATGGCTTTATTTTGAAACCATGCTTTGCATACTTTTGCTGTGTGGCATAGAGCTGTATCCTGCTGGAAAATAAATGGTGAATTGTTAGAGAAGAGATCCCTGATGGAAGGTATCAATTTTGGTTTCAGGGCAGTTTCGATGTATTTTTTGGCATTAAGATGCCATCAATCACTTGAATTCGGCCCACACCATCTGCAGACATACATGCCCAAATCATGACAATTGTTGGATTTTTTTCAGTTGCTTCAATGCAATCAGGATGAAGCGCTTCACCTACTCTACATCTCACGTATTTTCTACCATTTCTTCCAAAGAGCGATATTTTACTCTCATCACTCCAGATTACTTGCTTCCATTGATTTTTTGACCATTTAATGTGTTCTTTTGCCAACTTAACTCGTTTTTCGCGTTGCTTTTGATTTAAATATGGTTTTTTCCTTTGAATTCTAGCTTGTAGTCCAAATCCTGATAACCTTCTTCTTATTGTTCTTGAACTTACTGCAATACCAGCTGCATTCATTTCACATCTAATGGCTTCTGATGATATTTTTCTATCTTGAAGGCATATCCATTTAATTTTTCTATCGGTAGTAGCACTGGTGCATTTTTTTCGGCCTGATTTGGCATCCTGAGTGCCAAAAAATACATCGAAACTGTCCTGAAACCAAAATTGATACCTTCCATCAGAGATCTTTTCCCCAACAGCGCACCATTTATTTTTCAGCAGGATTCAGCTCCATGCCACACAGCAAAAGTATGCAAAGCATGCTTTCAAAATAAAGGCATAGATATATTACCATGGCCAGGAAACAGCCCTGATCTCAATCCAATTGAAAATTTGTGGCGACGTTTGAAAATTCTTGTACGAAAAAAACGTCCATCCAATAAAAGACAACTAAGTGAAGCTATAATTGATTCTTGGCACCATGTGTTTACGAAAGATGAACTCCAAACACTCGTTCACTCGATGAAAAGACGCTGTGAAGCTGTCTTAAAAAATAAGGGTTATCCTACTAAGTATTGATTGGGTAAGTATCACTTTAAAAAAATGCAAATCTAAGATAGATCTTACTTATATTTGCATAACTTTTTTTGTAATACAGATATTGTAATACTGTATTTATTATTAAATTCTATATTAAATTACCTTCAATTTGACATATAAACGTTTATATTTAAGTGAAAATTAATGTATTCTACAAGCACACAAATTTGAAAAACATGAAACTTTCAAAAAGTGTCCACACTTTTGGCCACGACTGTATATATATATATATATATATATATATATATATAAAGTTTGAAGAATAAAACAAAGAGAAATTAAAAATATATGAAAAAAAGGGGGAAATAATAAGTTAAAAAATAACAAACAACAGTTAAAAAAAAAAGAAGAAAAAAAGGGATGAAATATTATTTAAAAAGCCGGAACAAAAGATATAATCTTTCCATCAGCCCACACGATTATATCCGGAAGCGATTATATGCTTAAGCGCAATAAATGAAACTTATTGTTTTTCTTAACTTTCTTCGTGTTTTCTAGTATTTATATATATATATATATATATATATATATATATATATATATAACATTCTTACTACCAGATATTCAATTGAAGTATGATTGCAATAGCAAACATTTTTTCCCAGTCAATTCTTCAGTTTTTCCGCGAAAGTTGAAAGTAGGCGTTACTTTTCATATCAATTCTAATCGATAAAGACTTTTCTTATATCTTTAAACGCAGGTAAAAATTACCAGTTCAGAGCTTTTATTCATCATTGTAATTTGTATGACGGAAATTAAAATATTTTTCGTACGCTATTTTATAGAGCAGGGGTTTCCAACTTACATGAGGCTGGAGGCCGCTATTAAAAACATCTGTCAAATAACGGGCAGCAACTTTATCAAAATTTTATTTAGGACTCATTTATGTTTGAAGGAACATTAAATATTACTGTCAGATTTTTATCAAAGTTTTTTAATATTAAAATGCAAAATAACAAGCATTACAAATAATACTTGTTACGTATCATTTTGAATCTTCTCTTAATCAGAAACTTAGTTACAAGATTTTTTTTTCTTTTAAATTTAATTCTGTGATATATTAACATTTTTTTCTTCAACTTATTAGGAATTATAGCAACAACAAAAAAAATTATCAAGCACCTGAAATTAATTTTTTTCTTCCGCTCACGCGATATTCAATTTAAAGGAATTTAGAAAAAACATGACATTCATTCCCTTTATTATGCTTTTTAAGATTCTCAAATGTAAATAATTTCGTCCAAAATGAGTAGTTTCAAAAAGTTAAAAGAGAGAATTTCTTCGAGAAAATTTCTGATAGACACATAATAAATTATATTCACGAAATCCAAAAAAAAAAAAAATAAATTCACAATATAAATAAATAAATAAATAAAAATAAAAAAGATCAACATACACGATTATTTTTATATTTTAATAAATATTTTCTTGGATGCAAAACCTGAGAAATAAATTTTTTGGCACCGTTGGTATGTTAAATTTCTCAGAAATGAAAAAATTAGGTTTTTTTTCTAACGAGAAAAGTGTTTTAAACCCTTATAGATTTTTTACGAAAATTGTCCGCAAAAAAATGAAAACTAATATATTTCAGTTCGGGGGCCAAAAAAAAAAAAAAAAAAAAGACTTTGAGGGCCGGATGCTGCCCGCGAGCCGCCAGTTGGTAACCACTGTTATAGAGCATTATCACTATCATGTCATCACTTCTGAGGTCAAACTTGCTTTAGGAAATATTCACTAAAATTATAGTATACCTAGTAATCTAGTATAGTTTTAAGAAGAGCATATTTGCCAATTAAAAGTCGTTTGAAGTCATCAATACAATGCTTCCTGGTTTAATTGGGCGCATCCTTTTGGGAAGAGAGTTTTCTGGTTGACCTAATGATTTTAATTCACAAACAAAGGGTTTATAATGAGCCGTGGTGGTTCAGCGGATAGAGCTTTCGTTTACCAATGAGGTGAACTGGGTTCGAATCCTAGCGATGGCTGGTTGATACAAATTCTGCACCCGACTCGCACTGACCATAGTGCTGACGTAAAATATCCTCTGTGGTAGGTGGATCATGGTTTGAGCCTTTTTACCATCAGGCTAACCGAAAGAGGTGTTCATGGTTTTACTCGCCATATAACCCAAATGCTGGTTAGTTCCATTACAAAGTCCTTTAAGAAAGCAGATTTCTCACAATACTTGATGCAGGAGTTCTACTAGGTTCAAAATTAAGTACATTAATAGTCGTAACATTAGTAGTGATGTAGGAGACGAACATTAGTCGTAATAAACCCCAAATTGGGTCGGCTGTTCAACGACAGTTATATAAAGAAAAATTACATTGTACTGTTTATATAGATTTGAAAAAGTCAATAAAGCAAGTTTTTTAAGATATTATTTTTAATAACTCAGTCTTACTATTTGCAATATCTTTTGAATAAGCTGCAGTTTAAATATCGGTTTCAACCTTATGACTGTTATAAGTTGCCAATAGCAATCTTCTATCTATATTATATAAAACGCTAATACGTACGTATGTATGTATCAATAAAACCGATGATATTTCTTTTCTCGCGCTGGCAACAATTTTCATTTTTAATTGATTGGATTCGGCGCGCAAGAGCACGTAGTGAGCAACCAGATAACAATAACCAGAGTGAGCATTATCAGGTTGTTCAATTCAGATTCATGCACTAAAAACATGACAATATTTAATTTAAACTCAATTAGGAATTAATTAATTAATTGAAGTGAGAATGCTTTAAAAGGCCGCTGTTGAATTGATATTTTTCTACTGGGAGCTACCTAAACGTCTAAAAAACGTTTAAGTGTTTGTATTGAATGCATTGAATTTTTTTATATTTCGCGTTTATTTATGCATTGAATTTTCACGCTTTAAAATGCAGAATATTAGTGAAGCAATATTTGATAATTTATTTTGCTAATATGTTTCTTATTTAGCTAATGTTTTGATTTTTTCATCATGTACAATCTAAATAGCTAATATACTTTTTCAAAAGCCAATAAGAACATTGGTAGAATTCATCTACATAAGTACAATACTATGTCTTTGATGATAAAATACTATGTCTTTGATGATAATATATTATGTCTTTGTGCTAGAACATTGTGTTCATTGGCGAGCGAGCGCAGCGAGCCATGGTTCACGGCGTGGACCACATAGGATTGCGTAGCAATTCTCGGGGGTTGGCGAGCGTTAGCGAGCAGAGGGCGGAGCCTCCTAGTATTATATAAAACGCTAATACGTATGTATGAATAAAACCGATGATATTTCTTTTCTCGCGTTGGCAACAGTTTTCATTTTTAATTGATAGGCTTCGGCGCACAAGAGCACGTAGTTAGCATCATATGTCTAATCGGGTGAATTTTCACCGAATTATCAAAAAAATTCTCACAAAATTATCTTCATCGAAGCCGATGCTTTACATACGGCGTTCAGTATTGTTTTACAACACAATTTTACAACACAATCTCTATTGTTTTACACTATTTCATATTGTTTTACAACACAAGGTTTTAGCCCTCTGATGGGAAAGACTTTAAAACAAAATTTACAACAGTTACTTTTCTCAACAACTAAAATTTAAAATAGTGTGATTAAGAAAAATATGCGAACTGTTTGCAATTTCAAATTAAAATTCACAGGTTTAGAATTTTCTACAGTGAAAAGTTTTCGGAACTTCAGTGTTCAACAAAGTTTACTATAGCTAGACGTTAAGAACGTATCCAATGAGCGAGCAAAGCGAGCATCGGATTGCGAAGCCTCCTAGTTTATTTTATTTATCTAAGCATACTGCCCACAGGAGGTATTTATTAATTTATTTTAGTTGTGCAGCATTAAAAAGTTGGTAAGAAGTTAAATGTTTTGCTTAATAGTTAATCTGCGTTGGGTACTTGAAACAATGAGAACAGATGAAAATATTTACAATAAGAGTAATTATGCACAACTCTGTACACAGACAGTTTAACAGGATCAGAGCCGGATAAAGCGTACACGGGGCCCTAGACCATTCAAAATTTTGGGGCCCTTAGATTAAATTTTTTTTCTCGTATATTTTTTATTTATTCAAACATATAATGTATTTATATATCTTTTCATTTAAGAAAGAACATTTAAAATAAAAATAAATAATAATAAATTAAATTTTATTAAGTAATAAATAAATATGATTAACATTATATAAAAAATTATCGTATTTTATTAATATATACCTGAAATTGATTTTTTTAAAAAAAAAATCATTATTTTTCTTAATTTCTTAAAATTTATTTTCAATAAATCCATTTTCAGGGGGCCCCTACTAATTGGGGGCTCCAGACTATGACCTAGTCTGGCCTAATGGGTAATCCGGCACTGGACAAGATACACACATTTTACACTTTGACATAATTTTAAAATCACAGCACTTTCAGGTCACTACTTCCGATTTCACGCCTAAGCTTGAAAAAGCGTGCCATTCATTATTATTATTGTACTTTGTAGTGTTTAAAATATGACGCATCATTTAAATTTCAACGAAGCAAATTAATTCGGACTCCATAAGCATGCTAAGATGCTATCTAAAAGAATAACCTACGGTGCTATTTTACGCTAATTATAGCTAAACACGGGATAACACTCAAAACATGTTAAACCTTACAGTTTATTTATGCTGTAATTTTAAATTTCGCAAATTTGGTTTAGGCTCACGATCTGTTAGAATTTAAAAATTGCAGAAAACTCTTATGATTTAAGAATTTTGATGACGTTAATTTAAACACAAATCACAATAATAAGACTTCCTTGAATACCAAGCCTCTTCTAGAGCCCCTGAATTAGACTTCTCACATCGTCTAGTAGTCTCATATCGCATAACATAAGCGGAGGTACGTGGTTTCCAGTAGATCACTGAAGTCAAGTATTTCTGGCTGTGGTCAGTGTGCAAGTGGGTGACCACTTTGATAATTCTGTGAAGGGACAGAGGGTGTACAGCATTGATCCTCGTTAAACTGTTCTACCGTAAAGTGCTCGACTTCGCACACAAGCTGTCGGGGAACCGAAGCGGTGGTGCCATTCCCCCTGCACAGGATCAAAATTGTGAAGCCATGTCTTCGGATCATCCTTAGGGATGCTGCCCAGACTATCGCCTATAGCCCATTGTACTGTCATGATCCCAGACCGTCGTCAGTAGCCCATTTCTAGGGACACGTAAATAAATTACAACAACTATAAATTACTAACACAAATTTTCACTTTAAGCTCATCAGAATTACTCATTAATATTAATATGTTATGAAATGCCCCCAATTTTTCCCCTTCGTAAAATAAAAAATAAGTAAATAAATAAAATAGAATAAAAAAAGCTATAGCAAGCAGTAGCAGTTTTTGATGCACCTGATTCACTCACGCGAGCGCAACCGAATGCATTAGTAGTTTCACCTTATTTTTCCTTTCACACTGAATGACATTTTTTGTATGCAACCAAAATACTGATTGGCGAGTTTTTCGCTGATCAATGTTTTTGATCCCTCCTTTTCTTATTCACAAAAGGAAAATATCGCATCCATTGAAAATGATTCCTTACAAAACATTCTCAGGCTGAGATGATTTTATTTTATCTAAATAATAATATGATAAATAATTCTATTTAGTTGCTCAGGCACAATTATGTCATTAATTCCACTCAATAACGTTCAGTATCACCAAAAATCTTGGCGACCACATATTTACGAAGTTAATTAACGTTAAATGATCCCCGCACCTACGAAATGAGAAATCATTCGCAAGGCAGTGCAAATTAAAATTTTGTAATAATATTAAAATGAGTAGACTTACCGAAATAAGCAACCTTTGATTAAACAGAAATAGGCAACCTACAGCTTTTAATCTCATTGCGCTACTGTTTATACTTTTCTTTACTTGTGATATGATTATGATATAAATAACTTCGATTCGAACTAATAATTCTCACTTATGTAACTTTTTACTAACATTGTTTTTACCTATTACTTTTTACTGATTAATTTGCAACGATACTTACCCTTGTGTTAGTTCAAAAAAATCATCTGAAGTAAAGTTTTAATTTGTTTCCGTAATGTAGTTTCGGGTATGAAAGTATCATTACATAGGTAAGTGCAAGTTACGTAAGTTCTAGAAAGTACAAGTTCTGAAGTGGAATACGGTTAGATTGCAAGCTTATTCTAAAATATATAGATCAAACATTATTCATTACAATGCAATTAAATTGCATGATAAATTACAATTGCATTAGGCAATATTTAGGTACTTTGTTTATTTTAGTGTATAAGATAGTATATTTAGTACTGTATTCTTTACACGGGTATACAAATATTTGTTTTTATTTTGTGATTAACAGATCACCTTACTTCCAAAAATTGTATACCTGTAGTTGACGTAATTATTTTGAAACGCTGTTTAAAGGTAAATAATATTCCCTTTGTGTGACATTTATCTTAATTATTAATGTACTAAGGTCAAGAAAACTGAGATGAGCACAGTAGGCCTTGCCCCACTATGGGCTGTCACACCTCTGAATTTAGTTTAGTTTAAGTATTTTTTTTAATGTTATTAATTACATTGACACTCATCAGGATTCTTCAACTGGAAACTTCCGTAAAATTTGTAGCAATTTGTTTTCAGACTATCAAAGCATCGATCCCCGTAGAACATTTATTTTATTATTTTTCGATCACACCAATGAAATGAAACGGAGAAAAACAATATGGAAAAATAAAATAAATTTACAAAACATGCAAGAAATTGTAAATATCTTTACTTGAAACAAATTTTTCTGTGGACTTAAATGTTTTTTTTCTTCTTTTTAACACTTTAAAAACTTGGCATTTATTTTGGAGGAAGAGTTTTTGTTCGGTATCTTGCTAATGGATAAATACTGATTTTTCTTGCTTGTTATTATTTGATACTTGATTATCTTTTTTCTTTAATCTATATTTTGCAAGATTTATCTTCTGTTTCACAACTAATAAATACGTTCTAGAAAATTTTGACCATCCTGACTGCCATTTATGCAAAAAATCCAAATGCCAGATGACCATCCAAATGCCAGATATGCAAAAAATCCAAATACTTAATTGTAAAAAGTCTTGATTTTTTATATTTTATTTTCTAGCTATGTCTTGTTTAAGACCAAATAATCAGTACATATAGAGAATTCATAGTGCAAAAGGAGAAAAAACTAATAATAATTTTTCATAAAAATGATTAAACATAAGAGAAAAACTGGCAGGGAAAAATATAATCAAATACAAGCGAGGAGCATATTAATAAAATGTCATTTTGATATTTGCTCTTACTTAATTAAGGCCAAAAGTTTTAGCTTTCCATATTTGTCTATTTCATGGGAAAATGAAGTATCAGAATAACAACATCGATAGTTAAAAGTTTTTTAAAATGTTTGATTTTAGATAAAAAATTAAATGAATCATTATAGTTTCAAGGTTATTCCAAGGTTATTAGTGGAAGAATAAAATACTAAAAAATTAGTGTATTTTTTTACTCTAAATTTTATAAATGTTTTTCTGTTAAAATTTTTTTATAACTTTTCTTAAGCTATGAATAGGAAATTTCAACATTTTTCTGAGTTTCAATTCAATTTGTGCTGAGGATTATTGTGTTAAAGATGTTTTTCTGTAAAATATAATATGTGCTTTAAGTTTAAAATTTGATGACATTTTCTTCAACTTTTTTAAATGTTTAACAAATAACCTTGGGGAGTTTTGTTTGTTGATAAATACTTAGCTATATTAAAGAAGGATGTTCCTGTTTACTAGTGTTTTTATTGACATTTCTCAAGCTACAAATACCACAAAGCTTTTGAGGAGGATTTATTGAGTGTTTCATGGAACAAAAACATTCACAAGGATATAACATTTGTTTTTAGAATTTTTTTTTGTAGTAGGATTGAAAAATTTAAAAAATAAAGACTGGTTTTATGTGTCAACCATTGAAAGTGATACTGTTGAAGTACTGTTTTAATGGAAATCTAACTCGATTAATGTTGGTCTTTCTAGACAAGGAAGACAAAAACAAATTTTATTGTTCTCTCTAACTATTAATTTGTTCCCTGAAACTATTTTTGATCCATAAATATTCAAATTTTTATTTCCTAAATAAATTAGCTAAATTATGAATGAATACAAATATGATTTATAAACTTTGCCTTTTCATTTTATAGAAAGGATTCAAAGCTTCTGAGATTTGTTTACAAATTTTACTTCATAGCTCTGAATTAAATTAATATTAGAGCTTTTGTAACAAATATTTTTTCTATAGTTAAATAGTCTTATTGTTTTTTATAAAAAATATTCATACAGCATTCCGACTACATAAAAGCTGAATTTCCTTTTTAAAAATAGAGAATTTTTAAAAATTCTTAATTTTTTGTCCTCTCTGCAATAATATTTCTCTAATTTTTAAAGACGAATTTATAAGAAAATTCTCATTAACTAATTTTGCCACTTTTCTATTTCACTGGTGCAAGTAATTTAGGATATTTAATCTAATTAAAAAAAAAAAAAATTTCATTTAAAAACAAGCAAAAAACCGCTGCATTTATTTGCATTCAGTAACTTTGAATTGGCGACGTATCGTATGCACCAGTGAAATAGAAAAGTACCATAATTTTTACATTGATCTTACTTACTAAGGAAAACCTGAAAAATGTTTTAAGAATAATCTTAACTTTTTATTTAAAAACAAAATTAAACAGCAAATAAAATGTCCCTTTCACAATATTTCACTTACCATAAGTCCCCTCCGCAAAAAATTAAAAATTTTTTTAAAATTACTTACCAATTAAAATAATGTTTAGAGTTTTGTGATGAACTTTTTTTTTTATTAGTCAAATAGTCAATATAAAATGTGGCACTTCAAACAATACAAAGAACATTCAAATTTTATAAGAGCAGAAATCCCATTTGAGATATAGATTTTGAAAAATACTCAATTTTGCTGTTCTCTCCCCAACAATACTTTTCTATTTTTTAAAAAAATAAAATTTATGAAAGATTTCAAATTGACTGCTTTTATATATTGATCTTACTAAGAAGTTTGAAGAAAAATGTTTTGAAAAGTTAATTTTTCTTTTAAATTTTGCGTAAAATAGTAAAAAAATTCTCAAAATGCATGTGTGCAGCATCTTACTTATTGTAGAATTGCCTTACACACAAGAAATCAAAAGATAAGTAAAAGACTAACTGACGGCTTTGAAAAAAGCTGAAATAGCAAAGTTGAAAGAAAAAAAAAAGCAATTAAAATTTTTTTCTAAAACAAATCCTAGAAGCTGAAAATTTCCTTTTTTAATACAATTTTATAAGAAACTGACGATAAAGGAAAACATACTTATAATTTATTTATTGAAAATTTTATTATAAAATGTGGTGATAAAAATGTTAATGACTATAAAAAAAAAGGAACAATTGCTCTTAACTATGATAATCTGATTTTTTCATGTTACTGTGTTTTCAAAAATAAATAAATAAAGTGAAAAAAAAAGCTTTTCAGTAGTTTTCTTAAAGTATACTGCTCCTTAATAAAAATGCCGAAAATTTCTATATGAAAAAAGGCTGTTATCCATTTTCTGGCACAGGTAATAAAGTTTCAAATGAAAAACAGTAAATGAAATTTTTTTTTGTTCTATTTTTTTAAAAATTTGAATAAATAGAAAATATAATATCTGAAATACCGGTGTATAATATCTCAATTTCTTTTTAATTGCTCAAGATTGACACATTGCAGTTTGATTGCATATGTGAACATGTTATTGCGCTTTTACTTTTGTATATTCATTTATTTAAATTTTTTGTTTTCATAGGTAGAAATTAAGGTTCCTTTTTGCTGCAAAAGGTTGTATTCCAGTTTCATAATATGAATGTAAAGAAAGTATATGGCAGGACTTCATTCACAAATGATGGATCATTCAAGAATAGTGAGGAACATTTCGATGGAAGTCAAT
This sequence comes from Parasteatoda tepidariorum, assembly GCF_982258835.1. Taxonomy (NCBI): domain Eukaryota; kingdom Metazoa; phylum Arthropoda; class Arachnida; order Araneae; family Theridiidae; genus Parasteatoda; species Parasteatoda tepidariorum. Next base: position 20,471,422 of record NC_141759.1, on the reverse strand, counting down.
GTGATAAATTATCTGATGAACTTTTAAATGAAAATTCTGTCACTAAAACTAACCAAAATAATGTTTGTGATATTTGTTGTAAAACCTTCACGCAAAGATATAGTCTCAAAAAGCACCTACTTACACACATTAAAGAAAATTGCATTTGTGAAATTTGTAATAAAGTCTTTAAAAATAAAAGAATACTCCAAGGACATTTACTCCTCCATAAAAATGGATTTTTTAAATGTGAAATTTGTGATAAAAGTTTTCCATATCAGGGTAGCCTAAAATTGCATCTACGATGTCACTCAAACGAAAGGAACTATTTGTGTGAAATATGCAAAAAGTCTTTTAAACAAGAAGCTCATCTACAAAGACATTATTTAACCCATACAAAGGAGAGACCCATTACTTGTGAAATTTGTAACAAAGGGTTTACTCACAGAGGGTCCCTTAATCGCCATCTCTTTACTCACACACAGTTTCCCTCTTCGGATGTCGAAACTCACACTTGTGAACTTTGCCGTAGAAATTTTCCAAAAAGATACCTTCTCAATGCGCATATGATTCGTCATACTGATGATAGACCTCATGTCTGTGAATTGTGTAATAAGAGTTTTAAGGAAAAGTCTGCACTTGGAAAACACTTAAAAGCGCATAAAGGGGAGAGATACAAGAGAAGTGAGAAATCCGTCACTTGTGGAATTTGCCACAAGACACTTCTTTCTTCTTTAAAGATTCACATGAGGAGTCACTTCAATGAGAGATGTTATGTTTGCAATGTATGCAATAAATCATTTTTGCAGTTGGGACATCTGCAGACACATGTAGCTACTCATTCCGATGAAAGACCATTCTCTTGTGGAATATGTGAGAAGCGATTTACTCGAAAATCACACATGAAAAAGCACCTTCATTCGCATACAAATTCTAATGCTAAAACTGTAAAGACTGATGAAAATATTGTTTGCGTAGAAAGTAATCAGTGTGATAATCAGGACACTTCTATAGATTGTGCAATGCAGTATATGGACACTCTTTTTGCGAAGTAGAAGTCGACCATTCTCGGTGAAGAGAAAAAAAGCTACATAAGTGCGAAACCAGATTTAGAATATGCCTGTAGAAAAGCTTTTTAAGTGTAGAGCAGGATTCAAAATTTGCCTGTAAAAAGCTGCATCAGCGTATAACAAGGCGCGGAATGTGCCTGCAAAAGAGCTGCGCTAGAGTGCAGCAGGATCCAGAATGTGTCCGCAAAAAAGCTACATTAGATTGGTAGGTTAGTGGATACTACTAAGCTAGTGTAGAGCAAGTGTCTAGAATATGCCTGTAATAAAACTTTATAAGGGTAGAGCAGGATCCAAAATGCGCCCCTAAAGAGCTGTATCAGTGTATAACAGGGTGCTGAATGTGCCTGCACTAGAGTGAAGCAGAATCCAGAATGTGCCTGCAAAAGAGCTACATTAGGTGGCAAGGTTGGTGGATACTACAAAGCTAGTGTAGGACAAGTGTCCAGAATGTGCCTGTAAAAAATGCAGGTTGTCAAAAAGTGTTTAAGACAAAGATGGCAGATTTCTATGACAATGGAAAAAACTCTGAAAAAACACTAAAAAAAAAAAAAAAAGGTTTATTTTAACCCAGTTTGAAGAAATAGAAGAAACTCTTTTTCCAATCAAATATTTAAACAGTTTAAAATTGAAATCTAGTGTGAACAATCATAATTATTTTCAATCTATTTAATGGGTTTCTTTCAGAGGGATCGTAAATATCATGATATTTTCGAAAATATCAAAAATATCCGATATTTTGATATATATCCGATATTTTGATATATATCCGATATTTTGATATATATCCGATATTTTGATATATATTCAAATTTTTGTTTTATATTTAGTATCTTCAAAATAAATTAACTTTTTTGTTAGGAATTGTTTTGCAAACATTATATACACATATCATTTTATATAAATTCTAAATTCCTAATGTTAATTGTAATTAATAAATCTATAATTTTTATAAAATAAAACATTAGAAATTTTTTTTAAATAAAAAAGGTTCTCTGAAACGAAATCTTTTGTAATCACCAAAATACAAAACATTTTTATTTTACTTTTACTAAGTTTTAAAACGCATTTTTTCTTTATTTCTTGTTAAAATATTTGAACATAAAAGTAAGTTTTTCTGCCTTTTCAGTCCCTAATCTATTCTGCAACTTGGACTGAATAAATCCAAAGCTAGAGAATGTTCTCTCTAACTCAGTTGTGGAAGGAGCGGCAGTTACTAGTTGTTAAAGAAGATTTGTTATTCTGACTTTTAATGGTTCCTCTAACTTGATAGTTTCCCACCAAACTGTGGGTTTCACATTGAGAAAGTCATCTTCGAACTTGAAGCCTGCAAAGGGGCGGCTCTTTTTGACCAAAAAATTCATAGCCATAGGTAAAATATTTTTGTCAACAGAACGAAGGAAATTAAAAGCTCTTTGTGTTTGCTTGTCATTTAGTTTTTTTCCACAATATCTATGGCATATTAGCAGCTAAATGAGCAGGGTTTAATACCATTACTTCTCTTTCTGTGAACTTTTTCATTGCGTCTTTTTTTTCACATGCTTCTAATTTCTCCTTTAGTTTGCACCAGATTTCAACACATTGTGCTATTGTGCATTTATTTGCTTGAACTGCATCTAAAGCATTTACAATTGGTTCTAAAATGCTTATATAATCAGAGTAATTTACCATTAAATCATATACTAAATTAGCTACCTTGGCCACTTACTCATCATAGGAGGGGTTTATTTCCTTCTAGAAAAGTGGGGGAATGAGAACAGGTTCAGTCTAAGAATGAATTTTTAGTAGGGGGTAAGTGGGAGCAGGTGCAATCTAAAACAGGATTTTTTATAGGAAGTAAAGATAGTTAGAATGGTAGCATGAGTTTGTGTAGTGATTAAAAGAAATCTAGAAATAACGTGGGGGATATTTTAGAAATTTTGCTGAAAATATCATGATATTTATTTCAAAATAAATATCGGATATATATCTTGATATATATCATGATATATATCCATTGATATATATCAGCGAACCCAAATTAAGGTTGATAAGAAGACCATCTGTGATATGCATACCAATGAGAATTTATTGAACAATGAATGTAAATATTTAGATGTTCTGCTTATTTATTATTGACTTAATCCCAAATCTAAAGAGTAAATTTTCAAAAAAAAAAGGATTGCCTTAATGTTTTAATATTTACAGATTTGTGACAAAATAATCTGAATACTTTTAATATGATTTTATGTAAACACTACAAATTTATTAACTATGAAAACACTACTAATTTTTAGCTACTCATGTTTTGGAAGATTTTACTTGGAAAAAACGTCGGCAAAATTTGAAACATTGTGTTTGAATGTTTTTAGAAATGGTGTCCTTTTTATCCATGCAAAATTTGTGTTGACCAAAATGAACATAGGGAGTTTAAATCTCCTTTCCCTTTCTAATTCCATAATAATTCTAAAAGCATTTTTTTTACATAAAAAGTCACAATCCTATAGAGTGATCTCTAAGTTGTTGGTATTAAAGCTAGAAAAAGTAATTTGTTTCCTCTGACCATTTTGGTAGATCAGAACTTTGCATGGGAATAAAAGACATCTATTCTAAAAGCTTCAAGAATGATCTTTCAATTTTTTTACCTTATAAGATCTTCCTAAACATATGCTGCTAAAAGAAAGATTGTTTGCATGGAGTTAGTATATAAGTGTTTTTATTATTTTTTCATCTATCTGTATATAAAACTCTATTGTTACCAACATAATTTAGATTTAAATTGGAATTTTCTATTAACTAATGTTTAACTTTTTAAAATATGTTAAAGGGCAAAAATATTCTATAGAAATGTTAATCTTTCGATTGCAATCTAATCTTGCACTATCAATTTGATTTGTAACGTAATAAATTTTCTAAAAGGTAATACTTTTCTTTTGAAAATGCGTAAAATCTGTATTTTAATTAATTTTTTCTGTAATTTTGTAGTGAACCTTCTGCATTTTAAAAAATAAAGATTGGCAGGTGTGTAACTTTTACTAAGCCATTTGTCCATAGTTGCTGAATGATGTAGTTTGATTTCTTCATAGATTTTACATGATATTAATTTCATAAGCAAGAAGAAGTACACACTTTGGGGGTTACATTACACCTGTAAGATCTCTACAAAATAATCTTTTTTTCTTCTTTATTGTCAGTAAAATTTAAAGGGAAAGTCTATGATACACTCTTCCTGAGTGAAGAGTAAGAGAAATGGCAAGAATTGGGCAAAATCAAGAAAATTTAAATCATAATTCTAGCTGACATAAGGTTTTTATCCACGAATTCTCAAATAAAAAATATGCACACTTTCTTATTGTGTTTCCAAAACAACATGCCTGATGCAATATTTTTATCCTGTTATGCAGCCTAAAATGTTTTGTGATTTTTACTTAAAAGCCTCTGAAACCTCAAAATAAGAATATATTCTAGTTCAATCTCACAAAATCTATGAATAAAAATTTTTGTCAGATATAAAAGTTTTCTGTTATACTAGGTGTCATTTCGTTGTTCCAAACAATTAAATCTTTTCATTTCTTTGTATATTATTTTCAGGGTATCTGCGCACCTGGAAAGTCATGAGAAATCATGGAAAGTCATGAATTTCGGTATCGAACAGAGTATCGAATTCGGTATTGAAGCATATACATCTAGGTTCAGTCATAGGGGTCCTGTCCCCCCCCCCCCCAAATTGAAAAAATATATAAATAATATTTTTTTAATAGTTTACGGAAGAAAATATTTTAAAAATTATTTAAGGGGCATATCAGGGTGTAAATGATTTTAATCAAATGATTAATATCATGATTTAAATCAAATGATTTTTTTAAAAAAATCACTGATTTTAATAAAAAAAAAACATTTTTGTGTATAGTCTTGAACATTTTTTGTATATTTTTCTAAGTTTCAAACATAAACAAGTAAGTAGACTGTTCTATATATTTCTCAGATCTCACTCATATAATTCAACATTTCTACTTTCAACGTGACTCATTTGCTTTTAAAAACAGTTTACATATTATATTTATAGTTCATTGAACAGTTTACATATGATTGCGCTGGTGCGCTGGAATTCTATGTGTGATTCATTAGAAAGCTACGTCAAGAATTGGTCAACTTTCATGCAAGTTTGTGAGGATAATAGGGATGATATCGACACCAATATCAGGTCAAAAGTCATGAATATGGCAATTAAAAGAAATGCAGAAGATATGCTTTTAATGTTAAAACCCATTTCTGTAGCATTAGATAAAATGCAAAAAGATAATTGTAGTTTATCAAATGTTGTCAACATCTGGAAAAATTTAAAGGAAACTCTGAAAGATTCTAATAATAATTGCTGCAAAAATTTTTTTACTAAACGATATGAACAAGCGTTAACACCAGCTCATTTCCTAGCTTACCTCTTGGATCCTAATTCTGAAGTACAATGTTTAACACTAAATGAAAAAGATCAAGCTGTAAACTTTGTTAAAGAAAAGTATGGAGAAACCTCCTTATTAAGTATTTTGCTAAAATTCATTGTACGCTCTCCTCTGTTTAATGGAACTTTGTTTGATAAAGAATCTCTAGAATCTTTAAACATCTTGGAATGGTGGAAATCAATTGCGCTTCTAAAGAACTGTGTAGATCAAAAAGAGTTTGATGCAATACAGTTGTTATGTACTGCAAAAGGAACAACTGCAGGGATAGAGAGGATGTTTTCCACTTTTGGACTTGTACATACTAAACTACGGAATCAATTGGGTGTAGAAAAGGCAGCTAAATTAGTCCTTATGTTTAAATCTTTAAATAAAACTAATTAAATGATTGTTTAAATAATTTGATATTGTTCTTGATTTGTAGTTTGAAATCACTTAGTTATTGTTTATTTCTTATTTCACCTTTTGCTTTTAAATTATTAAGAAATATTTTGTTGATAATGGTTAGTAATGTTTATTTCCAATGTATACCATAAGTAACAATAGTAATACAATACAACTTTAAATCTATGGTACACAAAATTGATTATATTCCATAGAATTGAAATTATAAAAAAATCATGATTAAAATCAAAAAAATCCGATTTTTTTGATTTTTTAAAAAAAATCATGATTTTTATACACCCTGGGGCATATACATCTAGGTAGGTTGGAAATATCGATTTTTTTCCATCTAATTATGTTCTTCACTGTTTCAAGAATCATAATCCAAAAGATTAAAACGAAATTCGCATTACATTTATTATTTTAAATACTTGAATTATTTATGTATTGTTCATTATGAAAAAATTTAATGAGAAGACTAGCATTAAAAACCCCAGATTTTTTATTTATTTATTTTTTTCAAAAAAAGTATAATTTTTTTTATTATAAAAAAATTAATTGTGGTGGGGGGATCTGAGTCTATGACCCCCTCCCCCAGGAAAAATGTCTGGATCCGCCCCTGGTTGCAGTCAGAGTGCATTGAAAGCTTGCGGAATTCTTATCGACCTGCCATCGCTGGGATTCAAACCCGGCTCACCTCATAGGAATTCAAACTCTCTATCCCCTGAGCATCCATGGCTTCTATTGAGGTAAGCAAATATGACGTTAAGAGTTAAAATTCGTCGGGTTAAATTTTACGCCTGAAAGCTTGAAAAAGCACGCCATCCAATTTTATTATGTTCGTATAATATAACGCTGCATATTAATTTAAATGTAAACAGAGATCAAGCAACTAATGAATTCGGAAGACTCGGCCAAGCATGTTATGATGCTACCCAAAAAATAACAAAAGGTGATATTTTACTGAAATATAGCCAAATAATAATGACCAAATTGAGAAAATAAGTGTAGCCAAAATTGAGATGTTAAATTTGTCTTAGACTCAGAACCTGTTACAATTTATGGATTACAGAAGACTCTTATGAATGGTAAAATCACGCGTAGATTTAAACCCAAATCACAATAATAATACTTCTTTAAATACTAAGCCTTTTGATACATTACCTCGTAAGCATAACATAAGCGGAAGGATACACTGGAAGTTTTTTAATTTTCTTCCGTTTTAGGAAGCTTGTTATTGTTTACATTCAGTCAACAATCCATTGGGCACAATTAGGTCAATATTTCGGGGTGGTATACTCTCGAGTTGAAGATCCCTTCGGCCCTCTTCGGGAGTATTCATGCATAAAATTGGTGCAAGGTGTTATCCGTTACATTTATCTGACAAGGGAAACTAGGGAAGTGTGACTCGCCAATTTTGAAATAAACTAGTGGGATGTATGCCTTATGAGGAATAATTTTAGGGGGAAACATTCGTTTCGGCCCATAGAAGGTCCTATGAGAGATAAAAAATAATTCAATATATAGAAAAATCGGTATTTTATTACTTGTTGTAGTTCATTTACGTCGTACTAGAGCTGCCCAATGGGCTATTGGCGACGGTCTGGGAAACATCCCTGAGGATGATCCGAAGACATGCCATCACAATTTTGATCCTCTGCAGAGGGGATGGCACCCCCGCTTCGGTAGCCCTACGGCCTGCACGCGAAGTCGAGCATTTTATTACTTCAATGCAGACTATTAGTTATAGTAATTGTCTAATACTCCAATTAATTTGTAACTATTTATTAATATCCAATTATTTGTAACTGGTTAATTAATTACTTTTCTAATTAATAAACTAATTAGCAAATTTATTAATTAATTTTTAATTAATTAATTTATTTATTTGAAATTACATACTCCAATTAATTTAGAATTTTTTTTTTTTTTTAAATTTTAAAAAGTTTGATGTCAATTTTTTTTTTTTAAAATGAACCTAACAGGTTTTTCTGAAAAACTACAGATATATAAAATTTTCGAAATCAATTTTGACAATAAATATGCATTATATAGTACGTGAAAGTACCACAAAATTAATTGGAGTATGAGATAATTACAATGACCAATAGTTTGCATTGAAGTAATAAAATACCAATTTTTCTATATATTGAATTATTTTTTATTTCTCACAGGACCTTCTATGGGCCGAAACGAATGCTACTCCCTAAAATTATTCCTCATAAGGCATACATCCCACTAGTTTATTTCAAAATTGGCGAGTCACACTTCCCTTGTGAGAGAATCGCGTCTGAGTGTGTAAAAATCGTAATTGGATTGTGACATTTAGCACTAAGAATGAGTTCTTGCCGAAGATTAGATGGGAGTCTGCAAGAGTGCTACTTATTATTAGAACGGTTGAAACAGATAGCACTCAGTTTGTACCTGAATACAATTAAGAAGAATTAGCAATGAAGAAGTTTCTGAAACCTAGCTTATTTGGAGACAGTCACAGATTATAATTTATAAATTTTATTTTATATATTAAAAGACTTTTATAATTTTACTGGTATATTTTTAAAGTCAAAGTATATTAATATTAAGATTTTTTTTTTCTTTGAATATTTTAATAGTTTTATTCCAAGAACGGGTGGTAAAGTGTTCCATACATAAATTTTTATGCTTTTTTAAAACGAATTTCGTATCGATGTTAGCATTGATATCCAATGTATACCGAGCTGTTTTTTTTGTTTTTGTTTTTAAAAACTAGGGATGTATCTTGAATACTACATAATGTATAACTAAATATATCATGAAAAGTAACGCCTACTTTCATCGCATAAGCTCATATATTCGAAAAGTTTATTTATCTAAGCACTAATACACTATTTCTTTTTTCTATTGTATGAATTTTTTGAACGGATCTTCGATAATTTCGCTTCGTTGATTTCTAATTTGCAATCGATTTCCCCTCTCGTACCAGCTATAGTGTTTACGCAAATCAATAATGCATTCTTAACTAGTATTTTTTTAAAAATTAACTCAAATACTGGATCCTAGTTTTTTTTGTTTGCTCCGTAGGGAATGGTAAAAAAGTGATAAATGATACATTCCAGTTTATGAAGTGATACAATAAGTTCGTATGTTTTTTCTAATATATTCTGGTTTCTTCCAAGATAATGATAACGGTAAGTTTTCACTTACCTTTTTCGACAGACCGCCGTGTTTTCTTTCTGTGTATAGATATGATGATGAGAATGATGTATTACCATATATGGCAACGTTACTTATAAAAAGTAACGAGTAAAAGTACAAGTATTTTTAAAAAAAGTAACGAGTAAAAAGTAAAAAGTTCTTTTTTTAAAAAGTAACGAGTAAAAAGTACAAGTAAAAGTACAAGTACTGAACAAAAAAAGTAACGATTTAAAAGTAAATTCTAGGAAACCGAAAATTCTAAGTAACCTAAAATTTTATTGAATAATATTCTTATGTTCTTTAATGTTTTTGCAAAATTGTTGTTATTTATTTAATTATTTTTAATTTTGAAAGTTATGAACATTAATTTATTTTTAAATTCGGAATATTATAATATAATTTTATAATATAATCGTATAATATAATTTTTAAATCAACGTATAATATATTTTTTTACGGATTTGCATGAAAAAGAAATTTTATCTATTGATTTTAATTTTTAGTTTATCATTTTTATTTATTTAAATTACCATTGATTTAAAATTGTTTGACTCTATAGAAACGCGTTTTAAAAGCACAAACATAAACAAAGCAAACACAGGGTTTCAGATAGCTTTGTGATCTTTGAGCTAGTAAAAAATAATTGAATGTGCAGTATAAGTTGAAACAGAACAGTCTACAGTTTTATTGCTAACAATGGCTAATGCTGAAGTCATCCGAGAAAATCATTTTCCGAACATTTCTGCCTAACGTAATAATTAAAATTTGTAAACTAATTTTAGTGTCAGCGGCTAAATTAATACCTTCGAGTTTTCAAGAGTTAAAATAGTAATTATAATAGTTTTCTATTGCACAAATAGTTCTGAAGTTCTTAGAGATTTGACTGGGCGTTGTTTGATAAGGTCGGGCATAAACATAATTTTAGTAATAAATGTACTAGGTAAAAATGTATTTAGTAAAAAATGGGATTAATGTATTATTAGGGAGTTCAAAAAGAAAATTAAAAAACTTAATAACAAAATACAACATTTTTTTATTTACAATGTATTAAATAAAAGCATAAAACTTGAAAATGAATGAAAATAACTTGCTAATTAATATTTTCCTTCATTTTGCAAAATAATTGCATTTCGAAAGTGGTGTCACTGAGACTGCTGCGAGAATTTCTCAGAACGTGCTTATCCACGCTGAATAAGTGCTCCACGGGAGGTCAAGATATTTAAACTCGAAGTTAGCTGTGAGTGCATATATATTGCACATTAATTTTATAAATTAAAAAAACATAATAATTTTCTTTAATTAAATTTTTTTTTTAGAAAGCTTACCGAGTTTTAGAAAAAAGTAACGATTTCATTCGACATTTCCGTTACAAATACTTGCACTTTTTCCCTAAAAAAGTAACGAAAGTACAAGTAAAAGTACTAAATTTAAAAAGTAACGAAGTACAAGTAAAAGTACGTACTTTTTACTTGTACCGGCGGTACAAGTAACGAAAGTAAAAGTACTGCCATATATGTGTATTACTGACATCTTATGAAACATTTATTATTTCTTATCTACAATGTACAATAGGTGATTAATATACGAATGAAACGAAACAAGAATTTCGTTAACTATAAAGGTAATGAGAGTTTAGAATAACAGTTTATGATAACAGTTTAATGCGGCAAGCCACATCTTAATCTTTATTCCGACTTCCAACAAACTTGAAAGTTCTTAGGGAAAAAAATAAATCTTTCTCCACGCTCAGTTTTTTAGAATCAGAGCTTCAAACCTTCTCCCACCTTAAGCTTCGGAAATGCATGACGAAATTCAACAAAGTCCCAGCCATACTTTTACCATCAATTTGATCAGTATATGATGCTCCTGATTCTTTAAGATAGTGTAAGAACATAGCTGATGTTAATGTTACCAGATCTTCTGAGATGTACGTAAGTAGTAGTGAATTTATGATGTATTCAACATCACAAATAAGTGTGTTGAGTTCTTCAAAGAGAAGATTTGCTTTTCCAAGGATTTTTCGTAAAATTGATTTTAGCATTCCAATCATTCTTTCAAAACTACCATTCCACCAGGGCACAGATTGAACTTCCGAAGTCTACTGATTTGAGATAGTCAGCAGCTCGTGTCAGATTTGTATCGTTGTCAGAGAAAGCTGTTGCTGGTCTTCCTCGTCCTGCTATGAACCTTTTAAAGGCCACGAGAAAACTATTTGTAGAAAGTGAAGTAACTAATTCGATATGAATGGTTCGGAAAACCACGCATGACCGCACAGAACCACTCCCACCCTCTTTGAATGAATTGAGCTGTCTTCAAAATTTTCTGAGATTCAGAAATAAAGTTGTGCAAAATAATATCTATCTGCAATACTCAGGTTAAGCAGTTATCAACATAAAATGATTCTTATAATTCAACTGCGGTTTCCAGAATGGATTTTGGGGCTTTCTTCAAATGGTACCACAAAGTGGTTCCCAACATTTACGGAATGCTAGTCAAGCCTAACACCACTCTTCCGTGTTATCAAATTTTGATTTTTGAAGTATCTCCGTTTTCACATCACATCATAGAAATCTTGCAGTAAAAAACATCATGAGACAAATCCATGCAAACAATAAATTGAAACAAATAGATAAAAAGAACAGAATCTGTTCAATTGTTCAAAATTTAAAAAAAAAAGTTTCAAGTAAAAAATTGTTATTAAATTTTACTTAAATTCAGACATAAATTTAACAAATAAATAATTATTTATTATCAATATTATTTTGAAAATCAGTTGAAACAATCTAATATATATAATTCTCTTACGTGACTTCCAAATTTTGGCTGTATTTCTTTTCTGCCGGTGGCAACGTTTGCTTTGTTTTAGAAAATCGACCAATGATTACCGCTAAAAATGTCACATGCCAAATCTAGCTGAGGTGGCTCAACATATAGTGCTTTTAAAAACGGAAACTGAAAAAACCAGAGAGCAACAGCTGCGGCAATCTCATACTATTAAGCTGGGCAGAAGTGAGTAGTCTTTGTCGATAGATCTCTATCGTAGTATTTTGTCGAAAGCGCTTTTTTTCACGAATTTATATATTACGAATTTATTTGACGATTTTTGATTTATATCACGAATTATACTATAGCACATTTCTAATAGGTTTAACGAATTACATGTCATTTATTTGAATTCAAATTTATTTTAATGACTTAGTATTTACTAAAAAGATGTAATATTTTTAAAAAAAAGTTTTTATGTGGATTTGAATGATTGTTTTGAATTCTTAGAATTTTATGTATTTGCAAAGTACCTAAGTTAGTAGCGGGCGAAGCGAGCTTGGTTTGCGAAGCAAACCATATAAGATTGCGCAGCAATTTTCGGGGGTTGGCGAGCGTCAGCGAGCAGGGGGAACAGCCCACTAGTTAGTATATAATACAATTTTCTATTCACAGATGTTATTAACTTGAGATACAATCAAACATTTACGTCGAATGAAGATATAATCAAAAATAAGAAGACAAATCAGGAGTATTAAGAAAGAAATTTAAGCTTTAAGTTTTTTTATTTCACTTTTGGAAATTCTTTTAAAAGGAATAAGATAACAAGATGATATCTCATAAATTATCAATACGTTACTTTATCAAAAAGAACACAGTAAGATAACGTTAGAAAGATTTTTTCCATTTTTTTTCTGCATGCAAAAAAAAGTATATCGAAAACTCATTTCTTTGCTATAAACTAGCTCCTAAAAAGAAGTTTTTTAACCTAATAAATTTTTTTTCTACATAGTAAAATGCTTTCGATCAAATAAATGTGTTAAATTTCATGCACATAGTATACTTGAAGTTGCGTTTTATATTTCCCCAATAATTGCACAAAATACAATTATCATAAAAATTTTATCAAAAGAGAGTGTACTGAAATTAATTCACTATATTTGCTAAACACATGAAGACTGTGTGCCTTCGTTTGAAAAAAATAAAAACACATAAAAAAGGATTTTTGAACAAACATTGAAGTAGTGTTGAACAAAATAGTAATGTAGTATCATATCAGACTTAAAATATATTAAACAGTGAACTTCATTGGAGCATTCACTCAATGAAGTATTCATTGGAGAACTTAATGAAGTATTCATTAGATTCTCTTTAACACATTTATCTTTATAATTTTCAGCAAATTTTTCGAGAAATGCTTCGACTTAGTTATCTAAATGTAATATATATTAGATATATACGCACTTTTTTTACGTCATACTAGAGCTTCAGTTTGAGCTATTGGTGCCAGTCTGGGAAACATCCCTGAGGATGATCCGAAGACATGCCATCGCAATTTTGATTCTCTGCAGAGGGCATGCGGGGACCGATCAAGACAAATTCAGGCCCAAGTCCCACCAAATTTTCCGGGTCCCTTACAAAATATTTTGAAATTAAATTTCTGAAGAATAGTTCTAATAATAAAAAAGAATCGATTGATCTGCATGATTCAGGAGAAACATTCTAAGAAATTTTGAAAACAGACAAATGTAGATTATTTTTGTAAGATAAAGTTTACGTATCTGTATATTAAAGCAAAATATAAAACAGCAAAACAATGTTGTGCCAAAATAAAAATAGTTTGGTGACCATAAACAATTGAAATCAGTGATCATTGCTAAAAGTCACTGATTAACTGGATTGTTTTTTTATTGTAAGCTGTAATTATTTTTTTATTTAGTACTTAAACCAACACAAAGCTAGCTGACTTTTCATTAGATTTAACGATAAGTTCAGCATGCATGCTAAGATATTTAGGTTATTAATTATAATTTTTATTAAAAAACACGCGCAAAAATATCCAAAAGTGCCAAAATTATATCTACTCATGGAAAATTAAAAACGACGCCCGGTGGCTGAGCGGTAGCGCTTCGCACTGTCATGCCACAGGTCCCTGGTTCGATTCTGAAGCAGGGCAAGGTTGACTCAGCCTTTCATCCCTTCAGTGGGTCGATAAATGAGTACCAAGCATGCTTGGGAACTAAACACTGGGGGTTCCGCGTTTGGCTGACCACCTGACCGTATCATCTGCTCCTGCACACCAGAGCCCAAGGTCAAGAAAACTGAGATGGGCACAGTAGGCCTTGGCCCTCTATGGGCTGTCGTGCCACTGAGTTTAGTTTAGAAAATTAAAAACACATTTAATTAACAATTTATTTAAATCTAACACTTTAAAAAAAATTAAAATTCATATTCAGCGCATTCACTTAAACCATTGACGTAATGAAGTGACCAATTCAAAAATAGTAAAATAAAAAAAATAGTAATATTGCGGACTTTTTAACTAATTTTTGAGGTACCCCAGAAAGTGTTTGCCCTAGGCCCGTGCCAATTGGGCCTAGGCGATGATCAGGCCCTGAGGGGATGGCTCCCCTGCTTTGGTAGCCCGACGACCTGCGTGCAAAGTCGAGCACTTTACTGTAGAACAGTTTAACGAGTATCGACACCGCGCACCCTCGATCACAGTGGTCACTTACCTGCTCACTGACCACAACCATTGATGTTTGATTTCGGCTTGGCATAAAAACCATTTTTTTGGTTTAATTTTCGTGTCAGTTTTGTAACTTTTTACTTCAGAATTACGATTCCGCAGATGAAAATACCTCGTGGATCACTCAATGTTAAGTCTACGGGAAAATGTTTGTATCGTTTTGTTTTTGGCATATTTGGCACAAATCGGTAAATTTAAATATGGAGTTAGATCTCAGGAACTGTAATACATACAAAATATACAAGAGCAATAATTTATAATATCATTTTATAATGTTATGTTTTTTATTTTTCAATAAGTGGAGTTGCATGAAATAAAACATAAGGAAAATATGCTCCTAAAAATAATTTCTAATGGAAAAATAATAATAATAATAAGATTTTTTTCTATTCAATTGTATTAAATCTTTTATAATAAAAACACGGAGCACTGTTTAAATAGCTGCTATCATTGTTAGGAACAGCGTGATATATCGAGACAATACTTGAGAATGGTTATTAATACTTTATAATCTATAACGAAGGAGTTATATTTTCTCTACATTTTTCAACTAGGAAATAATGATAGGAAAATATCTGCATATATTTATGAAGATTCTTTTCAAAAGATGGTTTTTAGCAAATAGACTTTAATCTTTATTTCGTAAAACATGCATTTTAATTTTTTTTAAATATAGTAAAAAAATTTATTTTGAAATAAAAATGAGTATTTTATGATGGTTTTTAAATTCTGATTTTTCTCGTCGAAGTACGCTTTTTTTCATAGTATAATGTTTTTTTTCCTATTAAAGCTAAAAAATTTTAACTTTCCATATATTTTTTCTGTGTATTTTCACTTTTAGTTTTCTTAACTAAACGGTTCTTTAAAATGTAAATTTACAAATTTATCAAAATTTCAAGTTGGTATCGCGAAAGTATATTAAATTACACTGATGAAACACGAGGACTATATCTTACAGAATGTTTAAAACTACGTGTAGATTTTGATTTTGAAAACTACACATCTGCGTGTTGATTTATATTTTAAAAATAATTTAAATCTTTTAGCGTTTTTAATTCAGAGTATACAAATAAAATCGTAAAAAAAATTCGTTTTTGAAGCAAGTATTACCTAAAAATACTTGCGGTACATTACTTGAAGGATCGAAATAAAACCATTAATTGTATTAGTTTTATACCTTTATTTAACCTTTAATTATATTATAAACCTTTAATTATATCAAAAACCTTTAATTATATTATATACCTTTAATTATATTAGTTATTAAATAAAACCTTTAATTATAAATTGTATAATAAAACCTTCTTAGAAACAACATTGCAGTCATTTTGGCAGTAATACAAAATCAACAAAAAAATAATAATTTTCATTTAATTAGGCTACGGAGTTAAACTTTGATAGTCGTAAACTCACAATTGGGTCGGCTCTGTTATAAAACAAAATCTTGCTTAAAAATCTTACTTTAGTTTAAAATATTAATTATTTATTTTTATATAAAAGTGAAAAATCTGTCCGCTTGTCAGAATGGTCCGGAAACACCAGAAAGAAAACACCACTTTTTATAATGCTTTTTTCTGCAGTTTGAAATTATTAATTGGTTGGTTTATTAGCAATTGGACGAGTAGTTCGCTGGTAATATTGAAAATACGAAAATCTATTGCTCTAATAATCCATTTCTACATTCCATTCGCACTTCGTTTTTTCTCGCTTGTTTGCTTTCGTATTCCTGTTTAGGCAGAGGGGTGCGATTGTTCTTGTTTTCACCTGTAGCGCCATCTATAGTCAAGAACTTGACTTCTGCCACACCGTACGTCGCACTCGTTTATGATGCGGACCCATTCATACAGTGATTCATTCATCCACAGATCGTAATTTTGACCTGAATCAGAGAACGATCAATCTCCAATCCAGTACCCCCAGAGGTTTTGATTCGTTATGGGAGCATGGAGGACTTTGCGACTCGATCATTTGCTACACGGGTCATCAGTCACCATTTACTACACGGAGAGTTTTCGGCGGCGAGGTTCGAACCGATGAACTCTCGTTTTTTTCTTACTGATAGCTAATAATTTTAGACCATTTTATATTATATTTCATTCCTCTGCGTTAAATTATTCACATGCAATATTGAAAAAAAAATGTATCTCTCATTATTTCGAGGTGTGTTGCCATCAAAACAGTTTCGTAACAAATTGTTCTTTTTTTAAATTTAACAGATAAAAGAGGCAGACAAAATTATGGGGGAAATCCAATACTAACTTAAAGCTTACTAAGCTTATAGTTTACGTACTGAAGTAAATATGTGAGATATAGAAACAAATAAGCAGACAAACATAAGTTATAAAAGCACTCTTATTAAAGTTTACAATCTTGGCATATGTTTTGCTTTAAACATATTATGATTTCTGGATAAAAAAAAAATACTCCTCGATAGTTACATCCATAAAATTTTAAACAATGCCCCAAAATACCAAAAACCTGAATATGCAAACATGTATAAGCTAAAAATTAAAACCAAGGTCACTTTTACAGCAAGAGTTTATACGTATATTTCTTCATTCTTGAATACATGCTTTTAAATCTCGAAATAGTTGAAATTGAACTAATTTTGAGGCTATTTATCACCGCTATCATGCCAATTGTTTATCAGCAATAAAACATCTAGAGAAAGGAAGATCTATCTAAGCTCTTCCTTTTTTTTTTTTAGAAAGGTTTAGTTATAAAACAATTAACTTATAATTGTGAAAAGAATGAAATGAATGCCTATGCTCGGATTGAATATTTTTGTGAGAAAAAATAAGTTGGAATTCGTTAGTTTGCTGAATAAATATCTATAAGCATCAATATCTACTTTTTAAATTGATATCACTAACTAAAAGTAAGACCTAAGGTATTTTTTTCTTTTCCCCCCCGCAGTTTTGAGTTCTCGAGCATGCGCGGTCTATCCATATAAGAAAAGAAAGGTATATTTTTACGTGACGTGCTGTCAAGTTGCAATTATAGTATTGGCAGAATTTATAAGGGATTTTTGGCTTGCAATCGAAACAATCTTACATTATCCCCTATACCCTATCCAGGGGTTTCTCTCCTGCTATTACGAGGGGGATCGCAACCACACGGGTATGGATGAATTTTGCGCACCATCTTAATTTCTATTCCCCATGGAAAATGCTTCTTTAATACTATGATGGTTGACCGCCAAGAGAAGTTAGATTCTCATGAACCAACAATCCATGATGATTCGTGAGAGTCCATGATGGTTCCAACTATACATTTCCATGGTGATTTAATGAGAATTCTTTCTGGTTCTCTGGAATTTGAACCATCATAAATCAGTTCAAAGTCCTACATTAGAATGACGGTTGTTCATGATCATTCAAGCATTTCATTACTACTATACTATGAAAATTCGTGATGATCCATAATGGTACAATAATGTATTTCCATGATGGCTTAATAGAAATTCTTGTTGATTTAGCAGGAATATACCATCAAAACCATTTGATTTTTTTTATGTTGGCTCATCGTAAATCAGACCGAATTCGTACATTGGGGTGATGGTTACCATTAAGATTATGTTGGTAAATCAATAGAAAACCATCTAAAAGTTTGACTTTGCTATATATATACTACAATATGTATTGTCGCTTCATCAACAATTTAAACTGCTGTTTTATCACAGTAAAATATTATAAAAACTAATAAGAAAAATTATTTAATTTTATAACTGGAGTGTGGCCAATTTTTTTCTTCTTGATCTTGCCACTTAAGTAAAGCCAACTAATTTTTTTCACAAATTAATAAAAACGAATGAAACACAAAAAATATATTCATATTTCATAACTTTATAATTTTCTTTTCCTTCCATCAGGATAAAAACCACAATAAAAAAAATATTTAGCAATGCATGTACAAGGAACAATATTGTTTCCATAAAAAAAAGCTTGAAAATGAATGCGTGTGTTGTATTGTAATGAATTGCAAAAAATGAAGTAAATTAAAAAAAAATTCCTTATCTGTAATAAAACTTTTAATATAAAAATAAACTATAATACATTTTGTTTCAGTTGTAATCAAAAAGATATCTCAATAGTACAATTGTTCTTTTTTTGAGATTTTTCTTTGAAATCCAAAGTTCGAAACAAAGAATAGGGAAATAGAGATCCGCATCCAACGAATTTTCAATTGTTTTTAACAAAACTTACCTATTCAACCCACAAAATGTATTCTGAGCACGTTTTATTGTTTAAACAGCTAATTTTTACATATTTAAAGCTACTTCAATTGAGTTGAGTACTAAAAACTGAGTATTGATATTAAAATAAGGCAGTAAATAATCATTGTTGTTAAGATGAAAACTACTTTAATATTAACTGTTGTTGTTTTGACTATTGTAAGTGGTTTTAACATATCTTCAGGTTCAGAAGACCCGGCTAAGGCAGAACACTTTCATTCCTGTCATAGATGGATTAAATGCAGTGCAGAGGGTGAGAATATTTTTATGTTTAAATCTGAAACGCAATTATTATTGCACCTTTAATTATAACTATATCTAATTAACAACTGTAATTATTGCAGCTTTTCAGTATAAGGCATTTTCAGAAAAAATGCTATTTTACTAAGTAACTATTCATTAAGAATTATGTAAAGGAGAGTCGGGTATCCCCGCCCACTTAAGGAGTATTGCTTATATTTCTGTATAATATTGAGTAATAATCAACATTTTTGTTTGTTTCAATTGTTTTATCTTCTAATCAAATAATGCAAAAAGAATAAACTAAAAGAAGAATAGTTAAACTTAAAAAATAGAAATTTAAAAAATTTGTCTACTGTATTCAACATATTTTCAAAACTATTGTTTACCATGTTACCAGCTGCATAAATACTTGAAACTGTGAAAATAATCTTTTTTTAATATAACAATTAATGTCCGATGGCCCATTGACTTGAAAAAATATTCTATACATATGATATTGACTGTGGGCGGGGGTACCCGACACTCCCCTACATATATGGATTTAATGAAATTTCCTTCCTTTATAACTTTCAGCTAGTTTAATGTTTCTCAATTTTTTCTGAAATTTCCTAACTTAATTATCAAAATGCAGTAGGATTATAATCGGTTACACATTTCTGTTCTTCTTTTGTCATGTCTTCTCAAGTTTGTGGACACAAATTGGATGTAAACACTAAAGTGCTCCCTTATTGGTTCGCCAACTGCTTTCATCATCTTTGTCTTCCTAGGAAACATTGATTGTTTTAGTAAGACACAGATTAGGCTCAGGTGATAAAGCGTTCGCCTTTCAATGAGGTGAATTAGGTTCAAATCCCAGCCATGGCTGGTCGATATTAATTCCGTTCCCGTCTCGCACCGGCCATAGAACCGTCGTAAAATATCCTCAGTGGTAAACAGATAATGGGCTAGTGTTCAGTTGCCGTTTGGCTAACCGTGGGAGATTTTCGTTGTTCTTCCTCTCCAGGTTCAGCAAAAGGGTTAGTTCCATCAAAAAGTTCGCCATGAAGACAAATTTCTCTCATTACTTGATCCAGGAGTTCCCCTGTTTTCTGGATTGGGTTCAGAATTACAAGGCTAAGGAGTTTAACATTAGTAGTCGTGAACCCAAAATGGGGCCGGTAGTTCAACGACAGTTATAAAACTACTAACAAAATAATAAAACTACTTAATTGTATAAACTTCTAAGAAAATATATATTTTTTATGTTTAACTCTTATGTTTGCTTAATTTGATCAGTTTAAAAATTATTAGATAATTAGTATTTCTCTTTTTAACAATAGCTTGTAATATTATGCTTAAAAAATATGCTTTGTTTGATTATACATATCAACACGTATGGGAATGCTGTTTTGAAAAGTAACAAGTAAAAATTTAAACAAGTTAACTAGTAAGCTACAAGTAATCTAGTACGAAAAAAAAACGATTTTTAAATGAATTTAAGGAGAAAACTTCACAATAATATAAACTTTAATTAAAAAACATTTTAAGCAACATTATTTAGTGATTAATGAAAAAAAATATCCATTATTAAATTTGCAAAAACATTTCGCATTTCATCTGAAGTGTCATTTAGTTTGTTTTAGGAACATGTTGTGCAATGTTCAGTTAATGTTAAATTAAAGCAACATAAGACAATATCATATTTGATATAAAACTATCTTTTTACAGCAATACAAACAATTTTATGTTTTCCGTGTCATTATTAGTGCTTATACTTGCTTTAAATACCTCATTATCTTATGAATGGGATGCTTTGAACTTTAAGTAGTTCATGGCTTTCATTTGTTTCCGGCATATTATTGTCAGGTATATCTTGATGCACTTTCGTTCCCGCATTTAAATGCCGTTTTTAAAAATAAAGTACTTTTGACTTTTTGAATGAGAAAGAAAACTAAGTATAACTCGTTTATTTTCAGTTCAGATTTCCTATATACATAAAACTTTTAGCAACAGTTATCACAAACTCTTGAGAGACAACCGGTACTTTCAAGAAAAATTGCTAGGGATATATATATATATATATATATATATATATATATATATATATATATATATATATATATATATATATATATATATATATATATATATATATATATATATATATATATATATATATATATATGAAGACAAGTTTTAGAGCGCTCAAAACATGTTGACTTTTACTATCTAAAATGAAATTTTTTCTTATCAAGTATCTTTCCACTTCACTTTCTGTTATAGTTCAAAATGAAGAATAAAGCAAAGAGAAATTAAAAACATATGAAAAAAGGGGGAAATAATAAGTAATAAGTAAAAAAAAAATACCAAACAACAGTTTAAAAAAAAAAATGCGAAAAATTTTTATTTATAAAACCTGAAGAAAAGATATAATCTTTTCATCAGCCCACACGATTATATCCGTAAAACAGAGTGCTTTCTGATATTGTATCAATCGTGTGGGCTGATGAAAAGATTATATCTTTTTTTCCGGTTTTTTAAATAAAATTTTATCCCTTTTTTTTTTACCTTCTTTTTTTTCTTAAACTGGTTTTTTTTTTACTTATTACTTATTATTTCTCACTTTTTTCATATGTCTTTAATTTCTCTTTGTTTTATTCTTCATTTTGAACTTATCTACTGGGTTCTGTTTACTTGCTGCTTAAGCGCAATAAATGAAAATTATTTTTTTCTTAACTTTCTTCGTGTTTTCTTGTATTTATATATATATATATATATATATATATATATATATATATATATATATATATATATATATATATATATATATATATATATATATATATACTTAATGAAGTTGATTAAGGTAAAGTTAGAGGAGGGATATGGCAGACTATAGTTTGTCTAAGCTAAGAACTCCTCCGGCCACAAAGGCCCGTAGGAGGAGTCTAGTGCTAGGGAGGAGTCTGGTGCTCTGAGGCCGTTTGGTGCTATGGAAACAAGAATGGCGCATTTTAGAGAGGGTAGCTTCACTCTAGGACTAACACAATAGACTGAAGAAAGAGATTCCCTTTCTCACACCGACCCGAGCCGAAACTACTCCAAAACAGTGACCCCGCACCCCAACTTGAAATAGTCATACCTCGTTACCATAGTCACCGCCACGGGTCCAGACAAATGTCTGGATGAGTTCCTATTTTTAAAGTTAAACCGGAGAACTTGATTGTTCAGAAATTAGTTACATTTTCTTGTGGCAAACTCTGAATTGCATTTCACTAGACAAGAAAAAGAGCTACTATATTGGCGTGACGTTATTCATACATTCGATGCAGATATTTATAGCTTTTTATTACACTACGAAAAATAATTTTTAGTTCAGATTAATATACATTTACTAAAAATTCATACCCGATTAAACTATCAGGATTTAGTCCACTAGTTATTCTGTTTCGCTTCGATAACTTCTGGCGTCAGCGTAAGACCGGACACTACCTTAGTCTTGCCCCCCCCCCCTGGTGTGTGTCTTCGTTTGACAGATTCAGGTCAGTGGAAGAAAATAACTACAGAACATTAAATTAAATCCATAATGTTTTTAAATTGTCGTAAAAAATAAAAATGTATGCTACATTTTCACTGAAATTCTAATATACGTAAATTTCTGAAAGATTTATCTCTAAAAGTTAACTCTCATGCACCTTATCTCTACCTCACTAGAAGAGTAAGAAAGGGCGATTCTGTTTTTTTTTGGAAGAAAAAGTCATTGATAAAAAAGTAATACATATATGACTTTCACAGATGATATATTGTACACAATTAAATATATATAATGTGACATTTTTTAGGTCGAGCTGTTTGACTCCAGCTGGACGTCGGATTTCATTTACCTAGTTTTACTATACTTTCTCCATCTTACATTATGTTTGCATGTGTATAAAAAGATCTTCGCGAAGGCAAATTGGGGCGCATCCACTAATTTCGTGGATGCGCACGTGTATGTAAGGGCATCACAAATTAAACTTTTGATGCGGTTAGATTTTTTTATTATATTCATAGGTAATGAAAAATTATTATATTATAGGAGACTAAATATTTTTGTTTGAACCTTTTCGAAAAAAAAAATTTGGGATTAAAAACTAAAGATTTTTTTTAACATTTACATTGATGTTATTTCTACTCTTTCCCCCCCCCCAAAAAAAAAACGAAAGTAATATTACTGAATTTAAAAATGTAACGAACTACAGTTACAGTGTACGGACTTTTTTAAATTTACTCGTGTCCATTTCTACCGAAAATAAAAGTGATATTCTATTAACTCACCAACCATCCACGAAGGAACTTTCTTTCTGATTTTAGTTAAATTCTGACCATTCTGATTCTACTTCAATTCTGATCGCTCTGATTCTTGTGAAATTTCTTCGGCTATAAATTAGAAAAATAAAAAGAGAATAAATAATTTAGCTAATGCAGTTCTGTAACTGCCAAAAGTTTAGCTAAGTCACCTGAACTTTAGCTAAACTTTTGTTATCCCCTGAATTTATTTCCAATAAGCCTAACGTAAGGAAGAAACTCTTATTTAAGTATAAATTTTAACAACGAATATCCTAATCTTTTGTAAGTATTTTTTTATTCTATTTAATATTGAACATTAGAAAGTGGTTTATTTTTAAAAATGACATTTATTTTTCTTAACTGAAAGCAATTTAATTGCAGATAAAGCCGCACTTGATGAGTTTAATGCCTGCTTAAATCAGATACCAGCAGAGGTAAGATTATTTTTTTAAAAGTTGTTTGAGTATAAAAACAAATTTAGAGAAATTTACAACTTTTTATGTCTTGAATCTTAATATTTTAAGGTTCCCTTGGTAAATTCGAACTTGTTGACGTATTTAAAAAATTGTAACTCATCTCAATGCAAACATTATATTTCACAACCAGAAAATTTAATTCATAGCTCATACTCAGGTAGCACCGTTACCAAATTGCAACAATCTCAGTGATTTGAGACGGGGAGATTTGAGTCATTTGAGACGGGGATATACCACAGTATCGTCTCGCGCAAGGATCCAGTTCAGACAAGAATCTGTCAAATGGTGATCCTGTTGAAACTTGAATGGGTCACAGTTTTCACATTGACATCCTGTTGAGACGTGAATGTGTCACAGTTTTCTCACTGACATCCTGTTGAGACGTGAATCGTCACAGTTTTCACACTGACATCCTGTTGAGACGTGAATCTGTCGCAGTTTTCACACTGACATCCTGTTGAGACGTGAATATGTCCTGTTTTCGTCGCAGGATGAAATACCTGCGACAATTAAAGGTCTCATTGTAGTCTCATGTTTAACATCTTGTCATAGATCTTTGGCATCGTTGAAACTATACGAAGAAAGAATAAAATCGAAAGTTTGTTGTACAAACAAACATTGAAATTGTTGGCAAATCAGTTATGAAGAACTTCTGATCTTGATGTAAAAAACAAAAAACAAAAACAGGTTATCTAAGCAGCCCTGCCCTGAATGTTAGAAGCCTGACTTCCGCTTAAGCAAGATTTACTTAAACGTTGCAATGCTTTCCTATTTTTCACCTTTTTCCTTATCTTTTACTTTTATGTCACGATGGGAATTGCAGTAAAGGGGTTTTATAAAATTCATTTTATTTAATTGTATTTTTTACTGCCCGCTTTTTTTTTAAATATCACATGTCCAGTTAGCCCAAACAAGGGGAGGCAACCCAGTAGGAACATTTGCTCGGGGGCCCTGCTACGGCAATAATATTTTTTAAAAAGAGACAGATTTTATCGAGATTGTTGTAATAAAATTAACGTAAAACTTATTGACAATTACATTCAAATTTTGTCTTCAAAATAACAATAATCTTAATAATGAAATAAATTTCTTTAAATTAAACAAGGGGTATATTCACATTTAATGGCTCTTTTTCTGAGACTTTGAATACTAGAAAATAGAGAAATTGTACGGATATAATTTTTTTCTTCGTAGTTATATAGAGAGGATATCGGAACTACGAAGGAAAAAAAATATTTCAGTACAATAGAGCCATTAAATGTGAATATACCCTTTCTTTAATTTAAATAAATTTATTTCATTATTCTTAAGATTATTGTTATTTGAAGAAAAATTTTGAATGTAATTTTCTTCTGTTTTTAAAATAGGTGACAATAGGCAAAAGTCACATTAAGTAGTCCATGAGACTTTCATGTGTTATCGCATGATAAGATGACATCAAAGTCTCATCATGACCTCTTTGGAGTAATTTAGAAAGGTAACATTTGTGATTATGATTGCTTTTACCGTTTCTAACTTTAATTTTATGTGACTGTGACAGTCTGTGCAATCTCGGTGTTGAAAATAATCATGCAGAAACAAAGTCTTAGATCGGAAAACTCTAGCTTATACAACGCGCGGGAAAAAGAAGAGAAAAAAAAACTCCACCCTGAATAACTTTTGTTCTAATGATCGGATCTTCACGAATTAGAAATAATTTAAAATGGTTCGAGGAAGAGACCTCAAATATGCTAACCAATTAGTTACGAAATCAGACACAAAAATATCCTTCTTCAAAATAAGCATTCCTGTTATTTCCATGGATCCGGGTTTCTGATCTCAAAAGTATAGGGGACAGCTGCAATCTGGGAAATGTGGCTAAATAGTTCTTTCAAGAGCGCAATCTTAAGTTTTGATCCCTTGTACAGAGAGCAACGTGGAAGCACAAATGAAAATACATAAACTGACATATAATAGTTTCAGTTGTATAAGCAAAAAACTTCCTCAGAGTCTAAATACAGAGAAAGATTTTACACAATGAGGAAGATCCTTGATTATGGAACTGAAACTATTCCGTTTCAATTTATGCACTTTCGTTTATGTTTTATTCACGTTTTTTTATTCTTATATTGAATTTATTTATTCTTAAACTTTCGCCTTATACTTTTAAATTAATTTATTCTTATACTTTCGCAATATCTCCTTGATTTCTTAAGGGACGCAAAAAATTGTTACAAACAATAATAAAATTCGTTTATTCAAAGATAATTCTGTGCAAAATAAAATTTCTCGTAAATATCTATTATTTTTTTAATTTTCTTTTAATAATGCTCAAAATTTTTTTGAAGTAATGCAACTTTTTAGTAGAAAAAAGTAGTTTTATGCTTCAAAACGGAAAATTTGAACGAAATCATTTGAATAGTTACTGAGAAAAGGAACTTTAAAATTGGACTTCTCAACAACTATTCGACCAATTCCTGTCAAATTTCGGTTTTTGACATAAAAAATTACATTCTTAAAAATGATTTAAAATTTTTTATGAATTCAAATTTGTTTCAACGATTATTATATAAAGTAATAAATATAAATAATCATTAAGAATATTTTTTTGAATGGAAGGAAACGAATTCCATAATTGTGTTCAAATTTCTTTTGATTCGCTTAAAACATTTTCGAGATATGTGGAAATACACAAATATTAAAATTAACATCGAGGGAATTTCCTGACTAAACGATATTCAAGCCATTTCCCAGTTTGTGCATACCCCCCCTATTTCGGGGATCAAGATTCCGTTTTTGTGTCTGATTTCGTAACTTACAATATCGTCTGTTCCAACTAATCAACATTTTTTTAAGCCTTCCCTTCGAACTATTCAGATTGATCTGTTGTACCTGAAGATCTGATAATTAGATCAAAAACTATTCAGGGTGATTCATTTATTTTTGTGCAATATACAGAATAAAAAAAAGGAAAGCAATTGAATTATTTTTGATGAAATGATTAAATTTTGTTTACAATTTATGTTTTGACGAGTTGCAATCTGAAAAATTAGGAAACCATATTTTAGTAAAGACAATGGTCATATTTTGTTATATCTCTAAAGCATTTAAACTAATAAATATTTTTGAGCGTTGTAATATGTCTTTTTTTCTATATAAAGATAAAATTTGTCAAAGAAAATCTGAATTGCAAGGCAGGTAGATTTTTCAAAATTTAGCAAATTTAAGAGACAAATTTTAAAATTAGAGCTAAATAGGTGATTTGTTCAGAAATGTAACTTTAAGAATACATTTTTTTAAAATTTATAACTCAAAACCTACGAGACCAGTTTCGTTGACCCAAACTGTGTAACCAAAATATTTGCTTTCTGATATCTAAAATTACGCAAATACATTTTATTTAATTGTAAAATTAAAAAGTAAAATTAAAATTTGTAAATCTGACTATTAAATTTTTTTCGCTATTTTAAAGGAAAATAATAAAACAATAAAAAATTAATAAAAATTGTTTTTGCGGGGAAAATTTCATTTGGAGAAGGATTCTTATTATTGTGAACAAATATGTTTTGATTCGTTTGAGTTCCCGAGGAGACAAAGAGAATTACGTAAAATCGTCGCTTTGAAACTAAACCGTTGTAACTCAAAAAAAAATCGAAAAATGAGATTTTTGGATCATTTTGCGTGAAAAAAGTCAACTTTTTAGAAAAACAACCTGTTATCTTTATAGTTCCATAAAGTTAATTTAGAGAGCAGATAAATCGTCATCGCATTGCCGCGATTAGCATTAGCGCGGAAAGTTTGAAATCGCTCTGCTGAAAAACTTGCTTTTTTGAGTTACCACGGTTTAGTTTCAAAGCGACGAAATGTGAAATTGACAAGTAGTAGTTATAACATTTATATGCACTTTACAAACCAAACTAATGGGGCCATTTTTTCCAAATCCTAATACAAGATAAAGAAAATAATGTTTATTAATAAAAAAATTCTCTTGCCTAACTTCGTAATTTAATTAACACTATTCGAATACCAATGAAAAAATCTTCATATAATCCATCTCAAAGTTACTATTGTTTTTTAGAATGTTAAAAACTACTAACATGTAAATTAGTAAGGGTGACTATCTTTTTTCTTCCGGTTTACTGTACTATTAACTGATAATTTAGAGTTTAACCATAATTTTTTATAGAAAATGAAGAAGTTTGTAAAGATTTTGGCAGATTTCGCCAAAGAAAAATGGTCAGACTTAGAGGCAGCATATAATAATTACTGTGCCTGGGATGAAGTACGACAGGTATGGTAAAAAAATGTCATATTTACTACAATTCATAGATTTTATTATAACCAAATCTCCTACACTGTAAAAAATACCTAATAAAATTACGGCAAAAAGAACTGGTAGTTTTAGAGCATCATCCGTAAAATCCATTTTACTGAAAAATCCATCTTTGCTGTAAAATATTATATTGTAATATGTATTTTAATTACAGTGATTTAATGATTTTATTTCATCCGTGGCTAAAATTATGTGCAAAACAGGCAATTCATTGTCGCAAAATATTTTATATCATTTTTGAAAAAATTTCCCGTTCATTTGAACTCGCTTCTCGCTTTTTTGATTTCATTTCATGTTTTTTTCTATTTTTTCTTTATATTTTATTTTCTGTTTTTACGTAATATTCAACAAATAAAATAGAACCAAATCAACAAATAAAAAATTACAACAAATAAAATAGAACCTATTGTGTTCTATTTTATTTGTTGTAATTTTTTTGTAAAATTTTTTGAGTGCTCCTCACGCTATTGTAATGATATATTTTGCTTTGGTTATATTGATACAATATTAGAAAGCACTCTTTTTTGCGGATATAATCGTGTGAGCCGATGAAGAGATTATATCCTATATTTTCCGGATTTTTTAAAATTTTTGTCCTTTTTTTTTATCTTCCGGTTTCTTGTTATTTTTATTTTATTATTATTTTTCTTTTTTTCCCTTCTTTCATCAAAATAAAGATAAAACAAAGGAAAATTACAGACATATCAAAAAAGGGGGAAAAAGAAAAATAGTAATAAGAATAAAAATTATAAGAAACTGGAAAATAATAATAATAATAATAAAAATCCGAAAAAAAGGATAATTTTTTTTTAAAAAATCCGGAAAATAAAAAATATAATCTTTTCATCAGCCCACACGATTATATCCGCAAAAAAGAGTGCTTTCTAATATTGTATCAATATATAGCCAAAGCAAAATATATCAATACAATAGTGTGAGGAGCACTCAAAAAATTTTTACAAAAATTACAACAAACAAATAAAATAGAACACAATAAGTGAAAAATAACGCGTAATAACAGAAAATAAAATATAAAGAAAAAACAGAATAAAACATAAAATATAATCTATAAAGCGAGCAATGAATTCAAATGAACTTACATGAACCGGAAACTTTTCAAGAATGATTTAAAATATTTTTGTAACAAGATTGCCTGATTGCAAAATATGAAAACAAAAGCGCAAATGGAGCGTAACAAGAGGAGTCTTGTTTAAAAGTGCGTTCTTACTGCATTACTGAAGTGCGTTTGATTTGTTAAATACCAAGGATTGGCCCCCGAAAATGGATGTGCGTGAAGCTTATTGTTTTTCTTAATTTTCTTCGTGTTTTTTTTTGTATTTATTCTGCTTTATATATACTATATATACATACTATATATAATTGAAACGAAAATAGAACATATTAAGTAAAAATTTTACGAAATAAAACATATTAAGCAAAAAATAGAAAATAAAGTATAAAAAAATGCTAAATGAAATATAAAATGTAATCTATTCAGCGAGTAGCGATTTCAGATGCACTTGCACATTCCATAATCTTTCAAGAATGATTTAAAATATTTTCGTAATAAGTTTGCCAGAAAACGTCCCAGACAAAAATTATCGTTGTAAAATTTTGTGAGAAATAGATATGATGAATCTCCCAAGTTCCGTATTTCTAACATATCAGAAAATGTTTTTATTTTTGTAAAACAATTTCTAACTTCTAAAGAAAATATTTTTACTTTTTGTTAAAAATTTGCTAGTTTTGTAAAACTTCTTAACAAATTTTTTAGTTTTTAGAAAATATTTTATTATTGACGGAAACTTTGTAATATTTCGGAAAATATTTTTATTTTTGTAAAAAATAATATCTACTTTCTAAGAAAAAAATTTTATTTTTGTAAAAATTTTCTAGTTTTTCAAATTTTTTTTTTTATATTTTTGTAATAATTTTCAAGTTTTTCAGAAAATTCGATATATTTTTCTGAATTTTTTTATATTAATTATTAAGGATGTATTTTTTATTGAATAGGTTAATTATGGGTAATATTGAGTAGGTTAATAATAATTTCAGTCATTTATATCAACTATATTTATATTAAAAAATAACTAAAATGAAGAATTATTAATAATATTTTCTTTCTAACATTTTAGGTATAGATGACACCATCAGAATATATATAAAATGATTACATTTATTTTATTAAAACCTTAAGTTTTCCTCTGATCTCTGTACATTCACAGGATACTGGTTATCGAAACTAACCCACTATTTGTCGTCGGACTAAGCGTAGGAGGTTTTCGCGGATTTCCTTTTCATATAACATGGGTACTCACAAAGTCCTCTTCGAAGACATGTATTGCTTCAAGATCTAGGAGTTCCCTTGTCTTCTGCGTTCAAAAATGACAAGACTACATTGATAGCCGTAAATCTGAACGACGGTGATAAAATAAAATTAACAATTGTATATTTAATTGATAAATATCTAATCTTATAAAATAATACACATTTAATTCTAATACTTTTAATATTCACAGTAGACATACTTGATAAATAAAATTTTTATTTTAATATTGAATCAATTAATTTAAAATGCATTAATTAATATTGATTAGGTTAATAATAAATACAGTCATTTATATCAACTATATTTATAAAAGATAACTAAAATGAAGAGTTATTAATATATTCTCTTTCTAACATTTAAGTATAGATGGCGCCATTAGAGTAAAAGCATGTGCATGATATCATTTATTTATTATGTAATAAAAGATGACGTGATTACTTCATAATATATGATTTCTTCCAAATAGCAAAGCTAATAAGTATTGCCATCCTAAACAAGTAGAATAATATTAATAAATGTTGCTACCCTCAAAAAAGTAATAAATGAAAATAATATAAAGAAACGAAACTGTATTAAAAACAGAAACCGAAAATAAAGCTACTGGTGGGCAGAAATAAGCACACGGGCGGAAATAAACACATGGGCAGAAATAAGCTCACGACAGAAATAAGCAACTTCCGGTTTGTTGGTGGACATAAGTTAGCACCTTCTGGTTTCCAGGCGGGCAGAAATAAACACCCCTTGATTTTCCATGATGACGCCACTTCCGCCCCTTAGATCTCGCGGTATTCTACTCACGATTACAAGTAATTGATTACTGTAATCGACTGTGTAATCTTGATTACAGCTGTAATCAAAATTGTAATCACGATTACTGGTATTTGATTACTGTAATTGTTTGTTGTAATCACGATTACAGCTGTAATCAAAATTATGTTGAATTGTAATCATGATTACAAGTAATTGATTACCGTAATCGAAAATGTAATCGATTACATTTTTGGCCAGCTCCGATAGATATATTCTAGAGTGCTCCAAACATGTTAACTTTTCCTATCTAAAATTAAGTTTTTTTCTTATCAAGTATCTTTTCACTTCACTTTCTTCATATATTCATTTAATATTGTGCGATTATTATAAAGCTCACATAACATATTTTAAATGTTTATCTTGAACGTATTGTGAATGCTAATCGTTGAATACATTTTTGAAAATAATATTATTCTTCAACAATTTACCTTAAGTGTTTTTCTCTTTTTAAGAATGAATATTTTGTGGAAGTTCAACGGCTCGTTTTAGAGGAGTACTCAGTGAGTATTTATAATATTTAATTTTGTATGTTTAAATACTATTCTGAGAAGGTCTATGTTAAGTGTGGAAAAAATGAAATGTTCATGTCATGACCATTAGATTTCAAGATATTCATCTTAAGCAACAGATTTTGTTAGATATGTAACCAGTGTAGCAAAAGGATCTACATCAATTGAAATATTTATTAAAAAAAGAGATGCAATTTATTTTCTTTCCCTGATTTATGTTGTTGTAAAAACGTTTATGGGTCTTTGAAATGCTGCAAAGGATATAAGCATGAAAATGAGGGAAGAATAAGCGGAATATATGATAGTGAGCACTGAAATACACGGAGTGTAAATCCATAAAATTGAAAATCGTATTTTTGAAGAATATGTAGTTTCTCTACCATTACAAAAATACAATTCCAATTCAATAGCATATAAGACATGTTAACTCGATTCTGTGTCCGGGTACCTTTTCATAATTAAAGGTTGACCGTGTTGATAGTTACTCTCCCCACAAGTTCACACAATTTAAGTAACTGGTGGTAGATGATAAAACAAAAAAAGAAATCAAGAGCACATTTTTGCTGCCAGTAGGACCAACTAATCAATTATTTAGGACTGATGAGACAACTATAGTTTAAATTCATCTAAAAGTGCTCAAGTAAATTTTTACAAAACTTTGATAAAAACAATTTAATATATGGTTGCGGGACAATCAAAGAATTTAAGAAAAACCTTATTTTTAAAAAAAAAGGTTCTTCGATCAATTACTGAAATCTTTAAAAAGATAACATTTGGAGAAGTATATACAACCATAAAATATACAAAATAAGTATGAACAACTTAACATGATAAGAGTTAAGACAAACAGGATCAGATGACTGATCCTGTTTGATGATGACTGATGATCAGATCACATTTGTCGACTTGAATATCTAGATACAAAAAATTGTCATTTTCAAAAATTGAGGATGCAAAAAATGAGGTAGATCACCTAAAAAGCAGCTGGACAGCGTGGAAAAGGATTTGAGAACGTCAGATGTTAACAGGGGGAGAAACTTGAAGTAAATCATACTACCTGAGGGAAGTAATATATATATATATATATATATATATATATATATATATATATATATATATATATATATATATATATATATATATATATATATATATATATATATATATATACATAACGTCGTTGCCGAGTGGAAGGATTAAAACAGGTCATAGGTCGGGAAGGAGGGTACAAAATCAAGGAGGGTTTATTAATTATTAGACAAGAGAGATTATTAATTATTAGTCATGAGAGTGAGTAAAAGTGTACATGAAAAGTTGCGCTCCTTGGTTATATGTTAGGGAAAATCCTGCAAAGTAAAATCCGTAAAATGTCTTAATTTAGGGAAAGAGGGAAATCTTAGTAGTTGCTATTGGTTTATGAAATAGATCGAACGTTTCCCACACAGAGCAAAGGGAAAATTGTCCTGCTCTTAATTCCATGCATAGTTGAGCCAAAAATAGATTTAAGAACAGGATGTGGCTTTTAAAAGTGTGAGAAAGTATTTCGTTTAGAATAATTAATTAGTAATAAAGTAGGAGTTGTTTTATAACAAAGAAACTAACATAAAAAGAATAATTGAAGCTTTTTATGTTACATCCCCCTTCGCCAAAATGTTTAGTTACAAACCAAAAATTTTAAAAAATTTTCCATTTTCAAAATCTTCCCTCTGATTGAAGCACTTTTAAGATAATCAAATTTGTAATTTTAACAATATATAATAGTAATTTGAATTATAAAACATTTTCATATGTTTTCATGGTAAAAATTTTAACACAATTAAAAATCTGTAGTAGCATCATCAGCAAATTTAAAATTTTCATTTTCAACAGTTTTTTTTTTCTGAATTAACAGCTTTTTCAATTTCAAAAGTATTTTGTTTAAAGATCACAACACAGCTTTTTCATTATAAGAATTCTTCATAATAACAAAATTTAAGTTAATTCTTCAATCATGATAAAAAAATTTATAAACATCTTTTAAAAATGTTGTCAGTAAAACACAAAATACAAAAAGCAGTTTTACAGGAAAAATTTCAATCTGAAATTAGACTTGAGTATTGTTTACCTTGTTTGAAAATAAAATAAAAAATGACGCAGCAGTTGTTATTGTCAAGTCCAAGATTTCGGTATTGTCTTCATTTCACTTTATTTATTATTTACCTTACATATTTATCACTTTAATAGCTAAATATCCGAAAAAAAAAATTCTTTTTATTTTATTTTTTCTATGCCCAAAATTTGCCTTCTGTAACATTTTTTCTTTTCTTTTCTTTTTCTTTCTTATTTTCCTTTCTACTTTCTTTTCTTTCTACTTTCTTTATATTTATTTATTTGTACTTTTATTTTCTTTCTTGGTATTTTTATTGCAATTATTAACCCGGATTTCAGGAAATATGTAAAGACAAATTGCTTTTATAATCAGAAAAGGTGATCAGTCTTCTCAGATTTTGCATTACAACCTGTTTAACACAATCGTTAATTGAAATCCAAAACAAACTTTCAAATTCAATATGGTATTAAGGTAAATCAGTTTTCAATTTTTGACTGATCTAGCTATTTTCGTTATTTTTAATCTGAAATGCAAGTTTGGTTAATTTGCAAATTACCTTTAATTTCTTTTTTAATTATTTATATCTTTCTTTCTTTTTTTTTTTTTTTGGACATAATTTTTTTTTCAAAAATTTTAATTCGGACATTTATTAAAGTAATTTTTTTACTGAGATCTCAATTGGTAATTTAATTTGTCACAATTGTTAGGGAATTCAAATATTTTCATTTCTATTTTAAACGTGTTTTTGAAGTGTATTTGGTTACTAAATTTTTCAATTTGTGTTTGATCATTTTCCTATCTGTATGCTGGAATTAAAGTTCAGAAATAAAGAAACGATTTGTTTATGGAAATTACTGAGCTAGAACAGAGCTTTGAACTAATTACCAACGTTGGACTAAAGCATTAATGTCTGATTGCACTTCAATTTAAATTCTAACAACAAGTATTTTATTCATTTTTCCAAACTATTTAAATTAGTTTTAACATTCCCTGATTTAATCTTTGCCACACCGTAATTGCATTCATATATTAAAACTTAATTTCAATAATTATTGCTGTTGCATTACGAAGAGAAAAATATTTAAATAGCATTTTCATCTTAAACCCTAATCACTGTAAAACAAAAATATAATTTCTACTAACCAAAAAATCATAGAAGCTGTAACACATAAAACAATATGAAAATAATTTCTCGAAACATTTCTTATGACAATCAATTCACTAAAAATAAAAATTTCAAGAAAAAAAAATTTCAACAGTAAATACGATTGATGTATAAAAAATAATTTTTCAATTGAAACATCAAGAATGAGAAAAAAAAATTAAAATAATAATAAAAATTCAAGAAATTGTTTTATGAGAATTGTAAAAAAAAAATAAACTCAAAGGATACGTGAAAAAGTTCGAATTAGTCCAAGATATTTTGAAAACCACAACATCAGAGATGAGACTGCGTTGAAATTCCGTGAACTAAATTCCAAAAACAAAGACGAGAGCTGCTAGGGAAAAAATTTGTTTCTTCGTTAAGATGAATAGTAAATTAACATTGAATGGAGAAATTGAAGCTTATTTTTCTTTGAGTTCTGAGTAGGTGGGAGAGGAATGTCAAACATCTAAGGAGACCATCGTAAACCATTCCGGGGTGTGAAAACAATTCATCGACGATAAAATCCAGCTCAGCACTTAAGAGTGGCAAAATCAACGCTTTCTCCAAGGGATAGGGTTTCAATAAAAACATTTTAATTATCAGGAGTTCGATGCAGTTTTTCTTTTTAATCCAAGGAAGGAAATTGAAGCTCAGCTTTCTAGTAGTCTCAGGAACGTAGACAAAACATGCAGCATAGACATCATGAGTTGTAGAAAAATTTGACTACATATTTACCAACTGTTCATTTGAATAAATGATTTGAAGTTATTCCATATTTTTGATGTACCCTCTTCCGAAATTGATTTATTTAATTTCAAATGAGATATTAAGTATCTTTAATGTAGCGTACGAACTGTACCCCTTCCCGACCGTTCAATCCTGTCGACTTATAACGTCGTTGCCGAGTGGAAGGATTAAAACAGGTCATAGGTCGGGAAGGAGGGTACAAAATTTATTTATTAATTATTAGACAAGAGCAGTCATGAGAGTGAGTAAAAGTGTACATGAAAAGTTGCGCTCCTTGGTTATATGTTAGGGAAAATCTTGCAAAGTAAAATCCGTAAAATGTCTTAATTTAGGGAAAGAGGGAAATCTTAGTAGTTGCTATTGGTTTATGAAATAGATCGAACGTTTCCCACACAGAGCAAAGGGAAAATTGTCCTGCTCTTAATTCCATGCATAGTTGAGCCAAAAATAGATTTAAGAACAGGATGTGGCTTTTAAAAGTGTGAGAAAGTATTTCGTTTAGAATAATTAATTAGTAATAAAGTAGGAGTTGTTTTATAACAAAGAAACTAACATAAAAAGAATAATTGAAGCTTTTTATGTTACATATATATATATATATATATATATATATATATATATATATATATATATATATATATATATATATATATATATATATATATATATATATATTTATATATATATACAGTGGTGGCCAAAAGTGTGGACACTTTTTGAAAGTTTCATGTTTTTCAACTTTGTGTGCTTGTAGAATATATTAATTTTCACTTAAATTATCGTTTATATATCAAATTGAAGGTAATTTAATGTAAAATTTAATAATAAATACAGTATTACAATATCTGTATTACAAAAAAAGTTATGCAATTAATAGTAAGATCTGTTTTAGATTTGCATTTTTTTAAAGTGATACACAATCAATACTTAGTAGGATAATCCTTAATTTTTAAGACAGCTTCACAGCGTCTGTTCATCGAGTGAACGAGTGTTTGGAGTTCATCTTTCGTAATCACGTGGTGCCAAGTATCAATTATAGCTTCACTTAGTTGTCTTTTATTGGATGGACGTTTTGTTCGTACAAGAATTTTCAAACGTCGCCACAAATTTTCAATTGGATTGAGATCAGGGCTGTTTCCTGGCCATGGTAATATATCTATGCCTTTATTTTGAAAGCATGCTTTGCATACTTCTGCTGTGTGGAATGGAGCTGAATCCTGCTGAAAAATGAATGGTTCGTTGTTGGGGATGAGATCCCTGATGGAAGGTATCAATTTTGGTTTCAGGACAGTTTCGATGTATTTTTTGGCATTCAGGATGCCAAATCAGGCCGAAAAAAGTGCACAAGTGCTACTACCGATAAAAAAATTAAATGGCTATGCCTTCAAGATAGAAAAATATCATCAGATGCCATTAGATGTGAAATGAATGCAGCTGGTATTGCAGTAAGTTCAAGAACAATAAGAAGAAACTTATCAGGATTTGGACTACAAGCTAGAATTCCAAGGAAAAAATCATATTTAAATCAAACGCAACGCGAAAAACGAGTTAAGTCGGCAAAAGAACACATTAAATGGTCAGAAAATCAACGAAAGCAAGTAATCTGGAGTGATGAGAGTAAAATATCGCTCTTTGGAAGTGATGGTAGAAAATACGTGAGACGTAGAGCAGGTGAAGCGCTTCATCCTGATTGCATTGAAGCAACTACTAAAAATCCAACAAATGTCATGATTTGGGCATGTATATCTGCAGATGGTGTGGGCCGAATTCAAGTGATTGATATAGCATCCTGAATGCCAAAAAATACATCGAAACCTGCCCTGAAACCAAAATTGATACCTTCCATCAGGGATCTCTTCTCCAACAACGCACCATTTATTTTTCAGCAGGATTCAGCTCCATGCCACACAGCAAAAGTATGCAAAGTATGCTTTCAAAATAAAAGCATAGATATATTACCATGGCCAGGAAACAGCCCTGATCTCAATCCAATTGAAAATTTGTGGCGACGTTTGAAAATTCTTGTACGAAAAAAACGTCCATCCAATAAAAGTGAAGCTATAACTGATTCTTGGCACCATGTGATTACGAAAGATGAACTCCCAACACTCGTTCACTCGATGAAAAGACGCTGTGAAGCTGTCTTAAAAATTAAGGGTTATCCTACTAAGTATTGATTGTGTAAGTATCACTTAAAATAATGCAAATCTAAGATAGATCTTACTATTAATTGCATAACTTTTTTTGTAATACAGATATTGTAATACTGTATTTATTATTAAATTCTACATTGAATTGCCTTCAATCTGATATATAAACGTTTGTATTTAAGCGAAAATTAATATATTCTACAAGCACGCAAAGTTGTAAAACATAAAACTTTCAAAAAGTGTCCACACTTTTGGCAACTACTGTATATATATATATATATATATATATATATATATATATATATATATATATATATATATATATATATATATATATATATATATATATATATATATATATATATATATATATATATATATATATATATATATATATATATATATATATATATATATATATATATATATATATATATTACAAACTGAACAAGAAACAAGAACAAATTAAGCAAGAAAAGAGAAGAAGAGAAAATATAAAAAATTTTTAGTAGAAAGATAAAGGTTTTCTTCAGGGCGCATTCCTTTACTATGGTAAATGAGATATTTCCAAAAAAGAATAATTATTACGCTTTATATTGCATCGATATAGCTAGAAAACTAAAATACTTTTGAAAATGAGTTTGAGGTGAAAAGAAAGAAGGCATAGAACTAACTTATCTACTCAAACTAAATGCTAACAAAAATTTGCAAAAAAGAGAACAATAATAAATAGTGTTATAGCTTAAATCGCACGAAATCATTTTAAAAATACATTTGGTAGAAAAAAATATGAAATAAATTACATTTCAGTGCCAAAATCTATGGGGAAAAAAAACACTTTAATAAAAGTTTTTTGGAAAACTTAAGTAACAAAGCCTTTAATAAGAAAAATAAATATTTAATTCAAAATAAAGAAATTTAAATTAATTAAAAATTTAAAACTAAATTGCAAAAAAACAACTTTAAGATGGGTAATTGTTGTAGCGTTTAAATAACAGACGTAGCTTAGAAATAAAACTATTTAACCTTTTAATCGGTATTTCATCTCTCATAGGGTGACTGTTTATAAATCAGAGCCTGCATACATGGATAGAAAGCAGTTTATAGAATTTATCCTTCATTCATACATTCTTTCATAGCAGTAAAGTCTACACGTATTACCTGCCTTCGGCTGGCTGTTCATAAATCAGAGTCCATTCCAAAATATTACATTGTTCAATGTATGTTATTTTAAACGTTTTTTAAAAGTTTTCAGAAAAAAAACTGGAATAGAAGAAGATATATATAATAGATATATATATATATTTATATATCCCGCTATATATATATTTATATACCGCAGTCAAACCCCGCTATAGTGAACCTTCAAGGGACCGAAATTTCGGTTCACTATAACCGGGAGTTCACTATAATCGTTACGCAGGCAATTTAACTAATATTTCCCATTCTCCTCCTTTTTATAACACATTATTCAAATAAATGATTGAAAAATATTATGTAGTTGCTAAAAATGTGTTATTTTTCATTACTGTTCGTCTTGCGTGCAAACAAAATTAGTAATTTTTAGCTGATGAGCAATCCTCAAAATGGAAACAGTTCCTGACTCTCCGATAATTTTTCTTGAATTTCTGTTATTCCGCTTTTTAAATCTGTCTAACCTGCCATTCGAGCACATAAAAGTAGTCTCATAAAATCGCTCAGCAAATTCATCCACATTTGTCCAGATACTGGAAGATTACGGCTTCTTCGAATGGTGAACAACTTCAGTAATGCTTCTTCAACATCCTTTTGATCTGCTTTTCTCAACTTTTTTCTGCCATCTAAATTGTTTTCATGAGCAGAAATTACTAATTGCCTGTTTTTCCATATATATTACAAACTGCAGATTTGGATAATTTATATTCCCTGCAAATATCAACTTGATTGCATACATTTTCAATTGTTCTGATTATGTCCATTTTATCATCAATGGAGAACGTTTTACGTTTACTGGTCGCCATAGTTAAATTTGAGACACTTGTTTGCATACTTTTTTTTTAACTGAACAGAGAGCAAAAAGGAGTTAAAATGAGGGCCTTATAAACACATATTAAAGTCCTACCCTTTGACAAAAAATGAATAATTACTCATTCCCTCTGACAGAAAAAGCATATTGATCCCACTGACACCTTACAGGTGCATCATCTGCCTGGGGCCCTACCATGAACTACTTGGAATGGAACGAAGATTCCCGCCTGAAACGAGAAGCCTGGGTTGGAAACATTTGCTTGGTTTGTTTAGGAATTGGAAAGTGAAATAAAAGAAGCAAACAAGAAAAAATGCTTATCGCTACATTCCCATCTATAGATGGTTTTAAACATTGGTATGTATATTTACCAATGTAGTATGTGTATTGAAGTAGAAATTTCAAAATTATTGCAAAAAAACGAAGAAAAAAATCAGTCCAAGACAGAAAAAAGTTCATTACATCCAACTTCCTCACTTTTTTGGTTCACTATATCCACAAAAATTAACATTATACGCGTATAGCAAGTCACGGGACCGAACATTTCGTTCACTATATCCGGGAGTCCACTATTAACCGTGTTCACTATAGCGAGGTTTGACTATATATGCAAACTGTTGGACAAAGTAAACAGGTTAGTTAATTAGTTAAACCGCATAGTGTTAACCTCGTCCGGTAAGTTTTTGGTTTTCCATAAAAATAAATATTTTTTTTAACTTAACTGATGATAAATATGTTTACATATTCAGAAAGTGATGTTTTCTGATATTTTTATCTTAATGAATTATTTGTATTTATGATATTTTAACGAAATATATTTTTTCTCTAAAGACAATTGTACATTTTTAGGAGACATGTGCTGATATTTTCCAAATTGCTTCATGCACAAAAATGACCCAGTCGACTGTAAGTATAACTTGGTGTTTTAACTAATTTAATATTTTTGCGCTGTATTTATTTATAGACTTATTATTTATAACCTTATAATTTTACGCAGTAATTTTTAAAATTATTAACAAATCTATTATTTGTTTAAGGAACAGCTATCTGAAAATTGCTAACTAAATTATGATTCTTAACATCTTTAGGAGAAAAAAGCTCTTCCTCTGATCTGTAAACTCAAGAGTTTATGCGTACTATAGAGTACGTACGTAAATATCTGATAAGAGATGTAATTCAAAAGTGCAATATTGAGATTCTATCCAAGTGTTCTAGTGTCGATAGAGTAAGAAAGGCTGATTTTATATATAACGTTGTACAGGTAACCTGTAAGAATGGTGTTATTACACAAGTGGGATTATGGTCAAACTTCAATTGCAATATGTTAGTCTATTTCATACGAATGTTAGAATTTTTTATGCGAATATTTCCCTATTTTATAAGTTCTTAAGAAAGTTTTTGGTTCTATTCCGTTTATAGAGGAGGTAAAAAAATTATCAAACAGCTATAGTCGCTCTATACACATTTTTTAAAACCTTATCTTAATCTGTTTTATATACACAAATATATATTTAATATCCAATCGGAAACACTTGGGTGTTGAGGGTAAAAGATAGTAGAAATTAAACTTACTATTGATAAGTAAGTTTATTTCTAAATGTTCGAAATAAACTTAAAAATAAAGAAATAAACAGTTCAGAAAAACCCCGTCTTTTTTTCTGAGCTTAAGACTTTTTTAAGATTTCCCTTCTGAAACATTTTCCTCTTTTTTCCTGATTCCAGAAGCCTTTCGAAGCTAAGATTTCTGACTCACAGTTCTTCTTACTCGAATTTTGTTCCTTCAAATTCGTAGTCTGGTAAAACCTATAGCATTCGAACCTTTAGACCGTTTTAGGCCAAGTTTAGAAATTTTATAAAATGTGGTATTATTTTCTTTTGAAATATGCTAGAATTACATACATTAAGAAGCAAAAAAAAAGTTTCATTTATAGAAAAAAAAATTATATTTGAAATATGAAATGATGACCATACACACCATGGACTAAATCATTGAAAAAATCATTTAGTTTAACATTACTTTTTTATGAAGTTTGTTTTAATTTTATTTTATTTGCAGAACTTGCAACTTTAATCCATCATAAAAATTTATCTTTTATCTCAAATGGATAAATTATGTTTAGACCTAAGAAACTAAAATAAAATAAAATATTTATTGAAATGTAGTGTTTATTCATTCATTTGACTAAAAATAGGTAGCTATTACATCTTAATACTTGGAATCCATATGAAACTTATCTATCTCTTCTGTGTTTTTAAATGCAAATTAAATCAAAAGTATTTATCTTTACCATTTAAACACGGATATTTAATTGGTTTTCTTTATACTAATATAAAGATTTACTACTTGAACTTGCCAAAATAAATGTCCTAAGAACGTGGTACAATAGGGTAAGTCGAGTAATATTATTTCAGAGATACCAACTTGCTCCGGACAGCAAGTATATATTTTAAAGTGGTAGTTTATCAATTGTGATTCCTGGTTTAATAAATTCAATTTAGTAGATTTTAATCCACCACTATTTCTAAATAATTCGTAGGTTTATATAATTCACCACTTTTTAGTACTTATGTCATACTATACCTTTTAAAAAGCAAGCAAAAATAGTCAAATATTTGCCAATATTTACTTGGTAGTTATTTACCGTTTTTTAAATTATTTTGGCATGTCCGGAGCAGTTGGCAACTCTGTTAATTTAAGTTTTATAAAGTGGGTAGGTTCTTCATTCACGTCGCACTAGAGCTGCACAATGCGCTATTGTCGACGGTCTGAGAAACATCCTTGAGGATGATTCGAAGACAAGTCATCGTAATTTTGATCCTCTGCAGCGGGGATGGTTCACCTGCATTGGGAGCCCGAAGACCAGCCTGCTAAGTTGACCACTTTACGGTAGAACAGTGTAACGAGGACCAATACGCGCATCCTCGCTCCCTACGCAGCCTGATAAAAATTGGTCAGTCATTCGCCTACTGACCATAGACAATGATGCTTGACTTTAGTGTTCTTTTGGGAACCGTGTCATTACGATCAGTTCATAGCTAATTATGTGTATAAAATAAAATTTCACAATAATAATTACTTTGACCCATTTACATAGTAATTCAAATATTAATATGCACTTTGTTATATTTCTTCTAAAAATAATTAAAAATACAAAAAACTATTAAAAGAAGATAAAATGATCGTTGTAAAAAAGTAGTAAACTTGACAGTAAAGTAGTAAATTTCCTTTATAATTTTCACACTTGTGCTATTTTTTGTTTTAGGGATGTTTTGTAGATCTATTCAACAAAGTTCACGCTGAAAGAAAATGCTGACGTCTCAAATACTAACATCGAACTAAGATGTTGCTGAGTTATGTAAACCTTGGCCTTCATCAGTTCTACTATTAAAATGCAACTATTTACTTTCGATCTGTATTTACTTACAACTATTTACTTTCGGGAAAAAAATACAATATCAATAAATTTAAGCAACAAATACTTCAGTTTTATGTAAATTTAAGATTCTCCTATAAAGTGCGTTTGCTTAAGAATAACGAACTAAGGCAAAGTAACGAAGAACACTGCAAAAAATGGAAATGATAATGTATTAACAATTTTACAAAGTCAATTTAATAACTTCATTAATTTTATACAATATTCAATGTATTCATTTTTTAAAGTATCGTTAGGTATATAATTTAATAATCCCACTTACCTACAGTGTTTAAAAGATTTTGTTTAATAAACCAAACAATAGAATTGATTCAGTTATAAAATTTATGCATTGTGATAAAAAGTAATTAGTCATTTACAACCACGATTATAATATAAACAAGATCACTCGAAATTATGATTTCCTAATGTAATAGAATATTATGATTACTTGCATTCATGATTACTTTCATTCTTGATTACTAATTAGACGAGGATAGAACTACTCGTCGATTATTACTTGATTAGAAACTTCCTTCGCTACAGAAATAAACAAATATGAAATAACATTTGACATAATTCAAGAGCTTCAAAAATAGGCTTCCACTTTCAAGACATGTCGACAGTTATTTCTTATTTGTTTTTTACCGACATTACTTTTTGTTTTTTATTTCAAATCATTTTTGTTTCTTTACTTTCACGTCTGGCAAGTCTTGAAAACGGGTGCCCATTTTATAAGCGCTTCAAACATGTCGACTGTGATTTCACATTTGTTTATTTCTGAAGCAAATGAAGTTTTCAAGAAGGTAATATTTTATTGTTTCAGACTCTAAGGACTCTTTATCTAATACTAATTTTTATTTATTCATTAATGTTTTATTATAATTATTTTATTAAACTTGTCAATTAGTTGACTTGTTAAATTATGATTAAATGTAATCATGATTACTTGTGCTCGTATGGTATGCTTACATGCAATAGTGGTTACACGATGATAATGAATGTAATCATGATAGTCACTATTAAAGGTAATCATAGATTTTTTATTTGCAGTTTTTTTTCTCCTGGTGATTACAAATAATCATAACCTCTCGTAAGGAGAATATTAAGATTTCTTTTTTTTCGCAATAAACTTGAACCATATAAAAAATGGTCAAATGAATGAAAAATTTTGTGATATCAATATAAATTTGTTAACACCAATATGATATCACATTGAAAATGCTGATATTTGTTGAAATCAATACTGATGTCAACACTACAATGATGACTCCACCATTGATATCAGCACTTGTCAATACAACAGTAATGACATCAGAGTTGAGATCAACACTTTTGTCAACTTGCTAACTTAGATGTCAATATGCTACTATTGAGATCAACAAATCATAATCACACCAACACTGTGTTCATATAAACTAAAATGAGAATAACATTGAAGTTTTGGCGGCTATGCAGATGCCCA
Organism: Parasteatoda tepidariorum; assembly: GCF_982258835.1. NCBI lineage: Eukaryota > Metazoa > Arthropoda > Arachnida > Araneae > Theridiidae > Parasteatoda > Parasteatoda tepidariorum. The sequence continues at coordinate 20,426,633 of NC_141759.1, read as the reverse complement.
ATTGCTTATAATTTTTACTGTGATATACCCCTAAAAATTAAGATATACACAATTACAATAATAACTGTTAAAAAAAATTTAAATTTTCTAATTTTAAAAACTGACAATCTAAATTTCCCTAATGAAAAAATTAAAATTTTCGTTACTTTAATAAAAATATTTAAAACTGAAACACAAATTTATGTTATTTTATGCATTTTGGCAAAAATATACTTTAAATTATATATTTCATCAGAAAATTACTTTCACGTCAAAAAAAATATATTATATATATATATATATATATATATATATATATATATATATATATAGTATTGTAAAAAAAATACAAAAAGGACAAAAAGAAGAAAAACAACGAAAGAAGAAAATTAAGAAATAAGTTTTGCTTACTGCGCATAAGCTGAAGTAAATCGAACGCATGAACTAAGTTTAAAATGTAGAGAAAACATGAAAAAAAATACAGAACAATGAAAAAATGCGCAGCCCATTAGTTTATAATATTTTCGTAACAAGATTGCCAGATTATAATTGTTGAACTTTTAAATATGGAATTATGCAATAGTTAAAATTTTGAACTTAGTAATTTGAATAATAACATTGTCATAAAATTTTTTTTAGCTCTATATAAGATGTAAAAAATTAAAATTAGCAATATAGAATTTCCTTACTTAATTATCAGTCCTAATTTAATTTCATAAAATTCCTATAAAATTTAGAACAATCACATGTGGATCTAATACTTGCCTAACTAAACATGACACCATTTTCTCCAACTACTTAAATAAAATTATTAACAATATTATTAAATAAGGTTATCTTGTATTATCACTAATAATCAACCGTTTTTAGAATTCATTGAACACAATAAATTTAATTCCATTGCAATAAAAATTAAAAAACTTTTACAAAATTAAAAAACTTGGCGACTTTTGATTTCCAGGATCTTTTCAATAGCCTTCCTCTTTCTACACTCCTCAAAAGTGAAATTGCAACACCAAGAAATAATGCACGTAGCGTCATGCAAATTTCAGGAGCGATACTAGTGAGATGGATATGCAAATGATTAAAAAAACAGACTAATAAAATCATTATAAAGCAATTTTTTCATTATCTAATGTGGCCCCCTCGGGCAGCTATACAGACCTCAATCCGGCGAGGCATGCTATCAATGACTCCATTGATGGATGCCTGAGGTAACCTTTGCCAAGCCACATCCACTGCTGTGCGCAGATCATCGATGGTTTGCGCCATTGGTCCTCTGTTCATGCCACGTTCAATGAGATCCCATAGGTGTTCTATGGGATTCAGATCTGGAGAGGCTGCCGGCCAGGGAAGGATGTCAAATCCAGTCAGGCTGACAAGAGTTCGCCGTGCGACATGCGGCCTGGCATTGTCTTGCTGGAATACCGTGTTGGGTGCGCCCTGCAACAAGGGCAGAACAATGGGATACACAACTTGTGTGACGTAGCGGTCCGCTGTCAAACTGCCGTGAATGTGTACCAGGGGCGTTCTGCGATCAAACATTATGCCACCCCAAACCATGATGCCCGGTGTAGGACCGTTGTGACGCTCGGCGTAATGGGCTGGTTCGTAGCGTTCTCCGGGTCGCCGCCATACCCGTCGACGGCGGTCACTTCTCCACATACAGAAACGAGATTCATCCGTGAACAATACCCGATGCCATTGGATGGTCCAGGTACGGTGACGATGACACCACGCCAGGCGTCTAGCCCTGTGTAAAGCGGTCAACGGTACCCCTGTTGCTGGTACCCGTGCACGTAACTGTACCTCATGCAATCTGTTGCGTATGGTTTAGGTGGACACAGATCCACCTGCTCCTGAAGGCAACCGGCTTCGGATGGCACGTGCCGTGGAGAAAGGGTCTCGAACAGTCAACTGGCGAATACGCCGGTCTGTGCGCTCTGACGTGCACCTGTGCGCACCACTTCCTCTTCGGCGTGCACGTAGACCTTCCTGAATCCATCGTGTGACACAACGTTGGATGGTACTCACGTTGTGCCCAACACAAGTTGCTATTGCACGCAGCGACAAACAAAGTTCATGGAGTTCGATAATACGGTCACGTTCCCCGGTCGTAACTGATGGTATTGAGCTCGCCGACGTCTCAGAGGCATTTTCGACGCTTTTTCGAAACTCCCAAATGCTACGCAAAAGCTCAGATGCCGTTTATGAGAAGGGAAAGTTGTTGGCTTTTATAGCCCGAATATGCGTACCACATGATCAGATGCGTGCGCAAATTTAATCATTTGCATATCCATCTCACTACTATCGCTCCTGAAATTTGCATGACGCTGCTTGCATTATTTCTTGGTGTTGCAATTTCACTTTTGAGGAGTGTAAATTAAAGGAATTACTACTTAATTTTTGAATTATTACTATGATTTTAAAAATATCCTCAATTGAGATTTTGATTATTGGGAAATTCTAATAAATTTTTGCCTCTTTAATAATTATCATTACAATGGAAAAAATATTTTTCTTCAAATTGATGGAATACCACAAGGATCTAATTTTTCATCTCTCTTACCTAACTTACTTTTGTATTATTATGAACAAAAATTATACTCTAAATATTAGGCGAGTGCCAGACCGGATACCCAACGTGCAGGGGTTATCGATACGAAACAAGACTATTTTACTTATCGATTTAAAGCATTATTATTTAGTGGGGTATGAATATGTCAATATGGTAGATCCTTCTTTTCGACCAATAAAGTAGAATTAGACGTTCGCAGCTAAAAAATTAAAAATAAAGAAATAATATTTTAGCTAAAATTGACTTACCCGGGGTTACCCCACTACACTCTGTCGAATATATTTCCCTAGCAGGGATAAAGTAAGAAAATTTAACGTAAGGAAATATTTCATAAATCACGTTATCTTCGTACGCTTAAAAATTTTCGCTCAGAGCGTGATTTTTTGCACAAAACTAAATCGAAGAGCCATTACATTATGACCACCCTTCATCTATAACAATGGGCTCGACCAGGTCATCATGGGTTCTCGCCCAGAAACAATGTTTTCATGGGGGACCCATAATCCTCATAGAATAATCCCTGACGTCTGTAGGCTACTTGAACATAGTTGCAGACCAGGTTCACCCATTCATGGCAACAGTTTTTCTTGCGGGGGATGGTGTTTACCTACAGGATAATGCACCATGTCATAAGGGTCGAATCGTCATGGATTGGCTCGAGGAACATTTCAGTGACTTTCAAGTCATGTCTTGGCCCCCAAATTCACCTGACCTTAATCCAATAGAGCATTTGTGTTCCTACTTGGAAAACCAAATTCGTGCTGCCACGCAACCCCCTCGCAATGTGAGGGAATTGCAGGACCAGTTGGTGAGCGCTTGGTACCAGATACCTCATGCTACCTATCAGCACCTTGTGGAATCAATGCCACTGCGGATGCTAGCAGTTTTGAGGGCTAAAGGTGGTTCTACATGTTATAAGCAGGATGGTCATAATGTAATAGCTCTTCGGTGTATATTCTTTTTTTAATATTTGTTTTTAGAAATAGTTGTTACTAAAAGTTATAGTGATAAGGAGAGCTATAGCATCTATATTAGCATTAATAATTAATAGCATAACTGAAACCTTGTGCCTGCGATAAAGCTTCGGTTCAGCTTAATTTGTCTCATCCAATTATTTTAGTACAAAATGATAAAATTAATTCTTTTTCTTTTTCTGGAAAGTGAGCTCTTCAGTTTCATGGGAGGCTATCTTGGACTTTGGCTGAGAATCAGCATATTTTGTATTTGTGATTTCTTTGACTCAATAGTAATATTGTTTTGCTATTTTTTTAAACTTACGAAGCATTAGCTGCGAAATAAAACATAGCTATAGTAATATTCTATGTCTAATCATGACGTTGAATTTTATATGTTACTGTGAATGGCAGAAATTAGTGGTTGTTGACTTTTACCGGTGAATGTTGACAATCATATAGTCTCTTTGGTAAATGTCCGAAATATATACTAGATCTCATGAAGTGCCACTGCCCGGTATGCAGCAGAGTTGGCCAAAAATGTAATCGATTACATTTTTTGATTACAGTAATCAATTACTTGTAATCATGATTACAATTTTCAAAAATTTTGATTACAGCTGTAATCATGATTACAATATTGATTACAGTAATCAATTACTTGTAATCGTGATTACAAAGTTTGATTACAGCTGTAATCATGATTACATAGTCGATTACAGTAATCAATTACTTGTAATCATGATTACAATTTTCAAAAAATTTTGATTACAGCTGTAATCATGATTACAGTTTTGATTACAGTAATCAATTACTTGTAATCATGATTCCAAGTAATTGCGATTACAAGTAATCACAACAAAAATGATTACAAGTAATTATGATTACAAGTAATCAAAATATATGATTACATGTAATTTGATTACATGTAATCATGATTACATGTAATCTAATTACACGATTACAAGACTATTGTATTCTTATAAATGATTATATTTTACAGTAGATAGTAGAATGTATTTTATAAAGATACATTTTGCACGTATTAACATGTACTGCATTTTGTACGTATTTGTATACGTACAAGTGAATGTAACTGAAATGTATGACATATGATTTTATCTAGTGCATATGTTCAGACATTTTAGTATCACACACATGTACATACACTGTACATGTATACATGTACATTTATACACAATGAATATATGCATTTTATGCAAATATTTGTGTATGTAAAATGTATATCTATGTTCATGTACGCATGTATATACAAGTACTTGTGTTTGTACGAACATACATACATTGTCTGTACAATGCGTGTCCCATGCATGTATGTGCAATTTATTTATGAACAGTACAATATATGTATGCATGTACAATATAGGTATATCTGTAGGATGTACAATATATGTATGTATACAGGTACATGATATGCATGTCCAGTGTATTTATGTACATGTACATAATATGTTCATGCTCAATGTAAGTATCCAAATATGCATAATACATTTGTGAACTATTGTACGTACATTGGGCGTATTCATATTTCACATATATTCATACATGCATTCGACATGCATAACGTACGTACACACATTTGAGATGCATATATTGTACAGATGTATATACATATAGCGTACAGATGTACATACATATAGCGTACAGATGTATATTCATATAATGTACATATGATGAAATGAACATATAATGTTCATATAATGTACATATGTGTGTACATATACAGTACGTATGTGCATAAATATATTGGGCATAATTCTTTCGTACAAATTTTACATGTGTACATGCATGCTATCCCTATCTATGCATATGGTGCAATGTATATATGTACAATGAATGTATCCACACATGTACAATACACGTATGTTCCATGTATGCATATCCATATGTACTATATATGCACGTACAATACATGAATGTATGTACATACATTGTACATGCGTACATACATTACACGTATACATATGTGCATTACATTTATGTCTAAATATGTGTACAATGCAATAAATAAAATGCATGTAAGTTAACTTTTAATGACTCAAGCAAGTTAAATGACAAAATCAAACGATATTTAAATTTAGTTTTCAGCTTTAATTGTTCTATATCATTTTGAAATTCTCTGAATAAAAAATTATTTTCAGGTATTTTCATGAAATGTTTGACAATACAGATTTATTTTTTTTATAACATAATGCATGATTCATAGAAATTTTTTAAATGGTAAGAAAAACGGTAAATTTTATGTGTGGAATTAATATTTAGAAATTCCAAATAAAATTATCGTTTGCTTTCTAAAAAATATGAGGTCGAGTTTCATATACCTTAGAATAATTTAAAAAAAAATTTTAATAACTTTACTCATATAAATTTTTTCAATGTATGCACAATGTATGTGTATATTGTAATTACATATATTTAAATGTACGCACGTATTTGTACATAACTTGTAATTATGTACATGTATACGTTGTATGCACATGCATACATTGTGCATATAACTATTTTTTGTACATCCATGCATTACATGCGCATAAGTATTATCAAAGTATGTAGTTATACAAGTACATACGTAAGTTGTACATAAGTACATACTTTGCGTGCACATATATCGATGTACATATAAATATGCATGTATACATGTACGCATTTTATTTACGCAACTATGTGCATATATTGTACCTTTAAATAACATTTTTACATATTGTATGCAAATACGTACAATTTTATATACAAACGTACATTGTATATACGTGCTATTATTGTAAATTTATACAATATATGCACTTAAGTGCATAAAAGCATGCAAACGCATAAACATTATTTTCATATACGTTCATACATACATTGTCTATGTATACAAAGATACAAAACATTGCCTTTTTGTACAAACTAACATACATGCGTACATGTATCATAAATGCATAATTATATGTACTAAGCATATGCGCATTGCATTAAGTATATTACAATATAATTATGAATATTGTACGTACAAACAACGTTTGTGCATACATTGTATGTATAGGAATCGCAAATTGTACGTTCATGCGTGCGTACATTCTATGTACATAAAAATATGTAAACACATGAATACTTACATAAAAAATTTGACTATAGTATACAATCGTAATAACTTGTAATCGTATAATTTGATTACAAGTAATCACAATTACATGTAATCAAATTACATGTAATCATGATTACATGTAGTCATATATTTTGATTACTTGTAATCATAATTACTTGTAATCGTTTTTGTTGTGATTACTTGTAATCACAATTACTTGTAATCATGATTACAAGTAATTGATTACTGTAATCAAAATTGTAATCATGATTACAGCTGTAATCAAAATTTTTTGAAAGTTGTAATCACGATTACAAGTAATTGATTACTTGTAATCGTGATTACAAGTAATTGATTACTGTAATCAAAATTGTAATCATGATTACAGCTGTAATCAAAATTTTTTGAAAGTTGTAATCATGATTACAAGTAATTGATTACTTGTAATCGTGATTACAAGTAATTGATTACATAGCTGTAATTATCTGTAATCAATTACAGTTGTAATCGATTACTGTAATCAACGGCCAACTCTGGTATGCAGTACATCCATGATTCTTAAAGGCTAATTGCCACTGCCGGGTATATATTAATCTAGCATGCCCTACATCAATGTTTTTAAGGTCTAGTGCTACTGCCCAGTATGATGCATTTAACCAGTACTCTGAACACTGCTGTTTCTCCTAACCTATCGTCAGCAAATATTAAAATATCGAATAAATATAATAATATGAACGAATAAATTTATATCAAATCGGATATAACAAATAATTTCGACATTCACCAAAGCGACGATGTGATTGTTGACATTCACCGATGAAAGTCGACATTCTTTTGATTTTGGTCATTCATGATAACATATACACGGGTTATTACCAAACAATGACTATAATTAAAAAAGGCAACTTGGAAGGATTTACAAGTTTCATCAGAAGTTTTTTTCAAATTATTACACCACGCATTAGCTTCTTATTGAAAAAAAAAACTGATTTAATCTTTAAAATCGTCTTGAAATTGTTGCAAATTTCCAATAAAAATTGTCCGACCCTATATGGTATAAAAACGAGAGTGTGTCCGTATGGATGCTAATAACTCGAGAATGAGAGCAGCGACTTGGATCGAGTTTTGTTTTCGACAGTTTTATGGGATGGTGTATAATAATCACCACTTTCCAGCGTCATGTAGTCTGGAACCAAAATCAAAAATTTCAGTGGGGAAACTAATTGGAACAGATTAAAATTTCTAATTATCTTTGAAATCGCTTAACCGTATGATGCAATGCTTTTGTTACAGATTGCTAACACTTTTTAAATTATTTTGCAATATTTTCTATTTCTGTACGTTGAATTGTTTGCATGCAATATTTGAAAAACATTTTTTCACTATACAAACCTGCGGGCCATGAAAGCATCATTTTTTCAATTTTTTTTGAAAAATATTGAAGCTGACGAAATCGTGAAGAAATTAAAAAAAATAAAATAATAAAAAATAAAATTCGCGATCGCAACGCTCGAGTACGCCGTCTAGCGGGAGCCTGTAAATATCAGACATTAATTTATCACGTTTTCATTTAGTTCCATCAAAATCATTGATTGAATCAGACGCCATTTTTTAGCAGCAAATAAGAAACAAAATTTCCCTAAGGAAAAGGCCGACGATGAAAAAAATCTCCAGAATATTAGTAAATCTTTCAGGAACAGAACACGCCAAACATTTGAAGAAAAATTCCTCTATAATTTTTAATTTCTATTATCAACAAACTTGCAACTGATGACTTCCGATTTCGGATACTGTTACAGATGTGTGTATTAAGGTAAAATGCATTTCTTCTGTCATCAATTCATTACGAATTAAAGTGAAGTCAACATTGCTTTCGTCATTCCAGTGAATAAATATGAATTCAGAACATACAGAATTGTAATAGTTATAGCATATTCTTCTTCGTTATAGAATAGTATATATTTCTGTATCCATATAATTCGGAAAACAACAATAAAAAATTATCCAAGTTACTTGAAATAGTGCCATTTGTGCTGATTCTTAATTAATTTTAATCGTTTTCTTGATAAGTATTTTTTAGTTTTGAAAGAATAAGTTCAACTAGAATTCAGCTATTCTGTTTTTAGCTACATATTCAAATTCATATCAATTATAAAAGTTTGCTGTGTAGTATGTTATCTAAAAGTAATGAAGGGATAAACTATGTATCTTTTATTTGAGAATAAAGTTTTCAAACAAGGAACTTATCATTTTGGAATTCTCCGGGAATTATAAATCAGGTAAGTGCAATGATTTTTACAATAAAAAATTTGCTTGTAAATATTTTTTTTTTCATTTGATGATGGTTCTCTACAGAAAGGTTCTCTACAGAATGGTTCTTTACGTCTGATTAAGAACTATAAGAATAATAAAAAAAGAAACGATATGAAAGTTTTTATTTCAATGTAAAGAATTCCTAAAATCGTTTTTTTATCCTAAGAATTCTTTATTTTCCGTTTTTTAGTTTATAATTTTTTGATAAAAATTGTTCTCAAAATACTTTTTTTGAAAAATTAAATGGTATAATATTATGTGTTTATGTATACTTTGTATATTCCAATGTTTGAAGTAATATGATTCAGAAAAGTATGGAATAAAAATTCGGTATTTACGTATTAACGCCACCGCCGCTACAGATTTGACGGTTTTTAAGTGCCGCCAATCTACACTTAAAATTTTTGCGACAATTCATTAAATAAAACACTTTATTTAAAATCAAAATAGTCAATCGGATTTCGGTGGAAAATGAGCCGATATAGAGTTTAGCATAGATTCAAAACAATCATATCGCCATATGAACTCTGATAAATAAGATTCCAAATGAAATAACATTTCCAAAACGTACGTTTACCAAGATAAAGTTTTATGTTGTGAGAATTGGTACATTTTCGTTTTTTCGGTAAAATATTTCCCTCCTGAAAAAATAAAATTGCATCTTGTTTTGTTTTTGGCAAATCCCAAAGACGAATTATCGTAGCACTAAAAATGGCGACAAAAAAGAATTGTTTTTTTTTTTTGTTTTTGTTTCGTCAGCATTCTTTATTTTACGTTTCTTAGTTTCTAAATAATGATTTTTATTGAAACTTGAAATTTTTTGATAAAAATTGTTGTCAAAAAACTTTGTTTACAAAATTAAATTTCATAAAATTATGAGGCTTATGTATACTTTTTGTTCATTTTAATTTTTGAAGTAATATGATTCTTAAAACTATAGAATGTAAAGTTTAAATGGGCCTTTCATGTTATATCATTAAATTTAGTAATACTATTTCTCGGGCATTAGGTTTTAACTCTTATAAGAATATACATATTTTTTTCTGTTAATGTACAAATATTTTTCCGATGTGTTTTGGATATTCCTTCTCTAATAAAAAGAGATACCATTTTGTTTTCGTTTGCATAAGAAAGAATATCAAGCATTTTTCTTTTTTAAATTTAATTAGCCACAATAAAGAAATAACGTTGCAATGCTACGTGCTACATTAACGACGTCTCCAGAGTAACTGAATGACTGTTCATATAGAAATCGCAGGTATTAGTCTCATACAACAACGCCCCCTATAGTTCGTTGCGATCGCGAATAAGCTCATCGTTTAAATGCTGAAATTAAAACTAGCACTGGGAACAAATACACAGGTTAACACAAGTTATCACAAATTAAAGAAATACTATATTGAACCGTTGCCGGTAGTGTTTAACTTTTCAACTACCGTGACAAAATTTTTTATTTTATTTTATTCAATTAGGCTACGGAGTTGAACTTTAATAGTCGTAAACTCACAATTGGGTCGGCTAGGTTATAAAATAAAATCTTACTTAATAATCTTACTTTGGTTTAAAATATTAATGATTTTTTTTTTTTATGTAAAAGTGAAAAATCTGTCCGCTTGTCAGAATGCATTCCGGAAACTCCAGAAAAAACACCCCTATTTATAATGCTTTTTTCTGCAGTTTGAAATTATTAATTGGTTAGTTTATTAGCTATCGGATGAGTAGCTCGCTGGTATCATTGAAGATATGAATATATTACTCTAATAATCCATTTCTACGTTCCATTCTCACTTCGTTTTTTCTTGCTTGCTTGCTTTCGTATTCCCGTTTAGGCAGAGGGGTGTTAGTGTTCTTGTTTTTTCCAGTAGCGCCATCTATGGCCAAGAACTCGACTTCTGCCACAACATACGTCACACTCGTTTATGATGCGAACCCATTCATACAGCCATTCATTCATCCACAGATCGTAATTTTGACGTGAATCAGAGAACGATCAATCTCCAATCCAGTACCCCCAGAGGTATTGATTTGTTATGGGAACATGGAGGACTTTGCTACTCGACAGATTTAGCGGGCATCAGTCACCATTTACTACACGGAGAGTCTTCGGCGGCGAGGTTCGAACCCATGAACTGTCATTTTTTTCTTACTGATAGCTAATAATTTTGGACCATTTTCTCGTTTGTTTGCTTTCGTATTCCCGTTTAGTCAGAGGGGTGCGAGTGTTCTTGTTTTTTCCAGTAGCGCCATCTATGGCCAAGAACTCGACTTCTGCCACACCATACGACACACTCGTTAATGATGCGAACCCATTCATACAGCCATTCATTCTTCCACAGATCGTAATTTTGACGTGAATCAGAGAACGATCAATCTCCAATCCAGTACCCCCAGAGGTATTGATTTGTTATGGGAACATGGAGGACTTTGCTACTCGACAGATTTAGCGTGCATCCGTCACCATTTACTACACGGAGAGTCTTCGGCGGCGAGGTTCGAACCCATGAACTGTCATTTTTTTCTTACTGATAGCTAATAATTTTGGACCATTTTCTCGTTTGTTTGCTTTCGTATTCCCGTTTAGGCAGAGGGGTGCGAGTGTTCTTGTTTTTTCCAGTAGCGCCATCTATGGCCAAGAACTCGACTTCTGCCACACCATACGTCACACTCGTTTATGATGCGAACCCATTCATACAGCCATTCATTCATCCACAGATCGTAATTTTGACGTGAATCAGAGAACGATCAATCTCCAATCCAGTACCCCCAGAGGTATTGATTTGTTATGGGAACATGGAGGACTTTGCTACTCGACAGATTTAGCTTGCATCAGTCACCATTTACTACACGGAGATTCTTCGGCGGCGAGGTTCGAACCCATGAACTGTCGTTTTTTTCTTACTGATAGCTAATAATTTTGGACCATTTTCTCGTTTGTTTGCTTTCGTATTCCCGTTTAGGCATAGGGGTGCGAGTGTTCTTGTTTTTTAACATAGCGCCATCTATGGCCAAGAACTCGACTTCTGCCACACCATACGTCACACTCGTTTATGATGCGAACCCATTCATACAGCCATTCATTCATCCACAGATCGTAATTTTGACGTGAATCAGAGAACGATCAATCTCCAATCCAGTACCCCCAGAGGTATTGATTTGTTATGGGAACATGGAGGACTTTGCTACTCGACAGATTTAGCGTGCATCCGTCACCATTTACTACACGGAGAGTCTTCGGCGGCGAGGTTCGAACCCATGAACTGTCGTTTTTCTCTTACTGATAGCTAATAATTTTGGACCATTTTCTCGTTTGTTTGCTTTCGTATTCCTGTTTAGGGGCAGAGGGGTGCGATTGTTCTTAATTTCCAATGGCACCATCTATGACTAAGATACATATATCTTCTAAAACAGTATTTAAACATACCAGCCAAAAGGAAATCCAATACTAGCTTAAAGCTTACTAAGCTTATAGTTCATGTACTGAAGTAAATATGTGGGAAATAGAAACAAATACGCAGACAAGCATAAGTTATAAAAGCACTTTTACAATGCTAGTATATGTTACTCTAAACATAATATGATTTCTGGATTTAAAAAAATACCCCGCGATACTTATCTCTGTAAAATTTTAAACACTGTCCCCAAAATACCGTAAAACTGAATATGCAAACATGTATGAACTAAAAATTAAAACCAGTATCACTTTTACAACAAGAGTTTATACATATATTTCTTGATTTTTGAATACATGATTTTGAATCTCGGAAATACAGTCAAACCCCGCTATAGTGAACACGGTTTATAGTGAACTCTCGGATATAGTGAACGAAATGTTCGATCCCGTGCCTTGCTATGAACGTATAATGTTATTTTTAGTGGAAATAGTGAACCAAAAAAGTGAGGAAATTGTATATAATGAACTTTTTTCTGTCTTCAACTGATATCCCTCAGGGCTAAAGATAATAGAAGGGCTGGTTCACTCCTTTGAAGTAGCTCTCGCCGCGCCAAGCCTCCGATTTTCTCTAGTGACGTCACTTTGGCGCAAAGCTCGCACTTTTACTTCAAGAACGGAGCGTTCTGCCTTACTAGCTCTAACTAATATTGGAGCATTTCTTTTTGCGAGATATTCTAAGACATTTGTTATTTCCTATAATGATTTTCCTCAGTTTTTGCAGTGAATTTACAAGAATTTAAATCTATTATCGAAATGCCAGTTTGCGCGATTGCAACTTGAAAATAGTTTGATAGAAAAACAAAGGGAAAAAATATAATTTTCCACGTGTTCCCTAAAGTAAATGAACAACTATGTAAAGAATGGATTCCGAAATGACACAGTCAATATAAAACAGCAATACGTTTATTCTGTCATTAAGAACTTTAATAAAAATTCATTATCTAAATAGAAACCGCCTCGTTACTTCAAAAAGAAAGGCAGGTGAAAAAAATTAAAAAATGGATAAAGTCAAAGAAAATTAAAATGTAAATAAAAAGTATGAATAAAATATATAGTATATAGTTGGAATTCTCCTAATTTCATAACATATTTTTTAATGTAGTTATTCTAAATATTTATGATTTTTTTTAAAAATTATATTCTTTTAAATTTAAATATCTATAAATTGTATCATCGTAAATTTAAATATCTATAAACAATCGAAAAATTTCTAATGTCATTATGAACCTAAATTATTATTTTGTTTCAGTAATTTGCGTTTAAGGTTGATGTTTCCTAGTGATTAAGTATGAACAAATTGCTATTAACGGCATATTTTAAAATCAGGGATTCTAAATTTAACTCAACTTATTGTTATAAAAGAATATGTAGATAAAAAAAGTGTCGATATATGCTTTCATTTTTCTTAATAATTAAAGTTAAAACTGAACTTTTTCAAATAAATTATTTATAGTGTCATTTTCGCCAACTAGTAAAACATTTTTATAAGATTAAAATGGTATTTTGTTTAATATAATGGCCAAGAAAGTTTTTTTAAACTATGTTTATGAACGGAAATAATGTGTTAATTACGTAAAGTTTGAAAGCTAATAACCAGAAAAAGTCTCACTTATTTTTACAAAGAGAAAGATGCAAAGTTATCATAATATCTTTGCTTGCGATCTCCGAGATCTGTGGACACAGTGACGTCATGAGAAGGGAAATCGTAGCTTCAGCTCTAAGAGCGGAGTGAACTAGCCCTTCTATTCTCTTTAGCCCTGGATTTCCCCCCCCCCATTTTTTTGTAATAATTTTGAAATTTCTACTTCAAAATAAATATATATATGTATTTATTTTGATTAAAAATCGGTATATATACCGATTTTTAAAACCATCAATAGAGACTAATTTTATGTGGCTCGAATGGCAGGTTAGACAGGTTTTAAAAGCGGAATAACAGAAATTCACGAAAAATTATCTGAGAGTCGGGAACATACATGGCAGTACTTTTACTTTCGTTACTTGTACCGCCGGTACAAGTAAAAAGTACGTACTTTTACTTGTACTTCGTTACTTTTTAAATTTAGTACTTTTACTTGTACTTTCGTTACTTTTTTAGGGAAAAAGTAAAAGTATTTGTAACGGAAATATCGAATGAAATCGTTACTTTTTTCTAAAACTCGGTAAGCTTTCTTAAAAAAAAAAAAAAAAAAAAAAAAAAAAAAAAAAATGAATGCAATGCTGTGAATGCAATATATATGCATTCACAGCTAACTTCGTTTTTAAATACCTTCTGTTTCAACTTATACTGCACATTCAATTATTTTTTACTAGCTCAAAGATCACAAAGCTATCTGAAACCCCGTGTTTGCTTTGTTTATGTTTGTGTTTTTAAAACGCGTTTCTAAAGAGTAAAACAATTTTAAATCAATGGTAATTTAATTAAACAAAAATAATAAACTAAAAATTAAAGTCAATAGATAAAATTTCTTTTTCGTGCAAATCCATAAAAAGTTTGATATTAAAATTATATTTGATTTTAAAATTATATTATACGATTATATTATAAAACTATATTATAATATTCCTCCGAATTTAAAAATAAATTAATATCCATAACTTTCAAAATTAAAAATAATTAAATAAATAACAACAATTTTGCAAAAACATTAAAGAACATAAGAATATTATTCAGTAAAATTTTAAGTTACTTTGAATTTTCGATTTCCTAAAAATGTACTTTTAAATCGTTACTTTTTTTGTTTAGTACTTGTACTTTTACTTGTACTTTTTACTCGTTACTTTTTAAAATAAGAACTTTTTACTTTTTACTCGTTACTTTTTTTAAAAATACTTGTACTTTTACTCGTTACTTTTTAAAAGTAACGTTGCCTTATATGGTCGGGAAGCGTTTCCATATCTGATGTTGAGGATTGCTCATCAGCTAGAAAATTACTAATTTTTATTTGTATGCAGGACGAAGAGTAATGAAAAATAAGACATTTTTTGCTACTACCTAATATTTTTCAGTCATTTATTTAAATAATGTGTAATAAAAGGGAGGAGTTTAGGAACCATTAGTTAAATTGCCTGCGTAACGGATATAGTGAGCTCCCGGTTATAGTGAACCGAAATTTCGATCCCTTGAAGGTTCACTGTAGTGGGGTTTGACTGTAATTGAAATTCAACTGACTTTGAGGCTATTTATTACCGCTATCATGCCAATTGTTTATCAGCAATAAAACATCTAGAGAAAGGAAGATCTATCTAAGCTCTTCCTTTTTTTTGAGAAAGGTTTAGTTACACACTGTAAAAAATTTAGAGCTATGCTGCGCCAAACATTGGTATTCATTTGCTGGCAACATAAATTTGTGTTCAGTTTTACTATATATTGGTGCTTTCACTAGCTCCAAACAACAAGAGAACGCTGCCCCAAAAATAGGTATTTCCAAAGAACCTAAAAGCAGCGATAGGTTCCACCGAATATCAGTGTTTCGAAGGGAACTAAAAGCCGAGGAGGGTTGCACTATTATTTGGTATTTTTGAAGGAAACTAAAAGTGAGGAAGGTTACATAATTATTAAGTATTTTTAAAGTGTCAAAAAAACAAAGAGAAAGTTAGTGTCATTATTGAATATTTATAAAAAAACGAAAAGATAGTTTAAATCAAATTTATATAAATCAAATTATAATTTAATTATTTAAATCTGTAAAAAATAAAAAGAACTATTTTTAAACTATTTAAAACTATAATATATTTTTGATTTATATGAATTTGACTTAAATTATTTTCTTTTTTTTAAAATAAATATTTAATAATGGTGCTAACTTTTTCTGCTTTTTGGCACTTTAAAAATAATGTATATTCATATAAAATGTATTTATTTCTTCAAGTGGATATATGTAAAATTAAAATTCTTTTTTACATTACATTCATTAAAAAACCAACAGAAGCTTGAGAGTTAATACCACTAATGTTTTAAAGAGAATTTTAATTTTAGACTGATGCAAATTCTCATTACTAAGTATTTTGAAATTAGTACTAAATAAATGAAATTATTACTTTCACAAATAAAAATTTATAAAAAACAGTAGGTAAATATTGGATTGGTCAATCCCAATTAATTAAAATTAAGAAATGTAAAAATAATGACATAACTTGGAAATATTAACAAAAAATATACAGATTCAAATCGATATTCAAACATAATTTACTCATTTACAATCACTTTGATATTTGTATACATAGGCAGAATGTAATAATTTTTATGCAAAATCTTGAAACTTAAATAGATTATACTTTTTACGCATATCACAGCATTCATAAAAAAAATACAAAATATTGGCTCAAAAATATGATAGATAGTATGTTTTTGTTACAAAGAGAGTGCATTCAATTTAAACTTATTTTTAATTTACAGTAATTTAAAATAAAAATTATGTTAGCATATGCCAGGGGGGTGGGCAACCTGCTGCTCGGGAGCCACATGCGGCTTTTTGAAGGATTATTTGTGGCTCTCGATAAATGTACCCGAGTTACCTTTTCATTTTTGTGCTATTATATTTTAAAAAATTATTATCGTCATCAGTTTTCTAATCAGTATCCACCAAATTACAAATTAAGATCAGATAAACTTGCCTCTTTAAAATCAAATTTAAATGAACAACAGTCAATTTTGATGACCTTTAGCAATCAAGCTAATAATGGGGCTGAAGTCAGTTTTGTTATTGCCTGGAATATTGCTCACGCAAAACACCCGTATGGAGAGGGAGAGTTTATTAAAAAAAAACTTGAAAGATGTACTTAAAGTTTTAGATCCAAATAATGCAGCATTGTACCAAGTTGTTTCGCAAACTCCTATCTCGAGACACGCAACGACGCATAACTGCATTGCAGAACGACGCATAACTGCAATTAATACATCTCTTGAATATAATTTGTTTGTTTGTTTGTTTGTTTGTTTGTTTGTTTGTTCATTTACGTCGCACTAGAGCTGCACAATGGGCTATTGGCGACGGTCTGCGAAACATCCCTGAGGATGATCCGAAGACATGCCATCACAATTTTGATCCTCGGCAGAGGGGATGGCACCTCCGCTTCGGTAGCCCGACGACCTGCACGCGAAGTCGAGCACTTTACGGTAGAACAGTTTAACGAGGACCAATATCGCACACCCTCGATCCCTACGCAGGCTGATCCAAGTGGTCACCCACCCGCACACTGACCGTAGTCAGTGATGCTTGACTTCGGTGATCTGCTGGGAACCGTGTCTTAACGATCAGTCCACTGCGGGACTGAATATAATTTAAAAAATGATTTGGAGAACTGAATTGCATTCAGCTTAGCCCTTGACGAATCGGCAGATATCTCAGATCTTCCGCAATTGGCAGTTTTCATGCGTTTTATTTCACCAGACTTCCTTGTTGAAGAAGAACTATTAGATTTAGTAGCACTTCAAGATTCAACCCGCTGTGTCAATATGAAAAATGCATTCGAATCCATAATGAAAACTTTTGATGTGCTTCTTAATAAACTTCTGAGCATTGCAACTGATGGAGCTCCGGCAGTGCTGCGTAAAAAAATCGGTCTTATTGGGCATTCAAGGGATGATTCTCAAATTCCACAATTCATACCGATTCACTGCATAATTCACTGAGAATATCTCGTACAAAAATGCTTAAAATATCCTGATGTTATGAAAACAGTGTTGCACATTGTAAATTATATTCGCACCAATGCAAAAAATCATCGACAATTCAAAAATCTTCTTAAAGAATTAAAGGACGAAGAACTTCCAAATGACATTAATTTCTTTTGCATTGTTAGATGGTTATCTAGCTACAACATATTGAATCGCTTTGTAGATTTGTTTGATCCGATAACTGCATTTCTAAAAGAAAAGGAAATAACCCATTCAAAATTAGACGATGACGAGGGGTTACAAGATGTCATTGAACATTTGCAAACACTGAATTTACAATTGCAGGAGAAACATAAAATAATATCTGATCTCTCACAGTCTGTATTTAGTTTTCAAACTAAATTACAACTTTTTCAAAAGGACTTTAAGATAAAACATTTTGTCACTTTCCTCGAATTAAAGAAATTTGTTCCAATATTAAACAAGAAAAACTCAACTAGTATATATAAAAGCTAGAAGAAATATTGACGAAATTCCAAAATAGATTTCAAAACTTGAAATATTACGTAATTCGAAATTAAAATAATTCAAGGTGATTGAAAGGCCATTTGAAATTAACATAATTCAAAGTGAGTTTTCCATTTCCAATATAATTATGACCCAAAAAGCATCTAGGGAATTAGAATTAATAGAAATATCAGAAGATCAAGCCCTACAATTAAAATATAAGTGGACATTGATTACTGAATTTTGGAAATTTGTACCAGAATCGAATTACCAGATGTATCATGAATTAAAAAAGACTGCTTGTCGAATAATTTCAATATTCGGAACAACATACTTATGTGAATCATTTTATACCACTTCAAAATTCACGAAATCCAAACACTGATCAGTTTTAACTAACCAGCATCTCAAAGAATTACTGAGAAATACTTTCACCAATTTTAATTCACCAAATTTTAAAGAATTATCAAGAGAAGTAAAATAAATGTGCTTAATTTTTAATATTTAAATTCAATACACATATTTTGTACTTTTATTTATATGTTTTCAATAAATATAGTTTCAGTAAATAAAAAAAATTAATACCTTTTTTGCGTACCTTTTAAATACGTATGTAATTGCGGAAAAATTTCAAATTTTGAAAAATGACTCGACTATCAAGCGGCTTGGCCATCCCTGGCATATGCCTTAATGTTTACAGTTTTGAGATTTGGGATCATCTAAAAATAATTTTCAATATTTTAATAAGGTACTAAATTTCTTGATATACTTTGCCTTATCTGAATTAAAATTTAAAATATAACTCAATTACTTTTTTACAAACATAATTTACTACTTGATAAAAAGATTAAAATTTCTCTCAGTTTGGAAAAAAATTACAAATTAGTAAATGGTGGTGAGTATTTGAGAAAAAGCAATATTTTATTACGTATTCATTATTATATTCCTTATTATATAGTATTCATTATTATATATTCATTATTATATATTCATTATTACATATTCATTATTATATATTCATTATTATAGATTTTTTTTGGTGCTATTACTTTAACTACATCAAATTTTTCAGTTGATTGCAAAAAACACAACAAAATTTAAAAAGATTACACACAAATAAAACTTTAGAGCCTTTTCACAAAATAATAATTGATTTTTCCAAACATTCATTCACAAACTTCATTCTCAAAACTTGAAACTATACACATTACTTGTTCGTAAGCTGTTCTTGAAACAAGTACTTTTGAAGTTTGAAAAAATGTTTATAACCTTCTAGAATTCTGGTAATTTCGGTGGAATTAATATTTTTATTACAGGCTTTGCAATGGTTATAACAATATTTTTCCTAAGCCTCTTTCTTGATTAAAAGCATTGAAGTTGTAGGTGCCATTGTGCTAATGGAAGAAGAGTAAAATTAATGTAATTTATGCCAATAAAATGCATAAGAATTGAAATAATTTCACAGAAGAAACACAATTTGAGTCCTTACATATTTGAAACATAGAAAAATTAATCAAAGCAAGTCATATTTCAATTACTATTTTGAAAATACAATATTAAAAAAAATTGAGACATTGTCGTTCTTATGTAAAAAAATGTTTATGGGAATGTGTATTGTAAATGTATTTTTATCTTAAGACTCTTTTCACCCACAAAGATCCTAAAAAGGAAAGTTCTAATATTTTAAAATATCGTTTCTTTTGTTGTTAAAATGCGCCAAAGCACCCGAGTAGAAATTCTCCGCATGAGAATTTTTGAACTGAATTTCATGCAGGGCGACCTCGCAAAAAATTCGTAGAAGGAACTGTCAACTGTTAAAATATTAAATGAACAAAATGATCATCACTCGTTTAGTTCAAAGAGTTCCTGTTGAGTCTAAGAGGGTGGGATATGGCTGCTGATAAACATACAAGCAGTATTCATGTGGATGGTTCTCAAACTTCACATGTTTGAGAAGATTAACTTATCAACTAAATTTCTTTTGTTTCATAGGAGCAAATATATTTCAGGATGGAAAAAATTACTTTTATAATTAAAATAAAACTTGAAAAAAATTATTAAAAAAAAACAAAAACAACTGCAAATCTTTTACAGAACACATATGCTATTTTTCATGATTAATTATAACATTAGATTTGATGTTTATGTTGTCATTTCCCTTTCTCACAAAACGCAAATGTGGGCCAAATTAATAGACATAAATCTACAATAATAATAATAATTCATGGAAAAATAAGTATCGAAAGCAAAGTATCTATAAGCATCTAAGCATTTTTTTAAAATTTAGATTTAATAAAAAATATATTTATTAATCTTTCACATACGATATTTTGTTTCATTTAAAAATTTTTTTCACTCAGTTAAAAAATATTAATCAGAAAATCTATTTTTTAAAAAAAATATAATAAGAAATCAGCTTATTTCTAAATGCTTTAAAACAAATCTTGTTCTGGTCAGTATTTTGTTCAAAATTTCAGTAAGATTCCTGGTGAATTTAAAAAAAAAAAAATTGCGCTTTGTTCTCTTTAACGCCAATATTGGCCACTTTTTTTTCCTACCTCGAGCACCGAAGAGAAACCCAGTTTCCAAGACAACGGTAGCCTTTCTCTCAAGAGCTAACTTGAAATTTGAATGGAAGTATAATTCGCTTTGAAAATTTCACAACAAAGGCATTTAGGAATGCATAGACAAAAATTCGTGTAATTATGTGACATTACAAACTAAAATGAACCATATAGAACATGAAAATCAAAACGGGTATTGATAAAAAGTTTTAATCCTAACAGAAAGTACATGGGATTTTTTTTTCTGTTCCGTAGAATGCCATTAAAACACGAACCTAAAAAATTAAATTTGGAGGAAAGCTATGCTTCTTAAAATTGCCGTATTTACCGTTTATTTGTCACTTGTATTGCACTTTCTGTGCTCATAAAAATGATGTATCTCGTTATTTACTGAAAAAGAGCTAATATAGATTTTAAAATATTTAGTTATTCATACAATGATTATAGTTTACTAGTAGAAATTTGAAACTAACTTTTTCAGAACAGATAACAAAATTTTTAAAGATTATAAAAAGGAATGAACTGTAATTAATGCAAATAAATAAGAAAATTTTACTTACCTGCAAAAGAAATAGAAAATTTTAAAGACAACTTGCGTGAGATGATAGCGAGCTTCAACAACAAAATCGTCCATCAGTCAACAGTTACAAAATAAGTTATTGGTCGCAGTTAAAAACTTGTGCCTCTCATAGTACGAAAGTTGGGTGCAATCGATTGCACCAGTAACGTATTTTTCGATCATATTTACAAATTTATGGCCCAACCTAAATAAAATTTTTTTCATTCAACCAATTTATGGTGCAATTAGAAACTTTGCACCAAGTATTGGTTAAACATTTACCCAGATTTTTTACACTGTAGAACATTTAACTTATAACTCTGTAAAAGTTCTAGAAAAGAATGAAATGAATGTATATGATTGGAATGAATATTTTGTTGGACAAAATAGTTAGTTTGGAATTTGTTAGTTTGTTGAATAAATATCTATAAGCATCAATATCTGCTTTTTAAATTGATGTAACTAACTAAAAGAAAGATTTAATTTTTTTTTCTCCCGCAGTTGTGAGTTCTTGAGCATGCGCAGTCTATCCAAATAAAAAAAAGAAGGGTATATTTTTACTTGATGTGCTGTATTTATAGTATTGGCAGAATTTATAAGTGATTATTGGCTTGCAATCGAAACAATCTTACATTAGCCTTTATACCCTACCCAGGGGTTTCTCCCCGGCCATAACGAGGGGGGCGGGTCGCAACCGTTGGTGACACGATGAATTTTGCATGGAATCTTAACTTCTATCCACTTCTATTCTATCAAGCCTAATTCGAATCATTTTAATATTGTCAGCATAATATAAGGATAGTCAATAGAGGCAACTACTTTTCAAAAAAAAAAAAAAAAAAGGGATAATCGAACATTTGTAGAGTACCGAGAACTTTTCTTGTCGTTAATACGCTTTTCTGGTGTAAATAAATTGGTGTTTATATACAATGTTTAAATAATAGTTGCAATAAAATTTTGGTGTGAGTATACAATGAAATTTCTTGAAAGTGTAAGAGAGTAGTTAATATATATGTATCGCCGTTGCAAGAACAATTTAAACTGCTATTTAATCGCAGTAAAATATTGTGCAAAAATTGAGAAAATTTCAAAGTATATAAGCATTTATATCAAAACTAGTGGGCTGCACCCCTTGCTCGCTAACGCTCGCCAACCCCCGAAAATTGCTACGCAATCTTATATGGTGTGCTTCGCAAATTTGAATTCAAATAAATGTCATGTAATTCGTTAAACCTATTAGAAATGTGCTATAGTATAAAATCTTAAGATAAAATTTCAGAAACTGATATCTCTTTAAAAAGGTTAAAATTTTGGCAGTAATTAAGTCTATTAAAAATTGAAATACGTGAATTGCAATCGAAAAACCTGCATAAACAAATAAATTCTAGTAAAACAAATAAATTCGCGATATAAATAAAAAATCGTCAAATAAATTCGTAATATATAAATTCGTGAAAAAAAGCGCTTTCGACAAAATACTAAAATAGAGATCTATCGACAAAGACTACTCACTTCTGCCTAGCTTATGCTCTCTCTGGTTATTTCAGTTTCCGTTTTTAAAAGCGCTATATGTTGAACCATCTCAGCTAGATTTGGCATGTGACATTTTTAGCGACAATCATTGGTCGATTTTCTAGCCTTGCCATTCGGGGAGTTGTAATGAGACTTTTTTTTGTCGCCGTGTATGAGAAATATATATATAGATAATATCAAAATAAATTATAATAATATTCTGATAAAAAAACAGTTCAATTGTAACAGTAGATTTTAGTATGTATAGCTATAGTAGATTTATCACCAATGAAGCATATGGTGAAAGGGAAGAGTTATGTACGCTCTTCCTCTTACGGAAAAGTTCAGAATAAAAACATTTTCCTTCAATACTTTATTAACATACCTTAATCAGGTGTTTCTCTCCGACTATTACGAAGGGGATCGCAATCACACGAGTCAGGATGAATTTTGCATAGCATCTTAATTTCTATTCCCCGTGGAAAATGCTTCTTTAATACTATGATGGTTGACCACCAAGAGAAGTTTGATTCTCATGAACCAGCAATCCATGATAGTCCATGATGGTTCCAACTATAGATTTCCATGAAGTGTTTAATGAGAATTCTTGCTGGTTCTCAGGAATTTGAACCATCATAAATCAGTCCGAAGTTCTACATTGGAATGGTGGTTGTTCATGATCATTCCAGCATTTCATCACTACTATACTATGGAAATTCGCGATGATCCATAATGGTACAATAATGCACTTCCATGATGGCTTAATAGAAATTCTTGTTGATTTATCAGGAATATACCATCAAAACTATTTCTCTTTTTTATGCTGGACCATCATAAATCAGAACGAATTCCTACATTGGGGTGATGGTTACCATCAAGATTATGTTGGTCCATCAATAGAAAACCATCATAAAGTTTGTATGCGTACTACAATATGTATTGCCGCTTCATCAACAATTTAAACTACTGGTCCATCGTACTAAAATATTATGAAAATTTATTAATTTCATAAATGAAGTTTGACGAAATTTTTTCTACTTCATCCTGCCACTTAAGTGAACTCAACTAGTTCTTTTTTCCACAAAATAATAAAAACGAATGAAACCCAAAAAATATAGTCATGTTTCATAACATTATAATTTTCGTTTCCTTCCAGAATTATTCTTTTTTTCAATACGAAAAAAAATAAACATAACAAACTATTTCGTCCCTTAAACAGAAGAAAAAGGAAAACAGGATAAAAACCACAATAGAAAGAATATTTAGCAATGCATGTATTAAGAACAATGCTGTTTCCGTTTAAAAAAAGCTTGAAAAATAATGTGTGTATTGTATTTAAAAAGTATTTCTTTATCTGTAATAAAACTTTTAATAGCAAAATAAGTTATAATACATTTTGTTTCAGTTGTTATCAAAAAGATATCTCAATAGTAATATTGTTCCCTTTTTTCACATTTTTCTTTGTAATCCAAAGTTCAAAACAAAGAATAGGGAAATAGAGCTCTGCATCAAACGAATTTTCTATTGTTTTTAACAAAATTTACCTATTCAACCCACAAAATGTATTCTGATCACGTTTTACTGTTTAAACAGCTAATTTTTACATATTTAAAGCTACTTCAACTGAGTTGAGTATTGATAGCTGAGTATCGATATTAAAGCAAAGCAGTAAATAATCACTCTTGTTAAGATGAAAAGTAATTTAATATTAACTGTTGCTGTTTTGACTATTGTAAGTGGTTATAACATGTCTACAGGTTCAGAAGACCCGGCTATGGTAGAACACTTTCAACCTTGTCATAGATGGATTAAATGCAGTGCAGAGGGTGAGAATATTTTCATGTTTAAATCTTAAACGCAATTATTATTGCATCTTTAATTATAGCTGAATTTAATTAGCAAATGTAATTATTGCAGCTTTTCAGTATAAGGGATTTTCAGAAGAAAAAAATACTGTTTTCCTAAGTAACTATTCATTAAGAAGTACATATATCGATTTAATAAAATTTCCCTTCTTTATAACTTTCAGCAAGTTAAGTGCTTCTTAATTTTTTCTGAAATTTCCTAACTTAATTATCAAAATGCAATAGGATTATATTCGGGAACACATTTCTGTTCTTCTCTTGTCATGTCTTCTAAAGCTAGTGGACACAAATTGGATGTAAACACCAAAGTGCTCCCTTATTGGATCGCCAACTGCTTTCATCATCTTTGTCTTCCTAGGTGAAACGTCTTTTTTTTCCAAGAAAGACTAATTGTTTTAATAAGACACAGATCAGACTCAGGAGGAGTCTGGAGTCTGGTGCTCTGAGGCCATCTGGCGCTACGGAAGGAAGAATGGCGCATTTTAGGGAGGCTAGCTCCTCTTCACACTAGGACTAATACAATAGACTGAAGAAAGAGATTACCTTTCTCCCACCGACCCGAGCCGAAACCATTCCGAAGCAGTGACCCCGCACCCCTACTTGAAATACTCATACCTCGTTACCATGGTTAACGCCACGGGTCCAGACGAATGCCTGGATGAGTTCCTATTTTTAAAGTTAAACCGGATAACTTGATTGTTCAGAAAGTGGTTACATTTTCTAGTGGCAAACTCTAAATTGCACTTCACTTGGCAAGAAAAAGAACTATTATATTGGCGTGACGTTATTGATACATTCATGGCGTCGGTGTAGATATTTATTGTTTCTTATTATGTTTAGAAAAATTATTTTTAGTTCTGATTATTATACATTTACTAAAGATTCATACCCGATTAAACTATTAGGATTTAGTCCACCAGTTATTCTGTTTAGCTTCGATAACTCCTGCCGTCAGCGTAAGACCGGACACTACCTTAGTCTTGGCCCGCCCCCTTTGATGCGCGTCTTCGCTTGACACACGAAACATTCAGGTCAGCGGAAGAAAATAACTACATAACATTAAATTAAATCCATAATGTTTTTAAATTGTCGTAAAATATAAAAATGTATGCTACACTTTCACTGAAATTCTAGAATACCTAAATTTCTTCTAGGATTTATCTCTAGAAGCTAACTCTCATGCACCCTATCTCTTCCCCACTAGAAGAGTAAGAAAGGGTAATTCTGCTTTCTTTGTAGAAAAAAAAGTCATTGATCAAAAAGTAATACATATATGACATTTAAAGAATAATATATTGTGCACAACCTAATAGATATCTTAGTTAAATCTGACATTAGTTATATTTATTTAAAATTATGTTCATAGGAAATGAAACAATATTAAATTATAAAAGACCAATTATTTTTGTTTGATCATTATCGGAAAAAAAATTAGGATTAAAAACTAAAGACTTTTTTGACATTTACATTGTTATTTTTACTCTTTTTTCCCAAAAAGAAGGAAAGTAATATTATTGAATTTAAAAATGCAATGGACTGCAGTTACAGTATGCAGACTTTTTTAAATTTAATCGTATCCACTTCTAACGAAAATAAAAGTGATATTCTATTTACTCACCAACCATCCCCAAGAAAACCTTCTTTCTGATTCTACTTCAATTCTGATAGCTCTGATTCTTGTGTAATTTCTTCGGTTACAAATAAAAAAAGAATTAATATTTTAGCCAATGCAGTTCGGTAACTGCCAAAAGCTTAGCTAACTCACCTGAACTTTAGTTATGACCTGAATTTTTCTCTAATAAGCCTAACCTAAACAACAACTATTATTAAAATATCAGTTTTAGCAACGAATATCTTAATCTTAAGTAAGTCTTTTTTTATTCTATGTAATATTGAACATCAGAAAGTGGTTTATTTTTAAAAATAACATTTTTTTTCCTTAACGGAAAACAATTTAATTGCAGATAAAGCCGCACTTGATGAGTTTAATGCTTGCTTAAATCAGGTACCAGCAGAGGTAAGATTATTTTTTTATGTTGTTTGAGTATAAAAACAAATTTAAAGAAATTTACACCTTTTTATTTCTTGAATCTTAATATTTTGAAATTCCCTTAGTAAATTCGAACTTGTTGACGCATTTAAAAAATTGTAACTCATATCAATGCAAACATTATATTTCACAACTACAAAATTTTATTTCATAGCTCATACTCAGCTAGCACCGTCACTATATTGCAACAAAAATGCGTGACATATTTGAGACGGGGATATGCCACAGTTTCGTCTCGAGCAAGGATCCTGTTCAGACAAGAATCTGTCACATAGTGATCCTGTTGAAACTTGAATAGGTCACAGTTTTCACATTGACATCCTGTTGAGACGTGAATATGTCATAGTTTTCACATTGACATACTGTTGGGACGTGAATCTGTCACAGTTTTCACACTGGCATCCTGTTGAGACGTGAATATGTCACAGTTTTCCCACTGACGTCCTGTTGAGACGTGAATATGTCACAGTTTTCGTCCCAGGATGAAATACCTGCGACAATTAAAGGTCTCATTGTGGTCTCATGTTGACATCTAGGTGACGTTAAAGTGCGAAGTCAACAAAAAAGAACATTCTTAAAACGATTTGAATTTTTTTATAAATTCGCATTTGTTTCAAAGATTATTATATATAATAATAAATATAAGTAATTATTAAAAATTACTTTTCAAATGGAAAGAAGCTAACTCCTTAATTGTGTTTAAATTTTTTTGATTCGTTTAAAACATTTTCGAGATATGTGGAAATACACAAATATTAAAATTAAAATTGAAGGGTCAAAACTTTGGGCCATTTTCCTGATTAAACGATATTCAACCCATTTTCCAGTTTTGGATACCCTTATTTTAGAGATCAAGATTCCGTTTTTGTGTCTGATTTAGTAACTTACACTCTCGTTTGTTCGAAATAATCAAAATTTTTTACGCTCATCCCTTCGAATTATTCAGATTGATCTGTTGTACTTGAAGATCTGATAATTAGATCAAAAATTATTCAGGGTAATTAATTTATTTCTTGCGCAATATACAGAATAAAAAAAGGGAAGAAATTGAATTATTTTTGATGAAATGATTAAAGATTATTTACAATTTATGTTTTGACGAGTTGCAATCTGATAAATTAGGTCACTATATTTTAGTGAAGACAATGGTAAAAATTCTTTCCTATTTTGCTTTATCTCTAAAACATTTAACCTAATAAATATTCTTGAATAATGTAATATAATATAATAATAAAGATAAAATTTGTCAAAAAAAAAAATCTAAATTGCAAAGCAGGCAAATTTTTTCTAAAATTTAGCAATTTTAAGAAACAAATTTCAAAATTAGAGCTGAATCGGTGATATGTTCAGAAATGTAACACTAAAAATGCATTTTTAAAAAAAAAAAATTATAACTCAAAACCTATTTCGTTGATACTTTGACCAAAACTTTGCAAACCACTACTTTGCTTATTGTGATTTAGAATTTCGTATATTAAAGTAGAAGTAAAATTTGGAAATCTGCTTATTAAATTTTTTTCGCTCTTCTAATGGAAAATAATTAAACAATAAAATTTTTTATAAAAGTTGCATTTAAGAGAAAAAAAGTATAAGTTATTTCATTTGGAGAAGGATTCTTTTTATTGTGAACAAATGTAATTTGATTCGCTTAAATTATATGTTTCCAACATGTAGTGCTGACAACATTTATACGCGCTTTACAAACCAAACTAATGGGAACATATTTTGCAGATCTAAATACATTGAAAAAGAAAATGATGTTTATTAACAAAAAGAATTCTTTTGCCTAATTTCGTAATTTAATTAACACTATTCGAATACCAATGAAACAATCTTCATATAATCCATCTCAAAGTTACTACTAGTTTTTAGAATGAAAAAAACTACTAACATGTAAATTAGTAAGGATGATTATCTTTTTTCTTCCTGTTTACTGTACTATTAACTGATGATTTAGAGCTTAACCATATTTGTTTTTAAGAAAATGAAAAAGTTTATAAAGATGTTGGCAGCTTTCGCCAAAGAAGAATGGTCAGACTTAGATGAAGCATATAATGATTACTGCGACTGGGATGAAGTACGACAGGTATGGTAAAAAAGTGTCATATTTACAACAATTCATAAATTTTATTGTAACCAAAACACCTACACTGTAAAAAAATACCAAATAAAATTACGGTAAAAAGAACCAGTAGTTGTAGAGCATCATCCGTTAAATCCATTTTTGCTGTAAAATATTACATTGCAATTATGTATTTAATTAGAGAGATTTAATGATTTTATTGAAATTATCACAGTGAAAATTACAGTATACTAGATTTTTTGATCTGGAACATGTTCTGGTAATAATCGATTTTTACTTTTTACGGTGAAAAATACCGGCAGACTGAGTGCCGGTACTTTTTACCGTCATTTGATCAGGAATTTTTAACAGTGTCGGTAATACAACGATTACTATTGGCATTGCATTAATTACAGGAGTTTGCTTAAAGTTTTGATAACATCATAAACATAACATCTAGAGCTTTCATTCAGAGTTAAATTTCATACCACATTTCTGTTTCACTATCTTTAGCAATCATACTCATTCATCTAACATTTTTATTATATCGAGAACGTAACAATTTGAAAAGCGTTCAACTCCATGTCAATTTAAGAAACTTACTGAAAAAAGAAATTCGAATCAAGTTTAGGTAAAAATTATAATGACTCAGAGTGCCGATACTTTTCTAAGTTGAAATCCATTTATACCCAAAAATAATTCAGAACAAAATTCTGATGCACCGTACCGTTCATTATACTCAGGCTTTTATATACTTTCTTCAACAAAGATAACCGGCAAGCTGCTGCAGCACGGTGCCCAAAATGCTGTTTCGAAAGAAGATTAGTCAAAATGTATATAAGCATCATTTGATTTGAATTGATACATATGTATACAAAATCTTTCAACCCCGGAACAAGTCTAGAAATTACTTCCTCCATCAAATTAATTGAAGAAAACAAAGGAAATTATTGCAAGTTCCACATTGTCCTAAGAAATCCAAGTGGATAGTAATTTAAGAGTTGATTAGTTATTTCAATCTGAAATGAAATAACTTGTTTAGTTAGAAATTAATAATTATAACGGTTCTTTTCATTTTCATAAATGAGTTTTAAAAGAAAAATATTTGAAAAATGCAGAAAGACTTTAAAATTTTAATCCAGTTGTGGCGATTCTATATATATATATATACAGAGAGAGAGAGAAAGAGAGAGAAAGAGAGAGAGAGAGAGAGAGAGAGAGAGAGAGAGACGGAGAGAGAGAGAGAGAGAGAAAGAGAGAGAGAAAGAGAGAGAGAAAGAGAGAGAGAAAGAGAGAGAGAATATGTATATATAAATATTTAAAAGATGGAAACCAAAATAAAGAAAAGATATAATCTTGTCATCAGCTCAACCGATCTTCAAAAATGAGTACTTTCTAACATTGTTTTAACGTATGCAAAGCGAAATTCCTGCAAAGCAAAATATATCAATACAGTTGTGTACAGGGACACCATATAATTGAAACGGAAATAAAACATATAAAGTAAAAATATAAAAATTTGCGAAATAATACATATTAAGCAAAAAATAGAAAATAAAATATAGAAAAATATTGAATAAAATATAAAATATGATCTATAAATCGAGTAGCGATTTCAGATGAACTTACACATTCCATAATCTTTCAAGAATGATTTAAAATATTTTCGTTATAAGTTTGGAAGATTACAAAATATGAAATGAGAAGCGTAAATAGAAGTTAGAAGCATACATAGTGGATTCTTTTATGGTGTGTTATAACTGCCGTACTGAAGCGCGTTTGACTAGTTAGTTACTTTGGATTGAAATTAAAATGGATGTGCATGTGCAAGGTAATAATTTCATACAGGATAATTTAAAATTTATTATTATTAAGAATGATATTAAATAATACAATTTCAATAATTTTAGAAAATTATATATTTTTTTCAATTTTAAGGAAACTATTACTTGCCCAATTTGCGCAGATTCCAATAAAAAATAAATTTAGACAAAACAAAAATATAAATTAAGTTAACAAAGAAGCTTTTTGTAAATGTTTTAATAATAATTTAAAATTAACTCAATAATTCCATATAGAACTTAATTACATTAGTTGGGCATCGATTGATTTTTTTTATCAAATTTTGAAAGAATTTTCTATTTGTTTTTGGATAAATAAAAATTTCTATAGATTCTTTTAATTCTATACATTTGATTAAAAATGGTATTTAAATAAATCGTTTTAGAAACATTAGAGTTCCAAATAATTACTTTATTTATCTAAGAAATTAAAATCATTTCTGTTATCGTATAAATCAACAATGCAGATATTTTTTTTTAATATCAAAAAATTAAAATTAATATTATCATCATGATCACGTAACAAAATTATTTCCTCGAGGTAAATATTATTTAACAAAATTACTTGAAAATTAAAGATAATTAAAACGAGAAGTGAAAAATTAGATCCTTGATCTTTTCATAATTTTGGTTTCCGGCTATATATATATATATATATATATATATATATATATGAAGACAAGTTTTAGAGCGCTCAACACATGTTGACTTCTGCTATCTAAAATGAAGTTTTTTCTTAGCAAGTATCTTTCCACTTCACTTTCTTGATATATTCATTTAATGTTGTGCAATTATTGTAGAGCTCGCATTACATATTTGGAATGTTTATCTTGAACATATTGTGAATGCTGATCGTTGAATACATTTTTGAAAATGATATTATTCTTCAACAATTTACCTAAAGTATTTTTCTCTTTTTAAGAATGAATATTTTGTGGAAGTTATACGGCTCTTTGTAGAGGAGTACTCAGTGAGTATTTATAATATATAATTTTGCATGTTTAAATACTATTTTGAGAAGATGGTTAAGTGCGAAAAAAAAGAAATACGTAGAAATCAAAATTAGGGCATTTGATAATTGGTTTTTATAAGATCATAGACTAAACGTGACCATTAGATTTCAAGATATTCATCTTGAGCAACAGATTATATTGGATATGTAACCAATGCAGTAAAAGTATCTACATAAATTGAAATATTTATTAAAAAAAGAGATGCAATTTATTTTCTTTCCCTGATTTATGTTTGCTGAAGACATGAATTTTTTCTTCCAAAGAATTGTTGCAGTTCTTACATTTTAAGCTCTTTCACTCTATTTCTGAATTATCAATAGGTAAAAAAAATACTTGTTATATAGATTGTATTTTGCATAAAAAGTGCACTTAAATTTATAGGAATATAAAGACAAGGCAACTATTTAGAAAAGGTGAGAATGATAAATCCAAACAAGTTGGATAATTCATTGAAATACCTATTTCCAAACTCACTAGGAAAGTTTTCACAGTAAGATAAAGAGAGGTAGGAAAACAAACAGATGGTAGCTCTGTTTGAAAATGCAATAATGCGTAATGAAAGACCCCTAATTGAATCATACAGTTGATTCCTGAAAAAAATAAAGGATTATGGAGTTGATGTGAACCATTCTTTTTTGTAAATTTCAAAGGATTCTACAATTGTATTTCCAGGAATAGAATTATTGAGGCCAAGTTTGAACTTGATATTTCGTCCAAACTTGTGAATCTTATCAGAATGACAAAGTGTTAAGCGTAGGGTTAAACTCATATCCAATGAATCAGAGGCAATGAATCAGAGAGAGAGAGAGAGGTCTTTGACAGGAAGACTTCCTATCAAGTATTTTATTTAAAATAACTGGAAGAAATTCAGGAATTATCCTCAAAGGCCCCACTATATAAAAATCTGCACCATTATTAGCGAATGCAATTCTTATTAGCAATTCACCAGCATATAAGACATGCTAACTCGATTCTATGTCGGGATACTTTTTCATAAATGAAGATGGACCGTGTCGATAGCCACTCTCTCCACAAGTTCACACAATTTAAGTAACTGGTGATAGATGATAATAAAATTGAAATCAGGAGCAGATGTTTGATGGCAGTAGAACCAATTAACCGACTATTTAGGGCGGATGAAACAACTATAGTTCTAATTCATCTAAAACCAATTGAAGATTTTGTCTTCTCCCTTAAGAATTATGAAACATATAAGTTCCACGATCTTATTATTAACTTTTCTTTCATTAGTTTACATTTCAAAATTCTTTGTTTCGATCTTATAAAAGCCAAAATGAGCAAAATTTTGCCTAATAATAAGAAAAGTTTAGATAACTTATATTTCGTTATTAACTTTCAAAATCCTATTTTTGATAAGATCAAATTTCACAACATTTTTGAAAATTTTAAAGCTTTATTTCCATTAAAAGATTTTAACATAATTAAAAGTTTTAAATATAACAAATCTCTTGGTAGAACCATCTTTAACTAAGCAAAAATTTAGGGAGTAATAATATATCCGATTATGAATGTCACTGTGAGGAGGATAAATATTTTGATTTTGTTGATAAACATCATAAACATATTATCACTGGTAATTTAAATATTATAGAAAACTTGGAACTTAGGAATTTAATGATAAAAGGCACAAAATTTAGACCCATTTACCATATATCAATCAATAAGATTCTAAAATACTTTCTTAATGATCTCAATAGTTTTTGTTTAAAGATATCAAATAGATTCTCTTTACCTTTAGGTATGCTAACAGAATGGAAATGGGGAGTTTATTATTACATTAAAAACTTTATTTTCAATAATAAGGATGATTTAAATAAGAATAACAATTCAACAAATTTTTCTAATATTGTTCAATCAATTAAGCAACTTCAAAAAAATTTTGTAATTACTCCCATAGACAAAGCTAACAATAATTATGCTATATTCTGTAAAAAATTCTATGTTGAACTTTTAAATACGGAATTAAAAAATAGTAAAAATTTTGAACTTAGTAATTTCAATAATAATATTGCCATTAAAAAAATTTTAGCTTTTTGCAAGAGATTAAAATTTAAAATTAGCAATATACAATTTCCTTACTTAATTATCAGTCCTAAATTTCATAAAATTCCAGTTAAATTTAGAACTATTACATGTGGGTCTAATACTTATTTAACTAAACCTGGCACCATTTTCTCTAACTACTTAAATAAGATTATTAACTATATTACTAAAGAAGGTTTCTCTTGGATAATCACTAATAATCAACCGATTTTAGATTTCATTAAACATAATAAAATTAATTCTATTGCGACTTTTGATTTCCAGGATCTTTTCAATAGCATTCCCCTTTCTAAACTAAAAGATGTCCTTTTGAATTATTACCATGATTTTAAAAATATCCTTTGTTGCGATTTTGATTATTGGGAAATTCTGATTAATTTTTGTCTTTTTAGTAATTATCTTTACAATGGAAGGGATATCTTTCTTCAAATTAATGGAATACCACAGGGATCTAATTATTCATCTCTCTTAGCTAACTTATTTTTGCATTATTATGAAAAAAATTATACTCTGAGTATTAAATTTGTTTTCAGATATATTGATGACTTAATTATCTTTAATTTCCAAGATTTTACTGTTTTATTGAGTGATATATACCCTGAGGAATTAATCTTACTTCGTAATCATAATGATAATATTAATTTCAATGTTTTGGATTTGGGTATTATGAAAGTTGAAAATATCTGCTTTGATTTATACGATAAAAGAAATGATTTTAATTTTAATATTAATAAACTAGTTACTTGGAATTCTAATGTTTCTAGGAGCATCTATTTAAATACCACTTTTAATGAAATGAACAGAATTAAAAGAATATGTAGTAATATTTATTTATCCAAAAAACAAATCGATAAACTCTTTCAAAATCTGATAAAAAACAATGGATACCCAACTAATGTAATAAAATTTTATATAAAATCATTGAATTAATCGTATATTTTGGTGGATATATTTTTGTTAATTTTTATGATTTTCCCATGTGCAAATCCATTTCAGGCCAAAATTCATTGCCAAAATTATTTACTAAATAATTTCTTTGTTAATTTATATAATTTTTCCATGTGCAAATCCATTTCGGGCAAATCCGTGGTTAGAATTATTTACCAAAAATTCCTTTACTAAATAATTTCCTTTGTTAATCTATACAGTTTTTCCATGTGCAAATCCATTTCGGGCAAATCCGTGGATAAAATTGTTTGCTAAAAATTTCTTTATTAATTTATACAATTTTCCATGTGCAAATCCATTTCGGGCAAATCCGTGGCTAAAATTATGTACTAAAATTTTTTCTTTGTTAATCTTTCCATGTGCAAATCCATTTCGGGAAAATCCGTGGTTAGAATTATTTACTAAAAATTCCTTTGCTAAATAATTTCCCTTGTTAATCTATACAGTTTTTCCATGTGCAAATCCATTTCGGGCAAATCCGTGGATAAAATTGTTTGCTAAAAATTTCTTTATTAATTTATACAATTTCCATGTGCAAATCCATTTCGGGCAAATCCGTGGTTAAAATTATCTGCTAAAATTTTTTCTTTGTTAATTTTTCCATGTGCAAATCCATTTCGGGCAAATCCGTGTTAAAATTATCTATTAAAATTCTTTCTTTGATAATTTAAATAATTTTTCTATGTGCTAATCCATATCGTGCAAATCCGCGGCGAAAATTATTTGCAAAGCAGGCAATTTATGTTTCTCTTTTCTATTTTATATTTTTTCTTAAATAAACATCTATCTCCTAAAACTATTTATGATCAATTTTTAAAATTATCCAGTATAATACTACCTTGCGCACATCCATTTCGGGACCATCCTTGGTAACTAACAAATCAAAACTCAGAATAACAAATCACTTCAGCAGTGCAGTAAGAACGACACTTTAAAACCCTCTTGTTACACTCAATTTGCGCTTTTGCTTTCATCGTTTGTTTTCATATTTTGTAATCTGGCAATCTTTCTGAGAAAACATTTTTAAATCATTTTTGAAAAATATCCGTCCATGTAAGTTGTTATGATTTTGCTACTCGCTTTATAGTCCCCCCTTTTTAATGTTTTTTCTTTTTATTTTATTTTATTATCTGTTTTTACATGTTATTTTTACTTTTTATGTTCTATTTTTATGTAGTTATTTTATAAAAAGAATTTTTGAGTGCTCCTCACACTATTGTATTAATATATTTTGCTTTGGCTTTATTGATACAATATCAGAAAGCACTCTGTTTTGCGGATATAATCGTGTGGGCTGAAGAAAGATTATATCTTTTTTTTCCGGCTTTTTTTCCGGTTTTTTAATTAAAATTTCCTTTTTTTTTTTAAAATAATATGTTGTTTGTTATTTTTTTTACTTATTATTTCCCACCCCCTTTTTTTCATATGTCTATAATTTTTCTTTGTTTTATTCTTCATTTTGAACTTATCTAATGAGTGCTGTTTACTTGCAGCTTAAGCGCAATGATACTTATTGTTTTTCTTAACTTTCTTAGTGTTTTCTTGTATTTATTTATTATATATATATATATATATATATATATATATATATATATATATATATATATATATATATATATATATATATATATATATATATATATATATATATATATATATATATATATATATATATATACAGTCAAACCCCGCTATAGTGAGCACGGCTTATAGTGAACTCCCGGATATAGTGAACGAAATGTTCTGTCCCGTGCCTTTCTATACACGTATAATGTTATTTTTAGTGGATATAGTGAACCCAAAAAGTGAGGAAGTTGGATATAACGAACTTTTTTCTGTCTTCGAATGATTCCCCCCCCCCCCATTTTCTTTGTAATAATTTTGAAATTTCTACTTCAAAATAAGTACATATACCGATTTTTAAAACCATCTATAGAAACTACTTTTATGTGCTCGAATGGCAGGTTAGACAGGTTTAAAAAGCAGAATTACAGAAATTCAGGAAAAATTATCTGAGAGTCGGGAAGTGTTTCCATATCTAATGTTGAGGATTGCTCATCAGCTAAAGATTACTAATTTTTATTTGTACACAAGACGAAGAGTGATGAAAAATAACACATTTTTTGCTACTACATAGTATTTGTCAGTCATTTATATGAATATAATGTAATAAAAGGGAGGAGTTTGGGAACCATTAGTGAAATTGTCTGCGCAACGGATATAGAGAACTCCCGGTTATAGTGAACCGAAATTTCGGTCCCTTGAAGGTTCATTATAGCGGGGTTTGACTGTATATATATATATATATATATATATATATATATATATATATATATATATATATATATATATATATATATATATATATATATATATATATATATATATATATATATATATAATATATATAATAAATACCGAAAATTCCTTTACTAAATAATTTCCCTTGTTAATCTATACAGTTTTTCCATGTGCAAATCCATTTCGGGCAAATCCGTGGATAAAATTGTTTGCTTAAAATTTCTTTATTAATTTATACAATTTTCCATGTGCAAATCCATTTCGGGCAAATCCGTGTTAAAATTATCTATTAAAATTCTTTCCTTGATAATTTAAATAATTTTTCTATGTGCTAATCCATATCGTGCAAATCCGCGGCTAAAATTATTTGCAAAGCAGGCAATTTATGTTTCTCTTTTCTATTTTATATTTTTCTTAAATAAACATCTATCTTCTAAAACTATTTATGATCAATTTTTAAAATTATCCAGTATAATATTACCTTGCGCACATCCATTTCGGGACCATCCTTGGTAACTAACAAATCAAAACTCAGAATAACAAATCACTTCAGCAGTGCAGTAAGAACAACACTTTAAAACCCTCTTGTTACACTCAGTTTGCGCTTTTGCTTTCATCTTTTGTTTTCATATTTTGTAATCTGGCAATCTTTCTGCGAAAACATTTTTAAATCATTCTTGAAAAATATCTGTCCATGTAAGTTGTTATGATTTTGCTACTCGCTTTATAGTCCCCCCTTTTTAATGTTTTTTCTTTTTATTTTATTTTATTATCTGTTTTTACATGTTATATTTACTTTTTATGATCTATTTTTGTAGTTATTTTATAAAAAAAATTTTGAGTGCTCCTCACACTATTGTATTAATATATTTTGCTTTGGCTTTATTGATACAATATCAGAAAGCACTCTGTTTTGCGGATATAATCGTGGATTATATCTTTTTTTTTCCGGCTTTTTTTCAGGTTTTTTAACTAAAATTTCATATATATATATATATATATATATATTTTTTTTTAATAATATGTTTTTTGTTATTTTTTTACTTATTATTATTTCCCACCCCCTTTTTTTCATATGTCTATAATTTTTCTTTGTTTTATTCTTCATTTTGAACTTATATATATATATATATTATATATATATATATTATATATATATATATATATATATATATATATATATATATATATATATATATATATATATATATATATATACAAGCTCACCGGACAATTATCACCCTTAGAGAAAGCATGAAAAAGATCATTTAATAAAGTGCAACACCACCTTTAGATTTGATAACCGCTTGGATTCGGTTAGGAAGTGAGCCCACAAGGTTTTGCGAGTATGTCGAATCCAGTTTAAGCCCCTCGTTGAGGATTTGATCGAGCAAATTCACCAAATTGTGAGAATGCTGATTTTGGCGCTTTACCCGTTGTTCCAACATGTCGCACAAATTTTCAAAGGATTTCAAGTCAGGTGATTTTGGTGGCCAGCCGAGATGTAATTGAGTGTCTGAGTGTTCATAAAACCAGTCACATATACTTCCAGCCCCATGAACTGTGCTGTTGTCATATTGAAAAATAGGGGTATCAACAACACACTTTACATGAAGAGGGTGACTGAAAGGCAACTCCTAATTGTCCAGAACTTTCAAATAAACATATTGGATCATGTTAGTGGCCCCCTCAGTTAGGAGCCCAATCCATAATAAGAAAAACACTCCCAAGTCATGTCAGACCCACCTCGGGCTTGAACCTATGCTTGCACATAGTCAGGATGAAATGCTTCATCTGGTCTGCGTTGCACTTGCGGACGTGCTTCTTTTGAATAAATGCAAAAATGAGATTCTTCAGACCATATTACATTCCGCCAGTTAGCAACTGCCCATGTTCGGTGCTTTCTAGCCCACTGAAGTCGCGCAGCTTTATGTGCAAGTGCGAGCAATGGCCTCTTACGAGGTGTTCGACTTCATATGTTCATTGCATGCAGCTCCATTCGCAATTTTTTTCTCACTAAAAGACTGGTATGGAACTTCATTTAGTAACTGAAGTAATTCCTGTTCAGTTTGGAAGCGATTTTGATTGAAAAGTCGTGAAACGCGTCTCCGGTCACTTTCATGCAGGATTTTTTTCCAACCACAATTCTGACGGCGTCTTTCGTGATCACGTATATTACACCACTGCTTGTAGACACGTTGAACAGTCAGCTTTGAAACTCCAACAAATCCAGCTATTTTTATTCACCATATGACCATTGGCACGGCCAAACACAATTGCCCCTTTTTATCACTCAATCACATCTTTACTCTTACCCATATTTGTACACAATTTCCGCTTCAAACAAAAATATCTCACTGATAGCTACTTGTCTTTGATCAGGTTGAAGCAGTGTGCATGCAGTTGAGCACGTCACTTGACCACTGCGTCATCTAACTAAGCCTAAGGATTCATCGGTGTTTGCGCACTAGGGTGACTTATTTTTTGTCCGGTGAGCTTATATATATATAGCATGATAAAAAATACAAAAAGGACAAAAATAAGAAGAAAAAAACGAAGAAAAACAATAAGTTTTATTTACTGCGCATAAGCTGCAAGTAAATAGAACTCATAAAATAAGTTCAAAATGTAGAGAAAAAATGAAAAAAAATACAGAAAAATGAAAAAACAAAAAAAGAAAAATAATAAAAATAAAAATTAAAAAATCCGGAAAATAAAGGGAAAAAAAATAAAAATCCGGAAAATAAAACATAATCTCTTCATCAGCCCACACGATTATATTCGTAAAAAGGAGTGCTTTCTAATATTGTATCAATACAGCCAAAGCAAAATGTATCAATACAATAGTGTGAGGAGCACTCAAACAATTTACAACAGATAAAATCTAACACATTAAGTAAAAATATCACGCAAAAACAGAAAATAAAATGTAAAGAAAAAAACAGAATAAAACATAAAACGAAAAATAAAAAGCGATTAGCGAATTCAAATGAACTCAGTTTTAGTCAGTTTTCAAGAATGATTTAAAATATTTTCGAAACAAGATTGCCAGATTACAACTGTTAAACTTTAAATACGGAATTAAATAATAGTAAAAATTTAAAACTTAGTAATTTGAATTAATATTGTCATTAAAAAAAATAGTTTATATAAGAGGTTAAAAATTAAAATTAGCAATATAGAATTTCCCAACTTAATTATCTGTCCAAAATTAATTTCATAAAATTCCTATAAAATTTAGAACAATCACATGTGGGTTTAA
This sequence comes from Parasteatoda tepidariorum, assembly GCF_982258835.1. NCBI lineage: Eukaryota > Metazoa > Arthropoda > Arachnida > Araneae > Theridiidae > Parasteatoda > Parasteatoda tepidariorum. Next base: position 20,386,103 of record NC_141759.1, on the reverse strand, counting down.
TACTTGCCTAACTAAACCTGACACTATTTTATCTAACTAATTAAATAAAATTATTAACAATTTTAGAAAGAAGGTTTCTCTTGGATTATCACTAATAATCAATCGATTTAAGAATTTATTAAACACAATAAAATTAATTCTATTGCAAAAAAAAAAATTTAAAAAACTTTTAGAAATTAAAAAACTTCGATTTTTGATTTCCGGGATCTTTTCAATAAAATTCCTAAAAGATGTCTTTTTGAATTATTAGTACTATGATTTTAAAAAATATCCTTAATTGAGATTTTGGTTATTGGGAAATTATAATTTATTTTTGTCTTTTTAATAATTATCTTTACAATGGAAGTGATATTTTTCTTCAAATTGATGGAATACCACAAGGATCTAATTTTTCATCTCATTTAGCTAACTTATTTTTGCTTTATAATGAAAAAATTATACTCTTAATATTAAATTTGTTTTTAGATTTATTGATGATTTAATTATCTTTCATTTTCAAGATTACGCTATTTTATTAAATAATATTTACCCTGAGGCATTAATATTGCTTCGTAATCATGATGATAATATTAATTTCAATTTTTGGGATTTGGGTATTATGAAAGAAGAAAAATATCTGCTTTGTTGATTTATACGATAACAGAAATGATTTTAATTTTAATATAAAGAAACTAATTATTTGAAATTCCAATGTTTCGAGGAACATCTGTTTAAATACTATTTTTATTCAAATGAATAGAATTAAAAGAATATGTAGTAATGCTTATTTATCCATATTAATATTAAGCCAATTTTTTTTCAAGCCAGTAACAATGATGATCCTTATAATAAACATAACCAAATTCAGGTAAATTAAAATAAGTCTAAACAAATGCAGGCATTAAAATAAGTCTAAGTAAATTCAGGTTCATGTTATTTTATTTCACTATCGGTGCAAAACAGACGACCCAATTCTCAGTTAACGACTACCAATGTTCCAATCAGTAACCTTGTAAATTTGACCCAACCCAGAAGACAAGGGGACTTTTGTAACAAGTATTAAAAATTAGTCCTCGTTAAGTACTTTTTTCGATGAAACCTACCCATATTTGAGTAACATGGAGAAGGAAACCACGAAAACTTCCTACGGTAAGCCGATGGCCAGGGGATTCTAACCCATGATCCATCTACCACGGAAGATATTTTATGCCGTAAGCTGGCATTTTAGAAACGTTAACGGCAAAAGGCAAATACAATGGGGTCCGTTTTCGTTGCTTTTGAGGCATTATCGGAAGCGGCGGTGTAACTCGTCACTTATATAGGCCCGAAAAATGAAAGAGTTATTTGGCCTTTTGCACCTAATTGGCTACAGGACCTTCATTGTATACCATTAATTAATTGTAAGGTTACAATAAATTGATTGATTAATAATGAATAAGTGGTAAAAAAAAAAAAATTCTTATTAACTCGACAATTTGGAAAAAGATAGGAGAAGAACAGAATCTATAAAATATTCAGCATATTATGATTAAAAAAATGCACTTTTATTATTCTTAAAAATTTTCAGATATTTTACATATAATATTAAGAAATTGGAATCGTATTAATTGGCTATAACTTAAATATGAATTCCGGAATTGCTTATTGAATATTTTTAGAAAATAATTCTATTGAAAATTCGATTAAAAATAAATATTTTAAAATTTATTAATATTTTAAAATAAATATTTATAAAAATTCTTTCAGTTTTTTTCTTCTGAAAATCATTTCTCGAAGTATAATATTTAACTCCGCATAAATTCTCCTCTTTGAAGAAAATATTTTTGATAAAATTGAATGCTAATTCCCTTAAAAAGAAAACGATAATAACACTTATAACTAGAACAATTCGTATATTCATTGAAAAAGTTTTATTGTTCACTATAAAATGTTGTTAATTTGTTGTATTAAATATGTATTTAAAAATAAAGACTTCTTTTCCTTATAAAATAAAAGATATATTTATATTTAATGTTGTTTCATGATTTCAAAAAAATTATTATTTTTATAAATGATGGTAAAAACATGTACTTATAGAAATTTCATATATTAGCAGGCAAAAAGCAAAAGATCCATTCTTGTTTGTATTACGGCATATATATATATATATATATATATATATATATATATATATATATATATATATATATATATATATATATATATATATATATATATATATATATATATATATATATATATATATTATATATATATATATATATATATATATATATATATATATATATATATATATATATATATATATATATATATATATATATATATATATATATATATATATATATATATATATATATATATGTACATATATCTTGAGTTTAAAGTAAGAAGTTTTTATGAAATATACTTTTTTATTTTATTAATTTGCAATTTAAGTATGCGTAATAGTGTATGTTAAAATAGAACATTTTTAATTTGTATAAATTGTTTTAATCTGTTTTAATTTTTAACATTGGTATTATTTTATTCCCTTACTTTTTAAAAACCGGATTCAAATATTTCAAAGGGTTTTAAGAATTTTGAATTAATTAAACGTGTTCAAATTTTTTCAATGGATACAACTATAGTCTAGTCTAATAAACTCAATAATTTTTTTAAATTTAATTTTAAAATATAAGTCAAATTTCAAAATATTTGTCAAATTACAATAAATCTGATGAAATGATTTTTTTATTTTAAATTTTAATATACTAGATTGTGAATTAAAAAAAAAATTATACTTTCAAAATGCTCAATTTATTTTTCATCTCAAAAAATTTCGTTTCAAAAATATTTTTTCATGTAGCATCACATTTATTTCTAAAATACTTTTTTTTTCCCCAAAAAAAGAAGAGGAAAAAAAAAACTGTTTTAAATGCCATATAGAGAGGGCGCTGTTTATTATTTTAGACATGTTTTCAAAACCTTCCGATAGATGGCAGGGAAATCGCTTTCTCGATAAGAACCACATAAGCAAAGATAAATTTCTTTTAAAATATTATGGCAAAACAACAATATGAAAGAAAATGAAAATCCCTTTCTATAAAATAGCATGGCTTAGTGGTGGTTAATAAAATTAAATTCGGCTAACTAGAGCACTTTTTATGTCTTTTTCTTCACTTATCGATGATTGAATACTATCAATAATACACTAAAAAACTACCTATTTTATATTTAATATGTTGCTTTCTTGAAATTTAATGTTATTTTTATAAGATAATATATGCAAAAAAAAAAAAATTCGTGTTATCAATTATTTAAGTATTAAGTATTTTTATTCTTTGCGAGAGGAAAGTTTTTATTTTTTTATCCATAAGGTGGAAAAATACTTATATAGCATGGCTTAGTGGTGGTTAATAAAATTAAATTCGGCTAACTAGAGCACTTTTTTATGTCTTTTTCTTCACTTATCGATGATTGAATGCTATCAATAATACACTAAAAAACTACCTATTTTATATTTAATATGTTGCTTTCTTGAAATTTAATGTTATTTTTATAAGATAATATATGCAAAAAAAAAAAAATTCGTGTTATCAATTATTTAAGTATTAAGTATTTTTATTCTTTGCGAGAGGAAAGTTTTTATTTTTTTATCCATAAGGTGGAAAAATACTTATATAGCATGGCTTAGTGGTGGTTAATAAAATTAAATTCGGCTAACTAGAGCACTTTTTATGTCTTTTTCTTCACTTATCGATGATTGAATACTATCAATAATACACTAAAAAACTACCTATTTTATATTTAATATGTTGCTTTCTTGAAATTTAATGTTATTTTTATAAGATAATATATGCAAAAAAAAAAATTCGTGTTATCAATTATTTAAGTATTAAGTATTTTTATTCTTTGCGAGAGGAAAGTTTTTATTTTTTTATCCATAAGGTGGAAAAATACTTATATAGCATGGCTTAGTGGTGGTAATAAAATTAAATTCGGCTAACTAGAGCACTTTTTATGTCTTTTTCTTCACTTATCGATGATTGAATACTATCAATAATACACTAAAAAACTACCTATTTTATATTTAATATGTTGCTTTCTTGAAATTTAATGTTATTTTTATAAGATAATATATGCAAAAAAAAAAATTCGTGTTATCAATTATTTAAGTATTAAGTATTTTTATTCTTTGCGAGAGGAAAGTTTTTATTTTTTTATCCATAAGGTGGAAAAATACTTATATAGCATGGCTTAGTGGTGGTTAATAAAATTAAATTCGGCTAACTAGAGCACTTTTTATGTCTTTTTCTTCACTTATCGATGATTGAATACTATCAATAATACACTAAAAAACTACCTATTTTATATTTAATATGTTGCTTTCTTGAAATTTAATGTTTTTTTTATAAGATAATATATGCAAAAAAAAAAATTCGTGTTATCAATTATTTAAGTATTAAGTATTTTTATTCTTTGCGAGAGGAAAGTTTTTATTTTTTTATCCATAAGGTGGAAAAATACTTATATAGCATGGCTTAGTGGTGGTTAATAAAATTAAATTCGGCTAACTAGAGCACTTTTTATGTCTTTTTCTTCACTTATCGATGATTGAATACTATCAATAATACACTAAAAAACTACCTATTTTATATTTAATATGTTGCTTTCTTGAAATTTAATGTTATTTTTATAAGATAATATATGCAAAAAAAAAATTCGTGTTACTCGAATTATTAAGTATTAAGTAGTTTTATTCTTTGCGAGAGGAAAGTTTTTATTTTTTTATCCATAAGGTGGAAAAATACTTATATAGCATGGCTTAGTGGTGGTTAATAAAATTAAATACGGCTAACTAGAGCACTTTTATGTCTTTTTCTTCACTTATCGATGATTGAATACTATCAATAATACACTAAAAAAACTACCTATTTTATATTTAATATGTTGCTTTTCTTGAAATTTAATGTTATTTTTATAAGATAAAATATGCAAAAAAAAAAATTCGTGCGTGTTATCAATTATTTAAGTATTAAGTATTTTTATTCTTTGCGAGAGGAAAGTTTTTATTTTTTTATCCATAAGGTGGAAAAATACTTATATAGCATGGCTTAGTGGTGGTTAATAAAATTAAATTCGGCTAACTAGAGCACTTTTTATGTCTTTTTCTTCACTTATCGATGATTGAATACTATCAATAATACACTAAAAAACTACCTATTTTATATTTAATATGTTGCTTTCTTGAAATTTAATGTTATTTTTATAAGATAATATATGCAAAAAAAAAATTCGTGTTATCAATTATTTAAGTATTAAGTATTTTTATTCTTTGCGAGAGGAAAGTTTTTATTTTTTTATCCATAAGGTGGAAAAATACTTATATAGCATGGCTTAGTGGTGGTTAATAAAATTAAATTCGGCTAACTAGAGCACTTTTTATGTCTTTTTCTTCACTTATCGATGATTGAATACTATCAATAATACACTAAAAAACTACCTATTTTATATTTAATATGTTGCTTTCTTGAAATTTAATGTTATTTTTATAAGATAATATATGCAAAAAAAAAAATTCGTGTTATCAATTATTTAAGTATTAAGTATTTTTATTCTTTGCGAGAGGAAAGTTTTTATTTTTTTATCCATAAGGTGGAAAAATACTTATATAGCATGGCTTAGTGGTGGTTAATAAAATTAAATTCGGCTAACTAGAGCACTTTTTATGTCTTTTTCTTCACTTATCGATGATTGAATACTATCAATAATACACTAAAAAACTACCTATTTTATATTTAATATGTTGCTTTCTTGAAATTTAATGTTATTTTTATAAGATAATATATGCAAAAAAAAAATTCGTGTTATCAATTATTTAAGTATTAAGTATTTTTATTCTTTGCGAGAGGAAAGTTTTATTTTTTTATCCATAAGGTGGAAAAATACTTATATAGCATGGCTTAGTGGTGGTTAATAAAATTAAATTCGGCTAACTAGAGCACTTTTTATGTCTTTTTCTTCACTTATCGATGATTGAATACTATCAATAATACACTAAAATACTACCTATTTTATATTTAATATGTTGCTTTCTTGAAATTTAATGTTATTTTTATAAGATAATATATGCAAAAAAAATTTCGTGTTATCAATTATTTAAGTATTAAGTATTTTTATTCTTTGCGAGAGGAAAGTTTTTATTTTTTTATCCATAAGGTGGAAAAATACTTATATAGCATGGCTTAGTGGTGGTTAATAAAATTAAATTCGGCTAACTAGAGCACTTTTTATGTCTTTTTCTTCACTTATCGATGATTGAATACTATCAATAATACACTAAAAAACTACCTATTTTATATTTAATATGTTGCTTTCTTGAAATTTAATGTTATTTTTATAAGATAATATATGCAAAAAAAAAATTCGTGTTATCAATTATTTAAGTATTAAGTATTTTTATTCTTTGCGAGAGGAAAGTTTTTATTTTTTTATCCATAAGGTGGAAAAATACTTATAGCATGGCTTAGTGGTGGTTAATAAAATTAAATTCGGCTAACTAGAGCACTTTTTATGTCTTTTTCTTCACTTATCGATGATTGAATACTATCAATAATACACTAAAAAACTACCTATTTTATATTTAATATGTTGCTTTCTTGAAATTTAATGTTATTTTTATAAGATAATATATGCAAAAAAAAAAAAATTCGTGTTATCAATTATTTAAGTATTAAGTATTTTTATTCTTTGCGAGAGGAAAGTTTTTATTTTTTTATCCATAAGGTGGAAAAATACTTATATAGCATGGCTTAGTGGTGGTTAATAAAATTAAATTCGGCTAACTAGAGCACTTTTTATGTCTTTTTCTTCACTTATCGATGATTGAATACTATCAATAATACACTAAAAAACTACCTATTTTATATTTAATATGTTGCTTTCTTGAAATTTAATGTTATTTTTATAAGATAATATATGCAAAAAAAAAATTCGTGTTATCAATTATTTAAGTATTAAGTATTTTTATTCTTTGCGAGAGGAAAGTTTTTATTTTTTTATCCATAAGGTGGAAAAATACTTATATAGCATGGCTTAGTGGTGGTTAATAAAATTAAATTCGGCTAACTAGAGCACTTTTATGTCTTTTTCTTCACTTATCGATGATTGAATACTATCAATAATACACTAAAAAACTACCTATTTTATATTTAATATGTTGCTTTCTTGAAATTTAATGTTATTTTTATAAGATAATATATGCAAAAAAAAAAAAATTCGTGTTATCAATTATTTAAGTATTAAGTATTTTTATTCTTTGCGAGAGGAAAGTTTTTATTTTTTTATCCATAAGGTGGAAAAATACTTATATAGCATGGCTTAGTGGTGGTTAATAAAATTAAATTCGGCTAACTAGAGCACTTTTTATGTCTTTTTCTTCACTTATCGATGATTGAATACTATCAATAATACACTAAAAAACTACCTATTTTATATTTAATATGTTGCTTTCTTGAAATTTAATGTTATTTTTATAAGATAATGTATGCAAAAAAAAAATTCGTGTTATCAATTATTTAAGTATTAAGTATTTTTATTCTTTGCGAGAGGAAAGTTTTTATTTTTTTATCCATAAGGTGGAAAAATACTTATATAGCATGGCTTAGTGGTGGTTAATAAAATTAAATTCGGCTAACTAGAGCACTTTTTATGTCTTTTTCTTCACTTATCGATGATTGAATACTATCAATAATACACTAAAAAACTACCTATTTTATATTTAATATGTTGCTTTCTTGAAATTTAATGTTATTTTTATAAGATAATATATGCAAAAAAAAAATTCGTGTTATCAATTATTTAAGTATTAAGTATTTTTATTCTTTGCGAGAGGAAAGTTTTTATTTTTTTATCCATAAGGTGGAAAAATACTTATATAGCATGGCTTAGTGGTGGTTAATAAAATTAAATTCGGCTAACTAGAGCACTTTTTATGTCTTTTTCTTCACTTATCGATGATTGAATACTATCAATAATACACTAAAAAACTACCTATTTTATATTTAATATGTTGCTTTCTTGAAATTTAATGTTATTTTTATAAGATAATATATGCAAAAAAAAAAATTCGTGTTATCAATTATTTAAGTATTAAGTATTTTTATTCTTTGCGAGAGGAAAGTTTTTATTTTTTTATCCATAAGGTGGAAAAATACTTATATAGCATGGCTTAGTGGTGGTTAATAAAATTAAATTCGGCTAACTAGAGCACTTTTTATGTCTTTTTCTTCACTTATCGATGATTGAATACTATCAATAATACACTAAAAAACTACCTATTTTATATTTAATATGTTGCTTTCTTGAAATTTAATGTTATTTTTATAAGATAATATATGCAAAAAAAAAATTCGTGTTATCAATTATTTAAGTATTAAGTATTTTTATTCTTTGCGAGAGGAAAGTTTTTATTTTTTTATCCATAAGGTGGAAAAATACTTATATAGCATGGCTTAGTGGTGGTTAATAAAATTAAATTCGGCTAACTAGAGCACTTTTTATGTCTTTTTCTTCACTTATCGATGATTGAATACTATCAATAATACACTAAAAAACTACCTATTTTATATTTAATATGTTGCTTTCTTGAAATTTAATGTTATTTTTATAAGATAATATATGCAAAAAAAAAAATTCGTGTAATCAATTATTTAAGTATTAAGTATTTTTATTCTTTGCGAGTGGAAAGTTTTTATTTTTTTATCCATAAGGTGGAAAAATACTTATTGAGCTCTAAAATCAAGAATTGCGAAAATTCGTACTTTTTTTCTTTTTTAACTATAGAGTTGTGTAAGGAAGAGGAAAGTTATGATTTATGGGGAGAACAAAGCCACTACGACACTATGTTATCCACTATGACAAATCTTGCATTAACAAATTAAAATGTTATAGAACAAATAAATAAAGTTTTATTTTAATCAAAAAAAATTTATTTAAAAAAATTAACAGTGGAAAATAATTTTTAAAGCTTTTAACTTTTATGAAGAAAGCTTTTTGTATGAGTTCTAATTCAAACAAAAATTACTTATAAATGAATGTTGTTTTTCTTATGGTATTTAATATTTATCTGGTGAAAGATTGAGTGTAACGTATGAAAGCATCAAAAAATGACCTGCGTGTTAACTAAATCTTTCGATTATATTGAGATAAATATAGTTATTTGAGTAAATCTATTTTCTTTTTTATAATATTCTATTTTTTATTGTACTATTCTTTTTAAAATGAATTTCTTAAAAAACTGAACTCAATAACTCGAAAAGAAATCGATGACAAAAATAATATAATTTCAAAATCAATTACTTAATTTATGGTGAGCTTCTCAAAAATTCCTGAGAAGAAATATAATAATTGTACCAATGATAATTATATTTTTTTAACAAACCTTAAGTTGTACTGAAAATACTGTTATGTTAAACTGTTATGTCTTACATGATAATTCTGTTTCCCCCATGATGTTTTGACGATTTTTTCGTCTGCGCTCCTCTTTTTTCTTTTTTTCATTTACAGTAAAATTTTCACTAACGTTTTCTTGACTTATCACTAATTTAAGTAAAATTCTGTTTTATGAAAAACTTAACTAAAATATATTGATACACTCTTAAAACTCAATAGCAGACCATTTATTACACCGCCGTAACCAAGGGGTAGAATATAGAGGGAACTTAAACACCTTCCGAAATGAAAATAATTAAAAATAATAATTTCCATTGTAAAATAAGAATATCTATAAAAATATATTTTTTTCATATAGATTAATAAATTTAAATGAAAGATATTTGTCAAAAATTTAAATAAATCTGTTTGCATTTCTTACTTAGGACTTAGGTCCGGAGAATTTGAAGTATATTTCAAATATGGGTGCAAAATGTAGCTATACTGCACAAACTTAAATTAAATAAACCCTCAGAAAACAGATTTTAAAATTGAAAGAGTTAATTATTCTCTGTCAGTATTTAAAAAAAAACAGTTCAATCATTACTATAAAAATAATCTTAAATACTTATGTGAGAACGTTGTTTTACAATATATTTTCCTTTTATTGATTAAAAAGATTTTTCATAACCTCTTCAGGCAGAAGTTAAGACACTGTTAATAAATTATAAAAGAAAGCAGGAAAATTAATGGTAATAAAATTGCTAAGTCTTCAAACGCAACTTCATAAATTAGTATAACTTAAATCTTTTCCATCTTGACATAAATGCATTAAAAGTTGAATCTTTTGGTATTCATGCATTTAAATTTTAATTTTTAGTATCTTTACTTTGATGAGTCAACTCAGATACTTCTAAACTGGATTTCCTATTTTAAATTAGCAAAAATATTCTTTCTATAATGCATTTTTATTTAATTTTTATATGGAAAATATAATATATGGAAAAATTCATAAACAGCGGGGGAAAAACTACTAAATTTTTGAGCCAAATCCTGAAAGAAATAATAATTACTACAATACGTTTCTCTCTAAATTAAAAAGCCCTAAGGAGACAAGCTATTTTTGGGTGTTTAACGTAATTTTACATTTTGCTTTGCTGTTCAAAAAGTCTAAGATTTCGAAGCTTCAAATTACGTAGGATCAACGGTGGTGGCTCAGGGGATAGAACGCTCGCCTCCCAGTGAGTTGACCCAGGTTCGAATCCTAATAATTGCTGGTTGATATGAATTCCGTAACGCTGCTGTCATAAAATATTCTAAATAGTTGACGTATCATGAATTAGAGTCCCTTCTTCGTCTCGCTAACCGTGAGAGGTTTTCGTGGTTTTGCTCACCATGCCATAAAAATGCGGGTTAGTTCCATGAAAAAGTTCTCCAGAAAGGAAATTTTCTCTCTATACCTTGTTTAGGAGTTCTCTCGTTTTTTGGATTAGATTCAAAATTACAAGGATACGAAGTTGAACTTTGATAGTCGAAAATTCAAATTTGGGTCGGTTGTTCAACGACAGTTATAAAATAAATTTGCGAAGGATTGTAGAAAAATTCGCAGGGAGTGGCGATATTGAAAAATGATTATTGGTTTGAGAATTATTAACTGCAAAATTTGGTGTAAAAAATACCATATGGGCCGCTCTGAATGCAAATACTAAGTTGAAATTTGAAGCGCTGAAAAGGCTAGTTTCATTTATGAACTTAACACTGGCATTCAAATATATTTGAAAATTAATTGTAATTTTATTATTGCGTTATATGCAGTTTTTTTTCTCTTTTTCTAAGTTAGATTTTGTTTTACAGCACAAAAATGATTTTTTATTTGAAATTATGACGAGTTGTAAAGAAAATACAGAGAAAATTTAGATTTCGATAGTTAGGTTGAAAATTATTAACTGTTAAAATGAAAGAAAATATTACGTTTGGTCGATTTGTTTGCTAGAAAAGAAAATTTGATCAAAACTATCAAAATATTGTATGACTTACCTTATTTCAGGCTCTATGGGAACACCAAAAAGCTCACTAATTTTTATCGAAGAGGTTAGTTAGGTAATGTTTTCAGTTAAAATAACAATAAAATTAGACTTTATAATATGAGTTGAAATTCTACAAATGTGGTAAATTTCGGTAATTTTACCATGATAGTTTAGAGCGTGGTATAAAAACCATTTATTCAGAACAATTTACTATTCAGTTTTGTATTTTTTACTAAATGTGACGTTATAAGAGCTATAATTTTGAAAACTAGAATATCCGGTAAACTGTTACCATTTAAACAGAAAAATTACCAAATAAATTGTTTAAATACAGTATATATTTTGGTGTTATTACCAGAGTTATAGTTTTGTTTAGGAGAAAAGTCACTATCATAGAAGGCGGTAATTTAAGCAAACTTTTTCTCCGTGTAGTCCGCTGAAAGGTAACTTTGTTAAAATTTGATTTGCTATATGGGCGGATTTATGTGTAATTTTAACAGGAACTTTGTTTTGAAATTTTGGTTTGCTTAACAGGAATTTTGTTTTGAAATTCCAATTTGCATGAAAGCTATTGCAAATTTAAATGCCCATTTGTAATATCTTTCATCAAGTTTTCTTTTGCTTTAAATATTGAATATTTATCAATTGTTATAGAATTTTTTTTTTCTTCAGGAGATCTTTAATTCACAAAAACGCGCTGAAGTTGTTGTCAATCAAAGGTAGCGAAAGAGAGAGAGAGAGAGATTTGTATGTTGCCTGATATCACACTTAAAATTTATAGAGACATTTTTAAAAACTATAAACTTAATAAATAACGATAAAAACTGTTCCCTGTTTAAACTTTAATACGTTTCGTTAACGAGTAAAACTACTTCTCATTATTTTTTCTTATTGAGTTACACAATCTGTATTCCTTACGTTAAATATTTTTTTCACGTATAGATAAGTATTTTTCAAATTTATTAAATCCTCAATTTCATTACGAATAAGTAAAGAAAAAATGGATGATGAATGATAAGCAATTACGGGGGTTTGTGAGCGGAGTAAAAAAAAGGGCAAAACATTGTAGTTTTTATTTTTTATTTTTGCATAAATGGAAGGATTTTTAAACAGAAAATGGAAAGGGGTAGTATTTAACTATGCATTGAATAAAATTTTTAAAGTTTCAAATGATGAAATAAAAAATAATAACTCTCCTACAAGTTATTGCAAAATTAAAACTGTTATTACTTTAAAACATTTCTATGCATATTTAAAAACCGTGTGCAAGCTAATAATGCATTTCTAAAATCAATGTTGATGCCTTAAACGTAAATAAAATAAAGTTTTTAAGTTAAAGTATTGTTAAAAAAAGTTTTATGTTAAGTAATTTAAAAATCGTGAATTTTAACGATATAGAAAAAATAAACCTGCATAGCTAAATAGAATTTTATCGTAATATCATCCGTATAAACATCATCCATAAGAAAAATAAAAGAACATCATTATCCTATTGAAGACAGTTAAAAGAAGTAAGAATTTAGTTGGAAAGTGGAGCAATCTCTAATTCTTGTATCCAAGACAATGAATTTATTGCAGTTGGTATTTAGGCTTTTATATTTTTGTGATGATTAGCTTTCAACCAAAAATATAATTATTATTCTATAGTGTAAATGAATGAAATAAAATAACCCAGTCTTCATTCATTCAAAAAAAGAAGACAAATGTAATAAGTTTTTCTAACATGGGAAGTAATTTATAAATACTTTTAGAAGGAAACATATATTTTTTTATAAACTTATAATGTGAAATGCTAATATTATATTTTACACAGTCAGTTTGCTAATGTGATTAAATTTACTCAATTAATTCAGTTTTCATCTGAGAAGTTTTGGCTATTTTGTCAGCAATCACAAAATTCACCTCCGAGTTTCTCGATTATGTTATTTTATCATACAGTAAATCCTCTACCACTGCCCTCATCTCGGCTATCCATAAATTCCCTCATAGCATCCTCCTCTTACAAAATAAGATCGTTTCAGCAAGTGCAACTGCGAAATCTCTAACGATCACCTGGATACCAGTACACGTTGGCCCCCCCCCCAACGAAACTGCGGATAGACTGGCCAAACAAGCCACCAATGCTCCTCGAGCCATTCCATTTATCTCTCCCAAAGATTTGTCATTATTCAGAATGTTTAGACTCAAACAACGATCTCAATAACTTCTGGATCAACTCGAAAAACCACAAACGCTTCCCCTTTGGCCACCCAGTTAACAAAACTTCTCTCAATCAATCCCTAAACCGAAAATACAAAACTTTAATCTCGCGTCTCCGAAGTAACACAATCCAATTAAATGCAATACATGCAAAGATAGGACTCGTGGACTCAGAATCTGCAAACCACCGATTGTCAGTCCCCAGAATCTGTAAACCACCTCCTCTTTGAGTGCTGTAGGTTCAAACCTCATGGACAAGCACTGCGCGCCTCAATCGGGGTATTCCCAATTTCCTCTCATCGTCTACTTAGTTATGACCAACACGAAAATCTATTAAGAACTTAATGTTCTTTTTGAGTTTAACCGGATGATTCTAGCTCCCAACCTACAAATCTCAAATTAATACAACAACAAATTTTAATTTCATTGGTGTTAGCCTCTCTGATCACTTAGGGAAAAGAGTGTTCCGGTTAAGAGTTTCCTTCTGCTGAATGCGTGTCTCTCCAAAAGTGTTGGAGCCATCAAATTTTGATTTCTCGGAAAAATGCACACTTTGCTTCGAATTAGTATATTCACTTATTCTTTATCCTCAATTCAACCTCTCCGAAAGCGTAGTGGAACTACAAAATTCTGTACTTTGATTTCCCGGAAGACTGCAAATTCTGCATTGAATTAGTTTAATTCTTCCATGAACATCATGTACTTTTACTTTTCAACATCATCAACTCAACTCACTATCTTTCAACTGAACTTCTCCTTCCAGCACAGAGGATAAAAGCGAAGAGCAAAGGTCCTCTTATTCTCCCAACTTTACCCCTTACACCACCGAGGATAAAAGCGATGAGCAAAGATCCTCTTATTCATCAAACCCCTTACACCACTGGGGATAAAAGCGAAGAGCAAAGATCCTCTTATCCACCAAACCTCTTACAGCACAGAGGATAAGAGTGATGATCAAAGATTGTCTTCCTCACTTACCCCAAGAAAAAAAAGAATCAAGCATGAATGCAAAAATTTTGCTACCATATTAAATGCAAAAATTAAATCGCCTGGAAAAGTTTTTCAGGTAGGGAATACGTTAAAACATGTACAGTTTTCGAAATATAGTTACCACATTAAAATAATTTCCAGGTTAAAATATAACATCTCTGAAAAAGTAAAATCTATTAACCCTTTGGGTGCATTTGACGAAAGACTCGTCATGCATTCATTGCCAATAAATAAAAAGTGGTGACTAAAATACTTTGCTGTCAGTCTATTTCAGAAAGAAATAATGCACCGATAACTACCACTCCTTATAAATGACAAAGCATTTAGTGAAGGTGTCAGGTTATATTTGGTAACTATTTAACAATAAAAAAAACTTTTTTAATCAAAAACTTACTATCAGTTTTTTAATTTGGTTATTTCCTCTTTTGTTCGGATTTTAAATAAATAGGAACCAAAGGGTTAAAGACTATATTGCGCTAATTTATACGTTTATTTTATTCAAGAGTTGGGGTGATAACATAAACTTAAATTTAAAAAACAAAGTTAATAGAAAGGACGCGTTTGGCAACCTCAGTAAATTGCATGTATCAAAACCGTGCGGAAAGTTTTTTGGTAGTATTGAAATTCCTTTACAAATTTATATTTTTATTTTGACACTACGATTATTGCTTAGCGAGATCAATATAAAACCGGTTATCTTTTTTTGAACATTAAAGTGAAAGTCAAAATAAAAGATTACTAAATATAGAGAACAAAAAAAAAGAAAAGGTTTCTCTTCAAAACCATTTTTCTGTCTAAAAGTATGCGATCACGACTCCGTAACCATCAGTGGTGCGCTGACCTAGATGACCAAACGATTTTAATGAAAAGCGAAGGGAAAAATGGCAACATAATTTTTGTTATTTTTGAAAGTGACTTCATTGTGCAAGTTCGAATCGGCAACAGTGAGTCATTGAAACATGTAGAGGGCTTCTTTTGTGATGGAATTAGTGAAATATAGAATTGTTTGAAAGGAGAAAAGAGAGTATTTCGACTGTGACCGCTATAAATACGTAGAAGAATGATTCTTTTAGAAACCTTGACCATGGAGAATATTATATTCAAACTACACTCCCTCCTTATCCTTCTGTCATCACAAGATCGATGTTCAGAACTGAGCGATAAATTTGGCAAACAGGAGTTGGACCAGGGGTGAAAGCGAGACGGAAAAGAGGAAAGGCTGGTAGGCCTTTTCAGTTATAGCTAGTTTTTGGGAGGAGTTTTCTGATTCTTTTAAAAAAAACTATTCAGCAATATCTACTTCATCTTGTAAAAGAAGTAGTTTTAGATATATGCTAAAATTATAAAAGAAATCTTGATAGTTACAGATATTTTATTTTTTCGAAAAAAATGCTGGAATGAAATGTCTTGCTATATAAGAGCTTTCAGCCATGAGTTGGGCGAAAAGATGAAAACACTTCCATACCTGCATACCTGCCAACTTTTACACATTTGGAGTAAAATATTATTTTTATATTTAAAGTGGTAGTAAATATATACTATTTTTTCGTTTATAAAATTAATTTTAAAGGGATTTGTATTACCACTATTCTTAAAAAAATCAAGCATATATATTAATATGTATTACTATTATGGTTGGTAGCTAAAGCTCCTTGATATACAACGTATTTTTTTGCATTCAATTGAATTTTTATTTCCATTTTATTACCACTGGCAAAAATTATAATGGAAGGGATTTAAAGTTGGCAGGTACGTACCTGCCAACTTTTAATCCTTTCCATCATGATTTTTCCCAGCGGTATTAAAAAGGAATTAAATTTTAACTTGCAAGCAAAAAAATATGTTTTATTTGAAAAATTTTCAGTTGACAACCATGAAAGTTATACATATTAATATATATGCTAAATTTTTTTAAGAATGCTGGTGATGGAAATCAGTTAAAATTCAAGTTTATAAAATAAGAAATAGTATATATTTACTACCACTTTAAATATAAAAATAACATTTTACGCCAAATGCGTAAAATTTGGCAGGTGTGCATTTCTACTAAAAAAAAAATACTTACATACATTATTACTTAAAATAACTTACAGACTAAAAGTATGTAAACAATCTTTCTTTCAGCAAAAAATAGACGTGAAAATAAGCACTTGCCACGAAGCAAGTCCATGGGTGAAAGCGAGACGGAAAAGGCGATAGTAAAACAATTTCAGTTTTAACGTGCTTTCGTAAATTGAAAATCTATTCACTGCTTTAAGCAATTTAACAACATCCACTTTTTCGTTGCCATGGAAGCAATTTTATATATATATATACTATAGTTGTAAAAAAATATCGGTAGTTGCAGAAATTTAATGCTTCTCGAAAAAAATGCAAGAATTAAATTCGTACCAGTTTTTGCTTTTTTTCATCTTGCTATGTCTAAGCTTTCCGTCCTAGACAAGTCGTCAATCATCGATATTTAAAATCAGTGTATCATCGTATCATATGTGAATCTTCATCAGAATATCAACCATAGTCTAGAACAGATTAAAAAAAACAGCTCCAACAAAACCAAAGATCTGAACTTTCATTTGAACACTAAAAAACTCTTAAAATTTATCTTAATAAATATAAAAACTGATGATAAAAAATTGATAAGAAATATTGTAATTTTGTAAACTTCAACCTCCAATTTTAAATTTATTATGCAATGTATTTTTTATTCTTACATAGCTACCACAAGGTCGCTAAACCCACTATGTTTTTAAACCAACATATTTTATATTTTCATGATGTATGGGATATGGGCAGCTGCGCTGCCCAGGAGCCCAGTTTTTGATAAATAAAGCAAAATAAGTCGTCAAATTTACTTCATTTGCATTCCACCACCTCATCGAAGCACCACAAAGATCAAGCTAAAGATGAATGGGAAAAGGGCTGCAAGTGGCTATTAAGTTAAATTTAAATTTCTAGGCCTAGCAGAAAATGCTTTGGAAGATTTTACATGACAAACCTGTTCGCACAGTTTGAAAGGTTTTGCATAAAGCTTTTAGAAATGGTGTCCCTTTCAACCATGCAAAATTTACATCTACCAAAGAAAGCATAGGAAGTAAACAGCTTCTTTCTTATTTCAATATCACTATAACTGAACGAAAAACATTCCAACATAAATGTTGCAACCTATGGAATGGTTAGATCTATAGAATGGCTGGTATTATAGTTAGGAACAAGTTTTTAAATTTTTTTTCCTTATTTTGGTCGATCCATATTTTGCGTCCTTAAAAATGACACTTTTAAAAGTTTTCAGCCTAACCTTTCTAGATGTGTCAATACAGACCTGCCAACTTTTAATCCCTTCCATTATCATTTTTCCCAGTGGCATTAAAATGGAATTAAAACTTCAATTTTAAGCAAACAAATGCGTTGTATTTGAAAAAAATTAAGTTGACAACCACGATAGTAACGCATATTAATATATAAGCTTAATTTTTGTAAGAATAGTGGTGATCAAAATCATTTAAAAATTAAATTTATAAAAGAAAAAGTAGTATATATTTACTACCACTTTAAATATAAAAATAAAATCTCCCGCAAAATCCGGGAGAATTGGCAGGTATGCAATAGTTTGGTTCTGTAAAATCTTCCAAAATGTGAAAAGAAAGAATGCTTACATATTAGAGAAGTGTTGCCATAACTTTGTTCCATAACCTTCTAAAGTGCGTAAAATAAAAAACAGACAATAAGCCTGAATAACTTTGATCTTTTCGGATCATGTTCTAGGACTCAATCTTAATAGTTCAAGGGAGACATCTCGAATATGCTAATTAATTAGCACAGACAATATTTTATGTTACGAAAACAAACACAAAAACGTACTTTCTCTGAATAAACATGGTGATTTCTTTTCTTTTCTTTCTTTCCTTTTATTTATTTTGTCGTTGTTGTTGACGTATTTGGATTTCTGATCCCCAAAAATACAGGGTGTGTCGCAATGTGGAAAATATGGTCCCCATAGTTTCCGTTTTTGCGTATTTCGTCGTATCTTCAGCACCCTTTAAGCGAATTTAAAAAAAATTTGCACATATATATAAAATTTGTTTGTTTAACGATAATCCCATGCTCCAAAAAGCTTTCAATATAGATTATTAATTTTTTATCATTTTATTTAATAATAGTCGAAAAAACTTTATAAAAATTAGGTACACTGGTTCTTACGTGATTTTAAATGATTTAAGTTTACATGACAAAATACAAAAATTGAGCTAAATCGATCGAATAGTTCCTGAGAAATTTAATTTTAAATATAAGACTTTTTTAAAATTGTTAATTTTGCCATGTAAAATTACATTCTTTAAAATGACATAAAAAATGTATACCTTACAATTCAAATTTATTTTGTTCTTTATTAATTTAAAATTTATTGTCAATGAGCAATAAAAAATAATAAATATTTGCTAACACTTATTTTTCGCATAGAATTATCTTAGGACACATCAAATTTATAATTGTGTGCAAACATTTTTCAATTTGATATTAAAATTTTTTCGAGATATGGCAAAATACGTAAAAAAGTAAAATTAGCATTAGGGGTTCAACCTTTAAATCGCTCTCCTGACTAAACGATGGGGACCAAATTTCCCAGATTGCGACAAACCCTCAGTCTCAGGGGATAGAGAGTTCGAATTCCATTGAGGCGAACCGGGTTCGAATTCCAGTCGATACGAATTCCGCATCCGACTTGCACCGACCACATCGCTGACGTAAAATATCCTTAATGGTAATCAGATGATGGGTTAGAGTCCCCTTGCCGTCAGCCTAACCGTGGGTGGTTCTCGTGGTCTTCCTCTCCATGTAACGTAAATGCGGGTTAGCTCCATCAAAAAGTTCTCCACAGAGGCAAATTTCTCCCAATGCTCGATCCAAGAGTTCCCTTGTCTTCTGGGTTGGATTCAAAATTACTTGGCTACAGAGTTGAACATTGGTAGTCGTAAACCTATAAAATTGGGTCGGCTGCTCAACGACGGTTTTAAAATAAAATATAAAACCCTCTATATTTTGAAGGTCAAAAATACGAATCAGTTCAAAGAATAGTAGGTTTACTCAGAAAAAGTACATTTTCTTGAAAATATCGATTCGTCAGCACTAATTAATTAGCATGAGGTCACCCTCTCGAACCATTAAGACTGAGTCCTAGAAAGTTAAAATCGGATCATTAGATCAAAAGTTATTCAGTGTGATCTGCTTATTTTATGCGCAGTGTGCATTTAAACATTGAAATGTTAATGGCTTTATCTAAAACACAGATAGAAAATGAATAATTGGATTTTAAATGCTTGAATTTTTTAAACTATAGACACACATTATAATAAGAGATACATGACACGAAGGCCGGCAGGAAGAACCCTAATCGGCACTATGAGGCGAAACCAATTTTTCTAATAGTCCGACATCTGTCCGAAAAAAGAGCTTTAAATTAATTTTATAATAATATAATTTACCAGAAAGCAAAAATACACAGTTGATTTTTTAAACAAATGATGATCAACTACATAAACCAATTTATGTCCATAAAAGCTGGTTTTGAAAGCTCCAAAATTCAAGGTTTTAGAATTTTAAGGAGGAAGCATTCGATTGAAATTGCAAAAATAAAAATTAACGTGAATGTCAGAAGTATTTATTTACATCACCTAAGAAATTGCAAAACAGAATTTACATGTTTTTATTTTTATTTTATAACCATCGTTGAACAGCCGACCCAATTTTATGGGTTTACAACTACCAATGTTCAACTCTGCAGCCTTGTCATTTTGAACCCAATCCAGAAGACAAGGGAACTCTTGGATCAAGTATTGGGAGAAATTAGCCTTCGTGGAGGACTTTCTAATGGAACTAACTTGCATTTGCGTTACATGGAGAGGAAGACCACGAGAACACCTCCCACTGTTAGCCCGACGGCAGGAGGACTCTAACCTATGATCCGTCTACCACTGAGGATATTTCACGTCAGCACTGTGGTCGGTGTAAGCCGGATGCGGGATTCGTATCGACTTGCATCGCCGGGATCAAACCCGGTTCACCTCATGGAAAGGCGAATGCTCTGTCCCCTGAGCCATCGCTGCTCGCTTAAAATTAGTTTGCATCTTGTTAGTTAATTCTATATGATTGAATAAAATAAATTTTGGAAATTAGGTTTGTCAATAACCATTTTCCCCGAAATTCCTCCTCAATCTCATCTTTTTCAATCAAATCCCCCAAAATTTCTCATCTTTTTCTATAAAATGGCGTCATCTATAGTTTTTTCCAACAGCGGAAGTGACAGATACAAGTCATTGCATCTTTGGAAATTTTTTACCGAAAGCATTTTTCTTAAATAAAATTTTTAAAAAAACTCTCTAATGCTTTTATTTTTAAATCACTTTCATTTTTTCCGGGTTATTTTTCTATAATTAATGCATTACCTGTCTGAGTTACACAGTGGTAGCAAAATATCTTGAAGGTATTAGCCTATTTAGTAGACGGGTACGTGAAAATTCTACTTTCTCGAAAAGTAGTCAAAAGTGAGAAAGTGGGGTCTTGAACGTGATGGAATTCGTATGACCGAATTTTTTTGTTCGAATCATCTTCAAGCCCTTCAGCGGTATTTTTCATTAAGATTTTGTTCCTTTCAGGAAGAAGAGCCTAAAAGCTTTTTTTTCTTCCTTTTAAAACAATAACAGAAGTTTACACACATTTTGTAAATCTGGACATCAATTACCTTTTTTCAAAAGAATGCGTTAAGATGAATAATAGCTTTTATACTGTTTCCTTCTAAAATAGGGTATTTTATAAGCTTTCTCAATCTGTAGATAAAAAGGCCAGGTATTTAACTAAAAAAGCTTTTGACTTCGCTGGAAGTCTTACAGCTGAGCCATTACCTTCGGTAACTGAAATCCTTTCGGGTTTTCTTATAGGTGCTCCGAACTAACCACTGTACAAGTAAATCAGTTTACTCAATAACTATTCAATAGAAGATATAGTTAAAACAAGAATGTGATAGCAGGTACATACTTGCCAACTTGTACGGTCGCCGAAAAAGATTTTACAAAGTGGTAGTAAAACATCAGTTAACCCTCCTACCAAACTGGTTTTCAACATTTTTAGTTGTATGGACAACCAATTTTGCGAAAAGAAATTTGAGACCCACTAACTACTAAACATATAAGTTAAACATTTAACCCCTTGGGGACGGGTGATTCAGAAAAGCATTCGTACAAAATCAGAATCAAGTTGTAATTAAATAAAAAGCGGTAACTTAAATGTACTCGTTGCTAATTTGACAGACTTACTTTGCTTTTTCTTTAATTATTGTTAGTTTAATCATATATATAATCAATGTTAGTTCAAAGTATAACTAAATAGTTTTATTTTGAACAAAGTAATGGTGAATTAAATAAATCAAACAATTATAACTCCGCCCACAAATAAACTGCTAAAGAATTACTTTGATTACCAGTTTTATCTTTTTATCCTGATTGATACAGTTTCATGTTGTCACGTATTTGTGACAGTCGGCGCGAAAGGGTTAATGGTAAATAGGGACCTATTCTGCTGTGCAGTAGAAAAATCATCGTAAGCGACAAGAAAATTAAAATTGAGATTTTTTACATGTTTGGTATTTTTGTTTGATAAGCTACAAATTCCTAAAAAGACTGCGCGCGTATTTTGTAAACTGAGAACTATCTTTGAAGGAATAATTTATAAGAAAATCAACGTAAGCACAAAAAAGGTGATATTTGCTATTTTTTCTTTTTGTTAGTACTAGCCAACCCATAACAGCTCTCTGATCGTAAAGAAAGAATTAATAAATAGAGGCCACAGTGTAATGCTAATTGTTAATGCTGATGTACCAGCAACAGCTTTTTGACATTAAAGAACAAATATATTTACGAGGGCGATATTGTTCTGGTAAATATTAATATTGATAAAACAGCAACTATTGTCCGACAATAAAGAACACATTTATGATGGCCATGTTGTCCAAGTAAATGTAATTAATTACTGATGAATCTGTAACAATAGTCCGACAGTAAATAAAATGTTTATGATGGTCGTATTGTCCATGCAAATGTAATTATTGATGAAACAGCAACAAATGAGAGACAGTAAGAAACATATTTTTGAAACTTGTGTTGTCTTGGTAAATAATATTATTGATCAACCAGCAAAAACTATCCAGAGGTAACGAACTATTAGATGGCCATATTGTCTACGTAAATGTAACTACTGATAAACCAGCAATAATTGTTAGACAGTAACGAACATATTTGCGATGGTCGTATTGTTCATACAAATGTAGAGATGCCACCTTGCTCTGCTTTGCAAAAAAATATTTTCTTTCGTTAACTAAATTTAAAATATTTTTAATTTAGTGTTTTTCAGTTACAGTAATTTTTCCAAATTATATATAAGAAATTCAAAGTATCAAATCAAATGCATCTTTAATGCAGTTACCACATGGTGACACTTTTAAAAAGTGGGCGTAATTATCCTTATTCCGCGAATTTTGCTGTTTAATTCGATACCAATTTATTAAAACTTTTACATTAAACGGAGCAGCTGTCGCAACTGTAATTATTAATGAACCAGCAGTAATTGCTAGACAGTACGAAACATGTTTAAGAAACCTGTGTTATCTATACTGGTATTATTAATACTGATCAACGAGCAAAAACTATCCAGAAGTAACGAGCTGTTAAATATTTATGGTGGCTGTATTGTCCATGTAAATGTAATTAATAATGATCCATCAATAATTGCTAAATGGTTAGAAACATATTTATGAAACTTGTATTATTCGGGTAAATATTAATACTGATCGACCAGCAAAAACTATCCAGAAGTAACGAACTGTTAAATATTTATTATAGCCGTATTGTCCATGTAAATGTAATTACTGATGAACTATTAATAATTGCTCGCTGGACAGAAAATATTTATGAAACTTGAATTGTCCTGTTAAATATTTAATATTGATCAACCAGCAAAAACTATCCAGCAGTAACGAACTGTTAAATATTTATTATGGCCGTACTGTCCATACAAATGTAACTACTGATGAACCATCAATAATTGCTCGCTGGACAGAAACATATTTATGAAACCTGAATTACCCTGGTAAATATTAATATTGATCAACCAGCAAAAACTATCCAGAAGTAATGAGCTGTTAAATATTTATTATGGCGCGGCTGGATGGCGCAGTTGGTTTGTCGTCGGCCTTCTGAGTCCAAGTCTGCGGCTTCAATCCCCGGCCCAGAGACCGAATTTTCGGGATGCAGAAAATCCTCATCGGCCATGTCGTATGATTATGCGGCATGTAAAAGATCCCTGGAGTGCTTTATTGGCTCTTGGCATTTCCGGCAAAATTAAATTCCTAGTGCACTTTAGCGTCAAAATAGAGTCTCGGTGCTGCCATCTAGTGTGGCAGAAACTAGACTTCCAAATTTACATGACCAACGGTATCTCACCCATTGTGGTGTCCTGAAAGAGTGGATACCACCTCTGGAGAACGCACTAGGTTTGCTCATCGGGAAGACCGATTGTGCAGCTCATTAGAAATAAAAAAAAATAAAAAAATATTTATTATGGCCGTACTGTCCATGTAAATGTAATTACTGATGAACCATCAATAATTTGCAGGACAGAAACAGATTTATGAAACCTGAATTGTCCTTGTAAATATTAATATTGATCAACCAGCAAGAACTATCCAGAAGTAATGAACTATTAAAGATATTTATGACGGTTGTATTGTCCACGCTATTGTGATTACTGATGAACCAGCAACAATTGCCCGACGCTAAAGAACATATTTATGGAGGTCATGTTGTCTCGGTAAATGTTGATACTAACAAACCAACAACAAATTAAAACTTTTTACGTAATCATGTTTTCTAACTTTTTTGTCATTTCTCAAGATGTTTATTCGATTATCAGCTAATGGTGAAAGATAAAGTTGCCAACAACAAATAATTTCGCAAAAAAAGAACATACTTGAACGACCTGACCGTTCTTCACCTTAGTCGGAATGATCAAACAACGAACGAACGAACATATATTTTCTTTTTCCGTCACGATCTTATATCGAACATCATGCATTTGAATGAGTTTTATTTGCATCGTGATGTCAACGAATCGTTTGGAAATTTGCTTAAGAAAAGAAATTAAGAACTTATGAAGTGAAATGAATAGAAGGCGTGTGTTGACTGTTGGGATTAATCAGTAGCTAAAGACATTCTTTAGTACCGCATTCCACATCACGTGTTCTCTTCATTTCACTTCAAGCATCAATGGAAAATATTTTCTTTTCGGCTATTTCTATTCAAAATAGTTAAGAGATCGTTTTGTTTATCATCTTTTGTTACTTTGTGTCTGAAAAAGAATCAAAAGATTGTTTGAAATAGCAAGGTTTATTAGTAACAATAACGTCCTTTTCAAAGAAAGTTTTAAAAAATTTTATTCTTTTTTATTTGCCTTTCGTGACCTCCACGCACGTAAAAGTCACAAAATAGTAGTTAAGTCTTTAATATAATAATAAAACGTTACAAAATAAAGTAATACATGAATTAATAACGCATTAATCGTCAAAATTCTCATTTTATATTGTGTGTTTCGTTTCAAAAAGAAAAGAAAAAAGTAACTTAATTATGTAAATTTTTTATGTTTATTTCGGTAAGAAATATACGTTCACGATTAAAAATATTTGTAGTTCATGCTTGTTAACTTCACTCTCTTTTCGCCGGATATATTTCTCAAGCATTTGAGGTGGCAGTAAATTTTATGCTTTACAATTTATTTTTAATTTTATAAATTTAATTTAGAATAATTTTGACTACCACTGGATATAAAAAATCAAAACAAATCATAAAACCAGATTTGCACGTGGGGTAGTTATAGTTCGATCTGAAATCGTTCATTTGTTACAATAGAAATTATTGCTTTAACGTAAATGTTAATTTTATAACGAAACTTCATTACAAAGTATCACGTAAATGAATTTTTCAACGAATTATTAATCACGTTGAATATAAAATAAAATATTTCGGAAAATACAGAAGAATTGACAACTATGAATAACGTATATATACCCTTTTACGTTTCTTGTTTTTGTGAAATCTTTCTTAATCAACTGAAACAGAGATTCCACAATAGAACTAGGACTTAAGTTGAAAACTTTAACTATTTATTTATCTAATTTTTTACCTGTTTAAATATAGTAGAGGAAATATTATTTGAGTTAAAATTGATGAAAAAATTATTGAATTATTAACTGCTATTCTTTAGATTTCCAGATTAAAAAATTTTTATAGTGGTTGCGAAAAAATGATTTTTCAATTGTAAGTAGGATTATTTAAATTTAAAAAATTAATATTATTAAAAAAAAATTTATTTTTAAAAAAATTAATATTTTTAAAAAAAAATTAATATTTTCAAAAAGAAATTAATATTTTTTAAAAAAATAATATTTTTAAAAAAAATATCTTCATTAACTGAACAAACGACCCTTTCTACTCCAATAAAATTTTTTTTATTTATCATTGTTACAGCCACTGACAAATAAAAGAACTTTTTTTTTCTCCAGAAATGTGGAATAAAAGGCAGCAAACAATAAATATTGGATGATGTTTTTTTTCCTTTCATAAATTCTAATGTAATAGTGCTTTATTGTAATGTGTTTATTGAGGGGTTTGCCTCGCTGCACTTACCATACATTGCAGTTCAAAAACAGAAAGTGACGAAAGAGTTAGATCGAATAGGGATATACGTAACAGTATAAAACGCAGGCCTGCCATCAACACCGTTTTTTCGAAAAAAATATTTTATAGGTTGGTAGACTTTTAAAAACCAAAGCTTTTAGAATTTTCGGTAATTTTGCCAACATTTTTAAAACCTCACCACGAAGAGAGCTGTAACAAAGCAGTGTTTCATATAAATTTTTGATTCCTTCACATGTAGTCGTGGTGTGGAAAACAATTTTAAATGAGAGTTTTAAAACAACGAAGAATACATTAAAACATGCACTTAGCTATTACTTTTCTTTCCTTTCCTCCAAGCCCTGATCATGTACCTAGGTTATGAAAACCCTTAACCATATAGCCCAGGACTTGGCCACTACTTAGCTAATACTAGAAGAAAATTTTCCATAAAGCTATAGGATCCTGCCAGGTATAGGATAGCTGGAAGAATTGCCTACTATTTACACTTTTTGTGAAATATTTTATAGGTTGGTACACATTTAAAAACCAAATATTTTAGGCTGGAACATAGTGGCGTTTCATATGAACTTTAAAATATTTCACATGTAGGATATTAATCAAAATAAATCACATAAATCAAAATTTCAAAGGAAATTTACAAAATATAAGAATCACACTTGAAAACATAAGAGCTGTAAATGATACAGCGGAAAATGAAAATAAAAGAATGTAGTTTATCAATATTTACAAAACTGGTGGTGGATTTACAATAGTGGTGGATTAAAATCTACTAAATTGAATTTAGTAAACCAAGAATCACAATTGATAAACTACCACTTTAAAATATTAATTTGCTGTCCGGAGCAAATTGGCATCTCTGTAATTCTTAAATTAATGTTAAATTTAAGCATTATTCAGTAGTCTTGAAAAATCACCACTAATTTATTTTTTCCAGGTCGTATATTGGCGGTTATTTGCATGCACTTGTCCATCCAAGTAGCCCCATAAGTTTTCTGTAAGATTAGAATCAGGACTACAGCTGGCCAGCTTCGGACTCCTTATGAAACCAATTTTTAGTTGATTGGAAAGCATGGCAAGGGGCATGTCTGCCGGAAATTTCCTGTCTGATCCTAGAAAGTAAGATGCGGACTGAAACGTTTAAGGTGTTGGTAAAGTAGTTGATGATAACAACTAGAGTCCAGTTTTTTCAAAATTCAGTGCACATCGTATTGACCATCATATGCAAAAGATCGTGAGGTCTTCCAAGACCCAAGACTCAACACACAAAATCCTTCTTAAATGCATTTGTTTTGATATTAAATTTCATTCTCTTTTTTGGGTACAGTTGAGAAACTTTGATTAGATTATAAATTTTAATGTTAATAATAAACAGCTAAAAAATTAATTATTTATGTCCTATACTTAAGCGAATGATAATAAACATCGTTATGGTTTTAACAAATGGTCTTTTTTTATTGACAATAAAAGGAGGTAAAAAAAAAAAATCAACTCGCTGCTCCGACCAGTGCTCGCTCCACTCAGGAACCCCCACGATTGCTTCTTACTCATCATTACCATTGTACAAATTTCCCTCAAAAGTAAATATCTAAAAAAATTGCAATAATTTTTGAACAAATTTGAAATATGAAAAAAAAAATATCTATATGCTCATAAATAAAAATAGCTTCAGTTCAGAATTGAATTGAATTGAATGTAGGGTTTAGTGGCGCAAGGTCCAGATGAGGACATGCTGCGCCAAACAATACGATAAAATCATTTAAAAACCTAAGTGCATACAGAATTTAATTGTAACACAATTATAATTGATAAAATAGTACTAGTAGGTGATTAAGACAAGATAATCTAATTAAAATCAGATAAAAGGTATGAATAAAATCAGATAAAAAGTATGAATACAGTGTAAAACGCACGAAGTGAGTAAAATGTTCAAAGGTGGTAAGATATTTACAAGAGTGTATAAAACAGTAGATCATACCAGCCAACTCTTCCGGATTTTCCGGAAGATTTTATTTTCATATTTAAAGTGGTAGTAAATATATACTATTTTTTCTTTTATAAACATAATTTTTAAATAATTTTGATCACCACTATTCTAGCAAAAATTAAGCACATATATAAATATGCGTTACTATCATGGTTGTCAACTTAAGTTTTTTCAAATGCTAAGTATTTGTTTGCTTAAAATTGAAGTTTTAATTTCATTTTAATACCACTGGGGAAAATGATAATGGAAGGGATTAAAAGTTGGCAGGTATGGTAGATGCGTTAAAACTTTTATATGCAGTTAAAAATGCCAACAACACGCAAAAATGCAAAAATGTTAAGATGGTGAATGGATGGCTTCAGTTCAGAAAGTCAAAGTTCAACTCGTGTTGAATTTCAGCAGGTTGTAGGTAGTCTCTCATGATATTTTTTACAACAAGTTCAATATATATATATATATATATATATATATATATATATATATATATATATATATATATATATATATATATATATATATATATATATATATATATATATATATATGTATATATATATATATAGTAAAGATAATTTTTTTTGAAACTATTAATCGAATCTTAATTTTTTTCCGTCGTGTAAATTTTTTATACACCCTCAAATTTCAACTTTTTAAGTTACATAGTTTTTGAACGGCAAATTAAAAGATAGTGTGGAATTAGACGCACTAATCGGCAGCTTTAGTGCCTGTTCTTTTTCTAATTTAGATATTGTTTAGTTTAAATAATTGATTTCTGTTCCTCGTAATCAATTATTGTTAACGTTCAAATAATTGCACGAAAAAAACCGATTCATTTTAAAATATGTCATACCTTCTCATCTATCAGTGTTAAAATAAAGGAAGAAAAACTAAGGGATGGGATATAAAAATAGAAAAACATCCGGTAAGCAGAATTTTCAAGATCACGTTCTTTTGCCTGCATTCACCCATCTTTGCCCACATCTTTATTTATTCCAATAATAGACAACATCGACAGCAAAGTATTTTTTAGCTATTAAATCAGATTTCAAAATTTTTATTTCTTGAGGTTATTTTATTGTTAAAACATTGAAGTTAATACTATTTCCATGAAATAGGAAAATTATAGATTTTCCGGAATCTTATTAATATTATTAATTAAAAATTTCTATAATTTTGTTAATATCAAGGAATAAAGTAAATATGGGTTTCAGTATTTAAATGATTTAATTGATGTTATTTCCAAGAAACGGGATGATAATAATTTTTTAAATAATTTTATCACTATTGTTAAATAAATAAAATTAGTTTTGTTACATTTCAATAATTTTTTTATGTTAAAAATAAAATACATATAGGTTTCATATTTGACATTAATTTGTTAATACTATTTTAAAAGAAACAAAATAATTTAAAGTATTTTTTAGTTTTCATCTTCTTATAAAAATTTTCTATAATTTTGTTAGTTTCAAGAAATAAAATAAATATAGGTTTCAGAATTTACATTATTTTGTTGATGTTTTTTCCACGAAATGGGATTATTATACATTTTCCGTTATTTCGTTACTATTGTTAATTGAATGAAATTAATTTTGTTACGCCAATTGCAATAATTTTGTTAATATAAAAAAATAAAATTCATGCATATTTCAAAAATTTAAATTATTTTGTTAGTATTTTTTCAAGGAAACAAATTAATTTAAAATATTCCTTAGTTTTCTTATTCTTATGAAAAAGTTAGATAATTTTGTTAATATCAAGCAATGAAATAAAAATAACATTTACATTTAGACGATATTATTTCCGACGGTAAGAATAATTATAATTTTTTTTATAATTTTAATACTATTGTTTATTTAATAAAATTAATTTTGTTGCGTAAATTTCAATGCATTTTTTAATATTAAAAAAATAAAATACGTATAATTTCACAATTTACATCTTTTTGTTTGTATTATTTCAGAGAAACAAAATAATTTAAAATAATCTATAGTTTTCTTTTTATAATTTAAAAATTTCTCTACGGATCTTAGAATACGGATACATTACCAAATTTATGTTATGTTCTAGCATATTTGTTTCCGGTTAATGATATTGACAAAATTATTTGTTATTATTATATACAAGGTTAATACAGATTCCAATCTGTAATTGCACAGGGCTGCCAACTTTTTCCACTTTTTGGGAGAAAAAAACAAATTTCTAGTAAAAGCTAAGTTTATATTTTAAAGTATAAATTTTAGTTTTATGAATTTAAAGTCATTTTTCGCATAATTATATAAAAATTACTTAAAAGATCATATTAAACGCTATTTCATTCCTGTTCTGCCGGGGCCCTATTGCCCGAGCAGTATCCCCAGCCAAACGTTGTGCAAAGCGTGGAGGTAGCGGGTTAGAATCCCGCTGTTACCCTGCACGCATCTTCGTGCTGTCCTTCTTTTCGACTAAGGTTTATAAGCCTAAGTTGAGCACACAAGCCTGCAAATATATGTGATTCCAGAAAAGCAATCAATCCAACTCGCTCGTAGTAAAGCTTTAAAAATGTTGGCAAAATTACCGAAGTTTCTGAAACCTTTATTTTTCAGTTGTTTATCACTCTATAAAATATTTTTCAAAATGCGTAATAGTTGGCAACCCGGCATACATAATGTCCATTATTATTGCTACGAAGAAATATGATAATTATAGATTTTAATTTTCAATAATTTTATTCATATTATTAAATAAAAAAAAGTTAATTTTTGATTTGAAATTTTTTGTAATATTCATTAAAATCATCATCAAAAAATGAAGAAATTAAAGATTTCTAGTTTCCTATTAGTTGGAAAAGAGATAAGACAGGTTTTTAATTATAAGTAATGCGTATAAAAAATTTTAAAAAAAACTATTTCAATTCGTTTAAAAAGCTCTGGAGATTTGGTGAAATACGCAAAAAGTAGAATTAACATTAAAGGTTCTAACTTTGGACCGCTATCTTGACCTAACTATGAGGACCTTATTTCCTTGATTGTGGCTATACCCCTTATATTGTGAGGGTCAGAAATCATAATCTGTCGAAAAAAAGGTATGTATATTCAGAGAAAATGTGTTTTTTTTATCTGATATTTTAATTTAAAATATCACCTGTGTTAATTAATTAGCATATTTGAGGTCACTCACTCGAACCATGATTGAATCCTTCTTAGAACATAAAGATCAGATCATTAGATTAAAAGTTTTTCAAGGTGATCCGTTTTTCCCCTTTTTTGCCCACTATACATTCATACAAAAAAAGTATTGAACTACAAATATCATTTTCAAAAAAAATTGTAGCTCTCGGATCAAAACTAATTTCGTATTTGAAATCCTCACTTGAAAATTAGGCAAGGACCAAAGCTAGTTAACCTTAACAGTTCGATGGCGGAGTTTCCTAGATAAATCCGGAGAAAAACACAATATTAGTTCTGAAAATTTAAAGATTAACTATATAACGGTGAGCAACTTAAACTTATACTGCATATTTTTCTATAGAATTTTTTTAAAACTTTAATGAAGAGTTTTCTACTGAATCCGTTATTGGGGGTGATATCCTGCTATAGTAAATTAATTGTAAGAATGTTACAATATCGTAATACAAGAAATCTAATTTTGTAGAATGTTTAGAAAATTTTAATGTAA
The DNA here is from genome assembly GCF_982258835.1 of Parasteatoda tepidariorum. NCBI lineage: Eukaryota > Metazoa > Arthropoda > Arachnida > Araneae > Theridiidae > Parasteatoda > Parasteatoda tepidariorum. The sequence continues at coordinate 20,354,118 of NC_141759.1, read as the reverse complement.
TTTGTACCATGATGAACGACATAAAAATACCTTATTATTCTAGGGAGTATTTTTATCTTAGAGTTTTTTGAAGAGATTGTTTTTGAGGATGATTTCATGATAAAATAATATTATTTTTGGAATATTACTAAATCAGAGCAAAAAGCTAAATTAGTCCAGAAAATTTCCAATAAAATGTATAATGGTGAACTACCTAAAATTAAATTTATGCTACACATTATTCAATAAAATTTATTTTTACTTTCATGAAGATATTTCTGCAGAGTTAGTTATTGGGGATGATATCATGATCTATTTAATTTTTCTCAGACTGTCACTAAATCGGAATACAATAAATTTTATTCTGTCAAATGTCTCGTAATTTATCAAGTTATATTATGATAAAATGTGTTATACTAATTATCAAAATATTAATAAACCGGAAATTTATAAATTTAAGTGTGTAAAATATACAATAATTTATCAACTTATATTATGAGGAACTATAATACATTAATTGTCAGAATACTACTAAGTCGGAATACAATAAATTTAACTTTGTAAAATACGTAGTAATTTATCAGGATATACACTCTATAACAAAAAAATCGACACACCAAGAAGGAGTTGTCCGATTGAAACGAAAATTGGTGGATAAGAAGACAATGTACTGAATAGTAAATGATTAAAATTTCAGAACAATTGAATAATTTATTGCAGCTGCAGCGTTACAGTAACAAGTTCAATAAGGTGTTGACCCGCCTCTAGCCTGGATACAAGCTGCCACACGGCGTGGCATAGACGGATAAAACTCACGGATGGTCTCCTGCGGTATTTCCTGCCTAATTTGATCCAATTGTCGAACGAGGTCATCAGCATTCCGTGCCAGATGCAATCGCTTTCCCATCATATCCTAGACATGCTCGATGGGAGAGAGATCTGGTGATCTGGCAGGCCAAGGAAGAGTTTGACAAGCTTGCAGACAGTTCATAGCAACACGTGCCGTATGTGGTCTGGCATTGTCCTGCCGAAAAACCAGCCCAGGGTGCTGCAAAAGGAACGGTAGCAAAACAGGTCTTAGGATGTCGTCGACGTACCGCTGTGCAGTAAGTGTACCTCTAATGACGACCAAAGGGGTCCGGCTGTCAAAGGAAATGGCACCCCAGACCATAATGCCTTGTTGAGGGCCGGTGTGGAGTGCAATAGGGAAGGCAGGATCCCCCCTCTGCCCTGTGCGTCTCCAAACACGTCTTCGATGATCGTCAGGACACAGTTGGAAGCGGGATTCGTCGCTAAAGACTATACGTCCCCAGTCGGCATCATTCCAGCCTGATCGAGCCAAAACATTCATGCATACGAAATTTCAAAGCAATCGGATGATTGCTTCTCGGTGCGTCGATTTTTTTGTTATAGAGTGTATTATAGTGAGATATAATATAGTTAGTGTCAAAATCTTACTTAAACCGGAATTTTATAAATCTAAATCTGTAATATATGTAATAATTTATGAAGTTATATATTATGAACTTTATTATAAGAAAATATAAAATATTAATTGTCTGAATACTCGATCAGAATCGGAATACAATAAATTTAATTCTGTGAAATGTGTAGTAATTTACCAAGGTATATTATGGTAAAATATAATATAGTTAGTGTCAGAATATTACTAAATCCGAATTTTATAAATTTAAGTCTGTAAAATATCGAACAATTTATGAAGTAATATTATGGTGAACGACCTAAAATAAGTTTTTTATTGCATATTATTCTATAGAATAAATTTTAATTTAGAGCTTCTTAAAGTGATAGTTAAGATGGATGATATCATGACAAAATAAACAGTTGAGATAATAAAATACCCATACAGTTTAAAAACATTTTAAGCTGAACACATAAAAAGTTTTGAAATGGGATGTAGATGTGCAACCGTAAATATACTAAATCTCTTCTTCCTAAAAAATGGCAGACGACAGATGCGTATGTAAAAACATTCTTTTTTCTGTCTGAAGTAATTTTTTGTGTTTTTGAACAAAGGAATGCGAAAGGAATAAGCTATGCTCGAAAAAGAAAGGCGATGTGAATTGAACAAACAAGCATGCCGTAAAAAATTATAAATTATCTATTATTATCTGAAGAGAGTAAATAAAAGTTACGCAAAAAAAGTAACAGCACATTTTCATTCTTGTATTTATTTGGCTGGAGGAGGGGGGGATAACGCCAAGTAACGCATGCGCACTGGAGTATACCTGCTGCTTCTTATGAGAGAGTCAATCAGCTGTAGCGAAGGGTTACCAAGATGAATTTTTATCTCGCCAATATCTCTCATAAAATGATTTGCTTTTTATCTTTTGCTTGTAATCTATTAACAAATTATTGTTATTAATAGGCTTTGGAAAGTCACATGATATGGGAATTCATAGAAACAAAAGAACAAAAATATTTTAGTATGTCTCTTTAAAAAACATAAAATAAACGTTTAAAATTGTCTGTATTTTTAATTTAATTAATTTCTAATTTCTGCATTAAGATCTATAAGTTAATAAAAAATGGAATTTAAATAAAATTAAGTTTTAAACAAATTCCGCTTTCGTTAGGAGACTAAAAAAAATAAAAAAAACAGTTTTATTTCTGTTTAACAAACAGAACAGCAAAAAAGGTGGAAAATTTTATTTGGTGGTATAAGTTTATTGCGAAAAAGTTTGGGTTTCAAGTTTCTTTGCTTTATGCGCGACAAAAATTAATTTTCTCCTATCTTTTAAGGTTAGTTCGAAATATAAATTTAATTTTTTTTTGTGCAATTGCAGTTTTTAAAATTTTGATGCCAAAAAGTGATCGAATAATCGAGATGCGATTAATTCTTTTTGTAATGGTAAGGAAGCAAATGAAACTGGTATTGTTATCCAACACAGAGCTCATTTGAAATTTGCATACTCTATCTAGTTGTAAAGTGGTCAAAATTTTTATTAAAGATAAATTCTTCATTCCATGTATAGAGATGAAAGCGAGTTCAATAAAAAATTGCAAGATAAATTTAAAATATTCCAAAACGCTAATTGAGGTAAAACGCATACAATCATTTAAATATTAACATAAATCCAATTTTTACGCATTTTGCGCAATTTGATATAGAAAGATAGTTTATGTTTTCTCTTAGGTCGTCTTGAAAGTTCGTGCCGATTTTCGATGGGCAGCTCTCCCAAAAGTGAGTCAAAGATATTAAAGTGGTAGCAAACTAGTCAATTTGAATTATTTTGTAACCACTTCAATTTAGATAATATTCATCTAGCGAATCGAGTTGGCTCAAGGGATTGAGCGTTCGCCTTCCAACGAGTTGAACCGAGTTCGAATCCCAGCCATGGTTGGTCGATACACTCGTATCGGTCATGGTGCTGACGTGAAATATCCTCAGTGGTAGATGGATCATTGGGTAAAGTCCCCTTGTCTCAAGGTTTTCGCAGTTTTGCTCTTCATATAACGCAAATGCGGGTAAGTTTCATCAAACTACGAAGACAAATTTCTCCCAATACTTGATCCAAGAGTTCCCTTGTCTTCTGGATTGGGTTCAAAATTACAAGGCTACGTAGTTGAACATTTTAAATCGAGAATATTCTTTTGGTTTGGTTTGGTCGGTGAAGTTGGGAGCCTGATATCAAAAATGGCCCTTTTCCCATTCGTCTTGTAGTAGACATCCGTGAAGTATTAAAAGAAACTGATTAGGATCTAGATCTGGCTGGAAACACAAATGGCACAATATAAAGTAGAATAGAGAAAATAACATGAAAATACAATTACATTTATATACAAAATTACACAGTAAAATAGAAGTTAGTTACAAAACATTAAGAAGTGAGAAAGCAAAAGGAACATGTATACAAGTTAAATAAGATCAAAATATTTACAAATAATAAATTACAATAAAGATTACCTTTGTTAACCCCTTAACGCACAGATGTTTTGAAGAAAAAAATGGCCATTAAAATATATTTTTTTATGTAAAAACACACACTTAAGAACATAGTCTTTTCTTTTGGTGGACAATTTTGATATATTGTACTTAAGTTCCATTTAAAAGGCTATATTTTGAATAAATAACAGTTACAGCTTACAATTCTATGTAAATGATAAATATCAATAAAGTGATTTTTTTCTTAGCTTTCACATTGTTATTTTCAATTCTCGATTATATTCGAGTGTGAAAAATTATAGCAGCATAAAATACAGCGCCCCTCTAATTATCTCGAGTGTGCACAGTTTGGACTGTTTAGCGAGCTCGAATTAACTCGAGCGCACAAGTAAGGACACTCTGTTAAAGTAGTGTTCTTCTGTTAAAGTAGTAAAGAATATTTATCTAGTTAGAATGTTAAAAATGATAAATGTCTCAGTGCGCTTAAAAAACAGTTCAACGTATATTATATAATCGTTAAAAATGTTGGTAGTGCGTTTTTCCGTAAAATTTATAATAGGACCATTTTCCTTTGCTTGATTAGTAAATTTAAAATAGGACAATTTGCCATTGCTTATCATTTACATTATTCGTACTTAGTTCGCGAAATTTATAATAGGAACACTTGCCGTCGCTTTCTTCGTAAAATTAATACGACATTTTGCCATTGCTTGGTTCGTAAAATTTGTACTAAGAACTTTTTGCCATTGATTGGTTCATGAAATGTAGAATAGAACGATGTGCAATAGCTTGGTTCGTAAAATTTATAGTCGGACTCTTTGCCATTGCTTTCGTCGTAAAATTAATACGACATTTTGCCATTGCTTGGTTCGTAAAATTTGTAGTAGGAACTCTTTGCCTTTGATTGGTTCATAAAATGTAGAATAGGACCATATGCAATAGCTTGGTTCGTAAAATTTATGATAGGACTCTTTGCCACTGCTTGCTTAGTAAATAATAGGACCATTTGCCATTGCTTAGTTTGTAAAATTTATATATAGGACCTTTTGTCTTTGCTTGATTCGTAAAATTTATAATAGGACTCCTCGCGATTGCTTGTTCCGCGTAAAATTTGTAAAAAAGACAATTTGCCTGCTTTCGACGTGTGTACACGTTCCCTGTAGATTATTCTACTCTCTATGAAAGAATTCGAAAATTGAGGTCCACACTTAACTGATAAAAGTTTTGGATAATGCTTTGTAGGAGATTGATTGCTTTTAAAAGCCGCTACAAATCGAAACCCGGCAAAATGTTTTTGAGAGCAGTTTTAAATAAAACAATGAAAAATCTATAATTATTAAAAATTATTGACTAAACGAACGAAAAAGACCTTTGATTTGTTTAAAAAATGACCAAAATATTGCAAAATAAGCAAAAGGTGAAACTAACATAAGTTCCCACTGCTACACTGTTCGTTTCACAGATTGCGTCAGTAACCCAAAGTTGTTGAAAAGATAAAATTATTAAAAAAAAGGTACGTTAATGCGTTTGATTCTGTATTTTAATAGTTTGTACCAATTAATTAGCATATTTGAAGTCATTCCTTTCAAACAAATGTGCTTAGCGTTGTTTTAACCCGTTTTGTCCCGTATTTATATATTGAAATGATACAAAAAGTGGTTTTATGGAAAAAGTGGTATAATGTATTATCGAGATTAATTGTTTTTTCTACTGTTAGGGCATTCAAAAAGTCTTTGATAGATCAAAAAGTACTTGCTCCTTATAATTCTAGATCTAATCAGAAATAACTAAATCATTGTGGTATCTGAGAATCTTTTAATTCACCCAGATAAATGAAAATGCAGAAAAAAGTTTCCCACCACAATGAATGTTTTTGAAAAAAGGAACTGTTCTAAATATATGAAGCTGGGCGTTAACCGGTTAAAGTGACAGTTCCTCTTCTAAAAATGAAAGAGGTTGCCAACATAGCGGTTAATTATGATTCATATCGAAGTAGGCCTGCCAACTTTCTACGCTCTTTGGAAAAATTTGTTTTAGTGGTAGCTAAATTTATGCTTTGATTATTATTCTTTCTTTTATAAATTTGATTTTAAATTATTTTTCACATCACTACTTGTAAATGATTCGAAAGCTTATACAAAAACTATTTTGTTTTTAACTCCGTTGTGGGGTGCCTTCTAAAATGTTAATAATATTACTAAAAGTTTGTATGTAGTGTTTAATTGTCTACCACACAATAAAATATTTTGCAAATAGCGTAGTAGTTGGCAGCCCTGTTGAAGAAACAAGTTAATCTTCTCTACCATGTAATTTAAAAAAAAACTTATATTAGATCTGATCGTAAAGCATATAGCTACTACGCTATATCAAAATATTCTATTGAGTGTATACAATCAAAATTAATTTTTTCTGAGTTTCGGCTAATTTTACGAACAATTTAAAAGTTTCGACAGCGAGAGAACTGGTCAAAAGTATTTTTCGGAATCTAATTTTGAATCATTCTCATGCAGTGGTATGGAGAATAATTTTAAATCAAATTGATTCAGATAAACTAACATTTCTGGACAGCGGGAAAACATTTTTCAGCCGTAGTCTTTTAAAGTATGATTCTTGGTATAGTAAATTCTATTTATAGGGTTTCCACTGACCACTACTTTTAAATAACTCAATGGCTTATGTTATATTCCACTTTGTCATATTTAAACAGGGGCCTCCTGGCCGAGCGCTGTCTCCCGCTCAACTCCTTGTTAAGCGTGGAGGTGGCGGATTCGAATCCTGCCGTAACCCTGAATGTATTCTTCATGATGTCTTTCTCTGAGTTGTGCTATCTGTCCTTCTACTTGACAAATGCTTATAAATCTTAATTCAGCACACAAGCCTGCAAATGTATGTTGTACCAATAAAACATACTTAAGCAAATTGAGCCTTGTATAAAGTCAACAAAATTAGCCGAAAATCTGCAAATTTTAGTTTGTGGTTCTTTACCGGTTTTATTAAAATATTTTGTCGAATTCGTAGCAGTTGGCATCTCTGTTGTCTGACCAAATAATCATGCTTAAAAACATTGACTATACCACTAGAAGAAGTTTTCCCACAAAACGCTGAAATCCATTACAGTGTTGTAGCAAGTAAGAATTATTAACATGGCATAAGTAAATATGTATAGTGCACAAAAACGTAAGTGAATACACTGAATAAATTTTAATCGAATTTTCACTGTATATGTACCACTGTAAACCGTTTCCTGGTATATGCTCCGAGCAAAAATTTTGTCAAAGTGACAAAATAACTATCATCACTTCTTCGAGGAAACGAATTTCATCAAAGTATTTCGCCATTAAATTTAAAAAAAAAAAAAAAAAAAAAAAAAAAAAAAAAAAAAAAAAAAAAAATTGTGCCTACATGGATCTAACTTCTTTAATAATTACTTTAACGTCTCCACTGTACGCATTTTTATTCAACCGAGGCAGTACTGAATGTTAAAAGCTTTACATCTAAATAATTAGTAATTACTGTATTTTTCTTAGATCTCTCAGACTCACTGTTCCGCTATAGCATGAATTTCCCTCATACATTGTGCTGCCTGTACTTCAATTTGACAAGGACTTATAAGCCGTTCTTTGTATTGAGCTCACAAACCTGTGCATTTATGTGTTTCAAGAAATAAATATATAATGAACACTTCATATACAATTTAAGAAGAAATTAATTGCAGAACCCAAAAAAGGGAACTGATGCTATTTTTCTTATCAGCATCTGTTAAAAAAATAAATTGATACCGAGAGCAATTAAACTTAAAATTTACATAACAATCCACCGTCCCGTGAGGACAAATAGCGGAGAGACTTGGACTTGGACACAAAAAGATATAAATTAGTTACCAAATTTTGATAGAAAAATTTCTGGCCCAGCATAGCCAATTAAAAGCTACTATAGAATAAGAACTAACGATGAGCTGGAAGCTCTTGTCAAGCATAGAAAAGCTGCAAAATTCATCAAAGAACAGAGGCTTTCATGGATTGATTACCTTGAGAGATCACCAGACAATCAAGTGGTAAAGATCTTGCATTGGAAGCTCATATGCTATAGGCCAGGAGGCAGACCAAAGAAAGTGTGGATGGATGAAAAACTTTAAAAATCTCCAAGTTGAAGATCAAAATCAAGGACAGAGCTGTCAGGAGAAAAATTGTGCGGTTGACTGAGGCCCACCCTGGGATGTAGTGCCATTAAAGAAGAAGAGAATACATAAATATATTTAGTTGACTCAGGTATTATTAACTATTGAGTTTAGTCTTGTAAATTTCAGTTGAGATTTTCATTTTTTTTAAGCGCTGAGAGAGACTCACGGGTGCAAAATGTTATGAATTACAGTAGAAAGAATTTCCTAAAATTTAAGCTAGTTCGATCAACAACTCTTACAAACATAATTACCAAAATAATACAAATTAGTTGTTCGAATTTTTTTTCCTCTATGGAAAACACTTCTTTTGGCGGAACACCCCGGCTTTATAAATTGCGTATACTATGAAAATTGTAAACGTTTTAACTGATAAGAAAAAGAAAAAACTTTCTTTTTAGAATATAAAGTTTTCGTTGAAATCAATGCTAAAAAAACTGTTATGAACGTTAAAAATGTTTTCCTTTTATTTTTTGGAAAAAAATTTATTTATGAACGAATTTAGTTAATTTATTTTGATTCAAAAAGCGCAATGGGAAATACAAATAATTTTTTTTTTTTCTAAATGCTTGCCCTTTCCGTAACTTATTCAGTACATTATAATCAGAAAGATTATAAATATATATATATTTTTTAAAAATATTACTATTAATTGTACATTTTTTTTTCTAAAAATTATTTGGAATTATTTAAAGTAAAATACCGGTAAAAAATTATGATAAACTGTAATTGTTTATTGCCATTTTACTTTAAATTATTTCATAAAGGCAACCTAAATATTTAAGAAATAATGGATTATTCATTGGATCTAAACATTATTACAGATTTTAAAAATATAAAAAAATAAAAAGATATTAATAAATAAATGAGATAAAAGTCTTTTCTCTCGGAAGCTTTTTAGCACTTTTACGGAACCCTAGGGTTCCGTAGAACACCATGTTTATTTTGCGACCCTAAGAAAAACATTCCATCCTGAGCTTCCAATGTAACAGATATGCTTTTGAATTTCAAATCACAAATATTTACAAATAATTTAAATTCTATGGTGAATAACTAAACAATAGTCTATTATTTAATTTTTACAATTAAACTAAAAAGAGCTTTTTCTTCTTTATTTTGTAGTTAAGCTTTTTCAATTGTTTTCCGAATGTTTAACCTAATTAAACAACAGACATTTTATCACTTAAGATATTTCTATCACAAAATAAACTGATTTCATTCATTTAGTTTTAGAAACTAATTAACAAGAACACTAGACATGGAAATACAGACATAATCACACGAGCGTGCGCTAATTCAATTATGTATTGCTCGGTAATACTTCCTTCACAAAATATTGGCGATAAAAAAAGTTTTTTCTTACCTGTCTGGCAACCCTATTCATTTCTTCGGCTTCTTTTACACTACCTGCGCCACCGCTTTTTTCATCTACCGTTAAGCATACCGACACAATCATTACAGCTTCTTCCGGAATACATTACACCCTATTTGTGTTGCTGTTTTTTTCTTTTAAAAAATTACTACAGTTTTGTGTTCGCAAAATTCAAACTAAAGAGTGACTTAGTATTGATGGTAATAAATATGTAAACTATATTGGATGTTAATGTGTGATTTGTTTTGATAGAAAAAAAAAAGGAATCCGTTCGTAATGTGCTGAAAAGTGCCGTGTAAACAGTTTCGGGACATTTTGTGTGTGCTTTTCACGATCAACATACGGATAGATACTTTCTCTTGTTATGGTGTTTTCAAATATTTTCTGTGCGGATCAGACCTCACAGCTATTTTATAAAGGTAAAGATTATTTTATATTCTTTTAAGCTTTATTTAAAATAATATTTAAAAAGAATTTATAGAAATTCTTGAATTCTTTGAGCAATAATATGATCAAAGAAAACTCAATCTCATTTATTTGTTGCAATTATATTTCCATGCGACAACTCTGCCCTTATTAAGAAATTTCTTGCAAATTAGGGGTGTTGTTTTTAAATTTAAAAAAAATTTATAGTATATATTTGAATAGATTTGTTTTGATTTTGTTCAAAAGCCGCTACTTTCCCTAAACCCATTAAAATCACTTGGTAAGGAAACTTGTCAGGAAAATATAAAAACTGTTGACGCAATTATTTCATTCTTAATTTTATCTTGGAGATATACATGTCTGCCAACTTTTTACGCTTTTTGGGAAGATTTCTTTTTGTGGTAACTAAGTTAATGTTTTAATGTATGATCATTTATTTTGTAAATTTGTTTTTAAAATTATTTTCCACATCACTACATTTAATGATTTAAAATGTATTGTAAAGCACGACTTTTTTGTTGCTCTCGCCAGGTGTTGATTTTAAAATGCCCTCAAAAATTCTCTTCCCCACCCTATGGATATTTTTCAGAAAGCGTAGTAGCTGGCAGCTCTAGATATCGAACTTGTCTATTGATCGTGATATTTTGGGAAAATAATGCTTCAAATTCAAACTATAATTATACTTTAGAAAATACATAAAAACTAACGTATACCTAATCAGGGCTGCGTACATTCTTTGCCTTTTATTAAAATTTCTTCTAGTGGTCACAAAGTTTGACTTCTTTTCCGCACCACTAAATTTATTCCATCACTTTGTATCAACTATCTTGTGGTGAAGATTTTAAAATGTTCTGAAAGCTTATATTTGTAATTCCAAAAGCTTATTATTATTTTATTTTTATATGTCCACGGCTCTGTAATATATTATGCTAAAAGCGTAGTAGTTGGTAGCTGGCATAATTGAAACATTAATGAGCTGTCACTCTTTTAATTATAGCTTATTTCATACTTTTGCAATATAAACTGGGCTGCAGAGTGACAACGACTATTGACAAATTGATTGCGAACTGACAATTGATTGAAATTGTACCTTGTTTTGTAGTTTATTCACAAGCCCATTTTTGTACCTTTTATTTGTGCTGCATCCACGCTGTTTTGCTTTGATCATAAGTTCATAAGCTTTTTCATTAGTTCATAAGCCTCTCATCATTTGGATGAACTCGAAATAATTTAGCGCATTTAAAGCGAGGTGAAAGCTAAAAAAGTATTTTAAAAGTCATGCTCGCGATTTTTGTGTACACCGCTTATTTTATCTGGATTTGTGACCTCTCTTATTTTATTACTAATAAACTACATATTTTTATGATCTTTTTGACCTAATATTACGCTTTTTTTGCGTCAAGATTTCTTCACGATTTTTCTTACTCCCCTTAAATTTTTCCATATTTTATTTAGCAATAGAATATATTATTCGTGATTTTTATATTTTAAAGAGATTGTAATTTACATTTTACAGAGATTGCGGTTTCATTTGTGATTTATATATTACAGAGATTGTGGTTTAACTTGTGATTTATACTTTACAGAAATGGTGGTATCATTTGTGAATTATATTTTACAGACTTTGTACATTGTTTCTGAAAATAATAGAACGATAGTAAACTTGCCCTAATTGTTTTAAGTCAGAGGCCACGGCCGAGAAAAATTAAACAAAAGTAACGATTGATGTTTCATAAGCCTGTTGGGAAATTTTAAGAAGTTGATTTTCCCCTTAGTTTTATGATATAGATAGAGGAAACTATACGAATTAATTGGGGTAATCTAGATATATTTTCTCAGAATTGAATATTGGTAGATTTGTTTCTTCAATATAGAACCTACATTGGCTAAATAATGGATACAACATATCGAGTGAATCAGAAAATTTTATATTGGACCGATATTGGTTGCAAAATGACCGTAAAATATCGAGTAAATCGGAAAATTCTATATAGGTCCAATATCGGAAGAATAAAGGACTTTTGAACACTTACTGAGCCAAAATTCATGAATCTTGACCTGATGAGGGACCAAGTTATTTTACTACTAAATATTTCACCTTTGCTAGAAACAATATTTCGCCCAAAACTGAAATTTTGTTGGATATGTTTGAGTTTACTTGCAATTTTTAAGTGTAACTTATATTTTCCCAACGTGGGCCCTACAACCCCCCCCCTGCAGGGGGGGTATACTTTCAAGGGGCGTGGGAGCTTGCATAAATGAAATCATATAATACTTATATTTTCTTTTACGATATAAGAGAAAATAATATTTTATAATTTAAGTATTTTATTTGAACTGCAAACCATAAGTTAGTGAAACAATAAATGTATTTTTATGCAAACGTTTAAAAAATTTTACATATGAGTCAGTTTCATTAATGTTTTTTTTCACTCTTTAACCAATGTCATTCTCATGAAAAAAATGTTATAAATACATTAAGGATTTAGTACATTTCGCATAATTTACAGGCATGGTTAGAGAAAATATAAATAAAACTTTACAAAATGAGTCATACCAAAAATAATAATAAAGTATAAAATGTGTAAAAACAATTATTATTGATTTAGTAATATTTTTTTGCCCGACAATGAGCAGGTTTGTATGCACCTAGGAAAATTAATAACTGGTGTCAATATAGTTGTATGAAAAACTTAAAATTTCTTAATGTCAGCTTCCACTATCCAAATTATCTTATATATGCCACTTTCTAATATATATACTTAGAGAAAATAAAATAGTCTGGTAACGACAAACATAATATGAAAAGTTATATTAGTTTTACTACCACTTTTTAATTTTTTTCCAAGTGCATAAGTTTTGGAAATATTTGTTTCGCTAAATGTAGGTTTCTTAAATGCTCTCTACTATTTTCAACTTCTTTTCTTTGTAACTACCTCTTTATCCTTTAATAAAAAACTTTTAAATAGATCCAGATATGTTAATTAAAATTATTGACTTACATTTTACTATGGTAGCATAGATGGCAACTTGATCCGGACAGCGAATAATTATTCTCGAGTGGTAGATTATTAATTGAGGTTCTTGGTTTAATAAATTAAATTTGTTAGGTTTTTGTCCACCATCATTTCTAAGTAATTCGATGGCTTATATCATTCGCCACTTTGTTATGGTTACACCCTTTAAAAAGTAAATAAAATTTGTAAAATATTTGCAAATTTAGTTTGTAACTTTTCTACCGTTTTTTAAATTATTTTGGTATGTCCATAGCAGTTGGCATCTCTGTAGTAGGTTAAATAGCCAAATTTCTACAAAACGAAGCATAAAAGCGAAATGCTGGTGCTACCAATTTTTTTAAAAAAAAGCAAACATTTCTTATTTTTCTTTAAATGAAATATTCAAATTAATTCTGTAAACAAGCTTCTTGCATAACAATGAATGTCATAGTAATAAAATATTGCGCATTTTTAGAATATCTCTATTTATTCAATTCTCTGCAAATAGAATGATTTATTTTAATGTAATACATTTGCTTATAGAAAATGAATTTTACATTTATAATTAATTCTCTCTGTAATTTCTCTAAAAATTTGTTTTTCAAAGATAGCAAGAATTTCAAATATATGATATATTCAATCTTATTTGAATTTAATCACTATACTTTAAAACCAATCTCCTCATAGAGATACGGCATTCTAGAATTTTGAATGCGCATAAATTGAGCCATGATGATGTCAGTGTCTCATCTTTGGGTGCAAAATTGAGCCATCGGTATGTCCATCTATATGACAGGCATTTATCTATCATTTTCTCTCTCAATCGGGAATGACGCTCAGTAAGTGCAACCATGCAATCATCTTTTTGAATTATGGTTCCATTGTTACGGAATGTCAGTGTGTGAGTAGAATTGCCATTCGTGAAATTCCAAACATTTGTCACATGTCCAAAATTTATCATTTGATTGCGTTTTCCCTATACTAATTCCCTTAGTATATAAATTTGTTTTTGTAAATATAAATTACATAAAAAAATACCGATTTACTTTAATTTAAATTGGTAGTATAATATATGTTTTTTTTTTAAAAATTATTTAATAGTTAGATTTTTAAATAAAAAAATTTTGCTGCCACGATGAAAATCTAAATAAAATAAATAATACGCTCAAATCCATCGGGTTAGAGTTTGAAAATGAGTTATCTACAAAGATGTCAACTGCTCCGGTTTCGACAAAAAAATTTCAAAAGCAGCAGAGAAATACGAAATAAAATTTGCAGTTCTCCGGATAATTTTGCTAACTTTTTCAAAGTTTCAACACAGCTGCAGTGTATGAAAGTGGCGTATTACACAAACTTTTGAATTATTTAGAAGTAGTGGTGAGTAAAAATCTTATAAATCGAATTTACTAATCTAAGAATTACTACCACTTGAAATATTTATTCTTGTCCGGAACAAGTTGGAATCTCTGTATCTCAGGTGTTAATGAAATTTCAAGACTTGAAATTGGAAGACTTACAATGAAATTTCAAGACTTGTTAGACGAAAGTAAATGTTAATATTTTTATCTTTGTTTAACACAGTTGATTTATAATGATTTTGACAACCTCCACTCGCAAATGATTTAAAATGATGCCTAAAAGTCCGAAAACGATGAATATAATATCTATCTAAAAATTGCCTTATATTTTGGGAATTTTTTTTTTATTGATAACTAAATTTATATTTAAATGTAATATTCTTCCTTTTTTTCAATGCCCACCCGTGTTGACATTCGTCAATTCAGGCGAATTAGGGCAGATTTGTTGGCCACTCTTTCAGGGTCCCCCTAATATGGTGCAGACAGTTAGTCTAGTTAGAAAATGAAAGAACAACCATGCCTTTTGTCCAAAATTTGAACCCAAACCCTTCCTGATGTAAGGTCAGTTCCCTGACTTCTACATAGTCAGATCGACAATGTAAATTTGATTTAAAGCTAACTGCCTTATCATTATAAAGATTGAAAAAATTCATATAGAAAGTCATTTTTTTCCAATTCTCTCGTTGTGAGGCTTTTAACATTTTGGCGAAATTATCAAAAGTTATGATAGCTTTAGTTTGTAGTAATCTACCACTCCAAAAAGTATATTTTGTAAAGTTCAAGGCGCAATTTTGCATCAAGGCGTAGGAGTTACCACAACGGCTGCTGCTAACCATAACGAATGCTGGCAAACAGTAAATATATCATGATGGAAGGTATAGGGGTCGCTTCGCTGTCCAGGTGCCCGCTTAAAATTGCAAGACTAGGAAGGCGTAGGCAACCTTGATAAAAATATTAAATCATTCCTCAGCTAAACGAATTCCTGCTTAATTAATTTCTAATGAAAAATGAAATGTAAAATAAACCTCCTGCCGTAAAATTAAATTCCCCAGAAAGTGTTTAAAAAAAAGCCCCTATGGTGCAGATAAGCTAAATTATTCCGTTTTGTGAGCAAATAAGAGTTATGAAAAATATGTAAATGAATTTTCCTATATTTCGATCTACTCATCTCGTAGTGCGAATTTAAAGCGTTATAAAAATCATCCGATTTCAGCAAAATTTAGTTTTCTATTGTTTACTACTTTATAATTATCGTATAAAGAGCGGAATAGTGAACACTCCTGCAAGTATGATAAGTAATCGAAAATCGATCAAATATTCTATTAAAAATTATAAAAAAAAGTATCAAAGGTATATTTTAGGTTACATTTCATAATTCTCATATCTAGACAAATATATGACCGGCAAAACTATGCACTCCTTTCATAATTCTATTATCAGCTCAGGAAAATCTGCGCACTTATTTCTTAATTTTTATACATTAACCCTTTCGCGCCGACTGTCACAAATACGTGACAGCAAAAAACCGTATCAATCAGATTAAGAAGATAAAACTGGTAATCAAAGTATTTCTTTAGCAGTTTATTTGTAGGCGGAGTTATAATTTTTTGATTTATTTAATTCACCATTACTTTGTTCAAAATAAAACTATTTAGTTATACTTTGAATTAACATTGATTATATATATGATTAAACTAACAATAATTAAAATAAAAGCAAAGTAAGTCTGTCAAATTAGTAACGACTACATTTAAGTTACCGTTTTTTATTTAATTGCAACTTGATTCTGATTTTGTACGAATGCTTTTCTGAATCACCCGTCCCCAAGGGGTTAATAGCTGTGCGTAGCTACTGTTTTCTTACAAAAGATTTTCTTTTTCTTTTTAAATTGATAACGGTACATACACCTGTTTTTAACTTTGTCAAAAAAAGTTGGTTCATAATTATTTCTATCGCCAATGCACATATATATATTGTATAAAAATATAAGTCCTTAAAATTACTAAATTAAGACGATTCCTACGAGCAGAAGCAAAATGAATTGTTGTATCGCTACCACTACAAAGAATCCTAACTAAAGAGTATAAAAAACAGCAGTTATATTTGTAAGATAATTTACTGTGTATGTACACAGTAAATTATCTTACAAATATAACTGCTGTTTTTTATTTCCGCTGTTTTTTTCCGCTGTTCCCCTGCCTGTGTTATATCTTATCATTAAAACAATATTTTTATAATTAAGATTTCGGATAAGTTCAATGGAAGAATTTCTGACATTGACCTTCACTCTCTCTCAACTAATACTGTATGACATCTTTACCATCACCACCCGTAGATATAACACGATGCAAAAATTTCTATCTGCAGCTGTTGCCAACCCAAGAAACATAATTAGCGGAAAAAAATTCTTAGGCGTTGTTGTTATTCCCGCATTTCTTTCATTTTCGAAATCCTGTTTCTACATTTAATTAGGGACGACCTGCAGAGTACTCCACACCCACGCATGCGCAGAATGTCACCTAAAATTTGTAAAAAGAAAATTAAAGACATTTTCACCTTATGTCAAAGAGGTTAATTGTTGAAAGGAGTGAAAAAATGAGTTGAATGTTCGAAGAAGGTAATGGAATTAATGAGAGGGTGTCAAAAAAATTCTTTCCTGAGTTGTGCTCGTGGAATTAGGGTTCATGCTCAACCGATTCCCGTTTGCAAACATTCGAAATTCTAAAACAAACTGAGTCATTGGAATGTTGAGTTTCAGGGTTGTTAAAACTGCATTGTAAAAGGAAATGCTTAGTCGTAAATTCAATCAAAATAATCTTCGATGGCGAGAAATAACATGATTAGATCATCGACTACTACGAACATTTATTTATATATTTGACACCTAGTATTAAAAATTTGTTTAAAGTATTTAAAAAATTCAAAAATAATTCTTTTAAAAAAACTTGTCGTATATTTGATTTGTTATGCGTATTTGTCTAATATAAATAATCATGTTTTTTATTTCACGAAAAAGATAGTAAATTTCTTAATTTTCGGTGCACGAAAAGATTAAAAATGTTATGGCAAAATATTTCAGCAGTAATTAGTTAATGTAAAATAATTGTACTGAAAGAAATATTTACATAGAATGGATAAATACGATATTATTAAAAAACAGCTGTTATAAACTGTTTTGATAAAAATATTTAATGTTATTATTATAAATGTAAGTTGTCGTGAGTCATTTGGTTGAGATAATAAATTAATGCCAAAAGTCTAATGTTTCTAGCAACAGTTTAGAAAAATAAAGGCTGTAACAGTGTTATTTCCGTATTATCATGCTATAAAAACATTAATATAACTCAATTTGCGTACTTTATTTTAAAGATGTATTTTTAAATCTTCGAAATCGAATTAGAAGTATTTAAATGTTTTAGACTAGCGCAATAAATATTTAATTTAAAGAGGAAATTTATATAGGTGTAAAAAATAATCCGAGAATAATTTCGGAATTTGCAAATGAAAGATATAATTAAGCATTTTTCAGTAATTTTAAAAAATCTCACATTACCGCTCACGTTCAGGTTGTGGGATTAAATTAACAATTTACAGTGGATCAGGGGGCTAAATTAAGGTATCAGCTATGAACAAAAAATATAAAATTCCTTTGATTGCCAATGCATGGGACCACTATTCTTCATTCGGTCACCTTAAGTGTTAGTCTATTTTTTTTGTTTTTGTCTCAATTGCTCAACTTATATGGAAAAATATTTGTGGTAAAAAGATTTCACATTTTCCTTTTGCTCAGCTGTATAAAACTATTCGAAAATAATAAACTGTTTTGAATATAGACTATAGATAATCTACAATCCAACAAAAATATTTTCTTTTTTTTAACTACATATCAATCACTTTTTTACGAAGTCAAGCAAACCATAGAAACTTTTCGTTGTTTACTTTTCAAAGCAATTCAAAAGTGTGAGTGCTCCAGAAGATTGGATCTAAGCAATATGTTGCGAAGTAGGCTGGGTTCAAAATTAAGAATCTATGAAACTAATTCTAGTTAGTAGCAATCTGATATATATCTGCTGAAGAAATATTATTTTTTACATTTCTCTGATTGGTTTTGATTATAGACTGCAGATAATCTGCAATCAAACAAAAATATTTTCTTTTTATAACTGCATATCAGTCACTTTTTTACGTAGTCAAGCTAACCATACAAATCTTTCGTTGTTTACTCTTCAAAGCAATTCAAAAGTGTGAGTGCTCCAGAAGATGGAATCTAAGCAATATCTTGCGAAGTAGGCTGGGTTCAAAATTAAGAAGCAATGAAACTAATTCCAGCTAGTATCAATCCGATATAAATCTGCTTTTCAACGCTGAAGAAATATTATTTTTTACATTTTTCTTATTGGTTTTGATTATAGACTATAGATAATCTGCAATCAAACAAAAATATTTTCTTTTTATAACTACATATCAATCATTTTGATTCCGCGTATGATACGCATGCATTGCCATCGATTTCGCGTATCATTCGACTGCCGGTCTTATCTACAAGAAGGTGTATAAAGATTAAGTACAGTTGTGTAATGAATAACCTCGCACAACATTTTTAGGCTGATGAACAGTTCCTTCACGCACTTATGAGCATTCGAAGAGAATTTCACCCTTTAGGCGTAAAAGCCCAATATTTCCGCATTGTTGTCTACAACAGCGAAACCGGCCGACGGGCGAGAATCTGCTGAGAGAGAGAAAAAAAAAAACTTTTTCTTTTAAAGAAAATCGAAATTGTAAGAGTGAAAATAAAATATAAAAAAAGTTAAATAATTTCATACGCGATGAGGGCTCGCTTTTGAAGTCAGAAGAATTTGGCCGAAACGAGTTCGAATCGTGAATATTTGTAAGCAGGTTACTCAATAACTTTCTGAAAGTGTTTAATAATGGCATGCTGTTCAAAAGGAAGAAGAATTTTCACTCTTTTTTTTCGTGTGTGTGACCATTTTGATCAAAATAACTTAAACATTTTTAGAGATACCAACTTGAAACGCTTCTAAAGAAACCTTTTCCAAGTGGTAACCAAATTTATGGTTCCGGGTATGATTTTCAGTTTATTTACTTAACGTAATTTTATCAACCACGACGTAAAAATGATTCAAACAAATACATGCCATGAGACTCGGCGTTGGTTGCAGGGATGATACGGGAGACTAAAAATGTAGAAGTGCTAGAAACTCGATTCATATTTGTTTTTTTTTTAATTATTATTTTTATTTTTTATTATTATTTTTATTTTTTATTACCTCTTTAATTACTGTATCGTTAGCCGCGATGGCTCAGGGGATAGAGCGTTCAACTTCCAATGAGGTGAATCGGGTTCGAATCCCTGTCGATTCAAATTCCGCGTCCGGCTTGCACCGTTCACAGTGCTGATGTAAAATATCCTCAGTGGTAGACGGATCATGGGTTGGAGTCCCCTTGCTGCCAGGCTTACCGTGGGAGGTTCTCGTGGTCTTCCTCTCCGTGTAACGCAAATGCGGGTAAACTCTCTCAAAAAGTCCACCACAAAGGAAAATTTCTCTCAATACTCGATCCAGGAGTTCCCGTGTCCTCTGGATTGGGTTCAAAATTACAAGACTCTAGTCGTAAACCCATAAAATTGGGTCGGCTGTTCAACGACGGTTATAATATGAAATGAAATTCCTCTATCGTATCTACAACTAAGACTAACATTTCAAATTTTTAATATTTAATACAAAAACATGCTTTGCAGTCACTTTCAAAAGTGAATTGAAAAACAAATATGCTAGAAAAAGTTGCCAATTTCATTATCTTTTAATAAAATGTTGAATTTTATTAGACACCACTTTTTGCATTCACCTGAGTCAACCCTGCAGTTATTTTGTGATAAAGCTTTGCGTAAGCGAAAACAAACAATATTCTACATAATTTAGATTTCAATCAGTACCACTATATATAATATTTAGTGGAAAGAGGAGCTTTTGACATCCTTGATTTTTTGTCAACAACCAAAGCAAAATAATATTTTTTCTCTCTACTACTATATTTGAAATGGTATATGCGTAAATAGTTTAGTTATTATTATCAGATAAAGGTGTGATGGCAGTAACTTATCACAGTGATTTAATTTCGTCATGTAATTTTATAGTTTGAAACATTGGTTATCATATGTTTTAATTATATTGATCTTATAAAGGAGCCTTTTCGTTGAACAGCTCTTTTGATTAGGTACAGCTCAAAATGTGCGTAACAGAAAAATGGAAAAACTTGAAGTGGCGTTCCATAAATTTGATATAACTTATAAAGCGCCTTTCAAAAAGTTGATACTGCTCAGAAAACGCGTTTCAAAAATTTATATAGCTTAAAAAGCGCGTTTCAAAGATTTTATTCGCTTGTATAGCATAGTAACTCTTATATATAGTGGGTGTTGTTATCTTTATTCTACAAGTTTATTATTTTACTCGCTACCAATTTATTAAAATTTTTCCAAAAAACTGAGAAATCGGCATCCCTGCAGTCATCTCATGGTGAGATTTTTTAACGAATTGGCGAAATTATCCCTTACTCTACAAGTTACATTTTTTAATTCGCTATTTATTAAAACTTTCGCAGAAAGCGGAACAGTAGCATCCTTGTAAGCAGTGTAGACACGAATTTTCTATGCATCCAAAATAATTATTAAGAATTAAATATCCAAGTTACCGTCTTTACTGTTTTTAAAAGTAGACATCGTCCCAAAATAGAAAACATGGCGTTTAATGAGTTGAATATTAATGCTAACCAAACATTTTAGTTTCTTTTTGTCAAGCGCGTGTTCTCACCAAACATCACTGAGATATGCCTGATAAATTTCGTTCTTTATGATTAACGCATTCTACCGGTTCAGAACAGAAGGTTCACACTGAACAACTCTATTGTTGCTTTTATTTGTTTTGACAACTTAATAGTTAACTTCGAAGATTATTTGAACTCAGCCTCAATGACTTGCCATAATCAGATCAGCTAAGTTAACTTTAAGAACTGGAAATGGTGAGAAAGTTAGGATATTAGTAGAAGATTCGACAAATTTTGTTTTCATTAAAAATATGCTCATGGTATTTCTATTCATCTATATTACCGTAACAAAACAATTGCAATATTTTTTCAATGCATTATTGATTGCATTTTTCATTAACATATAATTTTGAATCTTTAGTTTTAATGTTTTGGTTTGATTTTTGGATTCCTTTGGTTAGTTTTATAGTTGTGTTATTTATCCGGGAAAGCTGAAAGTCTGATTGCAATAACATTTCATTTTTTGTGTTTCTTTCTGTAGAAGTAATCTATTAGCGACAGAGTTGCCACGATGCAAAATATACTAACAATGTTTAAAATTTTACTTAGAAAAAATGAACAGTTGTTTTTATATGAATGATTTGAAATATAAATTAAAGTGGTACGAATGATTGAATAATTAATGTGATTATAGATAA
Organism: Parasteatoda tepidariorum; assembly: GCF_982258835.1. NCBI lineage: Eukaryota > Metazoa > Arthropoda > Arachnida > Araneae > Theridiidae > Parasteatoda > Parasteatoda tepidariorum. Next base: position 20,332,425 of record NC_141759.1, on the reverse strand, counting down.
ATAACAATGAATTGTGTTTTTATCATTTTATCTTTATACTCAACCACGACATCTCTGCATGACTATTGAAACATGTTAACAACTAACGCGTGTAGTAAATATTTATTTTCACTGTTGATAAGTAGTGGTAGTCATGGTTAATTTTATTTCTTTCGAGGAATAGGTAAACATAAAATATTCTTGCTACTAGTTTTTGTTAAGCTTTACGGATAAGAAACAACAATGTTTATTATTTATTAAAAAAATAAAAATACGTGAAATTCTAAAGTAATAACACCTAACTTATGCAAAGAAAAAAAGAATGAGCAAAGGTTTCAAAAATATATTATTTGTTTTGTTGTAAAAGAATAATTCATCGGTACTTGATAAATTGTTTTCAAAATATTTATTTTTATTTAACAAATAAAAGCATTTCTGAAAACATTTTGCACATACTATGAAAAAAAGCATATAATTAAAAATAACATTATCTAGTCTTTTGAAATTATTTTATCATGACAATAGGTAATCTGTAAACAAATATTCATGAAAAAAGAAATAAATACTTCATCACTCTTTCACGCGTGGTACATTTTTTTATTTTATTTATTTATTTCTGGTTTATCGCTGTATATAAGCCTTTTTATACCCGACCACAAAGAGTGGTCTCTGTATGAAGAAAATCTATATAAAAAATTTGTGGTACATACTTATTTATTCCAATTTGACAATTCTGTTTTTTTCTTGAAAAAAAAAGAAGCGCGTTTTGACACTGATACAATTATTCATATTATTAATACATTGCGGTGGACAAAACTAACTTGTCTTTACAAAATAAATCCCAATTACAGAAATGCCAAGAGAGACAAAAAATGCAAAAAGGGGTAGAAACTCGATTAATTTTTATTTATCTTTTATCGCTTTCATTAATCAATTGTAACTATCACTGAGCCTTACATTTTAAATCATTCTCATTTTAAAGAAGAACATTCCTTGTTTGCAATCTCAATAGTAAACTGAAAAAAATTGACTAATTTTAGTTTCTTTGAGTTTTAGCTGTCACTCCATTTTGCATTTTTAGCCGCCCGTGGCAACCCAGCAATTATGAAACACCTGCACTACCAACTTTTACTCTTTCTAGAGAACTTTATATCCTTTTAAAAAGGACGCTAGATACAAATGGGCTAAAAGACCTAACTTATGCTAGATAGATGCAAGTGACGTAGTGTGGGTATCTCAATTCTGATTGGTTGTTAAAACATGGCACTTCCTTACATTAGCAACTGTTCTTTCCGTTCCATTTCGAGTAAGTTAAGCCTGTCAGGTATCAATTCTCTTAAGTAACATTTTTTTCTATGTTCATACATAAAGATTTCAATAGCATAAACAAACTAATTATACATGGAAGTTGCCATCGGGTATACAAAACAAAAATGTATTACGATTACGATAAAAAACGTAAACAAATAATAAATCTAAGTTAATTAAAATACGCAGACGAGAATGAATTATATTTCAACAAATTCGATGAGCGACACGAGGCTGTATTTAATTAACTTCACATTAACTAACATTCTAACTTATGTGGAGAAACTTAGCTCAACTTCAACACGCCATTTTGTTTAGAAACGATCAGCTGGCACTGACGTCATAGGTCACACATGTGGGTAGCCGTTATCTTCTTCTTCTTCTAGGAGTGCAAGTACCCAATTATTGTTTGAAGTCTTTAAATATTTTAATACAGGGCTGTCAACTTTTTCCACTTTTCTAAAAATTTATTCTAGTCTTTATGTTTTAATGTATTATTTTTATTCATTTAAACTTATTTACCACACACATATATATACAGAGATGCCAACTTGCTCCGTTTTGCAAAATATCCGTTTTGCATGTTCTAGCTGTAACGAAATTTAAGTTATTTTTAGTTTAGTTTTTTTAACTTCAATTATTTTTTTCCACCAAAAATCAATTTTTATAAAAAATTGTAAGAATTATATAACATGCAACCTAAAGGCATTATTTATTTGGTTACTGTTTTTTAAAGTAGGCGTAACTATGCTTATTTTAGAAGTTATACTATTTAATTCGCTACCACTTTATTAAACTTTTTCTAGAGAGCGGAGCTGTTGGCATCCCTGTATCATACCTGCCAACTCTTCCGGATTTTCCGGAAGATTTTATTTTCAAATTTAAAGTGTTAGCAATATTCAGGTTATTCCAATTAACTTTTTGAATTATAATGATAACTATTAACCCTTTCGCGCCGACTGTCACAAATACGTGACAGCAAAAAACCGTATCAATCAGGGTAAGAAGATAAAACTGGTAATCAAAGTATTTCTTTAGCAGTTTATTTGTGGGCGGAGTTATAATTTTTTGATTTATTTAATTCACCATTATTTTGTTCAAAATAAAACTATTTAGTTATACTTTTAATTAACATTGATTATATATATGATTAAACTAACAATAATTAAAATAAAAGCAAAGTAAGTCTGTCAAATTAGTAACGACTACATTTAAGTTACCGTTTTTTATTTAATTGCAACTTGATTCTGATTTTGTACGAATGCTTTTCTGAATCACCCGTCCCCAAGGGGTTAATGAGTTTGACCACCACTACATATATATAATTATAATAAATATATGAAAGCATAATAGGGATCAAATTATAAATATATTTTTGAGTCAGATTGCATACCTACCAACTCTTCCGGATTTTCCGCAAGATTTTATTTTCATATTTAAAGTGGTAGTAATTATATACTATTTTTTCTTTTATAAACTAAATTTTTGAATGATTTTGATCACCACTATTCTTACAAAAATTAAGCACATATATTAATATGCGTTACTACCATGGTTGTCAACTTAAGTTTTCTCAAATACAACGTATTTGTTTGCTTAAAATTGAAGTTTTATTTCCATTTTAATACGACTGGGAAAAATGATAATGGAAGGGATTAAAAGTTGGCAGGTATGAGATTGTTTTTCGTTTATTGTTTTACAACCACTCTGAAAATCCATTCTCGGAAAGAGTGAAAGTTGGCAGGTATGCTGTATATAAATTACCCTTTCGGGACTGGCGAGTTATAAATGTTTTCGTAAAGTATCAGAATGGTAAAAAAAAAAAAAGCAGTATCTTAAGTTTGATCATAGCTACTTAGTATGATTTTTTATTTATTTTTTAATCTAACACATTCACTCCATGGGTGTTAAAAGTGTAACTATACAATTTTTTATTCAAACTAAGTAGTGGTGAATTAAATAAAGCGAACTATCATTAACCCGCCAACAAATAAACTGCTATAAAAATAGTTTTTCTACCAGTTTTAACTTTTCTTACCCTAATTATCGCCACTCTGAGAATGCTTATAAGACTCGCCCGTCTCGCAGAGGTTAAAAGTTCATATGCAACGTCACTTTATTCGAGATCCTGTGGAGAAAATGTTGGCGAAATTACCAAAAAATTTGCGACTTTTAGTTGTGAAAGATCTACCACTCTAAAAATATTTTTCAAAAATAGTTGTAATTGTCTAACTTGTAAATGCAACTAGCATATTTTGATTATAGTACCACTTTAAATATTAAGTGAAATATATTTTATTTTTGAAATACTTAAATTGCAGTGTCTTGTTTTCTATTGCTTGAACTATTCAATTAAGTGCAAAATATGAAATGCACGGGAGTAAAAAAAGATGTAATTAGGTTTGGGGATATTTTAGCTTCTTTAAGTGTCGTTTCTTAGTCTTTTCTATCGGCAACTAATTTGTAGCTAATATGCTTCAATTTGAAAGGTATATGTTAAGTGACAGTAACAAAGTATTTTAATTATCTATCGGTGCATAATTTTCGCTGGATGCTGATCAACTTAAGCATTTAAGGATGGTTGCTGTTTCCTTTGCAGTGCATATGTTACCTTTAAAGCGTATATAATTCAGTAATTTCATAGAATAACTAGGTATTTCCAGAAATAAACTAGACAAATCGGTTAAAGTATGTAATAGATAAAAATTTATAACTTCACTTAGTTATTCTATTAAATAACTAGTTATTCTACGAAATAGCTAAGGATAGACCGCTAAAAAGAATAAATAAACAATTTCAAAGTTATTTTATAAATTAATTGATCATAATTAGCTACAAATCTCCCGAAAAATACATTTTATCCCTGTTGCGGATGATTAATTGGTAAATAATAAGGAAAAGCTGATGATATAATTTATTATTGCTCTTATTAATGACTATGTCACCTTCAAAGCAGCTATAAGCGGTTCAAAACTGACAAAAAGCAGCTGGAACCAGTTCAAAGAACTTTTGAGTGCCGTTCTTCATTCTTTAACGACCAAGTAATCGTTATTTTACAGAATCCTATTTAAATCGTAGAATTCAATAATTTTATATATTTTAATTGACTTGTCCAGTAATTTCATGAAATACCTGGTTATTCTAGGAAATAACTGATTTCACATTTTAACGGAAACACATACTTTAAAATACAATGTTTCTGAGTATATATCGATCGTCAAAACCACCATTATCTCCAGATCTCAACTCCAACGACTTATTTCTGTGAAGCTACCTTAAAGACAAAGTCTATGCAAATAATCTCAAAGCCGTAGATGAACTTGAAATTGTTTTTCATAAGCTTATCGAAATGGATCTATAGGTATTATAGATCTACAAAAGATATATAGATCTGTAGATGTTTGTAGATAGATCTTCTACCTGAGAGTTTTTTACTTCTTTAAAAAATAGTTTTAATAAATTGTTGCGAAATGTAAATTGAAAAATTAATTGCACAAATCCGAGTTTGATTCTTATGCATTTGTATATGCGTAATTTTTTCAATTGCAATGGTGGTTTAAATGATTATTAATTGAATTTATGATTCCAAAAAGGAACGAGAAAAGCTAAAGTTTGGCTATCAATTAAATTCTTCCTGAAACAGTTAAACATCGTTAAAATAATATCAGTCAGGCATGTGCAACCGTACATACTAAGTAAAGAGACGTACTTTATTTTTTTGTTGTTAAAAGCATAGTTGCATACCTGCCAACACTTCTGGATTTTCCTAAAGATTTTATTTTTATATTTAAAGTGGTGGTAAATATATACTATTTTTTTCTTTTATAAACTTAATTTTTAAATGATTTTGATCACCACTATTCTTACAAAAATTAAGCACATATATTAATATGCGTCACTATCATTGTTGTCAACTTAAGGTTTCTCAAATACAACGTATTTTTTTGCTTAAAATTGAAGTTTTAATTCCATTTTAATACCACTGGGAAAAATTATAATGGAAAGGATTAAAAGTTGGCAGGTATGTAGTAGTTGCTAAACAAAATTGGTTTTACATGACTCGGTGGCTCAGGGGATAGAGAGCTCTTTCTCCAAATGAAATGACCCCGGTTCGAATACAAGCGGTGGGGCGATTTCTAGAACCGGTTCGCATTGCCGACATTGCAAACCTAAACAATCCTCTGTGGTAGACGGATCACGGGTTAAAATTCCCTTGCCGTCGGGCTAACCGTGGGGGTTAAAATGGTTTTCCTCTATATACAATACAAATGCGGGTTAGTTTCATTAAAAAGCCCTCCACGACGATAAATTTCTCCCACTATTTGATCTATGAGTTTCCTTGTCTTCCAGATTGGGTTCAAAATTTTAAGGCAACGGAGTAAAGCATTGGTAGTCGTAAACTCAGAATTGGGTCGTTGAGTTGGTTGTTTAACGATGGTTATAAAATAAAAGCATAAAAAAACGTTAGTTTTATATATGTAACGTTAGCTCAGGAGATAGAGCGTTCGTCTCACAATGAAGTGACCACAGTTCGAATCTCAGCAGTGGCTGGTTGATACGAATTCTGCTTAAGGCTCGCATTACCACAATGCAGACGAAAAATATCTTCAGTGGTCTATGAATCATGGGTTAGAATCCCCTTACCGTCAGACTAACCGTGGTTTTTCTGTGGTTTTCATCGCTATGTAATGCAAATGTGGGTTAGTTCCATTTAAATGTCCTCCAGAAGGCTAGTCAATTCCAATGTTTGATACAGGAGTTCTCTTGTCTTTTGGGTTGAGTTCAAAATTGCCAGATAAGAGCACAGGAAAGAGTTGTGTAACGCAAATGTGGGTTAGTTCCATTAAAATGTCCTCCACGAAGGCTAGTTAGTTCCAAGGTTTGATAAAGGAGTTCTCTTGTCTCTCGGGTTGGGTTCAAAATTGCCAGATAGGAGCACAGGAAAGGGCTAATTATAGCAATCCGGGAGAAGTGGTAGTTATCAGATTTGTAAGTATATGCGTATAGATTCAACAGTTGTATGGGCGAAACATCAGTTAGTTTTGCAGAACTTTGCTATTCCTCAACGCCATATCAGATGACAAGCATATAGCGTACATAACATGTCATAAACTAAGTCCGAACAATTGCAGTTATTAAAATTTGTATAAAATATTTTAACATTACCTTTTTTAAAACTTCTCTTTTTTATTTTACACAGCTCAATTGTTGCTCCTATGTACAAACTCTATGAAATAAAATAATTTTTTTAATTAAAAAATACATTTCACAGTGGTTGAAACTTTATTGAGGCTTATTGGAATAGCTCTAAGTTCAACACCTCAAAGTTAAATTTTTTTAATCTGTTATCAAGCTGTGCTATAACTCCGCTATACGGAAATATTCGCTATTTTTTTTTGCGCAATCCTTATTAAAACAGGTATCTGAAGAATGGTTATTTAAACATAGACCCGTAGACGTAACGGTTGAGATGGGCGCTATTTTCTCATGTGTGACTAAACTCTTGCCGGAAGAAAGGAAAAGACTGCTTTCTTTCATTGTTTCTTTCAAACCAGATTGCTTTGGTCGAAGAAAGTTAGTCGTACTACGAGGCTTTAACTTATTGCTTCACAGCTAGTTTGATAAATCTCTCCTTTGGATAGTGGAATAACACTTTTAGTGGAATTAAAGAACAGATCCTTCTTTGAAAGCTATAATTAGAGAGAGTGATTGTAGCACCCCGAGTGTTTCGCTTAAAATTTAAAATTGTCTGAGAAATTACGAAGGAAACAAATGGAAGTTTTCACGAATCAGCGCAGTAATAACAGTTATATTATAATTGTCATTGAAGAGTAGACACAATTTTTAATTTACGACTAACATTGTTCAATTCCAAAGCCTAGTAGTTTAGAACCCGATCCAGAAAACAAGAGAACTCCTGGATCAAGTATCGGGAGATATTTGCCTTCATGGAGAACTTCTTGAATTAACCCGCATTTGCGGTACACAAGCGACAAAAAGCACCTTCCTGGTTAGCTTGACGGCAAGGGGACACTCAAACCCACGATCTGTCTATCACGGAGGGTATTCTACGTCAGAACTGTGGTTGGTGCGGTATTCGTTTCGATCAGTCGTCGATGAAATTCGAACCCTGTTACCTCATTGGGAGATGAGCGCTATATTTCTAAGAGTCACCACTACTCCTATGGCATACATTTTATTTTATAACCGTCATTGAACGGAACAAAATGTTTAGAAAAAATGGTAGAGATCCTCCAACTAAAATTTGCAGATTTTCGTTTAATTTTGCCATATTTTTAAAAGGCTCAACACTGCTTAATTTTTGGGGGGGTTTCGATGAGGAAGAGGATCTTTGCTCTGCGATTTTATCCATTGAGTTCGATCGAAAGTGAGGCTTAATTTATAACAAAGTGACATGTCGCATCCTCTAGTCGATCTATAAGCCGCCAATTATCCAATCACCTCCTTATGCCTAAAGCCAAAAGTTTTATTCGCTCTAGTGCAAATTAGACAGATGAAGTCAGATGCCCGCTTCACGGGCAGGCACTTCGCAAAACAACATATCAAGTTTATTAATGAATGATGCTAGCTCAAATATCTTTAAATTTAACTTTCAAATCAAAAACGTAAAAATAAATAAATAAAAATGTCATTATCTATTCTAATATAAATATTGGATTGTGAGGTGAACCGGGATTCGATCCAATGAGGTGAACCGGGGTTCGATCTAATGAGGTGAACCGGGGTTCGATCAAATGAGGTGAACCGGGGTTCGATCCAATGAGGTGAACCGGGGTTCGATCCAATGAGGTGAACCGGGGCTCGATCCAATGAGGTGAACCGGGATTCGATCCAATGAGGTGAACCGGGGTTCGATCTAATGAGGTGAACCGGGGTTCGATCAAATGAGGTGAACCGGGGTTCGATCCAATGAGGTGAACCGGGGTTCGATCCAATGAGGTGAACCGGGATTCGATCCAATGCGGTGAACCGGGGCTCGATCCAATGAGGTGAACCGGGATTCGATCCAATGAGGTGAACCGGGATTCGATCCAATGAGGTGAACCGGGATTCGATCCAATGAGGTGAACCGGGGTTCGATCATGGCGATGGCTGGTCTATACGAACTCCGCATCCGGCTTGCACCGACCACAGTGCTGACCTGAAATATCCTCAGTGATAGACGGATTATAGGTTAATGTCCCCTTGCCATCAGGCTAACCGTGAAAGGTTCTGGTGGTATTCCTCTCCATGTAACGCAAATGCTGTTTAGTTCCATCAAAAAAATCCTCCCCGAAGGCAAATTTCTCCCAATACTTGATCCAGGAGTTCCCTTGTCTTCTGGATTGGGTTCAAAATTACAAGGCTACGGAGTTGAACACTAGTAGTCGTAAACCCAAAAATTGGGTCGGCTGTTCAACGACGGTTATAAAATAAAAAACAAACTATATCGGATAATTAAGTTATTATAAATAATACATAATGATTACTAAAAATTTACATCTTTCTTATTAAAGAAAACTATATAAAATATGGACTTACACATTAAACCAAGAACTTTTAATTCTAATTAATCCATATCATTTATTTCTAATTAATCCATATCATACTGATTAATCTTAATTATACAGCTGTATTTCTTGCATGGCAGGTTTATAATTTGGCCCTATGTACAATGTCTATAGGGTAACGAGAGAAATGTTTAAATTAAAATTAAATACGCATTGTATACAATTCCATATTTCCAACTTTACCAGTTTTCCAACAGGTTAAATGACTTTTACATATCTAATTGAAACATTCTAAAGTTTGAAAAAATTTAAAAAAAAACTCTTATCTGAAATAAATTGATTGTTTCCTTATCTATTGCTATTTTCTACTTAAAATGTCATCTAGAAAACACCACCCCCATTCTCAGGTTGTAGATATCAAACATGTGATTGATAGTGGGATAAACTAGATCTCGTTTTCGTTTAAAAAGAACTTTTCGTTTAAATGAAAATGTAAAGAGGAAGACATTGAGCATCTCATAAATTGACTGATCGCCGTTGGCAACACTAGTTATAAATATCACAGTATATCTTTCGCTTGCTTCGTTTCCTCTAGAAGTCAATCCTCTTCTTAAAGAAACCTTTAGGGGACAGATTTAGTTTTGTTTATTTTTTTTTGTTTTGCTGTAAAGCTTAATTTAGATACCATTTGGACGTTGTTTATTCTTTGTTTTAACTGTCGGAAAATTGACATTTATGAGGAAGTCAATTTTTAAAAACACGCAGTTTGTTTGAATATAATGAAATAGGGTCATTTGGCATACACATTTACGAGGTTAATGTTTGTAATTGCAATGTTTGGTAAGAAAGATATATGTATTTAAATGAGGAATTTATGCAGTTTATTTAAAATTCAGTTCGAAAATTGCTACCAATTTAAAATTTAAATCTTGTAAATTATGTATTTTTATTCCTGCGTTACTTATTTAATAATTGGATTTCCTGTGTTTCCTTAGCATTTAATATTAGATATGTTAATGTGTTTTTAGAACTAAATCACTAATCTGTATTAGATTACAAACGAACTCCTATTTATCGAATCTCGCGATTTATAGAATTTTAAGATGTAGATTTATAGGAAACAATGAATAGTGGCTCTAACGCAGAAGACGATGATAATGTATCTCCAGTGAAAACTGTTGCTTTTTCTGATGCTTTTTACTGTCTGGAAAAATTAAAAGTTACCAAGATGTAAATGAAGGAGTAGTTTCTTTTCTTCATGACGTCGAAAAAGATTTTTTTAAAGTAAGAAATCAAGGAAATAAGCAAATTCATCCGTTCTTAATAAGCAAAAAAAATAAGCAAATTCATTCAAATTCATCCGTGCGTAATCATTCGCTGTATATTAAGTCCCTGAGGGTAAAATTTTCTATTTATTTTGTATATTTGCTTATTAGAGATGTTCGATTATTTCATAAGGTTAGTCAATTTTTTCTTCTCATTTTACCCCCGACATTACGAATTATTCCCGATTTAGCAAATAATATTTACGGTCTCTATGAATTCGCTAAATCAGAGTCCGACTGTATATTCAATGCAATTCAAACATTGCTTGAATATTAAATTAAAGTTTATATATAGATATATTTATAATTTTAAATGTTTGACGTAATTTTAAATATTTCATATTAGATATAGATTTAAATGTAGGACTTATGAGGCGATTAGCAGTTATTTTATGAACGTTTTAATGCTATGTTTGCTGATGTTCCTTCATTAAAAATATTTGTGGCTAAATTTTTAAAATAAAAAAAACTACCTTATCAACATTATCTTTGATCGCTACAAGAAAACAGACAATTTAACGAATTTAGCTAGTCACAAATGTCTCAAATATTGCTTATATATTTTGTTACATTTTGAAGAATTATATTTTATAATCGTCGTTGAACAGCCGACTCAACTTAGGGTTTACGGCCACTAATGTTCAACTCCGTAGCCTTGCATTTTTAAACCCAATCCAGAGGACAATGGAACTCCTGGATCACCTTCCTGGATGACTTTTTGTGTGTAGTCGTACCAACCAGCCATCGCTGGGATTCGAGCCCGGTTCACCTCATTAGAAGGTGAGTGCTCTATCCCCTGACTCACCATGCCTTTTATTAACGAAATCTGGTAAGAATGTTTTTCAAATTTCTTTCGCCAAGAAAAATAAAAAAAAGCCTCAGTTTGAATGTAAAATCAAATCTTAAATAATCAAATCTTTAACCCCTTGGGGACGGGTGATTCAGAAAAGCATTCGTACAAAATCAGAATCAAGTTGTAATTAAATAAAAAACGGTAACTTAAATGTAGTCTTTTCTAATTTGACAGACTTACTTTGCTTTTACTTTAATTATTGTTAGTTTAATCATATATATAATCAATGTTAATTCAAAGTATAATTAAATAGTTTTATTTTGAACAAAGTAATGGTGAATTAAATAAATCAAACAATTATATCTCCGCCCACAAATAAACTGCTAAACAATTACTTTGATCACCAGTTTAATCTTTTTACCCTGATTGATACGGTTTTGTGCTGTCACGTATTTGTGACAGTCGACGCGAAAGGGTTAAATCTAATAACTAATCAAATTTTAAACTATAAATGCTATCTAGCTGAGAAGGATCAACTGGACTTTAACACGTTCACGCCGGGGTGACCCACCGGTGGGTCACGCTAGATCGTCTCATCTTGGCAGCGCACCGGAGTAAAAACTGGTAACAATAAATTTCATTTTTTAGTTTTTTTCCGGGAATAATAAAAATCCATAGCTACCAATTGTTTTTAACGGATGCAATTTTTATATTGAATTGCTTCTTCGCCGTGATAAATTTCTTTACAGTGAATTGTTATTGTTGAGAATAGATTAACTCCTCCCGAATATTATCTAATATTGAAATAGTTCTTCTACCAGTATTACACTTTTCCCGGCGTAAACGTGTTAAAACAGGATTATCTCATCTTGATAAAAATCCTTAAAAATAAAAGGAGCTTTCCGGTTTCCTTTGGAAATTTTTATAGCCAAAATAATGCCATGTGAAGTAGTTCTCTTCTAGGTTAAAAAATGAGTTGCAATACGAAAAATTGGTTACTAGTTAGTTACAGAAAAAAAAATTACTTTTAGAATTCTAAGATTTTGAAGCTTTATTTTCATATTTATCTAAAACGCAGTTTAGAAATGGGATTTAACCTAACAGTTATAAACTCACTGTGCTGTTATAAACTCATGGCAATTAAAGAAACTGTATATTAATTGCCACCACTATATTATTTATATTATTATAGAAAACATCTCATTTCATGTGATAACTGTACTTAGGAAAAACAACCAAATAGTTAGAAGTTTGATTTAAGAAATTTTTTTGGGTCAACTTGAGTTTTGAGCTATTATGTTGTAGAGAAAATTTCAAAAAACGAAAAAAAATATTTTCCTTAGGAATTTCAAAAAATATGTCAATGTGTGGTGGTGAAAGGGATACAGCGTTCGCCTCCCAATGAAATGTCCCTGGTTCGAATCCCAGTGGTGGCTGTTTGATACGAATTCCACTCCCGGCTCGCACTAACACCAGTGCCGGCGCAAAATAACCATAGAGGTAGACGGAGGATCCTTATCATCGGACTGACCATGAGAAGGTTTCGTTTTTTCTCTCTTCGTGTAACGCAAATGCTGACCAGTTCCATCAAAAAGTGTTCCACAAAGGCTGGTCTGTCCCAATGCTTGATCCATGAGCTCCATTGTCTTCTCGGTAGGGTTCAAAATTACAAGGCTGGGCATTTGATCATTGGTAAACGTAAACTCAAAATTGAGTCAGCTGTTTAACGCTGGTATAAAATAAAATAAAAATATTTTTTATTGAGTTTTTTATGTCTTGTGTATATTAATTTTTATTGTTACAATTAACTTCAATAAATAATTTCTAATGGTGTTAAAAATGTATAGAATTATCGAGGTTTGTCTCCTTTTCCTTCCTATTATTATTAAATTTTTCTAAGAATTTACCGAAGTTCTTACCTAATTTTTCTAAAGCGTTTTAAATTTATAAGTTGGGGAATTTTAGGAAACATGTATGTAAAAATGTATCAAAGAATTAAAAAAATGTTGATAATGAACTTTTAAATAAGAATTGAAAGTTGGATAAAAAAACTAGTAGCACACCAGAAATTCCAATGCTAAATGAGTAGCTAGCATCACTTTTTTCGCATTATTCAACTCTTAGCTAATGTTGTGCACCTCAAGAAACTTTCGCTACAGGAAACCCTTGCTTATATCATACTTCTTATGTTCTCGTAAACTATCTATTTTTGAAATTTGTGTCAATGAGAACTTTTGCTGAGAATGTTTTAATCAAGAACACTGAATTTTTCCACTGATTTGACAGAAAAGTAATTTTCATAAGATTTGTGTTGGGTTCTTTCTTTGATTGTTGTGCTGTTGTTATATTATACACTTTTCAAAAACCCCAGTTTACATGATTCAAATAAAAAATAAATTTAAATTATTAAAAAAAATATTATTATTTATTCAAATACCAAGGATATAGCCACTGAGCCATGAACCGTAGTCTAACTTCCTAATACTTTAAAACAGTTGAAGTAAAAGAGTTTTATAAAATGAGTTCGTCAGTACCTCATATTTAACAGTAAAATATTAGAATTGTGTATGAAACGAATTCATTGATACATATGAGCTGTGAATACTTTTTGCAGAAAAATTTTAAAAGCAGGAAAATTTTTAACTTCTGAGTTAATAATGTCATTGTGTTCGTACAGTTTTAATTGTTAAAGTTGGGCCGTGATAGCTCAGGGGATAGAGCGTTCGCCTTACAATGAGGTGAACCGAGTTCAAATCACAGCGATCGACGGTCGATACCAATGACGCATCCGGCTTGCACCAACCACAGTACTGACTTAAAATATCCCCAGTGGTAGAAGGATCATGGGTTAGAGTCCCCTTGCCGTCATGGTAACTGGGAGAGGTTTTCCCGGTTTTCCTCTACGTGTAACGCAAATACTAATTAATTTCATTTAAAAGTTCTCCACAAAGGCAAATTTCTCCCAATATTTGATCCGGAAGATCCCTTGTCTTCTTGATTGGGTTCAAAATTACAAGGCTGCGAAGTTGAACATTAGTAGTCATAAACCCAATAAATTGCGTCGGCTGTTCAACGACGGTTATAAAATAAAGTCGCTGAAGTTAAATAAAATATATGTTAAGTTAAGAAGCTAAATACGTTTCAGTTAAAATGAAAAATTAAATTCCTTATAAGTTTTCATTATATCTCAATTTATTGAAATATTTGCAGCAATCACTGTTTTGTGAAAGTAATAATTGCATTTATTTAATATATGAATGTTCCCCCGTAATATTTTCAGCGGAAGTGTCCACGAACAATGGACACAATCACTGTCCCATTTTCCTTGTCTCCATGATTGGACCCTTTTGTTGCATCGATTCTGCGAGGGAGTTTTCACTGATACACAATCGGAAGTGTATTCGTCTGTTATATTGTCTCTCTGGGTCAGGAAAAGTGTCTGTTTAGCAGAAAAAGTGGAAGGACTTCTTTTTATTCTTCTTAATTTAATTTTGTTTCTTTTGGTTCCATGATCACATTGAGTGAGAAAATCGTCACAATTCAACGGGAAGATACTCGAGTCGAACTTGTTAACAGTGGATAAGTTCCCTGACTTCGAGTTTTCGGAGCTAATTCTGAGATATCTTGTCACTGCCGTTCGAAAACAGAAAAAAGTTTACTTGGCTTCAATATTAAAAGAAGAATAAAGCTCTGCCATCCTTCTCTTTTTGTTACAAACAAAACATGGGAGAAATTCTTTTTATTCTTCATAATTTAATTTTGTTTTAGACTTCATGCTCACGCATATTAAGAAAATCGTCACAATTCAACGGGAAGATACTCGAGTCGAACTTGTTAACAGTGGATAAGTTCCGTGACTTCGAGTTTTCGGAGCTAATTCTGAGATATCTTGTCACTGTCGTTCGAAAACAGAAAAAAGTTTACTTAAGTTCAATATTAAAAGAAGAATAAAGCTCTGCCATCCTTCTCTTTTTGTTGTAAACAAAACATGGGAGAAATTCTTTTTATTCTTCATAATTTAATTTTGTTTTAGACTTCATGCTCACGCATATTAAGAAAATCGTCACAATTCAACGGGAAGATACTCGAGTCGAACTTGTTAGCAGTGGATGAGTTCTCTGACTTCGAGTTTTCGGAGCTAATTCTGAGATATCTTGTCACTGCCGTTTGAAAACAGAAAAAAAAAGTTTACTTGGTTTTAATATTAAAAGAAGAATAAAGCTCTGCCATCCTTCACTTTTTGTTACAAACAAAACATGGGAGAAATTCTTTTTATTCTTCATAATTTAATTTTGTTTCAGACTTC
The DNA here is from genome assembly GCF_982258835.1 of Parasteatoda tepidariorum. NCBI lineage: Eukaryota > Metazoa > Arthropoda > Arachnida > Araneae > Theridiidae > Parasteatoda > Parasteatoda tepidariorum. The sequence continues at coordinate 20,317,203 of NC_141759.1, read as the reverse complement.
ATGCTCACGCATATTAAGAAAATCGTCGCAATTCAACGGGAAAATACTCGATTTAGCTTGTTAACAGTGGTTAACTTCTCTGACTTAACAGTTTTCGGAGCTAATTCTCAAATATCTTGTCACTGCCGTTCGAAAACAGAAAAAAAAAAGTTTACTTGGTTTTAATATTAAAAGAAGAATAAAGCTCTGCCATCCTTCACTTTTTGTTACAAACAAAGAATGGTAGAAATTCTTTTTATTCTTCTTAATTTAATTTTGTTTTTGACTCCAAGCTCACACAGATTAAGAAAATCGTCAGTTCAGCGGGAAAATACTCGAGTGAACTTGTTAACACTGGATAAGTTCTCTGACATAACAGTTTTCGGAGCTAATTCTAAGATATCTTGTCACTGCCGTTCGAAAACAGAAAAAAAAGTTTATTTTGTTTTAATATTAAAAGAATTATTAAAGCTCTGCCATCATTCTCTTTTTTGTTGCGAACAAAAAATGGTAGAAATTCGTTTTATTTTTCATAATTTAATTTTGTTTTTGACTTCATGCTCACACATATTAAGAAAATCGTCACAATTCAACGGAAAATACTCGAGTGAACTTGTTAACAGTGAATAAGTTCTCTGACATAACAGTTTTCGGAGCTAATTCTGAGATATCTTGTCCCTGCTGTTCAAATACAGAAAAAAAGTTTACTTGATTTTAATATTAAAGGAATGGAATCTTTCATTCTCTTTTTGTTACAAACAAAAAAATTGAATTAAAATATTTTGAAAACAAAATTTTAATGCGAAATATTTCCCAACGCTAAACCGGCAGTATTTTTTACTGTAATTTTTTCATTAAAATAAAAATTCCTGTATTATACATTTACAAAATGAAAATTTGATTGGTATCTTCGAAAGCAAAACAATCAAACCATATTCAATAAAAATGCTTCGAAATTTTTTAAAAATTGGGAATTGTATTTTATTTTTTAAGATTTTGGCCTTTTTCATTGTAGTTTGTGTTCCTGATAGAATTAATTAAAATATTTATAAAAGAATAATTATTAAGTAAAGAATCATAATGTCACGTGAGAACTATAAACTGGGTCATTCGGACAGTCGACCGTCAAAGGATTGTTTACTTTTCATAAATTGAAGAAATTTGAAAGAGCTTCTAAAATTCCTTATCGTTTTTTTGAAGCTCTTTAGCCAAGAAAAAATAAGTTTTTATGTAAGTGCTTTGACTTGATGCAAAGTTTTAAACTATGTATACAATATTAAACTAATATGTAATCATAAACTATTTATACATATATATATATTATTAAACTTATGTATATTATTAAACTAATGTATAAACATCAAGAATTATGTGGACTTCAGTTTGGGCAAAAATAAATATTTTAAAAACTTTTATAATAATCGCCAATTCGGTAAAAATTTCCTCCTAGGTGAAAATTGACAAAACCAAGTAATAATTCTTAATTTTTACAAATTTTTATGAGCCTGAAAAATGCAGCTCCGTAGTGACAATTCAAATATTAAAAAATTACACCGCAAGCACTTTTTCTTTTTCACAAAACTCTGTTTTTTTCTTCCATGTTGACGTTTTGCATCATTTTCTGAATTAGTATAGAAAGCACTGACTGAAAATAGTTCTAAATTTCACCTTAAAGTTATAAATAACTGTTGTTAACTCGCAGCAGTTATGAAAATAGGATTTGTGATGTAGGAGAATTTGAAAAACAGCTTTAACATAAAGGATTTGAACAGAAATAATAATGATTCTTTAGAAATTGCGATATTTAAGCATAGAAACATAATTTATTCAGTAAATATTTTTGAAATTGGTTGTATTAATAATTTTAATCTACATAGCAATGGCAATCATGAAGCATAAATTGGCTGCATTAATAATTTTAATCTACATAGTAATGACTATCATGAAACGTAAATTGGTAGCATAATTTATGTTTAACGTAGCAATTCATTTTTATGTAGGGCAAATAAAATAAAAATTAAATCATATTTTAACCGACTCAGTATTAATAGTGAAGGGAACAGAATTGGCGAAATTTTAATTAATGATATTTACTTTAGAACCATGTTAGGCTTAATGACATCACGCGTTCAAGTTTTTTTTCAACTACTTCTAGAATAGTTATTAAATATAAGATAAAAATTCGTTTATCAGAATAAAACATCACATAGAACGAGGGAACAGTACTGATGAATAACAAAAATATTTTTATTTTTAAGGGTGCATAAATATTTGACTATAATTCAGGATAAAATATAGAATATTGACTATATATATAATTGAAAACTTATTTTATTTCAGAATTAAAAAAAGTTAGATTTGTTCGTCAGAAATTGTGATTTTATTCAATATGTGGCCATCTAGTGGTCAATTTAAAAATATTTATAGTAAGCTACAATAATTACAAATAAACTTAAATATAGTATTTACTGATGATTTGTGAAAATAGTAAATAAGCCTCACGGAAAATATAGGATATTTTTCTAGTAACCTCAATGTTTAGCTTCAAAAATATGTACAACATATATATAATATGCTTTGTTAATACACTGGAAATTGACAGTGACAGGAATAAAGGAAAGAAGTGACCTTTTACGAGATTGAAAGTGACCAAAGTGAGTAGTGACCTCACTATTAAAAAATGAATGCCCAAATATCATTATTCTTTCTATGTTTATGATGAAATCATTTCCTGGTATATGCTCCAAGCAAAAATTTATTCAATGTGACGTCATTCTACTTTTTTCATTCTATTATTGTTCATTCACGTCATTCTATTTTTTTTCCTTAAAAAGAAAAGAAAGAAAAGGAAACTCGTTGTACCTAAAATACTAAAGTTTATAATTATCAGTTCATGGTGGGTTCTCTATCTATGTCCCCCCAACTACACCCCATAAGAACAGAGAGATAAAATTACAACCATGTCAGAAGAGAGATTCGAACCCGGGACCTTCCCGGTGTGAAGCTAACTCCTTAACCACCATATATCTCGCCAGCTTATTTAGTCACGTTATTTTCGATCACGTAGTTTTCTTTCTAGTTAACAATTAGTTACTAACTAGAATAATTTCATGCCCGTGAGATTTCAAATTTTGAAAGTTTGCATTTCACCTCAGAGCGAGTGATTTTGTGACGAAATGATTCTCGATATTAACGAAATACAGTCTAATGATTGTTGAATCGTCAAATCTGAGTGTTTTATTTCTGAAAATGCAATTGAGCTTGCTGTAATATTATTTAAGGTATCATAAATTTAACGCTTTTAAAAAGTTTAAAGTATTTTAACTGTTTTTTTAAAAAAAAAATATTTGTAAGAAAAACCAATTGAATGAAAGCGAAGGACACAAACTTCACACTTTTTGGAGAATAGACCATAAAACTTCATGTCTCCATTTCTTTTTTCTTTTTTTTTATTATTTTTTTTTCAGGAAATATTTTTACTTTAATTTTGAAGTCTTGCATTTAGAAATACAAAAACATTAAAAAAAATGTTTTATAAATAATTTAATGAAAAGTCTCTCTCAGGTAGATTGCATGTATTTTTTAAATTGTGTTTGTCTATGTTTTATTGTGTGGTTCTATTTACAGTCTTTAACCTTTATGACAATCATGAAAATGGTGCAAACTTTCATTATGTAGGAACACTACAGCTTTTTTTGTAACTACTTTTATGGTGTAGTTTTTTAATATTAGGAAGTTTCTGCAACGATGCATTGTACGGGCTCAGAAACAAAAGAAAAATATGAAAAAAATTATTTTAAATAATTTCCATTCCTGTCAATAAAATGTATAAATTAAAGACAATTTTGTAAAAAAATTTTTTTATTTTTTTCTATGTTTCGAAACTTTGTCCTTTTCTTTGTTTAGTCAGTTTAGTCTTTTCTTTTTAGACAAAATTAATAAATCAACATATATATATATATATATATATATATATATATATATATATATATATATATATATATATATATATATATATATATATATATATATATATATATATATATATATATATATATATATATATATATATATATATATATATATATATATATATATATATATATATATATATATATATATATATATATATTATATATATATATATATATTAAAAATAAACAATGAATCCTTTTAATCATTAATTCTATAATTAATAAAGTTTTTGACCTAATACCGTCGTTTAACTATTATGTCAAAGTTTGACCTCAAAAGAATTATATGAAAATTTGGATTAAAAATATTAAAAAACTTATTCTCTTTTAAGAACTTTTATAATTTGTTCTATTTTTTTTTTCAAACATTAAATTATCTTCTCATTATCTCAAAATGAATTCTTTTTAAAGTCAATGTACGGAATCAGCAACATTCTACAAAAATAAGAAGAAAGAAAAAAAAATGAAGGAAATAATACTCTTAACTCAAAACTAAAACATTAATTCATTCTAAAATATTTTAATATAATCAATGCAAAGGTCAAATGTCTTATTAATATTTGATAACAACCAGAGTCTAAAAAAAAAAAAACAATGAGGTCATTTTAAAGAAATGAATTTATTTGAATAATTAACATGAACCGGTTTATTCATTTTCCAGACCAAGAACCATAACATATTTTCTAAAGCAAATGACTCTTTCATAAAAAAGACGTTTTGGATTTTATTTTAAACGATGTATTTAAAATATCTCAAATATTTAAATAGTTTCAAAAAGGGTTATACACAAGTAAAGAGCTTAGTTTAAATTTGGCTCAAAAATTTGGTAATTTAAAAATTTCCATTACCAGAAACCGTACGGAGTGAAATTTAGCTAGTTTCGAGTATTAATATATTTGCCATCCAAATAACACTTCAGCTGCACTAAATAAAATCAGGGAATCTCAATCCCTGTGTTAACGATAAATATCCTCAGTGGTATACGTATCATGGGTAAGAGTCCCCTAGCCGTCAGACTAACTATGAAAAGTTTTATTGGTTTTCCACTCTATGTAACACAAATGCGGGTTAGTTACATCAAAAAGTCCTCCATGAGGACAAGTTTATCCCAATGCTTGTTCCAGAAGTTCCTTTGTCTTCTGAGTTGGATTTAAAATGACAAGGCTATGGAGTTTAACACTGACTGTCTTAAATCTACGAAAATGAAGGTGTACACCAGTTGGTGTACACCCACTCGCTTTCCAACGAGGCGACTCGTATTTGAATTCGGATGATAGCTTGTCGATTTCGAAGCATTTCTTTGTCAAACGAGTGCTCTAGCCCTTGAACCATTCAGGTGTCACCCAGGTGAACCATCCACCCAACTGCTCCTGGTTCGCAGTGCTCACAGTATAGATGTAAAAATATTCCCAATGTTAAACAAATCATTTGTCAGAATCCTTTTACCGTCGGGCTAACCATAAAATGTTTTCCTCTGTATATGCCGGCTATTTTTTATCAAAAGTCTTTAAAGCAAGTAAGTAAGCTCCGATTCTGTATGCAAGAGTTCTTTACTTTTTTGGGGGAAAATCTAAATTACATGGTTGAGCATTAATATCCGTTAAAGATCAAAAAATATTTTAAGTTTTTTTTTTAATTTCGAAAGAATACTGTATGCAACCTTCTGCTCAAAGCATGCAAATTTACAAAAACGATAAAAAATCTTGCGAAAAGACTTTTGGTGTTACCCATCTCTATTTTAGAATAACTACTGATTTAATATTTTGATAAAAATATTCATTGTTCTTCACTCTGATCCGGTTACGAGGTAAAAGTAAATTACAAATTCTTTCCTTCATTTTGAAGGTCTAAGTTTTAATTTTTTCCGCAATATACGTTATGTTAGATACTCATGAGAAATATTTTAAAGTAATAGATATATTGCGCTGTTGACCTTTATAGAAACAAAAAAAATAGTTTTTCCAATAACAATGGTAAAGAATTTTAAAAGATGGTTGTTAGAAGTTTTTCTCGTTTCAAATGAGAGCCAATCGTCCTTGGTTAATGCGTTGTCATTGTGTACGTGTATTGATTTTTCTGATGAGCAATTTTAGTTTTTTATATTTAATGATTATGTTTAATGATTTAAAAAGTTCATATACTTTAGTAATAATACAACAAAAACTTTAAAAAAAATCTTGATTATGAATTAAGTATTTCGGAACCATGAGAAAAACTTATTCTAAAAACTTTAAATTTTCATTAATTTTTATTATATGTAATTCAATTAATTTTAGTTTTGTGTTTCTTCCAAAAAACTTGACTTACATTGTAATTAATTCGGCGGACCCAATTTTGAGATTCCGACTACCAATGTTCAACTCCGTAGCCTTGTAATTTTGAACGCAATCCAGAAGACAAGGGAACTCCTGGATATAGTATTGGAGAAATTCGTCTTCGTGGAGGACTGTTTTGATGGAACTAACCCGCATTTCCGTTACATGGAGAGGAAAACCAAGAAATCCTCTTTCGGTTATCCTGATGCCAAGGGCACTCTAACCCATGATCTGTCTACCACTGAAGATATTTTTCGACAGTGCTGTGGTCGATGCGAGCCAGGTGCGAAATTCATATCGACCACTTATCACTGAGAATCGTACACAGGTGGCCTCATTGGGAGGCAAGCGCTATATCCCTTGAGCCTCAACGGTTCTGACTAACAATGTACAGTCAGTGATAATTTTTTTATTTAAATTTTCCTGCAAATTAAATAGGAAATAATAATTCGAAAACCGTAAATAAATCATACGCTCTCCAGTTCGGTTTTGTGAATAAAGCGCTTGCCTTCTAATCACACGGCCCTGCTTCGAATATATATCGGCAAATATATTTTCAGATACGAATACTTCTTTTAGCTGGAACTACTGATTTAAAAAATTAAGAATCATGGGTTAGAGTCCCCTGGACTTCATGAGAGGTTTTCATATCAGTGTAATTTTCCCTCGGTTAAAAAGTCCTCCACGTTCGGTACAAATATTTGATCGAGGTGTTCCTTTGCCTTCTGGGAATGGAGGCTACGGAGTTGAACTATAATAGGTAAAGATTAAGATCGGCTGTTTAATATCAAGATTTTAAAAAAACTATACATTGATCTATAGTACTATCAATAGATTTAATTGGGTAGAAAAATTATGCTTATATTATTAAATGAAAAGTGGTTTTGACAGGTAGTTTTGCGAAAATCTGAAACAATTAATAAAGAAAATATTTTAAATTTAAGTGTTTGACAAATAGAATTTATTTATAGAACTTTATTTTCTTTTTTTACTGTCACTTAATCCTTTGCACTCCGATGTCACCCCCTGAGGCACCATAAGGAGTCACCACTCTAAAATTAAAAATATTATACCTTTGTAATTAGTAGCTACAATATTTTAAAATTTATATAAAAATACTGAATTGTGTTTAATAATCTCATATTAACTATACAAGCTTAGCTCAAGTTATATCTCATATTTTTACATTATATCACCCTACTGCATATAACTACACAGTCAGAACTCAATGATCCATGTGAATATTTTTTCACTCGAAACACCACTAAGTTCAAGCTAAAGATTAAGTGGAAAATGACAAGAGGTATCAGGCAGCGCCCAGCGCTTCCTTCAACTAAAAGCATCCACACGATTTCTTACAGGTAGTCGGATCAGACCACTATGAAAACAAACTAGTGTACGAAAGAGCCATTTAATACAAAATCTAGTAAAAATAAGAAAGTGGTAGCAAATGTATGTCTAACAATTTGCCTAATTTAAGAATATGGTTGGTCTGTCTTATTCACCTATCAAGCACTACAGATTCAATTCTCAAATATATATGATAAATTTCTCTCAATTACTTTTAATATAGTATTTGGGTTCATGCGCATAACTGTTTCACTTTTTAAATAGACTGCGCAGACTACTTATAAAATACAGTGTGGAGGCTTTCTAATGTAGGAAGTAATGCCGCTGGTGCCCAGTTATTTAATACAATTAAATAAATACTATTTGAACACGCTCACCACGGGGTGACCCACCAGTGGGTCACGCTAGATTCTCTCATCTTGGTGGAGCATCGGAGTAAAAACTGGTAACAAATAAATTTCATTTTTTAGTTTTTTTCCGGGAATAATAAAAATCCATAGCTACCAATTGTTTTCAACGGATGCAATTTTTATATTGAATTGCTTCTTCGCCGTGATAAATTTCCTTACAGTGAATTGTTACTGTTGAGAATAGATTAACTCCTACCGAATATTGTCTAATATTGAAATAGTTCTTCTACCAGTATTTTCACTTTTCCAGTAGCAGTATTTTTACTTTTCCCGGCGTGAACGTGTTAAATGATTTACTGCTTATATTAGTTCAAACGGAATTTTAAAGTACTCGAAGTGCAAAGAATTTAATCGTTTTCGAGTAAAACAGTGAAGGCTGAAAAATAAAATTGCAGACTTTGTAACGAAACAACAATAAACTACAAAAAAGAAAAATCGAAAAAAATTCTTTTAAAAGAAGTATCAAACTTTTTTGTTATATGAATACAAGGGATTGATCTTCATGGTACCGAACATCATTCTTCATGCATGGTAAACAAACCCAATTCGTATAATTTTATAAACAACAACATGATATTTTTTTTATCATGTTTACGCTCCTTTAGAAATATTTAAACAGTAAAAAAAATCAGATAAGTATGATCTTATTTGGCATTATTTACTCGTTCATTAGCGAAGGAAGAAAAAAATTAATTCACGTCGTGTAGTCCAGATTTCATTGCCTGAAGATATTTACTAATTGCGCCGTTTCTGAAGCGGAGAATGTCTTAAAATAATTTTCCTTTCCAAGAAAAGGAGGATTTAAATTGGCAGCTAACACCCAATTCTATTTAATCAACATTTGAGATTAGTCGTGTTTCAATGAAATAGTGGTTTTTAATGTCATTCAGAAAATAAAAGTTTATCATTTTGGAAATTGAATCCTGAAAAGAAAAATGCCGAAATTAAATTAATTTTTCTGCTCTGATAAATTTCAGGTTTTAATCTTCGAAATGTCTCCAGGTGCATATTATCATCCGAATAATGAGCAACTCAACTTTCTTAATTTGAATATTTATATTGGAAGATGTTGCAATGTCTTTTTTTAGGGAAAAAGAAGATTGTTTTTTCTTCGATGGTCTGATTTTTTTGATGTCGTTAACACGTTGAATGCTATGGGGGTCACCGGCACTGAGTTTGTCCGTAGCGCCACTGGGGTCACCGGTGAACGACGAAGTCAAGATTATTAGAAACAAATAATTCGAGTAAATTTTTAATTTTTTTAAATTATTACCGTTACTAAAATGGTTTGAAGAAATGAATGCAATATAGAACACACAAAAATAGTTCTATTTATATACACAGAGATCCCAACTTGCTCCGGACAGCGAATAAATATTTTCAAGTGATAGTTTATTAATTGTGATTCTTGGTATAATAAACTCAATTTAGTAGATTTGTATCCACCACTATTTCTAAACAATTCGTAGGCTTATATAATTCACCACTTTCATACCTGCCAACTCACAGCAATGATCCGCCCAATACTTACCTATGCCTCACCTGCCTGGACAACGATACCTCAACATCTACTGAAGAAGTTAAACCAATGCCAAAACAAGATCCTTAGAAAAATAACCTGTGCAAGATTGTTCATCCGGAATACCAATATACATGCAGACCTAAAAATACCAACTCTATCACAGCATATATACAAGCTAAACGCAGATTTTTTCGATAAAGCCATAGAATGTAAAACAGCAAATTTTAATGAAATCTTAAAATTTGAAAATTATATCAAAGATAAAAACTACAGACCAATAGCTGCACATTTCACCTCCGACGCCTCATATCATAACTATCAAAACAAATAATTTCATCAACCTTTCTGAAAATAACGTTTACTCATGCTGATACAATTCTGAACAACTCCAAAATCAAACAAACACAGTTTAGAGCAAGCTGCTCAATTTATTTTTGATTCCTTTTTAGTTATTCAAGCAAAGAGCTTGAAACATTCATAAAAGCAACTCCATTGCCTGCTTACCTCATTGCTCAACCAAAACTGTTCAAAAATTCCAGATGAATGGGATAGGGGCCGCTTCGCGGCCCAGGTGCCCAGTAAAATCTAAACACTAGGACTAGGACTACCTGCCAACTCTTCCGGATTTTCCGAAAGATTTTATTTCCATATTTAAAGTGGTAGTATTACTCAGGTTATTCCAATTAACTTTTTGAATTATAATGATAATTATAAATGAGTATGTCCACCACTACATATAAATAATTACAATAAATATATGGAAGCATAATAATCCTTGCGCAAGCGAATGTCGTCGGGATCAAAATATAAATATATTTATGAGGCAGATTGATTTTCGTTTATTGTTTTACAACCACTCTGAAAATCCATTTTCGGAAAGAGTGAAAGTTGGCAGGTATGCACTATATTTAGATTTGTCTTGCCGATATTCAGATTTGTCATGGCAAATACCTTTTAAAAAATTAGCAAAATCTGTTGATATTTTCAAATTTAGTTAGGAGTTATTTACCGTTTGGTCAGACGGGCAAGAAATGTAAAATGAGTGTGGCATTCAACGTGTTAAGTGCTCGAGAATTAACTCATTTACTCTTTCGATAAATAATCTTTTTAAAAGTTTAAATTTGAATGTAATTAAAATCTTTAATACAGTGCTCAAAATAATAAACAGACTACTCTGAATAACTTATGATCTGATCATCGTGTTCGATCTTAATGGTTCCAATTGATGACCTCAAATATACTAAATAATTAATGCAGCTGTTATTTTAAGTTACAAAATACCACACAAAAATTAACTTTCTCTGAATAAACATACCTTTTTTATCGACGGTTTCTGATTTATAAAACAGAGGGTTTAGCCGAAATCTGAAAAAAAAAATGGTCCTGATAGTTTGGTCAGTAGTGCATTCCAAAGTGTAAACCCCTTAATGATATTATAATTTATTTATTTTTTTCCCGCCTTTTTCGTCATATCTCCTGAACATTAACATTAAATTTTGCACACCCATCGTAAAATTCGTTAATCCGCGAAGAATACTTAGTAAATTTTTATTATTTTATTTAATAATAGTCAAATAAATTTTGAATTGTAAGGTCTGCAATTTTTTATAACATTGTAAAGAATATAAATTTGTATGGCATAATACAAAATTTGAGTGAAATCGGTCGAATAGTTTTTGAAAAATCGAATTTAAACAAAAAGTCGTATTAATTAAGTGCACAAATTTAAAACATAAGAAATAATTTAGAATCAACGCGGAATGATTCACACTTGGTAACTATAATTTTTCTTAATATTAATCACTTTATGTAAACAAATATTCTCAAATTCTTAGAGAAAATGATTCACACATAATTATTTGATTTCTATTACATTTAAAATAACAGACCTGCCAACTCTGCTGCTTTTAGCAGGAGTCTCCTGCTTTTGCCTCAAATCTTTCCCCTCAGGCCTTCAGGGTGTTTTCTCCTGCTTTTTTCTATTTAGTGCACGATAAAGGGGAAAAAAACAACAATTTGTGCAATTTCCTTCCCAACTTGTGCTTCACATCATGCTGGGCATTTATTTAGAAAAATTTTCCCCTATAGCAACATCACTTAAAATTACAGTGAGTGTGAACCAAAACAGCAGCCATAATCGATGAAATGGCAAAATTGGAGATATCTTGGACACCATTAGGCAGATTGTTTTTTCACTTTCTATAGACGGCAGTTTTTTTTTAAATAATGCTAAATCAGCAACATCTGCAGTTTTAAAACAGTAGCAGTTAAATATATATATATATATATATATATATAAATATATATATATATATATATATATATATATATATATATATATATATATATATATATATATATATATATATATATATATATATATATATATATATATATATATATATATATATATATATATATATATATATATATATATATATATATATGCATTTATAAAGTACTGTATTCCTCCTCATTGACATATTTTGTTAATTTTGAACCTCTTCCTAAATTTTAAAAAATCAACAGATGTGTTTTAATGTAATTCTATAGAACCTTATATTTTATAGTAAGAACACATATCTTTATTAGTCAGTGTCAGAATCTTGTTGTGGTCTATTTTATGTAATGTAAATAATGTATTTTGAAATAAACTTCTTGTAGGAAGTGTGAATCAGGTTTAATTTTCAATATTGCGCTATGTCGTGATACAGAAAGGGTCTCCTGCTTTTTTATTTTCTAAGGTTGGCATGTCTGAAATAAATATTTACAAATATCTTGAAAAAAGATTCACACATATTGTTATCTATATAATTTCTTTAAAATTAAAATATTGACCAGTTAATTTAAACATTTATCAAATTTCTTTTTGAAGTTAAATTATAGGAATTTATAAGTTATAGGAAACTGGTTTAAACCTATCCCGTGCAGTGTAGCCAAGCTGGCAACTCTACTATGTTACAAACCACTAGAAATGCAATACTAATAACCTTTAAACGTTTAGCAACCACTATTCTTTAAGCAACAAGCATGTCGCTTCACTTAGAATTTATTGTCAGAAATCGGAGTAGCTAATAAGTTGCCGGTGACTAAAATTTTCTATTGAAATTTGTTGTTTCACAAAGAGTTAAAACAGAAACTGCATCGAACATTAACTGAATATTTTGACTAATTTATAGCAAAATTGAATTTTGAAAGTTTTTATTTCGTGACCAATATACAGTTAAACTTATTTGTTAAGTTTTCAAAATTTGATGAAATTTTTATAAAAAAAGTCTTTTTTATATCATACTCTCATTTAAATTCGATAACTCACCTATTTTATGTTAGGCAATCGAAAAATTTAAATATTATGATCTGAATATAAAGATAATTGATACAAGTTTGGCAATCAAGGAACTATAGTAATACGGTTTGAACGTCAATATTATCGAAAAAAACGCAGTCGAAGTTAAAATATTATGGTTTGAATGCTAAGATTATTATAACAAGCGCAGCAGTCAAAGATTTAAAATATTATGATCTGAATATTAAATCACTAGAACAAGCGTGGCAGTCAAAGATTTAAAATATTATAGTCTGAATGCTAAGATCACTATAACAAACGCGACACTCAAATATATAAAATATTATGGTATGAATGCTAAGATCACTATAACAAATGCGACACTCAAATATTTAAAATATTATGGTATGAATGCTAAGATCACTATAACAAACGCGACACTCAAATATTTAAAATATTATGGTCTCAATGTTAAGATCACTAAAACAAGCGTGGCAGTCAAAGATTTAAAATATTATGATCAGAATGCAAAAGACCTCTAAAACAAACGCGACACCGAGAGATTTAAAATATTGTGATCTGATTGTAAAGAGCATTGAAGCAGTCAAATAGTTAAACTAATAATAATGGTATAAACTAAAATAATTGTATTACTTCTGAATAAGTGACATGTAGAATAGGTGTTTGAGAATGAGCAAGGAAACTTCTTGGTATTACGAAATCAATTAATTTAATCTTATCAACAGAACGTGCTGTTTTTTAAACGCGACACATACCCATATTAGGATATGGCAACAATTAAAGCCGCATCACATGCGCAACGTTTACAAAAGCGTTGCGAATTTGAAATTTATAACCACGGAACTAAAACTGTTCAGTAAAAAGAATTCCTGATATTTGTTTAATTTCTCCAACACGTCCCGCGATTTCTGAGCACGTTTCAACGTCTGTAACAGAGAAGGCAACAGCAAAAAACTAGAACAATGATCTAGCACGTGCAAAGCGTTGCGGTTGCTAATTGCATCGGATTGTTTCACTAATCGAGGAGACAATAGATTCGCAATCTTTTGTCTTGGGTGTGTACCGTTAACAAGATGTATGCCGTTATCCTTGAATGTAGAATGTTTGGTGGCTATCGAAGGTTCGTAAATGATTCATCATAATGGTGTCAATATCCCTTGTTTTTAACGCAGTGTTACTTAGAATCACGGATTCTTATCGATATTATTGTCCGATTCAATCTTCTGATTTAAAAAAAAAACATTCTCCATGTTTATTGATTTAATGAAGAAATGGGATTTCTTTTCTTTCGGCATTGAATCAACAAACATCGATAAATCAATAAACATGGACTACGCTGAAGAACAATTTTTTTTTCTTCTGTTGCATGAGAATTTTGAGCGGATCTCAGATATTTTTGTCTCGCTGATTTCAAATATGCAATTGACTTTCGTTAACAAGCTATTATGCCATTGAATAATATACTCCTATTCTGGAATTTTTCCAGAAATTCAATCATCTCATTTAAAAAAGAAGAAAAATTCTCTGTTTATTGCTTAAAAGTAGGAAAAGGAATTGTTCCATTTAATTACACTTGAAATTTTTTTTAAAAAATTTTTTTGTCTTATGAGATTTTTTAATGAATCATAGATATATTCACCTCGCTGTCTTCAAATCTGCAATTTATTTTTCTCTACATCCTACAGTTATTATATATTCCTGCCCAGAATTTATTAAAACTCACTCGACTTAATACTAATTCATGAAACGTTCAGACAAAAAACGGAATAAATTAAAAACATCATTAAAAAAAACTGTAGCTTTCGGAACAAAACTTTCAGATTTCAAAACTCCACACCTGAATTAAGTTAGTGCTTGTTTGAATGCAGCAAGAAATTTTGTTTCCCAGTGCTATTTATTTCTTGATTTACAATACATATCAACCTGGCATCAGAATTAATACGGCACTTTTTTTTGCCTCGTAGACAAGGATTAGTAACCACAAATATCTAATCATAGGATCTAAAGGATAGGATCTCATATTAATATGAGAGAAATGAGGCAGCCTTTTTATTGACCTAGTGAAGCAAAAAAAATCAAGTGATGTTTGTTGCTGTGAAATCTCGGTTTTCTTATTAATTAAAGCTGGAAAAACTTAGTTGTCAACTTCCTCCTCTTTCTGAAAAAATTTATTCTAGTAGTTTAATACTTTATTTTTAATTTAAGGAATTTTAAGAAAACAAACTTTGATCACCACTAGAAACATATAAAAAATATTATACTACTCTTTTTCCGAAACTTCTTTCAGATTTAATTAATTAAATTTTAGTGTATAGTACTCTGCCAGTTTAGTTCGAGATTAATAATTAAATATTTATTTTATATTATATAAAATAAAATAAATTTTAAATCTTATAATTATTAATTGTTCATAAGATTATTAATTATAATTATTAATTGATAAATAATAATTATAATTAATATTTTTTGTTTATAAAATAAATTATTAGTTATAATTATTATTTATTTTATATAAATTAAAAAATTTATTTATTTGTTTAATTTTTGCAGCTAATTAAACTCAAAATCGACAATAGTAATAATTTGATATTGAGTTTAAAATTAATAAGTTTCGAAATCCTTTATGGAAACTAATCAAAATATTTTTAAATTCTATTGCTATGAAATTACTGTAATGTAATTCCATGATTATGCATATTAAGATTCAATAGCAGTTAAATAAAAATAATTTTAAAACTTGATTTTGACGTTGTAACAGGTAATTAGCAATGTGTGAAGAAAGCATTTAAATTATTGTTATGAATTTATTTAAAGTATTTTTTTTATTGCATGTAAATACCTACATGAAATTAATAATATTTTTTTCTTTTATTGCAGGTGAGTTATGATGCTTAACATTGATGCTCAAGTTTATAAAAATGGTATTCAATACAATTTATACTTTAGTATTTAATTAAGTGATCTTCACTTTTTTTGCAAATACCCATATTTGTAAATAAAGATTTTTTGAAAAAAAAATATATAGATTATGAGCTGCTATGGTTCAGGGTATAAAGCTCTCGTCTTCGACAGAGAATAGCCAGTCGAAACCTGACGATGGCTGATCGATACGACTCCACGCTGATCACAGCAACCTAAAATATCCTCAGTGGTAGGCAGATCATGTGGCATGCGAATCCTCATGCAGTTATGTTAACCGTGGGAGGTTTTTGAGGCTTTCCTTTCCGTAAGATAAATAGATATTAGTATCCATCAGAAAGTCAGCAACGAAAGCTAGTTTGGTTTAATGCTTGATCCAGGAGTTCCCTAGTCATCTGGATTAGGTCCAAAATTGCTAGGTAACGGAGTTAAACACTGATTGTAGTAAACCCGAAATCGTATCGGCTGCTTGTTGTCGGTTATGAAATAAAGTATAGACTACGACCTAAAAAATGAATAGGTGGAAGGTAAACTTTCTCTTTGCTAATTAAAAATGATGAAATCAAGCTTCCACTCGAGCATTACCTTCCTTAGAATTTAATTTCTTTTTAAATATTTCGTTTAAATTTAAAATTATTTTTGCTATAATTTCGTTGGAATGAATTATGACAACTTTATTTACTCATATTTTTGCAACCGCATTAAGAAATTTTCCAGATCGGAGCAATCCTAGTTACCGGATCTAGTCCATTCGTGACTATTTTCCTTAGTGAACACGCGACTATATTTAGGGATTAAGCTTAGGAAAAATTTAGAAATTAAATTTTTTTTCCCTTTCTCCGAGTTAAATATGCTGTTTGTAAATTTCATTATCCATAATAAAATAATAAATACAGATTCAGATTACTTCTTTTATGGTGATCTTAAATAGTTAACCCTTTCGCGCCGACTGTCACAAATACGTGACAGCAAAAAACCGTATCAATCAGGGTAAGAAGATAAAACTGGTAATCAAAGTATTTCTTTAGCAGTTTATTTGTGGGCGGAGTTATAAATTTTCGATTTATTTAATTCACCATTACTTTGTTCGAAATAAAACTATTTAGTTATACTTTGAATAAACATTGATTATATATATGATCAAACTAACAATAATTAAAATAAAAGCAAAGTAAGTCTGTAAAATTAGTAACGACTACATTTAAGTTACCGTTTTTTATTTAATTGCAACTTGATTCTGATTTTGTACGAATGCTTTTCTGAATCACCCGTCCCCAAGGGGTTAAACTTGCAGAATAAGGATAATTACGCCCATTTTTTAACATCGTCACCACAAGTTTCTTCATATCTTTGATATGTAGTGGCTATTGATATGTAGCGTATTACTTAAAAGGATCAATTTTTATCTTTTTCCTCATGCGTAAGAACCCTGAAGTAGATATTGACCTATTGATTTTTAACAAATAAAATACATTGAAACATTCTAGGAATGTAGCTATAACAATTTTAAGAATATCTTAATTTTCTCTGTATATTGACCATCGCGGTATATTGTTAAAAATTGTAAGGGTTTGTGACGAAGAACAGAAAAATGAGACTCCAAGTTCAAAACAATTATAGAAAACGAATCCAACGGTCGAATATACAAATTTGATGTGTATTTATATCTTTAATCAGAGATGTACTTGTTCTGTTTGTGGTCACGGTCATTTGTTTTGTTGGTCAAAAGAATTTTGTTTACAAATTTTCTCTGTAACCTTAAACCGGTATGGCATGAGAAATATATGTATGATTCAAATTTAACCAAATCTTTCCACAATTTTGAAAACGTAAGATTTTTTACTGTTGTAAACTTACGTTGAGGAAAAAGTGTTGAGGCGTATATTTAGACTTAATTGATATTTTGTGCTAGCTTCCACAACTTTTAAAAATATCACAATCAAATTACTCTTGATAAAAACATAAATTTTTATATTATGAATATAAAGGGCACCAACTACTGCACATTTCGCAAAATATCTTACAGCATACCTGCCAATTTTTAATCCTTTCCATTATAATTTTTCCCAGTGGTATTAAAATGGAATTAAAACTTCAATTTTAAGCAAATGTATTACGTTGTATTTGAGAAAACTTAAGTTGACTACCACGATAGTAACGCATATTTATATATGTGCTTAATTTTTGTAAGAATAGTGGTGATCAAAATCATTTAAAAATTAAAATTATAAAAGAAAAAATAGTATATATTTTCTACCACTTTAAATATAAAAATAAAATCTTCCGGAAAATCCGGAAGAGTTGGCAGGTATGTTACAGAGTGGTAGGATATTAAAAAAATTAAATCATTCTGAATTTTCGAAAGTTTTAATAACATTTTAGAAATCTTACCATAAGAAAGTTAAAACAAAGTGGAGTTTCATTTAAACTTTAGAATCATTTGCATGTAGTAGTGTGGAAAATACATTTGAGCAAATTTAGTAAACAAAGAATAGTGCATTTACCCCTTGGGGACGGGCGATTCAGAAAAGCATTCGCACAAAATCAGGATGCAATTAAATTAAAAACGGTAACTTAAATGTAGTCGTTGCTAATTTGACAGACCTACTTTGCTTTTACTTTAATTATTGTTAGTTTAATCATATATATAATCAATGTTAATTCAAAGTATAACTAAATAATTTTATTTTGAACAAAGTAATGGTGAATTAAATAAATCAAACAATTATAACCCCACCCACAAATAAACTGCTAAAGAACTCTACTTTGGTTACCAGTTTCATCTTTTTCCCTGATTGATACGGTTTTATGCTGGCACGTATTTATGACAGTCGGAGCGAAAGGGTTAAAGCATAAACTCAGCAACCACTACATGAATTTTTTTCAAAAATCGCATAAAGTTGATAGACTTCAATACATCATCAGAGATGCCAACTGCTCCGGACACGCCAAAATAATTAAAAAAAACGGTAAATAACTAAAAAGTAAATTTTGCAAATATTTGCTATTTTTGCTTTTTTTTTAAAAGGTATTACATGACATAACTACCATGAAGTGGTGAATTATATAAGCCTACGAATTATTCAGAAATAGTGGTGGATAAAGATCTACTAAATTGAATTTAATTAACCAAGAATCATAATTGATAAACTACCACTTTAAAATGTATATTAGCTGTCCGGAGCAAGTTGGCATCTCTGCATCATGGAGATTACTAATGTCTTCTTTCTCCAATATAAAGTTTAAGAAGAAAATAATTTAGTTATCGCGGAAGGAGTCACATCGACCATGTCAACCTTCATCTATGACAAGAAGCCACAACATAGAATTGAGTTAACGTTACTTATAGTGAATTAGAATTGCATTTTTGTAGTGGTAGACACACTACAGTACTCCCACACCAGATCTATATATGCGTTAGAATTCGATGAACGGATAACACTAGTTGATTCTTTGCTGTTTTGTAAGAAGCCGGGAGAGCTGTATCAAGATCATCGTACTTTTAAATGCTGATCGGGAGAGCTGTATTAGGTTCACGGTCGTGGTCGCTCCTGTGCTGCCATTAGCAGTTGAGTGTACGTTGTATGTGATCGAAACTGAGTAGCAACAGAGAGAAGAGGCATCACCTCCTGCGTCAGAAAGCTTCCACACGGTTTCTTATAAGTAGTCTGAGCTATTAAAAAAGTGAACGAGTTGTGCGCATGAAACCAAATTATATTTTAAAAGTAATTGAGAGAAAGTTCTTATGTATATTTGAGAATGGAATCTTTCGTGGTTGAGAAGTAAATATTCAAAACCAATTTATATTCATAAAATGAATAAAAAATTTGACGTATATTTGATATCACTTTCTTATTTTTACTAGATTTTCTATTAAATGGCTCTTTTTTGAAGTGGTTTACCTTTATAAGGGGTCTGATCGGACTACCTATAAGAAACCGCGTGGAGGCATTCAGTTATAGGAGACGTTGACTCAATTCTTTATCTATACTATGTATTTAACATGTTTTGTAATAACATTTAATGTCTGGGTATCGTTCGAATGTTACGCAAGCAGCGATACCAACTTACTCCGGACAGCAGATAAATATTTTCGATTGGTAATCTTTTAATGTATGATTTTTGGTTTGGTAAATTAGATTTATGAGGTGTTTACTCACCGCTACTTCTAAATAATTAAAATGCAATACGCAATTTTGCTGCGTATAAACTTCGCTGAGCGTTTTAAAAAGTCAGTAAAATTAACATGTTGAATGCCACGCTAATTTTACATGGCTTGCCCGTCTGGCCAAACGGTAACTAACTACAAATTAAATTTGCAAATATTAGACCGAATTTGCTAGTTTTTTAAAAGGTTTCGCATGACATGTAAGAAAATAGTGATGAATTATATAAACCTACTAATTGTTTAGAATTACTGGTGGATAAAAATCTATTAAATTGAATTTAGTAGACCAAGAATCACAATTAATAAACAACCACTTGAAAATATTTATTCGCTGTCCGGAGAGAGTTGGCATCGCTGTGTATAAAAATAAAATTATTTTTGCGTGTTCCATATTGCATTAATTTCTTCAAACCATATCATCAACGATAATCATATAAAAAAAATTAAAAGCATTAAAAATTTACTCGAATTATCTGTTTCTAATAACCTTGGCTTCGCCGGTCACCGGTGACCCCCGTTGCGCTACGAACAAACTCAGCGCCGGTCACCGGTGACCCCCATGGCATTCAACGTGTTAACCAGCTACTCCGCTTTCTGCAAAACTTTTAATAAATTGATAGCAAATTAAGTAGTTATAATCGTAGGATAACGATAAATACGCTTGCTCCTTAAAAAAATCCCCACGAGACAACTACAAAAAAGTTTCAATTTATAGTTCATATGATACTTTGTTATATAGTGGTGGAAATATGACTCAAAATAAACTGATATTTCGTTACCGTTCGAAAATATCTTTTTAAAAAACGGATCAAGTTGGCGCATCTGTAATAGTATGATTTTCTATCCTCTGCTTAAAGGAAGGGATGCGTCCCAGCCAATGATAAGAAGCAAAAAAAATGAAAATTGGTGGACGCGAGTAATTAATTAGTTATTTTTAGAATAGTGTTTTGACAGGTAGGGGTCGGAGAGTAAAAAGGCTACTAGGCTGAATCGGATGTTTTTATTTTTCAAGTAACATCAGATTGTCATTCATGCCGAAACAGCGGAATCTAATAAAAATATGAGATTGAGTACCTGGGCAATGAGGCCACCTCCGTACAAATATCGTGTAATATTTATTGAATCAATGCCTGTGAGATTAAAATAAGTTGGTAAGTTAAATTCGAAGTTAGTAGTTAATTGAAAAAGGTAAAGAAGGAGGAAAGGACAGCACGAAACAGATAACGAATAAAACATAAAAAATAGGTAATTAGTAGGTTAAAGGCGTCACAAATAATTTTCATTTTTTATTTTAAATTAGTTAATTAATAAAAAAGTTAGTAAGTTATTAAATTGGGAGAAGATGAGATCACGCAGTAGTCCGGTAGGGAGGATGACACCCCAAGCAGGTGGAAAAGGTAGCCATGGTGTACATTGGATTGAGCAGGTGATAGTCGGGCTTTTTAAAACATTCCGTCCTGTTCCTGTTGTTTTAATTTTACTGGGCACCCCGGTCGCGAAGCGCCCCCTATCCCATTCATCGTGGAACTTAAGCATTATTTTGGTTGAAAATTGAGATAAGCAGGCAGTGGGGTTGCTTTCGTGAATGCTTTAGGTGCTTTGATTGAATAACTAAAGAGGAATCAAAAATAAATTGAGCAGCTTACTCTAAACTATGTTTGTTTAAAGTTGTTCCGAGTTGTATCAGCATGAGGAAACGTTATTTTCAGAAGGGTTGATGCAGTTATTTGTTTTGATTGTTATAATATCAGAGATGCAAACTTGCTCCGGACAGCAAATATGTATTTTAAAGTGGTAGTTTATCAATTGTGATTCTTGGTTTAATAAATTCAATTTAGTAGATTTTTATCCACCACCATTTCAAAATAATTAATAGGCTTATATAATTCACCACTTTACCGTGCTTTGTCATGCTATGCCTTTTAAAAAACAAGCAAAAATTGTCAAATATTTGCACAATTTACTTTGTAGTAATTTACCGTTTGTCCGGAGCAGTTGGCATCTCTGTAATATGAGGCGTCGGAGGTGCAGCTATTGGTCTGTAGTTTATATCTTTGCTATAATTTTCAAATTTAAAGATTTCATTAAAATTTGCTATTTTATAAAACATCAAATTTCATGAATTTATGCACATATTTATTCATTTGAAGTGGTGGCTATAATCAAATAAATTCTTATATTTAAATCTAAGTTTCCAAAAATAAAATAAAATAAAATATTTACAATCACTTCCTGAAAATCCAAAAGAATTGACAGCTACGATCTCATTGAAATTAGCAAATTATAATAAAATAACAAACATACTGCAAGAACTTTCATTTTTTTTTCTTCATTCAAGTATCATTATTGAACTATTCATCTTAAAATCGAATATATCATTTCTACCATTATCTACATTCTGACCCGTTTTTTGACACATGCTAAAACTCTCTCCGAATTTCGCACCTGTAGATCTCGAACCCCTGGGGGTGCGTAGTTCGAGAAAAGAAAAAAAAGAAGCGAAATTGGCGCGAAAGGAAAACAGGAACTTCCCACGATCCATTGCGAGCAGCCATCATTCAATGACCGCAATTATGAAAGAGAATGTTATTCGCTGGAAGGTAGTAGTGGCGGAATTTATGAGTCTGTCAGTTCTTTTTGTTGTTTGTAGTTGGCGGTAGATCCATTGACCGACTGGTCAGAAGGGCAAAACACATCAAAATGATAATAACACATCCACACGCACAGACACCATCCTTCTAAAAGAAATCCTCCCACTATATGAACCATTTCAATTCATGGAAGGAAAAAGCTCAGTAAAAAAGTATCATGTTCTCTGTTTGAGGTTACACATTCATTATCTCATTTCAATATTGTTTAACATGCGGTTAAAAATAAATGGGTTCGTAATGTAATATATTCAGTGTAAGACTTATGCATCATCTGATCTGAATATATGAATGTTATTTCATTTATCTTGTTAGAAATCGTATTTAATCATTTTAAGTTTAAATTGTTGCAATGATTCTACTCTCTCGTCTTGGCTTTTTAAGATCATGGCTGTTTGCGTGTGAGTCGAAAAAATTATTATAGAATAATATTGATAAAATAAATATTAATAATAATGTTGCTAATTTATAAATAACAATACAAATTTAAAAAAAATAATAATAGAATTCATAAATTAATTATTAGAATTTATGAATTAATTATAAGAATTTATAAAATAATTATAAGAATTTATAAATTAATTATAAGAATTAACAAATAAATTATATTAGGATAATAGACAATTAATAATAATAGTGGAATTGATAAACTGAATTATAATATTATACTACTATTATTTTTGATTAATAATAATAATGATGCTGATAAAATTATATTCATAATAATGTTGTTAATTAATAATAAATAAAATAAAAATAATAATTGAATTTCTAAATTAATTAATAATATTAGGATTGATAAATTCAGTAATTAACTAATTAAAATAGTAGAATTGATCAGTCAAATAATAATAAGCATAAAAAGACTAACAAAATTTTTAACTTTTCGCTTTTACTTTAAATTTAATGAGAAATTGATTGAAACTCTTTAATAAAAAATTTATAGATTTAGCTTTTATTATCAAAAATGTATCTGGGACTAACTTCAAAAAGATACGGTGATGGCCGTAAAATTAATGTAATGGACCATAAAGTTGCACTTGAGCAGTGGCACATTATCCATGGCAGAGTAGCCTACAAGTGAGCCGCCGACATCTTGATCATGGGCTTTGGGTACTTGAAGCCAAAACTGTTAAGTTTCATTTCAAATATTGACTCTAGGACAAAGAGTGTCAAAAATCCTAATAAAATTTATTTTTTTAAGTTTTAACTATTATTTATTTTTGTTTAATTTTCTTATAATTTTGAAAGCTATATAGTGATTTTCTTTGTAAGAAAAAATAGTTTTAAAATTATTTTTTACTGCATCTCATATTGGTTACTTTTTTCATTTGTATATTTAGTAGTCAGTAAGCCTTAATTTTACTGTCTGCTCAGCTAAAAAGATTGGGAAAAACTATTCTAGAATCTGAAAAATATTTCATCTTCCATTGTCGGAGCAAATTCCATTGTCTTTCAGTGATACAAATTACTTTCTTACGTCACCATGTCGTAACTTTAAAAATATTGACTTATAATTTAATTGGTCGTTAACTAAGCCTAGTTTTGTTTACACTTTATCTCTAAACAATAACTTTATATGCATCTCCAATAAGGAAATCAATTAGTTTCAAAACCTTGTACATAATGAATAAAAAAGCTATCGCGATCGAATGATATGCTGAATGTTAATGGTGCACTAACCCAATTTAAAGTTTTTAATGATTTCCTGAGCAAGTGTTATTTAACATAATCTTTGAAATATTACTTTTCGTTCTCTGAGCATTTTCATGTACGTGATCTGCTAGTAAACACATGAAATCGCTGTTTGTAATGGAAACCTGTTATTAATTAGCGTTTTCTACCAAACGTTTGACTTCATTTTCCTCATTTTGGGTTCTTAAACTCTAAATGTCTAAATCTATTTCCCATTATTATTCGTATTATTCCAATTCTAAATTGTTATCCAATTCATGCATTAATCGGACGGGTAATAAATATGGAATTCGTTAATAAATCGTTTCATTTGACAAACTAAAAAAAAAAAAATTTAGTTTCTTTTTTCCTTTAGTTATAATAATAATCATTATAGAAAGCAATAATAGAGTTTTACTAAATTACCTTTGTAGATCAAAATTATTGTTTGCACAGATGTCATAAAAAATGCTTGACTTAAATATGTGATTAACCCATCTATGCCTTGAGTCCTTTTAAATAAACAGTTATTTTTTTCAAAAAGTAAAGAGAGGTTGCCCGATTGGCTCATTATTAGTTTTTATTTCGCAGAAACAAAACAGTTTCATGTACTGTAAAAAAATTAATAATATAAAATTTTATTCTTGGATTTAAAACCGAAGCACCTTTATAAAGCAAAATTAATCGAGAACAAAAGAAATATCCAGTTTATATAAAATATGTATATTTCTTTTAATTGTCTTTTTCTTTTAGTTGAATAGAAGATTATATATATATATATATATATATATATATATATATATATATATATATATATATATATATATATATATATATATATTCAATTATACCAATAAAATATTGAAATATGATTGATGTTACGATGTTATCGTACTGCTGTTATCGTATATTGAATGTACCGTCACCAAGTTTATTAATTTCGATTTTCAATTATACCAATAAAAATATTGAAATATAATGATGCAATATTACTTCTGCCGTAATCGTACATTGAGGATACCATCACCAGATTTATCTAGGTAGATTTTCAATTATTAAATTAAAAGTATTGAAATATGATTGATGTTACGATGTTATCGTACTGCTGTTATCGTATATTGAATGTACCATCACCAAGTTTATTAATATAGATTTTCAATTATACAAATATATACTATATATATATATATAATAAAATACAATTGATGTTGCGATATAAACTTCCCGCAATTGTATCTTCAGCATCCCACCAAATTTAATATTTAGAAACAGTAATGATAGAAGTATAATAAAAAAAAACCCCGAAGATTCCGAGATTTGATTATAAGATGAGAGAAGTGAGGTTCTATTCAATAAACCAGTGTTATTTGTGCCAGAAACGTCACGATTCTTTGTACTCCCACGCCTCAATTTAGTTGAATTCCTTGGATCATCACGCAAACAAGTTTGTTTTTGGTGTAGTTCATCTTCCATTCAAATATTCATGCAATATTCACAAACACGTCTATTCAAATCGCGTAAACCACTTTGGAATTAATGTTTTAGTAGAGGTGATTTTCTGTGTCACATTCAAATCGCCAAATTTGGCGCGAAAATTAGCATATAGATGAATTATTTTGGAAAATGTTCATATCCAAATAAATTTTTTTGCTGTTTGTTTGTTTATTTTTAGTTTTTCCCTTAAGCGTATCCATCATTTTATTCTGCTTTGTATTCCTTTGACCTACATTAGACTTGCAAATCTAACCGTTATGATATTTCACGTAATATTTCACAATGCTAATTAGTTAAATTTAGAATTTTAAATACAGTGTTTTCTTTTATTGTGTTATTTTTTAATAACCGACATTTGACTTCCAAATCATATTCCATACTATATATCACAATTCGCATTCAAAACATTTTTTAATATAGCATTGTATTTTGATTTTATATTTTTATTTATTGCTATTCATTAACTGGTTGACCTTAATTTAAAAAAATAAAATGGTTTATCAAGTTGTTAAAAATTTAAAGGTATCAATGTCACTTAAATTGTAGAAATTAATTTGGGCATTTTTAACATTTACATACATTTTATTTAGTTACAAATATATTTTGACAGTTAGAAATTAATGTGAAAATAGTTCATTCAACAAACGCTCTTGACCACTTTTATATATATATATATATATATATATATATATATATATATATATATATAAGCTAACAAATTGAGAAAATATGGGAAAAAATACAAAATAATGACAAGAGAAAAAAATTATTAGCAATAATATTTTAAAAGAATTTAAAAGATCATAATTTTTAATACCTTTAAAAAAAAAAAAAAAAAAAAAAAAAACAGGATTTACTCATTTTGAATTGGTTTTTAGCAGGAGTCAAATTATTATTGCTGCTGAAGTCCGAAAATATATATATATATATATATATATATATATATATATATATATATATATATATATATATATATATATATATATATATATATATATATATATATATATATATATATGATTGCGTCACTGCTGAATTTATCTGATTTAGGTTTCAAAATCTAATTATTTTAATATTTCAAGGAATATTTCATAGCATTATTACAAAATTTAGATTTTTAAATACATCTTTTTGCTCATTTTAATTGTTATTTTTTCTTCATCACATGCTGGTCTTTTAATTTTTTATGACACTTATTAAGGCTGCCAACTTTCCAAGCTTTTTGGAAACAATTTTTCCAGTTTTATTTAAGTTCATGTTTTATTACCACCACTTTGTTCCAGCTCTCTAGTGGCGAGGCTTTTACAACTTTGGCAAAATTATCCACAATTCTGAAAGCTTTAGTTTTCAACTGTCAACCACTCAATAAAAATTAGCTACAATAGGACCGGGACATCCTGGTTGGCAGGACGTTGAGTTCGTGAGAATGTGGGCTTGAATCGCACTTGTCGAAGAATTCCCGTATTAAATAGTGACTGGTGCACGTTAAATTTGTGTGTGTCACAAAACCCTCCTAGTTCCTATAGCAAATCAATACCTCTGGGGGGGTACTGAATTAGAGATAGATTGTTCTCTGGCTCTGGTCAAAAATACGATCTATGGATAAATCAATGGAGTATGTTTGGGTTCACCTGGACTAAACGGACTATGACGTGTGTGTGGCTGAAGTCGTATTCTTGGCCATCGATGGTGCCTTTGAGAAAACAAGAAACACTACCTTGAAAATTCTCTTAATTTCAAGCAGGCTTACTGGTATTTTTAAGTGAAATGAGTAATAACAACAACAGATTTTATATATAACATTTTATTTATATTTAATTTATCAATATACCTTTTTTCATTTATCTAGTATTAGGCTTCCAAATCTTATTTTAATAATTTTGATGTTTATATAAAATTTTCTAATACCAATACACAATTTCAGATTTTTATTTATATGATTTTGATATTTAGTTTGTTTTGCATTTATTCATATGTTACTATGGTTTTTAATCAAATAATTAGGAATTTTTATGCAAAATTAACGATTGAGTCATATTTAAAAAAATGAAATATCAATGGACCTGATGTTGAGTGGCAGAGAAAGAATTGTTATATTTAATTTATTTATGTATTGCCTGCATATAAATTAATTTCATGTCCATGCATTGTCATGAAAATTCTTGTATTATTTCAATTAATAGAAAAGCTTAATCAATTAAATATAATCTAATTTGAAAATAATCTGATAGGACTAGTTAATTTTATTCTGTATTTATTTATATATAACCGCGTTACATGTTACAAATCAATCTCATGTCTATGCAGTGCAGATGTTAAATTCCTATATTTTCTTCTCATGAAATTGTAAACAAAGAGTGGAAGCCTATTTCATTGAAATTCGGTGCTTTTTAATTAACTGCAAAAATTAAAAAGGGTGAAAACAAACACCTTTTAGAAAACGTGTGTAACGAAGGCAACTGCAGATATGGGTGGCGATTATAAAAAGACCTTGCGTAGATGTGTATCAGTATAATAAAGTGTCGGTTTCCGATTTATAAACAAGGTAACAATTACACCTGAAATTATTCGAATTAGAATAAACACTGAGCGAAGGTCATCCAGAATTTTTGCGGAATACCTATCCTCCATCCTGAAAGAGAAATTGCGCAATTAACTGATTGGTCATTCATAACACGCTTGCCCAAGTAATGAGTTGCGCATGTTACCTCTGCAAGTCAGTTTTTTTTTATTTATTGTGTTTATTATACAGCATACAGCAAAAATGCATTAAGTAGTTGAAGGCTGACGTCGAAGGAATTCTATCTATGATTGGAAAATATTTTTCGAGTTAATGGCATGCCAGCTTCTGGATCACTTTTTCATTCAGTCTTCGATGACAGCTTGCGTTATGCAGTGCAAGGACTTCAATTTTTTTTTTCTCTATTCAGTTTCTAACGCTATTTATTTTCGCAAGTCAAATACAATTCTGATTTATGTGTTTTTAAAATTTGATTGGAACAAAATGGTTTAACCTAATAGATGCCTGGTAACTTTTATTCTTCTCGAGGAAGATTTTTCACATTTTTCTAGACTGGCAATTAAAATAAAACTGTAATAAGCTGAATTTTTTTTTTTTTAATTTTTCCTGAGCTTAACACACCATAGTAAGAGTGTATATATATATATATATATATATATATATATATATATATATATATATATATATATATATATATATATATATATACTAAACTCAGCGGCACGACAGCCCACAGAGGGCCAAGGCCTACTGTGCCCATCTCAGTTTTCGTGACCTTTGGGCTCTGGGGTGCAGGAGCAGACGTTCCAGTTAGGTGGTCAGCCGAACGCGAATCCCCCAGTGTTTAGCTCCCAAGCATGCTTGGTACTCATTTATCGACCCACTGAAGGGATGAAAGGCTGAGTCAGCCTTGCCCGGCCGAGGATCGAACCAGGGACCTGTGGCACGACAGCGCGAAGCACTACCGCTCAGCCACCGGGCGTCATATATATATATATATATATATATATATATATATATATATATATATATATATATATATATATATATATATATATATATATATATATATATATATATATATATATATATATATATATATATATATATATATATATATATATATATATATATATATATATATATATATATATATATATATATATATATATATATATATATATATATATATATATATATATTACTGTACGTTGACTAGCGTACGAGAAAATTAAAAAAGCAATCTTTCTAAAAAAACATTCGACAGCTCATCGTTTTACATTTCCAATATATTTATTATTATTCTTTAAATTATTTCTGTTAGAGAATGTCTGATAAGAATAAAATCACAGAATATATATAACGGAAGAAGGTGAAGAAGTGAGTTTTCAAATAACCTTTTAGAAACTTTGCAACTAGCTTTCCAGTTTTCCGTTCGATCTAGTCTGCTTAATTTTATTTATTTAAATGCTATTAATATTTATGACATTACTACAGTTGAAAAGCTGAGAAGATCTAGACACGAAACAGTTAATTAAGTAGTTAAACATATTTTTTTTTTCTCCAGAAAATGATGACCTAATTAAACTATTTTTTATTATAATATATATTTCAATTTAATCTTTTGTAAATATGAATTTTTTATTATGTTTCGACGGGAGAGTAATATTTAGAGTAGTAGCAAAGTTTATATATTACCATTTTGTTTTTAGATTAATAAATCTGGTTTTGAATGATTTTTTTTTTGTACATATACGTTTAAACAAATTATTTTTTAATGATTTGTTTACGTTTTTTTTTAATGATGATCGAAATAATTTTGAATTGTAAGACGTAAAAATTTTTTTGCAAAGATAATTTCATCCAAAAAATTACTCTTAGTAGATTTATTTATTTTTTAATAATGATCGATTTTATATATTTTTTAATAATGATCGATATTTATTCATTTTTTAGTAATGATCGAAGACATTTTAATTGTTAGACATGTAATTTTTGCATCATTTTAAACAATATAATTTTACATGGTGAAATACAAAATTTGAGCAAAATCTGTTGATAAGTTCCAGAGGAAATGAATTTAAAAAAATTCGATTATTTAAAATTTGGTTTCGCAGGAACTATTCGATCAAATTGTGAATTTCGTCATGTAAAATTATATTATTTGAAATGATGCAAAAATTACATGTCTGACAATTAAAATTTTATCGATCATTACTAAAAAATAAATAAATATCGATCATTATTAAAAAATAAATAAATAAAAATTAAAAATTTAAAAATAAATAAATCTACTAATAGTAATTTTTTGAATGAAATTATCTTTGAATAAGCGAATTTTACAATTGGGAGCAAAAATTTTTCAATTCGCTTAAAAAGTTTTTGAGGTATAGAGAAACACGCAAAATTAACATTAGGGGATCAAAACTTTGGAGAGCTCTCCTGACCAAACTCTTAGGACCATATTTCACAGATTTTGACTACCTCCAATACCTTGGAGGTCAAAAATCCAAATCCGTCGAAAAAAATTATGTTTATGCAGAGAAAGTACCTTTTGTACCTGATTTTGTAGCTTAAAGTATCATCTGCACTTATTAACAATATATTTGAAGTCAACCTCTCGAGCCATTAAAGGCCTGGTTTCTTAGGACAGGACGCCGTCAGCTGGAAATCAGCGCTAACCTCTGATTGGTCAATTTGTGAGTTTGATTGTATACGTCATCGAACGCTCATCTTGAACTACAATTGCAGTCCAACTCAACAGCAGTTGGATTACAACGTGACGTTAAACATAGAAGCAATGGCGGACAACATCCAACAGCACATTGAAATCAGCCAAGATTTTGATTTTGACATTAAACATAGCTTCTTCATTAAACATAGCACTCTTCATTTAGCTAAGCTATAATATGTTTTTTCTTGGACAAAGTCATTATTTGTTCTCTAAAACACTGGTCGACAATAACAAAATCAATACAAATTCAACATAAATATTTGTTTACGTTATTAACGCATGCGCAATGAGAGATAATGTCTGCGTTGGACCGACTGCTCACGCTGAGTTAACAAAAAAGTATTTTTTTGGCGTCAGCTCTACGTCAACTTTCCGCTGATGCCCAGATAAGGCGCTTGTCCTAAGAAACCAGACCTTTAGATTGAGTTCCAGAAAGTGAAGATCAGATCATTAGATCAATCTGGCTGGTCCATTTTTTATTTTGCGCACTGTACCTTTGATAACATTTTGAAGTCAATGGCGGTAAACCCTAAAAACGACCAGCCTTCATTAACGACTGTGGAACAAAAAGTGATCGCTTTGGATTGGTTTTACAGTAATATTCAGACACGCAGAAACTTAATTTTGAATTGAAAGTCTCAAATTCTTCTGTCTATGTAAGACCTGTTAGTTGGGTCACTTTGATTAGCCACCTTGACCCTCTTATGACTCTCGGAGGACACTCCACAAAATCATAATTTCTCTCGGAAAGAATGTAGCCCAACAAACAACTGGTTCCTAAACTAGCACACACATCACTCACTAAATATTTTCCTCAGAGAGAAAAAAATAACGAATTGACCATTTACGTAATTAGAGAATATATGTTTTTAAATGAAGGCAGTTATTTCTCGAACGGAATCAATTTCAATGATTGAGAAGTAAAATAAATAATAACTGTTTCAGTGAATGATAGATGATGGAGATCTGAGATAATTTTGTGAGTGAGGTTTTGTTTTTATAACTATTTTATTATTTATTTAACTTTACAGAAACGAAATAATTTTATTTTTTGGCATATATTAGTAATCAGCGATTCCCAAATGGTAGAATTCTCAAGTTCCGTAAAAAAGATAAACAGGTTCCGAGCGATAAAACTTTTTTTGAAGCTTTTTTTTATCAATTTGTAACCTGTTATATTTAGATTACAGGTTTTATATTACATTACCAATTAATAGTTCATTATTTACTTATTATTTTGGTTACATTTATAATATTATTTAAAATAAATCACCAATGAAAAAGAAAATTTTTGTTTTTGGAAAAAAACAGAAAAACAAATATATAATTTTTCGAACAACATTAAATAAACTATGAAAATCACATGCATTTATAAAATACTTTCCTTATCGCTTTTCAAACCAAAATAAAATAGATTGTTATTAAAGAAATATGTTTTCCTACTAGCATTTTTCAACTTTTTTAGCAGTTCTTTCTAGTTTTCATTTCAAGAAAATCATGTTTCGATTTATTTATTTCATTTTCTGCATATGTTCATGCACGAAAAACAAATTATTAACAAGTCTAGATTCAGTACCAAGACTGTGATTATAACTATTCAGATTCAAAACCTAATTTAAGATTGTTAATGATAAAAGGCCATAAAAGTGCCGTTTTTCTTATTAAATATTTTCAAAATAACGAATTATTTAATTACTTTAGTTATAAAGTAGAGGTTCCGTGGAGAAAAAAATTGAGAAACTCTGATATATATAGAGATGATATATACCAAAATAATTTAAAAAACGGTAAATATCTATAAATTAAAATTTGAAGATATTTGGATAAGTTTATTTACATTTTAAAAGGTTTAACGTAACTTTAATTTAACAAAGTAGCAAATTGTTTAAGCCTTCTAATTATTTAGAAATACTGGTGGATAAAATCAGAATAAATCGAATTTTTTAAACCAAGATTCATAATTGATAAGCTACCACTTGAAAATATTTATCCGCTGTCCGGAGCAAGTTGGCATCTCTATGTATATATACTTGTATCGGGATCTAAGTCAACTATTAATATTTCTTTTCTTTAAAGTTAAAGTGGTAGGTAACAAAAAGAAATATCCACTAGATCTGAAAAAATATCGACTACCACTTTTACTTCGCTGCTATTATTTAGATAATATTTTTCAGGGTAAATGGTGATGGGTTAACCAGTAGTGGATGCATGTCTGAAGCGTAAAAAGGTGTAAAAAACGAGAGAAGTAATTAAAAAAGGTCAAAATTAGCTGAAATTTCTTACTTCGGTTTATCATTAACACATTGCATGCGGGAAACTTATCCAAAAAATTTATTAGATTCGTTAGAGATTAAAATTTCTTTTAACAATTACTCATTCAATTACCTGCGAAATTTTCTCTGATAATTGTATACATGTATACTGTCGTGCAGTTGAAAAAACAACGTAAGAGCTTAAATAGAATATCAAAAAACTGATAAAAAAAAATGAATTTTTTTTTTCAATATGTAGCTTACCATATAAAAATGCTAAATATATAAAAATCTCAATTTTGAATTTCTGGTCGCTAATATGGAAATTACGGCAGTATACAGCTATGATATTCTCGAAAAAGGTAAAAATGTATTTATATAAACAGAAACTGAGTAACAAAAATAAATTTTTATTTTAGAATATTTAAGCTTCACTTGGATTTTATTCTCACTAAAACAACAGTCTACTTATCTTACATTGAAAATCAAAACACACAACTGTTTAAAGATCATTGTTTTTATGTTTTATCGCTTATTGTTCATTTCAACCATTGTGTTGTCAAAATTAACGCTAATTGTTTTTCTTTCTTTTATTTTGCTGATTGAAATCAATTCTGTAGACGTATAGTTATTTATATGTCTTCTGAGAAACACATGTTTAACTATGAGATTTTGTAATATTATTTCGTTTAAATACGTAAGAGGTATTTAAGTTAAAGGACTAAGGCTTCTAATTTATAAAATATCACATTTTATTCTACATAATGAAAACGCAATGTATAACTCATAAAAATAAAGCATTTAACTGTTATAATGCTACATTTAGTTCATTTAAATGCTGTGTAGTTACTATGCAGTTACTACAAATGCTATATTTGGCATTTAAAAACACGTAACCAAGTTTATAAAAATGTTGTGTTTAATGAGTGCTAATATAATATTAAGTTGATAAAAAATGCTGAATCTAGTTACGAGTTTAGTATTTATCTAATACAAATAGAAGAGTATTTTTTAATTTTATATATTATAATCTGCGTTTAAGAGCTGACCCAATTCTGAGTTAGAGACCATCAATGTTCAACACTGTAACTTTGTAATTTTAAACGTAACCCATAAGACAAAACTCCTGGGAGCCGTGATGGCTCAGGGGAAAGAGCACTTGCCTTCAATGAAGTGACCCGGGTTTGAATCCCAGCGATGGCTGGTCGATACGATTTCCTCACCCGGCTCGCACTGACCACTGTGCTGACATTAAATATTCTCAGTGGTAGGCGGATCATGTGTTAAACTCCCCTTGCGGCCAGGCTAACCATGAGTGGTTTACGCGGTCATCCTCTTCATGTAATGCAAATACTGTTTAATTCCATTAAAAACCCACCGAGAAGGCAAATTTCTCCCAATACTTAATCCCGAAATTCTCTTGTCGTCTGGGTTGGGTTCAAAATTAGAAGGCTACGGAAAAAAACAGTGGTAGTCTTAAACTCAAAATTGGATTGGCTGTTCAACTTCGGTTAAAAAATAAAATAAAATAAAGTCCTAGATTAAGCATTGGGGCAAACTGGTCTTCGCAAAGGACTTTAGAATGGAACTAATCCGCATTTACGTTACATGGACAGAAACCACGAAATCCTCCTTTGGTTAGCCTGATTCGCCAGCATTGTTAGCTCGATGTGAGCCGGGAGCAGAATTCGTATCAACTAAGGCTCCTATACTATCAGAGCTGACCTATCAAGCAATATTGGAGCAAACAAGTTCCCAAGTTAACGTTATGTCAGTATTAGTTATGTTATTACAGAAATGCCAAGTGTGCCGGACAACCCAAAATAATTTTTAAAAAACGGTAAATAACTACAAAGTAAATTTTGAAAAGAGTAGACAATATTTGCTTGCTTTTAAAAATGTAAAGCATGTTATAAATACTATAAAGTGGTGAATTATATAAGCCTACGCATTGTTGAGAAATAGTGGTGGATTAAAATCTACTAAATCGAACTTATTAAACCAAGATTTACAATTAATAAACTACCTCTTGAAAATATTTATTCGCTGTGCTTATGATAGCTCTTTGCTCCAACAATAATTGATGAGTCGGCCTGTCAAATTCAGGGGCTCTAGTATCAACCAGTCACTTTGAGATTTCAACATGGCTCACATCATTGGAAGGTTAACGCTCTGTCCTTTGAGCCACAACATTTCTAAACTAACTCTGTGTTAACAATTCTTCTTTTAGAAGCAAATGTTTTAGAAGATTTTGCCCGGCAGAACTTAAACAATCTGAATAAGTTGCTTGAAGCTTTTAGAAATGACTGTATTATATCCATGCAAAATTCGGATCAACCAAAATGAATGTAGGAAGTTAAAAGTTTTATTCCATTAATAATACCATTATAATTTTAATGGCACTTTTTATAAATTTAACAGCTCTATGGATTAAAAAAATTTGCACACCAACTACTACGTTTTCTGCTGAGTGCTTGTATCATTGTTGCTTACTCTGTGAACAAGCCACTTTCAGTGGATCCGGTCCCACGTCGATATCCACGGAAACGAGTTGGCTGACACTCTTGCAAAGAAGGGACTAGACCATCCAGTCCCCTCCACCTCAGAGCATACATACCTTGAACTTTTCGCAAGGCAAAAGGCCCAGAACAAACAGAAATGGCTTCTTCCTCCTATTCACTACTGGTATAAAGCAAAAAGACCAGGACTCTCTCTATCTCTTCCTGGTGACAGGCAGACCAACAACAACAAGCTTTTAAAAACCTAAGATTGCAGAAGTTTTGACATTTTGAGCGCTATCACCACGTTAAACATGTTCTAAGTGGCATTGCATTTGAACTTTTAAGTCATTTATTTGTAGTGGTGTTGAACATAAGTTTAAATGAATAAAGTATAGTACACAAAAACATAAACTTAGCTACCACCAGAATAAATTTTTACAAAAAGTGAATTGCATTGGCATTGCTGATTATTTAACTTAAGCCTTTATTATTTCTAATTATTGTTTTTTTGTTTCCTTCGTAAGATTATATATAGATTTAAAAAACTTTCAATGTAATTTTCATCTAATTTTCTTCTTCTTTTTATTGCAGGTGAGTAATGCTGATATTCAATTTGATTCTTCATCGCTCAAATTTATAAAAGAAGAAAAGGTATTCCGCATATTTTATGAATTTTCATAAATTTGTCACATCAATTTGACTGTTTTTCTCTGAGCGGT